>NC_069799.1:60044410-60681598 GCF_027406575.1 Nycticebus coucang | reverse complement strand
GGTTTGAACCCAATCTGGGACAGCTAAACAACAATGACAACTATAACAAAAGAAAAGAAAAGAAAAAAATAATAGCTGGGCGTTGTAGCGAAGTGCCTGTAATCCCAGCTACTTGGGAGGCTGAGGCAAGAGAATTGCTTAAGCCCAAGAGTTTGAAGTTGCTGTGAGCTGTGACACCATAGCACTCTATCGAGGGTGACATAATGAGGTTCTGTCTCCAACAAACAAAAAAAAGACAACTTCAGTTAATATTAAAGTCATTATTCATTTACACAGAAGGTCTAACTACTATACTTCCATAGTTCTTAGGCTCTGTATAAAGAATGCTCTTGCTGGCTGGGCACCTGTGGCTCAAGCAGCTAAGGCACCAGCCACATACATCTGAGCTGGCAGGTTCGAATCCAGACCGGGCCCGCCAAACAACAATGGTGGCTGCAACCAAAAAATAGCTGGGCATTGTGGCAGGTGCCTGTAGTCCCAGCTACTTGGGAGGCAGAGGCAGGAGAATCGCTTGAGCCCAGGAGTTGGAAGTTGCTGTGAGCTGTGATGCTACTGCACTCTACCCAGAGTGTCAGCTTGAGGCTCTGTCTCAAAAAACAAAAAAAAAAGAATGCTCTTGCTGCAATTTATACCACCTGAAATACAATGCTAAACGTCCTTAGCTCTCAGTATTTTCTCAGCACAAGAGAAGTAAAGCAAACCTTCTGTCAAGGCTGGAGTGAAAGGTTTGTTTATCCTATTCACTAAATCAACAAACTACTTCCTGCTAATAAGATCACAGAATGAGATGGGCCTAAGAACAAAATGGGAAATCATTTGGTTTTATCGGTTTGCTTACACATGTATGTTAATGAGGCATGAGATAAGAAAGAGGTCAAATTTCCCCTTCCACAGGTAGAATTTAAGTCAGGTTTCCAGAAGGAGTTATCAAATTCTAGCAGGCATTCAGGAAACAAACATCCTTCACAACTCTTCCTCACTTACGTCAGTTACAGAGTCAGGGCTTGTCAAAGTGGCTTATGATCTGTTCATATTATATTTGCCTAATACACTTGATACATCAGAATTGTACATAATGCCTTAGCTCTACAGATAAAAGGTAAAATGAAAGATCCAATATTTATGAGTTTTAGGAGCCTTACATCATTTTAAAAGTCACTTAAAAATTTCAGACTGCCAACTATAACAAAAAGCATTATAGCAGATACCATGAAGAATTTTTTTTTTAGTAGAAATAATTCCAGGCCTTATCTTTAAAGAATTTACATTTAGTTGGATTCTAAACACAAGAATGTAGCCACTCATTCATTTAGTAAATACTAATTGCAGTTCTACAACAAGCAACAACTGCTCTAGGGGCTAGAGATAAAGAGATCGGGGGAGCACAGCCTGCCACCCTGCAGGCAGCAGAACATGCTGAGAACACACGAGCTGAGGGCTAAGGGCTGCACTCGCTCAAAGGCACTGAACTGAATGCAAATGGAAAAACGTATGTTTAAAGGGTGTAAATACACACAGCTAAAGAGGAAAATCCATGTAGGATGTCAATAAAACTGGAATTCAGCAAGATGGGGGTAGACCGTGAGCCTTGCTCAGAAATCACTCAACAAATAGGAACTCCTCCGTGCAAACATGTAACAGCTCGGCCGCTAATTAAACAGCTCTAGAAATTAAGTCATTTCACTTCCCAAAGTCTCAGTTTCTTTATTTGTAAAATAAGAGTTAAAAGTTCCAGCCTGAATACTATTCAGGACTGTTGTGGAATTACACGTAAGAAAGTGCATCGGCAAAATAAATGTCTTACATAGGTAACACATGTATTAGTACTGATCCATTTTTGGTCTCATTATAAAATAAAAAACTGAAACACAATTTTTAAGCTCTCTTTCTATATAATTACTACATTAAAACTAATTTTAATTAGCACTGTAATTAGGATCAACCAATGAATCATTACAGCAACCCAAGCTGGTCTAAAATGTTGGTTACATTTTTTTGATGAGGCAGATCCAGTTGACACTTGGAAGGAAGTCAAAGTGACTATTAACAATGAAATCATCAAAGACAACCCTAAGCTGGAGGGAGAATCTAAATGGTACTCTTCTGGCAATTCTCAGTTGACGCATATCATTAACTTTGAAGGAAAATTGATTTATAACAGCCAGAAAAGTATTTCCGAAGTAAATCTGGTGAATGAGCTCAGAATTCAAACCGATATTGAAATAGTGGATAAAAACAAAAGGTGATGTAAGTTGGTAAGGGATGGAATTCTTCCACACCTACAAAAAGCAAGTTCTAAAAAAAAAAATTCCAGAAATTTCTCTTCAGCAGTTAATGTATATATTAGCGCTAATTTGAATACATATTGTAAAATGCTGTCTTAAAAATTAGTCTATTGTGGGTGGCGCCTGTGGCTCAGTGAGTAGGGCACCGGCTCCATCTACCAAGGGTGGCTGGTTCAAACCCAGCCCCAGCCAAACTGCAGTAACAACAACAAAATAGCCGGGCGTTGTGGCGGGCGCCTGTAGTCCCTGCTACTTGGGAGGCTGAGGCAAAAGAATCACCTAAGCCCAAGAGCTGGAGGTTGCTGTGAACTGTGACGCCACAGCACTCTACTGAGGGCAACAAAGTGAGACTCTGTCTCTAAAAAAATAAAATAAATTAGTCTATTGTTTCACAATTAGACCCTTCTACTTACTCTCTATTTTGTAATAACTACCTAGCTAGAAAAGTAAAACACAGAGCCACAAAAAAGCACCAGATGAGGGGCCTGCATTCCCAGCAAAAGTAGACCCCGTATTAAAAGACCAACAACCATCTTACTTGAAGACATTTAAAGAGCTGGATATTAAAAAAAAAAAAAAAAAAAACTGGCAGCACCTGTGGCTCTAAGGAGTAGGGCACCGGCCCCATATGCCAGAAGTGGCAGGTTCAAACCCAGCCCTGGCCAAAAACTGCAAAAAAAAAAAAGCAATGTACCAAGTATAATTTTAAATCATTAAAAATATCAGGGGATATAAATTGGTACAACACTTTGGAAACCTTTATGGTGGTAACCACTAAAGCTAAATACAGAAGCTGCCCATACCTCCCACAGGATGCCTGAAACCATGGCAGTGTCAAACCTCATATATACTATGGTTCTTTCCTGTATATACATGCCTGTGACATAGTTTAATTTGTAAATTAGACAAGAAGAGATTAATATTACTAGAATAATTATTATAATAAAAGACATGTGAATATCTTATTGTATATATCACAGGTAACTGAAACCATGAAAAGTGAAAACGTGGATATTGAACTGGGTTTGATTACACAATTAGGTACATTTATTCCATGTATTCAGAGTATACATTTAAGATTAGTGTGCATTATTGTATATATGTTTAGGGTCACACACTATTAATATGTGCTCTACTTATTTTTAAAAAAGGAGGGAGGATATCAAAGAGCTAACAAGACAATGAAGAATTACCCAGCCACAGTCCAGGAGAGAGGACCGGAGTCCAGAATGGAAAGCAGAGCACTCTGGGGCTTTTTCACTTCTGGAAATGTTTAATCAAAGGGGTACCTGAAAGACTAAAACACACTTAGGTAACCTTAGGAGGACAAAATGTCAGGGTATGAAATCTACGTAAGAAGCCATCCATGCTTGGGAATAAGACCTCAAAACATTGAATCCCAAAGCAAAGAATAACTTAGAAGTAAACTAAATCAACTGTTGTATAGGCCCTCAAAAAAAAAATTTAACTTGGAGAAAGGTGACCCAAGTGCCTGGCGAGAGCAATGGAAAAAAATCCTTTCTTAAACCTGTAATTATGTCTAGAAACACTTTTTCAAACATAATGACCAGCAGACAAGGAGCTCAAACTCTCAGAAATGAGACCACAGGGAGAATAACTTCAAGGACTCTAAGGGGAGCTACTATGCTGATTCTGTCCAAAGAGATACGCGTAAAGCTGAAACTTCTGACAGGGAACTAGAAACTACAAAATGTGGCATAATATATTTGAAAAGGAACTATACTGAAATTCTAAACCTAGAGAATACATTTAAGAGCAGATTAAATAGGAGATGACGACCAACTCAGTAAACTTGACACTGGGCCAGAAGAAAATATCCACAACAAAAAGAGACACAGGAGTCTGGAAAAAATTCAAGAGAACCAAAATACATAGAGGATTCAGCAAGAAAACTAGCATTGTATAACTGAACTCGCAAGAGATCAGACAAGAGAAGAAGGAAAAACAGTAACTGAAGAGATAATGGCTGAGCACTCTCTACAACTGATGGAAGCCATCAAGTGACAGAAATGAGCAAGAAGGAGAGGAGGAGGAAGAGAAAGAGGAGAGAAAAATCACCTAAAATCCAAAGACAAAACGGAAATCTTAAAAACAGCCAGAGAAAGAAACAAACTACCAAGAAAGAAGCAATGCTTACTGCAGGTGACTTCTGAATAGAAACAAGGAAGTCAAAATATTATAGAACGATCTCTCCAAAGAGCTAGTATCTATATCTAGAATACAGATTTTTTAGAATTCTATCCAGCAAAATACACCTTTCAAGAATGTAGGTGAAACAAAAACATTCTTAAACAAAAAGTTAGAAAGTGTGTCAATCTAACTAGATTCACTATGAACAAAATATTAAACGGAATGCTTTAGGCAGAAGGATAATTATTTCAGGTAGGTCAATGATGCGAGAAGGAATGAGGAAATGCAGCCAAAGTGAATAATAACAGCTTAAAACAATAAAAATACGTCCATGGGGTTAAAATATACATGACAACAATGAGTTAAATAAGAAGGAAACTGTTAAAACCTTTTCATTGTCCAGAAAAAGGATGAAAGTCTCAATTAATATTATACTTTGATGAGTCAAGAATCTATAGTAGAATCTTTTCTGTTTTAGTTGAGATGCCATCTTGCTCCATTGCCTGGCTAGTATAGTGGCATCATCACAGCTCACAGCAACCTCAAACTCCTGGGCTCCAGATCTCCTGCCTCAGCTTCCCAAGTAGCAGGGACTATAGGTACACATCCCTAGATACGGCAAAATTTTTTTTTATTTTTGTAGAGACGGTTTCACTGAATTCCCTAGGGCAGTCTCAAAAATAATATATATATTGATAAAGAGTTACTATACACCAATTTATTATTTTTTACTATCGGCAACAGGGAAATACACAGAAACATCTAGCCCACACACATATCCCTAACCTTTATAAATTTTAGCTTCCACATCTATCAATTTTTTCCCTGTGACTAACTCTTCAAAATTTTATTTCATCTTTTCTTATCTTACCAGACATGCTAATAAATATTAAATGTCAAAAAACAAACAAAAAGAAACAACAAAAAACCTAGAGATTCCATGGTCTCTTCTTTTTAGAAAATAAATTTTAAAAAAGCAAATAAGGCTCAGTGCCTGTAGCTCAGCAGCTAAGGCGCCAGCCACATACACGGGAGCTGGTGGGTTCAAACCTGGCCCGGGCCTGCCAAACAACAATAACAACCACCAAAAAATAGCTGGGCATTGTGATTGTGGCAGGCACCTGTAGTCCCAGCTACTTGGGAGGCTAAGGCAAGAGAATCGCTTAAGCCCAAAAGTTTGAAGTTGCTGTGAGCTGTGACACCACAGCACTCTACGAAGGGCGACACAGTGAGACTCTGTCTCAAAAATAAATAAATAGGGGGGAGGTTAGGGTGGAGGGAGGGTAATGGGTGGGGCCACACCTACGGTGCATCTTAGAATGGGTACAGGCGAAACCTACTAAATGCAGAATACAAATGTCTACATACAATAAGAAAATGCAATGAAGGCTACGTTGAATAGTTTGATGAGAATATTTCAGATTGTATATGAAACCAGCACATTGTACCCCTTGATTGCACTAATGTACACAGCTATGATTTAACAACAAAAATAAATATATTGACTTATGAATAACTATATTAATTTCATAATAAAATAATTATTTGTATCCCTGATCAATTAACATTACTAAAAAATTCATACTTTAAAAAGGTTTAAAATTATATTCTTCACATATGTCATAAAGATTGTTACTCTAACACTTTTAATTCACTTGCTGATTCCATAAAAGGAAAATTCTAGGGTAAAATTATAACTTTTCCTACACTCCTATCAACATAAATAAGACACAGGTGCACTGTGTACCTCTATCACAGAGTAACTAAATGCTGTCCTTAGAGCCAAAAATAAGGAAGAAAACAAGACATGAAACTCCAGAGTCACTTATCACCTCTCTATAAGCAAATGAAACTATCTACTGCTTACTAAATATTTTTTATTTTAAGAGAGATTACTGCTACAATTGTGTGAGGAGTAAACATTTTAAATAAGGTAGTCTAGCTCTTCAGAGAGAAAATACAATCAAAATGCAATCAAAATACTATCCTGACATCATAAAGTACGCTGTAAAGAAATCAAAGACTACTTTTAACGTTGAATCCCAGTTTCATGGCTGTAAAAACTAACAAGTCAAAGTCATAAAAGACACCAAAGTGTGCTGAGAGTCACTTCCGGGTCCACTGTAGCCGGTCAGGCAGGCACTGACTCCCCTTCTGCAGTGGGTAGGCAGCAGAACCAAGCCACTTCATCACAGGAACAGAGAACAGCACCAGAAGCCTTCTCTCTAATCGACGGTGACTGTATATGCCATGTGGGGGACACACAAGCATTATTCCGTAATCTTCACAACAGTCTCCTCAGGGACTGTGCGTGCTCTTCCCTCACCCTCAAAGATTCCCAGTCACCCAGCTATTCGCCTACTAACCTACTGTCTCCTCCTCATCCTCAGGTCTTCCAAGTCACTTCCCCAGAGAGCTTGCCCTGGTCCCCCAAAACCAAATTAGTTCCCTAGTTAGGGTTTGATAGCTCCCTATACTTCACTTCAAAGGCTCATCCCACTGATTGTTGAAAACAAGGTACCTAACACAAAGTCTTGGGGTGCACCGAAGGCAATTATGAAATATTCACTGAATAAACAACTTTAAGCTTGTAATTTTCCCCAATTATACAAAGCAATGAACTTTTAGGCACACATAAGTTGTGAATCCAAGTTTCTGTGGCTCTAACTCCCTGTACTATATATAAGTGTGCTGGAAGCCAGATTTCTTTCAAATGATTATTTTTATGTTGACTTCCACAGTAAGAATAGGAACATCTTTTAAAAGGAAAAACTGTGTCTCTAAATAATTGAATCCCATGTGAGGTGAGATACATAGTATGCCTTTCAAAAATCACAGGGAAGGGACAAACTGTTAACTTCCTGGTAATTAGTGGTCTGAATTGCACTAGTTACAAAACAAAAATGGTTAAACTGAAATTGCAAACATAAACCAGAATTGTTGTGTTTCTCTTTACCCAAAGTAGCAATTCCCAAAGTTTTAGTGTTCTGGCTCTTTTGCCAGCTTCAAACTACCTTAACATTCCCAGAATTTTCAACAAAAGTAATTGGTTTGATTTCAATTTGTTACTAGGTTCAATTTACTGGCCTCTTTTTCACCCATCTTCACTGGCTACAAAATGTAACAGTAACTTGATACAGACATGAACATGGTGGCAAAAAGGACCACAGTACAATAAAAGCAAATTGGAGACCCAGACTGCATCTACTGTGGCAAGCAGTTCTCTTGGTTCCCAATTATGTTTGAGATAAAGTGATTACATGAGCACTCAATTAATAGATGGTGTTGTATCTGGCACTTCTACTTACTGGTACGTTTAACCAAAGTCAGTTTGCCCCACTAGAAGCTATCTGCATGTCAAAACAGTGTAAAACTAACAATAGCCTACCCTAACCAAAAACAGGTAGAACAGAAAGTCTGACAATCTAGCTAAAACCAGTAAGTATGCACCAACAGTAAGGCTCAGGGTCCAAATTATTAAACGTCTGGCAAAGGACGCTTCATTGATGCTTTTGCGACAACTCATCAATTCTTTAAATACATCATCAGCAAAGGAATTTCTGTTAACTCAGAATACCTGTACTTGGAATCAGGACTGTGCTTTTTTTAAGTTAATTTACACTTTTATTACCATAACCTTTTTCTTTTTCTATCTTGACATATTTAAATTCCCTATGCTGAATACAACATAATATCAATGTCCACTATAAGTAATGAACCACACTATGTTTACAAATTTTATTATAAAAGAATAGTAAACTTGGAAACACTTTCGTTAATTTTAAGGTCTGATTGAACGAGAAATAGTAATAAAAGCAAATAAGCAAGCCGCTCTTTCTTTTGCTGCTGGTTAATTTATTCTTAGTAAGATGACTCCAGGAAAGAAAAAAGAACCCTGACTTCCCCCTGACAGAACATAGAACTTCCCAGATTCACTGTCGAAGGTACTTGGCCAGAGTATTTCTCCAAAGTTTTGTGCAACTTTTCTGAGCTATGCAATAGTAAAAAATCCATCCCTAAGATTTAATTCCTAAGTATCTTTCAAAAAGGATTAATATAGGATTGAAATAATTTTCTTCCGGCGAGCAAAATGCTTAAGACAGTATCCCCACCTTTTTTCCATTCATGTCGCATTATTTCCAATGACTGGATACTGCCCGGATTCAATAAACCTTTCCAGTCCCAAAGGAATAAAGTATGTTAAAGTCCACTCACTGTCTAAAAAGCACCTGCGGATTAAACGGGGGTGGGGGAGGGAGCCAGGGGGTAGGAAGAGAAACTAATCCTTCAAATTACAGAAACGTCTACTCACCGGTTTATACATTTCTCGCGTTTTCTACCCATTTAACACCTGCGAGTAACCATTCTCACGCACTAGAAATGCCGCCCGGTCCTACGGCGGTGAGCGCCAAACTCTGTTGCAAACTTTGCAAAGGCGCACAGATCTCCAAGCTCTCCTTCGCCCCATCCTCCCCTTGCCCGGTCCCAAGAAGCTTCCGCGGCATCAAGGCACTAATTTAAAGGAGCCAAGTTTGCCCGAGTCCTGCCCACTTGGACGCAGGAGGACGCGGCTGAAACTTGCGAGGGAGACACGTCTCCGCGGGGACCGAAACCGGCCCGGGCGGGGGGGAGCAGCGCGGTCGGGCGGGCGGTCGGGCGGGCAGGGGGCGCCCTCCCGGAGCCGGGCAGCCCCGGGCAGCCCCGCACGGCCCCGCACGCACGCGCGCCAGGAACCGCGCGGGCGCCTCAGGTGCGGGGCCGGGGCCCCCACGCCCTCCCGGCCTCCCCTCCCGGGTCCGGGAATGGCGGCGTCGGCTGCGTGGGGCCAACTCCGAGTCCGGCCCGGGAGGACGCCCGGGAGCTCGCGGTGCCAGGCGAGGGGAGCAAGTTACCTCGGGACGGTCCCGTGTGCGGCGGCTGAGGGCGGCGGGCAGGGCGGGCGGTCCCGGGCGGCCGAGCGGTGCGGCGGCGGCGGCGGCTACCGCAGTGCCCTCCGCCCCATTGTTTCCCTTCCAAGAGGATCCCGGCGAAGCCGAGCCCGGGAACCAGGAAGTTCCCCGGCGCGACACCTCCTGCCGCAGCTATGGAAACGGCCCCCGCCTCCCAGGGCGGCTCGCCCGGGACCCCGCCTCCGCGCCGCCGGCCCCGCCCGCCTCACCGGCCGCCGCCAACCGTCGCCGCTGCGGCCGCAGCCGCCGCCATCTTGGCGCGGCCCTGGCGGCCCCTTCCCGGCGGCACGTGCGCGCCGCGCCGCGCTCCCGCCGTGCGCGCTCCCGCCGGCCGCGGGGGCGCGAGTCCCCGGGAGCCCCTCGGCGGGGGGCCGCCCCCTCTGAGCCTGCCCGGCGCTGGAGGCCGGGGACCTGGGGCGAAGGCACAAATGCGACCCTCGTGCGGGTGTGCAGCTGACAGGTCAAGGGGATGGCTGAGACCTGCGGGGCGGTCTCACTTCTCACAGCTGCTTGCCAGGTGTCAGATCTTGGACCCTGTTTGCTCTATGCCTCAGTTTTTTCATCTGCAAAGAGGGGTAATAACCGTACCTGCCCCATGGGACGATGACCTGGAACGAGCAAGTGCTTGGTAGTTAGCAAATTATCTGTTCGATGAAATGGCATTGCTCTGACAGAAGTCACATTTCTGTCATTTTTCAGGAATGTACGCTAAGTGTTGAAATCAGCACTGCTTTAAGTAGGCTACTGTGTATGATCCCGTTGCCATTTAAAACTTCTCGAGTGTTCATCTTTGTCCCATCTTTCTGTAGGTCAGCTTTCCATTTTTATATCATGGAAATTGTCAAGAGTTTTAATCTCTGAGGTCTTCCATCAAGAGGTGCCATAAAAAGATGAATGATGTAAACTTCCCAACACTGTAATTAGCTGACAGTTAAATGATTTATTCAATGGAAGCTAGAAAAGTTAGGGTGTGCAAAGAACTGAAAGGCTTCCTGTCCTTGATTCCAGGAACTAGAATTACTGAAGCTGGCAACTCTGTGCAATTGTTATCTCTCTTCTCCAGCTGGATAAAACTGACACAAACTGGGTGCTGTGCCCAATATTCCACAGGAGGGGTAGGAGGAGGAGACGGGGTCGCAGACTCTTCCCCAGCACCCAAACTTTAAGAACTAATTCAGATTAGAATTTAGATGGTCTCTGAGGCTCCTTCTACCTCTCTTGTTGTAATACTATTTTAACAATGTGGATACGTTCTGATGAATACCTCATTCAGAGATTTCATTGTCTTGCAAACCTTATAGAATGTACTGGCACAAACCCAGATGGTATAGCCTGTACACACCTAGGCTATGTGGGATAGCCTCCTGCTCCTAGACAAACCTGTACAGCAAGTTACCCTACTGAATACTGTAGACAATTGTAACAGTAGAATTTGTGTAACTAAATACATCTAAACATGGGAATGCATTGCATTACAACTTACGGTGGCTATGGTATCACTAGGCAATAGGAATTTTTTAGCCCCTTTGTAATCTTACGGAATAACAACAGTGTATGCTGAATGTCATAGACCAAAATGTCAACGTGATGCATAACTATATATATATATATATAACTATATATACTATAAGTATATAGTATATGGTATATAACTATATATACTTTGTAAGAAAATACAGATTCATACTTCCCTTTGGGTCTTGTTTCATTTATTTAAACCAGGTCTGTAAAGATTATTATTTATTCTGATCCTTATACAGAAATGGCATATCTAGTTTGATATGCGAATGGAGGCAAAAACAGACCAGGAGGTGGAAGGACATGGGTGATCTTTTTAACATCCAAATACTTCAAAAGTTGCAGAATTCCCACGCTAGCAATCACCCAAATAGAATAGTCTCAATTTCTGACAAGGAAGAACCCAACTTAACACCACTGTGCAGCCCCCTGCCTGCCCCCACCCTAGCAGATTGCCGTGCATGGGGAAGGCCTGGTGTGAATGTTTACTGAATTAAATTCCTATCTGTGGTTCCTATCCCATCACTTAAGAAGATCTTGGGAACCACAAAGACACTGGAGAGATGTCACTCAAGAGACTTCACACAAACATCATAGACAAGAACCCCTAGTCACTAGTTAATGAGTTAATGGGATTTGGGATGGACAACTCTTGCCACAGGCTCACTTGGCAAAATGAAGTAGAAATTTCAGATTTCCTTTTTCATTAATTATATGGGTAATTTTAAAAAACACTACTTTGAGCTTAATTATAAGCACCATTGGCCTAATTTTATGCTTGGATAGTAGTATTATTAAAGCTCAGAAGCCCCTACATTTTTCGCTCAAGTCAAAGTACCAACAGCCACTCACCTCAATATAAAACCTGTGCCGTTCTTAGGTCTGACTTCCTGGGCTTGCCACAGTTTTTATTATCGAGCAGCTACTAGTGCACACTTACCACGTGGTAGGCATGTGACACAACTATACCAGCTGCCTACGGCTTAATTGGCAGTGTGTCGGTTTGTTATGCTACCTATGTTATCTGTGAAATACTGAACTTATGTCAATGATTACCGAAAAAATGGAACCATTTTTCCTCTAAATTGGGGGTGAATGGACAAATTTTTTTTAAGGGGGATGATAATAAACATAAAAGCAAAAATAGACACTATGCACAAGACTGAGCGTGGCCGGATTTCACTGAAAGTTGAATTATGGAAACAAGTGCACTCGTCCCACAGGGATGTAATTCACCAATCCCTACTCTAAATAATTATAATTTATATAAGATTCACCCCATGGTTATATTTTCTCCAACACGACATGCCAGGTATTAAAATACCCTTGGCTTGGCAACTGGGCTCAAGTGGCTAAGGCGCCAGCCACATTTACCTAAGCTGGCGGGTTTGAATCCAGCCTGGGCCCACCAGCCAACAATGACGGCTGCAGCCAAAAAATAGTCGGGCGCTGTGGCGGGCACCTGAAGTCCCAGCTACTTGGGAGGTAGAGGCAGGAGAATCACTTGACTCCAGGAGTTGGAGGTTGCTGTGAGCTGTGATGCCACGGCACTCTACCCAGGGCAACAGCTTGAGGCTCTGTCTTAAAAACATACATAAATAAATAATACCCTTCAACTGAAGAAAGGGTAAAAGCTTCATGTCAATAAAGGACCAAAATGCAAAAAGAGGTACAGACTGACAATCTGTGTTACTGATTAAAAATGTTTTTTTTTTTTTGCATCCAAAATCTTTTTAATAGAACAGTAGGTTTCAGGGTTAGTTTTTGTAGCCTTGGCTGGCCCGTCGGCCTCTGGCACGCTCGAACTTCCGGCCCTTGGAACGGACATAGGGTTTGGTATGACTGTGCGGGGTTCCTGGGGCCTTGCCAAAATGCCGGTACACCTCCCGGCCCTTGCGAGGACCGGAAAGCAGGACAGTGCCACGGCCTTTGGGGGAGTCCAGGGCCAACTGGTCGAAGGTGAGGATCTTGCCCCCAGCCTTGAGGATACGGGTGCGGGCCCGCCTGCTCACGCGCAAAGCACACACCTTCAGTTTGGGCACTTCCTGAACCCGCACATCATCTGTTATGGTCCCCACAACCACAGCTGTTTTGTTTTCCCGGCCAGGAAGTTTCATCTTCCGGATCATCCGGGAAAGAGACAGTGGTGGCCGATTGGTACGACTCATAAACAACCTCTTTAGCACAACCTGGTTGAAGGTAGAATTGGTTCGTCTGGCTAGAAACCTGTACAGCTTGACCAACAGCCTTAGGTAAATGTCCTGGCTCTTGGGCTCCTTGCGACGAACCTTTCCGTCCTTGTTGTGGCGAATATCGACTCCCATGATGGCGACACCCTCTCGGCCCTGATTAAAAATGTTTTACAAATAGATGTTGGCGTGGATGTGGAGAAAAGGGAACACTTCTGCACTGCTGGTGGGAATGCAAATTAATATATTTCTTTTGGAAAGATGTTTAGAGATCACTTAGGGATCTAAAAATAGACCTACTCTTGGATCCTTCAATTCCTCTACCAGGTATATATCCAGAAGACCAAAAATCACTTTATAACAAAGATATTTGCACCAGAATGTTTATTGCAGCCCAATTCGTAATTGCTAAGTTATGGAAGAAGCCCAAGTGCCTATCGACCCATGAATGGATTAATAAATTGTAGTCTATGTACACCATGGAATATTATGCAGCCTCAAAAAAGATGGAGACTTTACCTCTTTCATGTTTACATGGATGGAGCTGGAACATATTCTTAGCAAAGTATCTCAAGAATAGAAGAAAAAGTATCCAATGTACTCAGCCCTACTATGAAACCAATGTATAGCTTACATATGAAAACTATAACCCAGTTATAACCTAAGAATATGGGGAAAGGGGAAAGGGAGGGGAGGGGAAGGGGGAAGATGAGTGCAGGGAGGGTAATTGGTAGGATCACACCTACGGTGCATTTTACAAGAGTACACGTTAAATTTACTAAGTGTACAATATAAATGTCTTAACACAATAACTAAGAAAATGCGGTAAAAGCTACATTAACTAGTTTGATGAAAATATTTCAAAATATTTCAAAATATTTCAAATATTTCAAAATATATAAAACCAGCGCATTGTACCCCATGATTAGTATTAATGTACACAGCTATGATTTAATAAAAAAGAAAAAGAATTAAAGTATTTTATAAATAGCAAAGGTTTAGGGCGGCGTCTGTGGCTCAAGGAGTAGGGCGCCGGTCCCATATGCCGGAGGTGGCGGGTTCAAACCCAGCCCCAGCCAAAAAATCACCAAAAAAAATAGCAAAGGTTTAGCACTACCTCTTAGCACAGAGGAATAAGAGAGATGGATATTTGCATTTCATTTTTTACAAGAGTTATGTGCCATACTGATGACAATATTTAAAATCTTGTCAAGGGTAAAAGTACATGTTTAAGTTCTCCACAGCATCCCATAATAACTCATGTCAGAAGTATAATTTGGGGTAAGAACATAGAGAAAAAAAATTTTCCAATGTAAATTATCCATCCTTCACTGTCATCTTCAAAATACGGAAGAAAGAGTCACTTCTTTGAGTCTCCTATAAAATTAAGACTTTGAAATGTGAATCCATGCTATTTGATCCATTTCATTTTTTTTTCATTTCTTTTTTTTTTTAAGAGGAATAAGCAGATAGTTCCCTAAGGGAGAAGGGATTGCTTTTTAATAAGTCTGTGATATGTTAGCAGTGAACATATTCACACTCACCAGCCACAGTAATTTCTAAAATTTCATGAGAAGCCAGTGCTTTTCCATTGATTTGGAAAGTCACCTCCAATGACTCTGCATATAATTACTCTTCATGGATAAAAAGTCCAGATCAGGGCGGCGCCTGTGGCTCAGTGAGTAGGGCGCCGACCCCATGTACCGAGGGTGGTGGGTTCCAACCCAGCCCCGGCTAAACTGCAACAAAAAATAGCTGGGCATTGTGGCGGGCACCTGTGGTCCCAGCTACTGGGGAGGATGAGGCAGGAGAATCACTTAAGCCCAGGAGCTGGAGGTTGCTGTGAGGTGTGATGCCACAGCACTCTACCGAGGGTGACAAAGTGAGACTCTGTCTCTACAAAAAAAAAAAAAAAAAATCCAGATCAGTCTACCTCTGTGTACCCAGTATAAATGAAAAAGCAATGGGTAGGGCGGTGCCTGTGGCTCAGTCAGTAAGGCGCCAGCCCCATATACCGAGGGTGACGGGTTCAAACCCGGCTCCGGCCAAACAGCAACCAAAAAATAGCCGGGCGTTGTGGCTGGCGCCTGTAGTCCCAGCTACTCGGGAGGCTGAGGCAAGAGAATCGCTTAAGCCCAGGAGTTGGAGGTTGCTGTGAGCTATGTGACGCCACGGCACTCTACCAAGGGCCATAAAATGAGACTCTGTCTCTACAAAAAAAAAAAAAAAAAAGAAAAGAAAAAGCAATGGGTAATCAACAGCTATATTCACATGCTCCTACTTAAAAAAGGAAAATATACCCCTTGGTTTAAAAGAGAAGTCATTGATTGCGGAGTGGCAAAGATGAGTTCATGGAAGGACAGTGAGGCCCCGTAAGATTGTACGTGGAAGTTTGTGTTTCACAGTTGGCTATATTTAATTCTCTGAGGTTTTCTTCTTTATTGGTGTGCTCGGTTTTGTTTTTCAGTCTGTCTTAAGAATTTATATATGCTGCCAGACTGGGAAATATATCTACATTCTGCCCTACTCTATTCCCCGACCCAGATCAGTTTCTGATACAGAATCAGCTCCCTGTAAATATTTACAGAAGGAACGAAGGGAAGGTGGGAGAGAGCGAGGACAGAAAGAAGAGAGGAAGAGAGAAGGGTTGGAAGAGGATAAACGTGGGTCCTGACTATTTCAGATGCTCAAAGGTATCTGTGACTCAAAAATGACTGCTTTCCCACTACAAAAGCCACCATGTGCTATCTGCTCTTCTGCTCACAAGCCACCCTGTCCCGATGACATACCAAAGTAGTCATCAAAGTTTGCCAGAAATATACCATGATGCCATATCATTCGCAAAGTGTCTCAGTATGTTTGTACACCTTTAGAAAATTTTTTCTGCCTCTCCAACTTACAGTTGCCATACTTCAGCTACCCGCTTGGCCACCGCTCAGATGCCATGCCAATTTGTTTATTTTGTATTAAGTCTCATCAAGTAGAGAGCATTATCAATGTATCAAAAAGCATTATAAGACATTGAAAAATTGGCTCAGCATATGTAGCTCAAGTGGCTAAGACGCCAGCCACATACACCAGAGCTGGCGGGTTCAAATCCAGCCTGGGCCTGCCAAACAACAATGACAACTACAACCAAAAGATAGCCGGGTGTTGTGGCAGGTGCCTGTAGCTCCAGCTACTTGGGAGGCTGAGGCAAGAGAATCACTTAAGCCGGAGAGTTGGAGGTTGCTGTGAGCTATAACACCACGGCACTCTACCCAGGGTGACAGCTTGAGGCTCTGTCTCAAAAAAAAAAAAAAGACAAGACAATGAAAAATTAAAATTCAATTTTATGGCATTTTTGTCTCCATTTTAGGGCACTAAAACTTTGGCCTCTGTGTGTATGATTCTCAAGTTGAATTTTATACCCGTGTGCACACAAATCTGCATAAATTTTGCATGGCGGCTACTTTTTGCAGATGGCCTCCCACTGAACTGTGCCTCCCAGTATTCATACCCGTTTACATCACCCTCTTCTTGAATGTGGGCTGGCCCTGTGACTCACTTGTCCCCAGGAGAAGATGGTCGAAGTGATGCTGAGTGATTTCTAAGGCTAGACCATAAACACCTTTGCAGCTTCTGCCCAGGTCTCTGAGACATTTATCACACTCCCTCTCGGAACTCAGACACCATGCTGAAGAAAGCCTGAACCACACAGAAAGGCCACACATAGCCGTCTGGATGACAACCTCAGCCGAGTCCCCAGCCAGCATCAACCCCAAGGCCTGAGGATGAGTCATCCTAAGTGTTTAGCACAGTTAAACCTCTAGATGCCTGAAGCCCTATCCGAGCAACCCCCGTGGGAAACCCCAAAGGAGGATGTCTCAGGAAAGTCCGGTCAACCCAGGGACCCACGTAAGTAAATTGTTGCTGTAAGCCATTGAGCTTAAAGTGCTGTGTTATCCACCTGCAGATAAATAGAACGAGTTGTTTAAAAACACAATGCTAAGGCTATATTTAGCTATATACTTTATTAATAATTAATTTCTCTAAAACTAATAGAAATGCTGTATAAAAAGGTCAAGTTATAAAAGAAAAGGGGGAACTTCGGCAGATCCTAAGGTATTCAAGGGCATGTTTTTTTCACTAAGTTGCCACCTTTTTTTGGTTCTTTCCTTTGATGTGGGGTGACACGTTGGGCTTTGTCAAACAACGTAATGACCTCGTCTTTCAGTCTGCGAAGTGAATATACATGGAATTACAATCAACTTCGACATGAAATAATTCCTTGTTCACATTCTTTAGCTAAAAAGGGAAACAAAGGGTGGTCACGAGTAGCCAGATTAAAGACGCAGTGAAAATGAGACAATCCATGGAAAATGTATGTGTGTATATTTTTAGTCTCCTTGGCTTCTTTTTCCTGTTTGTTAATACTTCATGAAAATTACAGGTCCGCAATTCCTAATCCACAAAGTTCTGGAAACCAAAAGCTTTCTTTTTTCATAAGCTGGGCACCTAAACTATTTTGGTGGCAACTAAACTTTCCTTTGGCTATTGAGGGCCTTTATCGGATTTCACAAGAACGTTCATTTCACTCCAGAACTCTGTGTGTTTGATGACAAGGTGTTTCCCCAGATCCCACTTACACCCCACTAGAAGTAACACTTGGTACACATGCTGTGCTGTCCTTCTAAAATTTAAAACTTGGGAAACACTTCCAGTGTCAGACCTAACGGAGACTTTATCATAGACCTGAAAGAAACTTCCCTGTGCAGTGGGACGGCAGAGTGCAGAGTGCTCTCTGGGGTCAGACCAGCTGAGTTGAAATCCTGGGTGCGCTGCCTGCCAGCTCTGAGACTTGGCTGGGTTGTGTAACCTTCTATCTCGGTTCAGTCTCCTGTAAAATGAGTAGTAAAAGAAACTATGTCCTAGGGGGTCTTAGGAAACCTAATGATTTCTATGTGTAAACTGCTTAACCCAATGACTAGTAAACACTCAACAAACCTTACCTATTATTGTATTATTATTATTATTAAAATGTCAGTTTTTTTAAATACATTCAGTAAAACCAAAAATATTCCAGGAAGGGTTCAGCCAGGGGAAAAAGAAACTGCTCTAGGTATCACCAGCAGAAAGATATTGAACGTAGGGAATCAGATGCATACAAAGTCTTTGAAAGAAGCAGGTGGAGTAGGGTGAGAGAGCACCACTCATTCAGGTTATTCCCCATCAAGTGCGGCCCAGTGTCAGGAAGCTGCTGCAACCAGAAATTGCAGTAAATGACAGGTAATGACTGTCCTGCAGTTCGTAAGCTGGGGACTGCCAGGGATGCTACTAGGGGGGTCATGTTTTCATGTAAACGGAATCATACAATACACAACCGTTTGCATCTGTCTTCTATGAGCATAACATTTCTGAGATTCATACACGTTGTATGCCTCAGTACCTCGTCCCTTTTTATAGTTGGATAATTCTCTACTGTATGAGGTCTGACAATTAAGTTCATGAACTTGCCACCACGTGCTTGCATGGGCAGCGCCATACAAACAGCTCAGTAAGGTTTCCTGTCTTTGGCACATGAGTGTCTCAGAGTTGTGTTTGTGTCGACGTGGGGTCGCGTCTTGCTGAGTGCTATTCGCTATTGTCAACGTGTGTTTTTGTGTGCTGTCATGAGAATGTTGGAGCTTAAATCAGAGCAACAAGCAAACATTAAAATTGTTGTTAAATGTGAGAAGCGTGGAAATGAAATCAGGGTCATGTTAGTCCCAGTTTACAGGGATAATGTCATGAAGAAAATGGCAGCGTATGAATAGGTGAAATATTTTTCTGAGAGGAGAAAAAGCATCACTGATGAAAAGGTCAGGGCAGCCAGTAATAAGCAGAACTGATGGAAACATTGCACAAAATTGTCGAATTGTGCAGGAAAAATTATCAGCTGACTGTGAGAGGCATAGCAGGCCAAGTAAACATCAATAGAGAAAAAGGGAGAGGCTAAAAACCTTGGGCCTGGCACAGTGGCTCACACCTGCAATCCCACCACTCTGGGAGGCCAAGGAGGGAGGGTCCCTCGAGTGCAGGAGTTAAGACCACCCTGAGCAAGAGTGAGACCCCCATCTCTACTGAAAGTACAAAATTATCCAGGCATTGTGGTGGGCGCCTATAGTCCCAACTACTGGGGAGGCAGAGGCAGAAGGTTCTCTTGAACCTAGAAATTTGAGGTTGCTGTGAACTATGCTGACTCCGTGGCACTCTAGCCTGGGACCACAGAATGAGGCTTTGGAAAAAAAAAACAAAATCTTGGCATGAGAAAGGTGCAGCCCTTGCATCACTGACAGTGCCCTGCTAACACAGCACTGTCTATGAGGGACTTTTTAGCCAGAAACAAATAACTGTAGTGGAACTCCCTCCCCACTCACCGGATCTGGTCCCCAAGGACTTTTTTTTTTTTTTTGTAGAGACAGAGTCTCACTTTACCACCTTCAGTAGAGTGCCATGATGTCACAGGACTCACAGCAACCTCTAGCTCTTGGGCTTCAGCGATTCTCCTGCCTCAGCCTCCCGAGCAGCTGGGACTACAGGTGCCCACCACAACGCCCGGCTATTTTTTGGTTGCAGTTCAGCAGGGGCTGGGCTTGAACCCACCACCCTCGGTATATGGGGCCGGCGCCCTACTCACTGAGCCACAGGCGCCACCCAAGGACTTTTTTCTTTACCCAAAGATAAAGGAAATATTGAAGGGAAGACATTTTGATGGCGTTTAGGGCATGAAAGGTGATACGATGGCAGCTCTGATGCCCCGCCATTCTAGAAAAAGTTCCAAAATTGCTTTGAAGTGTGAACAAGGTGCTGACTTCAGCATGTGGGCAATGAGGTATGTAGCGCTTTTTCAGGATGAGTTCTTGAACTTGTCAAACCTCATGTATGTACATAACACAATTTGTTTATTTATCTGTTGACAGGTATTTTTTGGCCACTGAGAAGAGTAGAACTATGAGCATGTGTGCACACGTATTTATTTGAGCGCCTGCTTTTCTGTTATTTTTGGTATATATTTAGTAGAATTGTGAAATTATATGGCAATTCTATGTTAAACTTTCTGAGAAATTGTCAACCTGTTTCCACAGTGCCTACAGTATTTACTATTCCCACCAAGAGTGCACAAAAGTTCCAATTTCTTCATATCTCCACCACCACTTGTTAATTTTCTATTTTTGTGACTATAGCCATCCTTGTGGGAAGTGGTATCTTGTGGTTTTGATTTACATTTCCCTGTGACTAATCATATTGAACATTTTTCACATGCTTATTAGCCATTTGAGTCCCTTTAGAGAAATGTCTGTTCAAGTCCTTTGCTCATTTTTAATTTGGTGTTTCTCTTCTTTGCTGACTTATAAAGGTTATTTATATATTCTAAGCCTTATCAGATATGTGATTTATAAATATTTTCCCCTATTTTATAGGCTGTCTTTTGCCTATAAAGGATAAAGTTCTTTATCCTTTGATAAAGGATATCCTTTATCAAGGTCTTATCCCATTGATAACGTCCTTGGATGTTAAAAAAAGTCTTCGAATTTTAATGAAGTCCAACTTGTCTATTTTTTCTTTCGTTGTTGTACTTCTAGTGTCATATCTAAGACACTATCAGAAAATCCAAGTTCATAGATATTTACCTGTTTTCTCCTAAGAGTTTTTGTATGGTGTTAACTTTTATCTTTACATAAGATTGTTAAGCCATTACAAAATTTTCATCGAAATAAGTAGATCTATTGACCAGATTAACTCCAGAACCACCAAAATTTACCCACCATTGAAAGACGCCCTTGTTCCTGTAATAAACGTGATCGTTTAGCCATGACTACAGCTGAATCATTGCATTAAGTTCCACAGCATCATATAAGTCTTTGTATACTTGTTAGCATAATATCCTATACTCTGATACAAGTACATGGAAAGTGCCCTGAGAAAATGCTGAGGGAGACTGAACCACTGGTTTAGAAAAAAAGGGGAAGGACAGTTGCAAATAACAACCACAAAAAATCACCAAACTGGCCTAAATAATAAAGACGTCTTGGCTTACATCACTGAAAGCTGGTAGAAGATGAACTTTGTGGGCAGTGCCTGTGGCTCAAAGAGTGGGGTGCTGACCCCATATGCCAGAGGTGGTGGGTTCAAACACAGCGCTGGCCAAAAACTGCAAAAAAAAAAAAGAAGATGAACTTTGTGTGACTCGATGTTGTCAAGGAGCAGCCTCTTCCCCTGCCGTGTCAGCTCCGTCCACCCAAGGAGAAAACTGCCAACCATCTCCAGGGCTGCATGCCTCCTGAGCTCACTCGGAGAAGCTAAGTAGCTTCAGCAAGTTTGCCTTTGTCTCGGGCTCTGGTATGAATCGAATCACATCTTCATCCCTGAATCAATGCCTCTGGCCAGGAAGGGGGATGGTTCTCCTTGCTCCCTCCTTCGTCCGTGCCAGTGATGGGGCTGGGCTTCTGCTCCTGGAGGGGGAAGTTTGGTTTCCAACTGGAAAACTGGGCAAGTGACAAAGAAAGAGGAAAAGGTATTGGGAAGCCCTCGTTAGTAATCTCAGGGAAATCTTCACAGAGGACTTAAGATTTGAGCTGGTCAGTGGGACTCCAGTAGCAAAAGAGCATGAAGGTCTGTTTTATAAAAGTAGGGAAAAATCATCCATTTTAGCTGGCCCACTGGTGTCAGGTCAAAGTCAGTAACCCTAGCAGAGTATCACGAGAGGGTATCACGGAGGACTGGAGTTTGAACAATTCACTAGGCTGCAAAAAGAAAATGACTTTACTCTCAGGAAAAAAAAAAAAAAGATTTCTCTAAAACTGTATAGAGATAAAAGAATTTTTGAAAAGTTCATCTAATGGTGGATCTTGGTATTTAATAAACTGTAGTCACTTACTAAAATTTATTTATTCACTCATTCCCCTAACAAATATTGAGGCCAGGCACGATGGCTCACGCCTGTACTCCTAGCACTCTGGGAGGCTGAGGCAGGCGGATCACGGGAGCTCACAAGTTCAAGACCAGCTTGAGCTAGAATGAGACCCTATCTCAAAAAAAAGTAGTCCCAGCTAAAAAAACAAAAATAAAAACAAACCTGTAGTCCCAGCTGCTTGGGAGGCTGAGGCAAGAAAATCACTTGAACACAGGAGTTTGAGGTTGCTGTGAACGGTAATGCCACAGCACTCTATGGGTGACAAAGTGAGCTCAGTCTCAAAAATATAAAAAATAAACCCTTCAAAAGAAAGCTGAGCAACCCCCAAAGTCCATAACAAGAAAGTTGATGAAAAATAGAAATGCTCAGCTTTTTAAATAATCAAATGAACCTAAATTAAAACCAGCAGAGTAGACTCACTCACCTATCATATTGCCAAAGATGTTTTAAATTGGTTAACCATTGCGCCTGTAGATAACACTAATGTACATTTTAAAAATCTGTTAATCTTAACATGTAGATCTCATGTTAAGAGTTTTTTTTACATATGCATGTGTTTATTAGGTTTCCATTTTTTTGCCTTCACAAAATTAAAAAGGCTTAAAATTTGATAACAATGTTTAAGATAAGGACTAGAAACAAAAACCTCGAACGAAGGAACATAAATACATTCTTTACTTTTAGCAATAAGCAATGCAAATGTGTGACACAGATTTGCATGAGCATTTGCACTACAGCAAGAGTCTGGCAGGCAGCTGTGTGCTACACCAGAGGGAGAAGGTGGAGGTGGGGAGGAGGTGGACAGAGGACGGCTGGGGTCCAACCTGTGGCCCAGGTCCCAAACCAGCTCTGAGCCTAATGGCAAGACAGGCTGCAAGCAAGGGCTGGAGGAGACGTTTTCCCCAGGGGACGCTATGAGCTATAGAAACATAAGCAACCTCACTTCAATGCCCAGACAGGGCACAAAATAGGGAACATAGTGAGGGGCTGGGGTTCTCCTCCATCCAGAGCAGCAGGGAGACGCAGTGAGGAGCTTAGGGACTGCTGCTCCATCCTGGCCCTGCCAGGGCAGAGAGAAGGCCTGCTGCTCAGCCACGTCAACCTAGAAATCGCTGGTGTCATTAAGAGAGCAATGTCATCTGAAGGCAAAGCCAAGCTGGGGAGTTTCACAGGGAAAGGCAGCTGGTGGGGCGGAGTTGCAGAATGGGGTTCTCAAGGAGGGAGAGAAGCCCCAGAGGTGGCAGGGAGGTGGATGGTGTGGGGCAGAGGGGCTGCTTCTCCCTCCAATGTGGTCCTGAGTCGATGTCATCCACCACGGCTTTCCCTGCTGCTCACACAGAAATCCTCAAATCGCCACACTTACAGCTAGAGCCCAGACACAATAAAAATGTCTTCAATAAATGAAATTTCTGGCTGGGCACCTATAGCTCAAGAGACTAAGGTGCCAGCCACATACACCAGAGCTGGCGGGTTCAAATCCAGCCTGGGCCTGCCAAACAACAATGACAACTACAAACAAGAAACAGCTGGGCGCTGTGGTGGGCACCTGTAGTCCCAGCTACTTGGGAGGCTGAGGCAAGAGAATCGCTTAAGCCCAGGAGCTGGAAGTTGCTGTGAGCTGTGACGCTACAGCACTCGACCCAGGGTGACAGCTTGAGGCTGTCTCAAAATAATAATAATAATAATAAAATAAAGGGCGGCACCTGTGGCTCAAGGAGTAGGGCACCGGTCCCATATGCCAGAGGTGGCGGGTTCAAACCCAGCCCTGGCCAAAAAAACCAAAAAAAAAAAAAATAATAATAATAATAAAATAAAAATAAATGACATTTCTGCTGCCCTCTAGACCCAAATAATTAATTTATCATCTCCTTTTCAGCAGTGCCTGCGCTGCTATCTTAGCACCACACACACACACACACTCTCTTCCTTAAGGAAGGTGTTCACTCTCTCAGTGAATGGTGCACCACCGCCTGGTCACCCACCTGGACATGCTGTCCAGTGCCCGCTTCTTCCCTCTTCCTGCATCCAGCAAGTCAGCAGTGTAGATTCTCTCTGGAGAGCACTCAAATCCATTCCCACCACTACCGTTTTAATTCAATCTTGCATCACTTCCCACTTCGGTTACCACACATCTTTTCTTTATCTCGAATCTGTTCACCTCTCTGTTGTACACAGTGCTGCTTCCCACTGTGAGCAGCACTATTTTCCTAAAATTTAAACCTAACCATGGCATTCACCATTCAGAACTTCAAAACACAGTTTGTGACACTCTGTGAATGATCAGCAACAAATGATGACTGAGGCAGAGCACGATCCCGGTCCTTTCCCAGTCCAGGACGCTCATGGACTAACAATCCTCTATTGTCACCACCTCGTCCCTGCTGGGCTCTGGGCAAAGACTCAAAACAGATGTTTCTTGCCCGCTAGGGCTCTTCCTGGATTTTGTTACATATTACTTGTTCATGTTTCCGCTATCTGGCACAGCAGCTCAGGAGTTTTGGGTATAATATATGGTCACTGCTATTGCTTTGTGGAATTTATGGAGGACTCCTAGTACCCAAGACGGGAAAGGGGCATTTTTAAAGTAGAAAAATAAAAGACAGCTGTGGTGATTACATATCATCCATTTAACTTTGCTACTTGGGGAGATACTAGGATAAACTATGTAATAATTCATTTCCAAATAACCAAAGGAGCAAAAAAAAAAGAATAGAGATTTGCAAAGAGCAATTTAATTTCCTTCTATGATAAAGTATCAGGCTGTGCTGGCAACGAGGAAAAGCTATAATCCACTCTCAGTAAAGATTCCAACGTGATCTTATTATCTTGAAACTGAGAAGGTCTGGTTGAAGACAGGGTACTTTCAGATATGTGAGTGTCACACCAGTATCAAGCCATTTCTCAAAGAATAGCCAATATACTCGTTTCTAGAAAGAAAATTTTAACATCCTCCTTTTCCAATGTTGCAAAATGGAGAACAAAGCACCAAATGGATACAGAAACCCTCTTTTCATTTTTAGAATGATTAATGGACTAAAATATAACAAAACTGGCAATGTTGCAATGTTTGGTAGCCAGATTTGAAATAGCCATTGTGCTCTTATTTGGTAAAGTATAAATTGCATCTTAGAGTAAACAGGTTATAAACAAATAAAACTATTAATAAGACATAACTATGGGGCGGTGCCTGTGGCTCAGTGAGTAGGGCGCCAGCCCCATATACCAAGGGTGGCGGGTTCAAACCCAGCCCCAGCCAAACTGCAACAAAAAAACAGCTGGGCATTGTGGCAGGCTCCTGTAGTACCAGCTACTCAGGAGGCTGAGGCAAGAGAATCGCCTAAGCCCAGGAACTAGAGGCGGCTGTGAGCTGTGTAATAGTGATGCCACGGCACTCTACTGAGGGCGATAAAGTGAGACTCTATCTCTGCAAAAAAAAAAAAAAGACATAACTATGTACAGGTTAAAAACAACGTCAACATTTATTTAAGCTGTATTTTAAAGCCTATGTTTTTAATTTTGGAGTTATTGCTATCCTTTTTAAAAATGGAAATTAAAAATAATCTGAAAAGGTATTTTAAGCAAAACAGACAACGATTTTTTTAAAAAAGCCATCACAGGGCGGCGCCTGTGGCTCAAGGAGTAGGGCACCGGTCCCATATGCCGGAGGTGGCAGGTTCAGGCCCAGCCCTGGCCAAAAACCACAAAAAAAAAAAGCCATCACATGTATTGCCAAGTGTAGTGCCTCATGCCTTTAATCCTAACATTTTGGGAGGCTGAGGTGGGAGGATTGCTTGAGGTCAGAGTTTAAGACCAGCCTGGACAACACATTAAGACCCTCTCTGTAAAAGATTTTTTAAAAATTAGCCAGGCACAGTGGTGCCTACTGTAGTCCCAGCTGCTTGGGAGGCTGAGGCAGGAGTATTAAACCCAGGAGTTCAAGGCTACAGTGAGCTATGATCACGCCACTGTACCACTTCACTCTAGCCTGGGCGACAGATGGAGATGTCTCTTTTTTTTGAGACACAGTCTTGCTCTGTCACACTGGGTGGAGTGCTGGAGCATTATAACTCACAGCAATCTCAAACTCTTGGGCTTGAGCAATCCTCTTGCCTCAGCCTCCCAAGTTGGGACTATAGGCATGCACTATAATGCCTGGCTAGTTTTTCTATTTTTAGTAGAGACAGGGTCTCTACTATAGCCTCCCACAGTGCTGGAATTACAGGCATGACACCATGCCCAGCCCCACAAGATGCTATCTCTCAAAAAAAAAAAAAACAAGGCTAGGTGCAGTGGCTCATGCCTATAATCCTAGCATTCTGGGAGGCCCAGGCAGGTGAATCACCTGAGCTCAGGAATCAAGACCAGCCTGAGGCAGCATTGTGGAGGGTGCTACTTGGGAGGCTGAGCAGAGAGGATCACTTGAGCACAGAAGTTTGAGATTGCTGTGAGGCAACCTCAAGGCAACTGAGTGAAATTCTGTCTCAAAAAAAAAAAACTGAACATTTAGTTAAGCAGTACTGAAGCCTATGTTTTTAATCTTGGAGTTATTACTATCCTTCCTAAAAATAATAATAATTATCTGAAAAGATAGTTTAAGCAAAACATTGGATTATAATTATAAAAATATGCAGGTATTAAACTAAAAAGTGTCTGAGCAATGTCTTAGGGATACTATACTACCTCCCTCACCACTAAGAGAAGATTCTCTGTATGAGGACCAGTTGCTGACCCTGGGACCTCCTCACCTGAGTTTCATTCCCACTTGGAATTTTCTCAGTGGGTGTGATAGTCATCAGTGCTGCTCAACAAATATTTCTGGCTTTCTGGCTTCCGGACATATGGTGGGATTGCTTCCTGGCCCCCAAGGGTTGGGGGAGCAGAGTGTGACCTATGTGGCTTCCACCTGGGGCACTGGCTGCTGGTGTGAGACCATCTGGTCCCCTCTTCTCTTCCTCTGCCATGACGACCAGCCATGTTCCTGAGGACGCCTGCTCCATCAACCTGGCTTACAAAACAGCACAGAGCAGAACCCCCCCAAAAATTGTCAGGCAGTGGAAACTTAGCGTGAGCGAGAACTGAATCTGAGCCACTGAAATATGTGGCTGCTTGTTGACGCAGCAAAATCTTGCCTGTTCTGACTGATGCGATAAGACTCTTAACTGGCATTAACACTCTGACCCTGATGATTAACATTCCCTTAACACCAAACCCCAGCACTGACAAAGAACTCTCTTTCTTAGGTTCCTGGTGACATAGCGGGTGGGCACTGGAACTTTCAAAATGGCATTAACACATCCGATAGGAGAGGAGAGGCCGAGAGGGCAGAGGCTCAGAAGATAGGCAAGAGTCAGACCACCTGGGTTCTGACCCTGCCATCTTGGGCAAGTTACATCATCCCCCCCAAGACCCAATGTCCTGTGCAATGACAAGAGGGATACTTTTCTTTTTTTTTTTTTTTTTTGGTTTTTGGCGGGGGCTGGGTTTGAACCCGCCACCTCTGGCATATGGGACCGGTGCCCTACCCCTTGAGCCACAGGCGCCGCCAAGAGGGATACTTTTCAATGACAAGAAAGATAGGACTCAGGCTGGGCACAATGGCACTTCAGCTAGGGGCCACAGATTCTGCCTCAAAAACTAAATAACTTAGGCCATAAAACAAGTGTTAATAAATTTTTTTTGTTGTTTTTTTCAAGTGACAAAAAAGGACTTTATTGATCAGTGAATCCACTTTTTCACACCACAATAAAGGAAAAAAAGTAAAAAACATTCTTAACGTCTATAAAAGATCTGTTTTTGAAAAAACTACCCCAAACATTTTTTATCTGTATCCACCTAAACAGTGGCTGATGACCACCGATCAATTTCACTAAATACAAAGGTAGGTGACAGTATAAATTATTTTGATTATTAAATTTGTAGGTTCTTTTTATATAAGAACGCAGGAAAATAAAATGTTTAAATTTCAGATGAGTGATGAAATAGAAGTTTGAATTCATCTGATTCCAAAGCTTCATTTTATAGTATTTAAATTAAGGAATTTGTAAGTAGGCATAAATCTGTATTTTAATATTAAGTAAATAGCCTCAATTACCCCTCACCAATTTTGTCAGGCAGATATTAACCCAGCTTCAATAGTTAACAAGCCAAAAATTTAATGAAAATTGGCAGTAACTATGTATAATCCACAGGGCTAAAAGGTTACATATTATCATCACCTGATTCATCTTCTTCCTTCAAAGACTCCTCAGCATATTTCTCTGCTTCTTCCCTTGTATCTTTTGGAACAATTTCATGTCTTTCTTTAGTTAATTCACCAACCTAGCTGAGTTCTAGTTCAAAAGCTTTATCCTTAACTTCATCACGTACTATGTAAATTATTTTTGCAACTTCTTTAACAATATCCTGGCAGGTCATTTCTTTCATCTGAAGCTTTTCTATTTCTGTCTTCGCAGCTTGCCTGGCTTTGCTAATAGCACAGCCCCAATAACGGTATGAAATACCTGATGGGTCGATTATGTAGAATTGTGCACCGTCATTCACACTGTAAGTCCCTACTATGAAACTGCAGCCGAAAGTTCTCACAGCACTGTAGTGTCTGCATGTACACACACGGCCACTCTGTCTACAAGATGTTTGAGTGGACTGTGATAGCCCAAGTTAGATCTAAAGTTGGAAGCTTCTTCTCTTGCTATGTCTGCTAAAGAACGAGCATCCGCCAACAAGCCTGCTCCTGCCATTCCAACCGCTGATCAACATTTAAAAGATGTTTGTTGGAACCCTCTTTCTTTTTGAAAAAGTGCCTCAAGCTGTCGCCCTGGGTAGAGTACCGTGGCATCACAGCTCACAGCAACCTCCACCTCCTGGGCTCAAGCGATTCTCCTGCCTCCGCCTCCCAAGTAGCTGGGACTACAGGCGCCTGCCACAATGCCCGGCTATTTTTATTTTTTTTTAGTTGCAGCCATCATTGTTGTTTGGTGGGCCCGGGCTGGATTCTAACCCACCAACTCAGGTGTATGTGCTGGTGCCTTAGCGGCTTGAGCCACAGGCGCCAAGACTTGTTGGAATCTTCTTCATAAAGTTTAGAAAGGACTAATTTTTCTACCCCAAGGAAAACACCATCTTTATATCTGATTCCAATAGCTGTACTACTATTTTCCACAGCCTTCATGGCATATTCAAATTGAAAAACTCTTCTATCAGGAGAGAATATAAATGTAGAGGCAGACAGGTCATACCTGGTGCTGATGGAGCTCACTGAGCATTAATAATTTTCTTTTTTTTCTTTTTTTTTGCAGTTTTTGGCCAGGGCCAAGTTTGAACCCACCACCTCCAATATATGGGAACAGCGTCCTTGAGCCACAGGCACTGCCCGCATTAATAAATTTTAAAACATTAAAGATCATACATAGCATCTTTTCTGATCACAAAGGACAGTAACTAGAAATGAATAACAGAAGGAAAGCTGGATGAGGCACAAATAAGTAGAAATTAAACACACTGTTAGCCATGGGCTAAAGAAGAAATCACAAGGGAAGTTAGAAAATATTTTTAGACAAATGACAAATGAAAAAGAGAACACACCGTAACAAAAAGTATGGACGTAGCAGAAGCAGTGCTAAAAGGGAAATTACAGCTATAAATGCTAACATTAAAAATAAGAAAGATCTCAGATCAACAGCTCAATTTATACCGAAGAAAAACAAACAAGAAACTAAGAAAAAAATATTCAAGGAGCTAGGTGCTA
The DNA here is from genome assembly GCF_027406575.1 of Nycticebus coucang. Classification (NCBI taxonomy): domain Eukaryota; kingdom Metazoa; phylum Chordata; class Mammalia; order Primates; family Lorisidae; genus Nycticebus; species Nycticebus coucang. The sequence goes on along the minus strand of NC_069799.1, from coordinate 60,651,827 downwards.
TTGTTTTATTTTATTTTATTTTTTGGAAACAGAGTCTTACTCTGTTGCCCTGGGTGGAGTGCAGTGGCATTATCTTAGCTCACAGCAACCTCAAACTCCCAGGGTCAAGCAATCCTCTTATCTCAAGCTCTTGAGTAGCTGGGACTATAGGCCTGGGCCAGCACATGCAGATGATTTTTTCTATTTTTGGTAGAGACAAAGTCTAGCCCTTGCTCAGGCTGGGCTCAAACTCCTGAGCTCAAGCATTCCTCCCTCCTTGACCTCCCAAGGTCAAAGATTGGCTAGGATTGGCTCAGCACCCGGAGCTCAGTAGTTAGGGTGCCGGCCACATACATCGGAGCTGGCGGATTTGAACCTGGCCCGGGCCTGCTAAACAACAATGACAAACTGCAACAAAAACAACAACAAAAAAGTGGGTGTCATGGTGGGCGCCTACAGTCCCAGCTACCTGGGAGGCTGAAGCAAAAGAATCACTTAAGCCCAAGAGTTGGAGGGCTAGGATTACAGGCATGAGCCCACCTTTCCCAACCCTGTTTACTCTTAGTATTGTCATCCTGCTTAATCTAAGATGAAATCTTCTTGATGGCACTCCAGAATTCTGCTCTGCCTTAGGTAATGCTAAGATAAACCTTCTAGAACACCATTCTGCTGCCTCATTCCTCCAATTAAAAAAGCCCTCTGTGTATACATGAGTGTGTATGCACATGCGCACGCCAGTGTATACGTGAGCTACATTCCCACAAGCCACATCACCGGCCCTCCCAGATTTGTACCCTCTCTCATGTCTTCTCATCTTCTGGCACCGACCTGGCTGTGATCTAACTTGCTGGACCTGCCCCTGGAACATCACCTGGTCTCTCACTGTCCCGCACAGACTCTGTAAAACACCTCTTTCATTGTTGCTTTTTTATTAGAGTCCCTTCTCCCTAGGCTCCAAGCAGGAACCCATGAGAACTGAGCCCCAGGCAATGAGACTGACAGACTTTGGTCTATGGGCAAATCACTCCCTCCTCGCCCATTATCTTCGTTTCAGCTCCTCTGACAGAGTACCATAGACCTGGTGGCTTCTAAACAACAGAAATGTATTTCTCATAATTTTGGAGTCCAGAATTCCAAGATTAGGGGCCAGCATCGCTGGGTTCTGGGGAGGGCTCTCCCCAGGGGTTGCAGACGGTCACCTTCTTGCTTTGTCCTCAGATGGCAAGAAGACCAGGAAGAGCTTTTTGGGGTGCCTTTTATAAAAGCACTAACTCTATTTACAAAGCCTCCTCCTGCGGTGGCGCCTGTGGCTCAACAGAGGAAGGCATCGGCCCCATATGCTGGAGGTGGGGGGTTCAAACCCAGCCCCGGCCAAAACAAAAACTGCAAAAAAATAAAATAATAAAATAATAATAATAAAGAATTCTTATAACAAAAAAAAAAAACAAAAAAACAAAGGCTCCTCCTGGCAGCACCTACGGCGCAAAGGAAGTAGGGCACTATCCCCCTATGCCGGAGGTGGCAGCTTCAAATTCAGCCCCAGCCAAAAACTGCAAAAAATAAAAAATAAAAATAAACCCTCCTCCTTCTTGATCTAATCACCTCCCAGAGGTGCTACCTCCTAATATCTTCACTTGGAGGTTAGGGCTCAACATATGAATTTGGGGTGGGAGGACACACACATTCAGCCCATCGCACCTCTTGTTTCCTAACCATCATGTGCACTTTGATTCTCCCTTCCATTAACATATCTTTCCTTGGGGCCAGGTGGAGTGGCTCACACCTGTAACTCCCAGCACTCTGGGAGGGCAACATGGGAGGATCCCTTGAGCTCAGAAGTTTGGGACCAGCCTGAGCAAGAGTGAGACCCAGTCTCCACTAAAAATAGAAAAACTATAAATGTCTTGACACAATAGCTGGGAAAATGCCAAGAAGGCTATGTTAACCGGCTGATGAAAATGTGTCAAACTGTTTATAAAACCAGTGTATGGTGCCCCATGATCGCATTAATGTACACAGCTATGATTTAATAATAAAATAAATAAATAAATAAAAATAGAAAAACTAGCTGGGCATTTTGGTGGGCACCTGTAGTCCCATCTACTCAAGAGGCTGAGGACAAAGGATCTCTTAAACCCAAAAGTTTGAGGTTGATATGAGCTATGATGCCACAGCATTCAACCCCAGGGGGACAGTGAGACTCTGTCTCAAAAAAAAAAAACAAACAAAAAACGTTTCCTTAGAGATGTCTGGCTCTCTTATAGGTTTGATAAATCCTACGGTAAACACGATTTCTGTATGCTATACAAAGGTTGTAGTATATAATTCCACACCCTCATTATATGAGAGAGACTAAGCTCATCTGATGGTTGAGTTCAGTCACTGGTTTGCTAATTACTCAAGGAAAAAGTGGGTCTCTTGGGAATGAAAAGTGTAAGCGAGGGCACTGGGACGTAGGTCTTGCCAAGGTATATAGCAACAGCCTGTAAAACAGCAACCTGAAGCAGAACAAGAAAGACCGAGGCTCCCCATAAGCCTAGCTGCAGCACAGGCTCAGTGGCCAAGGCAAGGATAGTCCACACTGGAACCATTGTAAACACACATCAAGGCTAACAAATGTCTTCCCAAACCCAGTGCACCGAAACCAACCAGATGATTCACGAGTACACCCAGCTGCTCCAACACCGAGGTCCAGAGTCAGACATCAAAGTCTAGAAGAGTGTCTCAAGTCAGGCCAAACCCACTCGTCCCCACTGAGAAGTCCTGTATAGCTCACACAGGTGGCGCTTACAAAAGAGACAGTGGACAGGAAGCATGAGAGTCCTCCCTCAGAATTTGGACTATCTCAGCTGTGTGAAGTGGGCTTTTGCCTACACCGGAAGTAGATTGTTCATTGGAGAAAGCCCCTGAGCCTGGGGTGGTGACAGTGTGCATCACAGTGGTGAACCGCAAGGGACAAACATGCTGCCAGCCATGTCCCAGCTCCCACAGCATTGTCCTCTCATGCCTTCTAAGCTAAGAATTTAGGAGTTTTGTGACTTGGGTCAAAGCAGGGATGGTTCCCTTACAGTCTCTACAAGAACCCCAGATTTGAATGGATCAGGCAGGAGCCAGATTAGGACAGCAATGCAGTCAAGGTGCTGCCTACTCCGAGGATGGGTCCCCAGGGGCTAATCGGGTCATAGTAACAAGTGGGTAGAATGGTGTGGCAGGGACTGACATGCACTCCACAAACCACTGCCTGTCCCACCTGGGCACGCAGATACATCACATGTCCAGCACCTCTGCAGCCAGGTGTGGTTATAAGACTGAGCTGGCTCAAAGTGGGCAGGGGAAAACGTACCACTTCCAGTCCTCACCCAGTTAAACCCCCCACAGGCAATTCTCCACACTCTGTTCCCTTTCCAGAGCAACTTTGGAAGCCACGCGTGGAAGATGGCCTGGAAGAAATGGCTCATGACCTCTGAGGAGGACACCGACTTGGACTTGACCTTCATGAGAAATAAAACCTTCATGAGGCATTAAGCCACTGAGGTTGGGGGGCTCACCTGTTGCAGCAGCTTGCTTTGTCTTACAGTTAGCTTTATAAAAACCAAGAAAACAACAAAAAGATACTCAGAGAAGCCCGACAGGACAGCAATGGTTATAAAGGGCACACCTGGCCTGGCCGCTGCCAGCAGCTCGCCTGAATCTTCCTGTTTCCACCCTTTATCTCACCTTCTATTCACAGCCAAGCTTCCCGAAATAGCAGTCTGCATGTGTTTTCTTAACTTCCTCGCCTCCCACTCATTCCTCATCTCCTAAAATCTCACAGACCATGGCTCACACCCTGCTGAAACTGCACCTCTGACCTCTTAGCTGTAAGAAGTGTTACATTTATGTTTCTGCCCAAAATTCATCTGTTTCTGACCTCCCTTTCCGCTTGGATGGAGACAAAGTCCAATTTCAGCCATTATTGGGGCTCCTGCACCAGATCATGGGCCGTGCAAAGTTCAAAAGGGTTTTGGACATCACAGAATATGGGGGGACATTCTTCTTTTCCAGCCATATACTTCTCTGAGGAGCAAGTGGCTTCCTTGCTTCCCTTCTAAGTTGGCACTGCCTAGATTAGAAAGCCTGGTGCCTCCCTGTACAGACACCGCACCTGCTCCCCACCCGTGGGTTCGTCAGGGAGAACCCACGGGCCGCTATTCATCCCCCATTCTTCAGGGCACTCTCTTCTTGTTCTCACCTCCCAGTTTCATGATCTCCATGGCCCCCTTTTTCCAGCCTCAAACAATTCAGCTCTTTGAGAGGCCCTTTGGGCCAAGGGATTCCTTGATCTTCATACTCAAAGTCTCTGCTTGGGCTGGGGAAAGGTGAAAATCTCTCTCCCTAACACATTTCCTCCTAAACTAAAGGCTCGAGAGATTATCTTGCAGCTCTTACCTTCCTTCATCTGTCTGAAGCTTCCAGCAACTCCCCCTCCTTAAGAGTCCTCTCTCCTTTGAATTCTATGAACTTTCTGTTTTCTTTCTTTCTATTCTTGCTTGGTCTTTTTTTTTTTTTTGAGACAAAGTCTCACTATGTCCCTCTGGGTAGAATGGTGTCACAGCTCACAGCAACCTCCAACTCTTGGGCTTAAGTGATTCTCTTACCTCAGCCTCCCAAGGAGCTAGGACTACAGGCGCCCACCACAGTGCCCAGCTACTTTTTGGTTGTAGTTGTCATTGTTGTTTGGCGGGCCTGGGCTGGGTTCGAACCTGCCAGCTCTGGTGTATGTGATTGGCACCCTAGCTGCCGAGCCCTCTTTTGTTTTTTTTTTTTCTTTTTGATTCCTAAAAGTGTTTTGAAAAAATATATACTCTCCTTGTACATTTGTAAGTTGACATTTTTAAAAAGTATCCAAGTGTAAATAGTTGCAAAGAATGAATTTTCTAGTCAATTACAAGTATCCATATTTTAAAATAAAACTGTTATGTCATTCCTCTAAATAGATCTAAAGGAATCTAAAAACACATAGTGATTCGTGATGGCCCATTATCATTTATATGTAAAAATACTTGAGTTCTTTTTTAACAGTTGGCATGTTATTTTTTCTTCTCTCTACTGTCATATTTCTTTTCCCACAGAATATAACCCTCATGTATGTTATATTTTACAGTCTTATATTCATCACTATTTTGACTTCTCTGAAAAAGAACTATAATTTTAAATGGTCCATGTTTCCCATAGCTATCAGCCTTTAAGTCAGTGGTTCTCAACCTTTCTAATGCTGCGAGCCTTTAATACGTCTCCTGTGGGTCATGACCCACAGGTTGAGAACGGCTGCTCTGAGTGTTAAAGAAGTCTTCTGGATTGTATTGTCATTGTAGTGATAATTGCTATGCAATTGATGAAGTATTATTAGTAAATATCATAAATTTGATACCTAATTATTAAAAAAGCCTTCCCCTCAGTTTTACTGAAATGTAATTTATATCCCCCCTAAGGATGCACCCATTTTAAGTGTAGATTTTGATGAGTTTGGGCAATTGTGTCCAGTTATACAATCAAAACCACAATCAAGTTCAAGATATAAAAGCTTTTCTCAACTCCAAATCTCCCTCTTGCCTCTTTACAAGTAATTCCTAACCCTAATCCCTCATCCCAAGCAACTACTGGTCTGCTTTCTATAAGTATATTTTCACCATAAAAAATAAATTTTTATTGGAAATGTGTTTCTTAATTGATGAGAATGGGGATATTTATATGTTTGCTCTTCCCGTTGTCTGTTGGTGAAATCACTTGTTGTTAGGGTGAGACTGGATTCAATATCGATTCTATTTCTATTTTTCATTATAACAGATGTGAGTTCTGGGAAAACTTATTTGCATAAGTAAGTGGATAGAAAAGGAAGAAATTTGTTTTTTTAAATGCCAATGTCTCTAAATTCTTTTTGTTTTGTGTTTTGGTTTGGTTTTTTTGTGTGGGGGGGGAGTTGTTTTTTTTTGTTTTTTTTTTTTTGTAGAGACAGAGTTTCACTTTATGGCCCTCAGTAGAGTGCCGTGGCCTCACACAGCTCATAGCAACCTCCAACTCCTGGGCTTAAGCGATTCTCTTGCCTCAGCCTCCCGAGTAGCTGGGACTACAGGCGCCCGCCACAACGCCCGGCTAAGTTGTTTTGTTTTTGAGACAGGGTCTCACTCAGTCACCCTGGGATTGAGTGTTCTGATATCACAGCTCACAGCAAACTCAAACTCTTGGGCTCAAGCAATCTTCTTGTCTCTGGCTGGTCTCAAACTGCTGAGCTCAAGCAATCAACTCACCTTGGCCTCCCAGAGTGCTAGGATTCTAGGCATGATCCACCACACCTGGCCTGAATTTTTTTTTTTTTTTTACTATGCCCACAATCACAGTGAACTATAATCCCAAACTACTTACAACGATTGCCCAGCGGACATTTAACAAGCCCCTCTTTCAGTTTGGTTCAATGTAGAGTTGGAGACACTTGTCCGGCAAAGGGCCTGGCTCTTAGTCACTGGAGTCATTTGCTGTCCCAGACCCACTATCAGTGTTCCCAATTGTCCCTTTTGTTTGAAGCCCCAAAGGTTATCCTTCCTCCAGGATAATGTTGTATGGTTCTATGAAGAATATGCCTTTCTTTTGGAACCTGGAAGCAAGGCAAACGTGAACAGATAAGAAAGGAGACATTAGGCTCATGGCCCGTAGCACAGTGGTTATGGCGCCAGCCACATACGCCAAGGGTGGCAGGTTCGAACTCGGCCTGGGCCAGGTAAACAACAATGACAACTGCAACAACAACAAAAAAAAATAGCCAGGCATTGTGGTGGGTGCCTATAGTCCCAGCTACTTGGGAGGCTGAGGCAAGAGAATCACTTAAGCCCAAGAGTTGGAGGTTGCTGTGAGCTGTGATGCCATAGTACTCTACCGAGGGTGACATAGTGAGACTCTGTCTCAAAAAAAAATAAAAAAAGAAAAGAAAAAGAAAGGAAACATTGCCCCACCCCACAGCTCCCCAGCATGGCTACATCCTTCTTCCAAGAGGAGGGAAATTGAGGATCTGGGAACAGATTCCCTGAAAGCATCAGTGCTCATGGGTATCTTGGAAAGTTTTGCACACTCCTCAGAGAACTTTACCCCCGTTTAAAGACTTTTACCCTAAATAGCTACTGTTAGGTCATCTCCATCTTCCCTAGTTCTCCATGCCATCCTGTGACCTACTCGGTCACATACCTTGGCTTCTACTCCCATAGATACGCAGGTAACCCCCAATCTCTTCTCTGCAGCTCACAGCTCTATCCTGAGCCAGAGAACCATATAAACAATTGGTTGTTGAACATTTTCATTTCTACTTTTCTGATTTAGGGTGGATATGCTTTCTCATGTGTACAAAGTTATCCTAACCTACATTTGTGAAAATATATTCAACTCCATACATTGAATTGGAAAAAAAATAGTCAGCATTGGGGCGGCGCCTGTGGCTCAGTTGGTAAGGTGCCGGCCCCATATACCGAGGGTGGCGGGTTTAAGCCCAGCCCCAGCCAAACTGCAACCAAAAAATAGCCGGGCATTGTGGTGGGTGCCTGTAGTCCCAGCTACTCGGGAGGCTGAGGCAAGAGAATCGCTTAAGCCCAGGAGTTGGAGGTTGCTGTGAGCTGTGTGAGGCCACGGCACTCTACTGAGGGCCAGAAAGTGAGACTCTGTCTCTACAAAAAAAAAAAAAAAAAATAGTCAGCATTTTTCTATTACTTTCTACCCAAGTGCTTTCATCTCACACATGTGTATACAGGATAACCCAGACACAGGACAGGTAGTCCTGAGATAGAATCCTCTGACTAATGTACAACTCCCACTTATTAATGGAGGTTATTCATTACGTTCCAGAGTTGCAAACATCCGGCTGACGTGTGACTTGCACTTCTAAATAGAGGCTATTACAAGCAATACGTAAATGTACCTGTTTCAAGACACATACAAATTCAACTTAATAACAAACTCACAGTACTGATCCCTTTCGTAACCCAGGGACTCCCTGTACACATGTGACTCATAGTAAATGCATGTGTCCTGCAGACGAGGAAACCAAACTCAGTAAGGTAGAGTGAAGATTCAATTACAATCTGAAAAACACAAAGGAAGCAAAAGATTCATTCCCTGCTTGACTTGGTTGGAGAGAAATTATTAAACAAAAATCAACATCAGCCTGTGTGGAATAGGAGCCACAGAAATGTTCAGGTAGATAATAGGAAGGGTACTTTTTCACCAGTTTTAATAAAAAGTAGAGTAGATTTATAATCTCTGTAAAGGCACCGTATCACATTTCCTTATGAAAATAGAACAAACTAAAATTGGTCGGCTGGCAACTAAATAAATCTAAGATCGAAAATAATTTGATTAACAAATACTAACAATTTAAGGGCTATTCAGCCAGAAACGGGAGGTTAGATATGTAACTTCCTTGGCTTCCTTCCAGCGATTTAATGCTATACAAAAGAAAAAAGCTGAGGTGTGCCCACTCTTCTATGCTTTGTATTTTCAACGCAGTCATTCATTGAATATACATTTCCCACGTTTGTAGATTGTGAGGAAAAAGTAGTCCCTTAAGCTAATAAATCTTGAACAAGTGTTGTTTGTAGCAAACCCCAAATAAAAGGGCATCTTGGGAGTAGTTGGAGTTCCCATATAACACGATACATACATAGATATATGATATACTTCTAAGTAGGAGAATCGTATTAATTGGCATTATCTTATTAAAGATGAATTTTGGGAATTTTTATAATAGATACAAAGAACATCAGCAGAAACAGTGACAAACTATAATAGGAAATGAATATTATGACAAAAAATTCATAAAATCCAGATGGCATACTTAATGTATGCCAAATATATATATATATTTTTTTTTATTTTTATTTATTTATTTTTTTTTTGAGACAGAGTCTCAAGTTGTTGCCCTGGGTAGTAGAGTGCCCTGGAGTCACAGCTCACAGCAACCTCAAACTCTTGGGCTTAAGCGATTCTCTTGCCTCAGCCTCCCAAGCAGCTGGGACTACAGGCGCCCGCCACGGCACCTGGCTATTTTTTGGTTGTAGTTCTCATTGTTGTTTGGCAGGCCCAGGCTGGATTCAAACCCACCAGCCTCGGTGTATGTGGCTGGCACCCTAGCTACTGAGCTATAGGCGCTGAGCCATACAGGATATATAAACTCTTTTTTTTCTTTCTTCCCGTCAAGCTTTTGATATATAAACTCTTATACGTGGTACTTTCCAAATACGATGGGTAAAAGATCAACCAAGTACATTTAAAAGTGTAATTCCTTCTCTCCCTTTCTCTCCCTCTCTTGTTTTCCGATTTCTAGTCTTTGGATCTTATTTGCTGAGTGCTATGATGTCTGCACAGCGTATTGGAGTAGCTTCACACATAAATCAAAACTTTCCATTTCGTTAGTCATATTTATTACCCTCATTTTCATGTCCGTTGTTTGTATGTTCTTGGAATTTGGATACATATCCCTAAGCTTCTGTTGGTTAATAATGAACGGGGCCTCCTCTGTCACCATACATTTTATCTAACGAAGACCCGCAAAGCTAAAATTGCAGGCAGTCAACAAACCTGGGGGAGGGGTGGGGTGGGGTTGAGTACACAGATGGGCACATTCCAGTCTGACCCACCGAGGGTCAGTCCTGTTTCCTACTTCAACCTTTTATGCCATTTGCACATTGGAAATGATGGTGGGCCTGGTGCGGGAACACAGCTCCAATTATAAAGGAACCAAAGAGAAACGGAGAGTCTCCAAGGATCGCCGGGGCCCAAGTGCCCCCAATCCCATCTCTGAATTTAGAGCTGCTTCTCCAGTTTCCAGATCAGCTGGTGGTGAGTATTTGGTGGGAGGAAGTCACCTGGCTGAGGAGACTGAGGACCAGCTGAGAAACGTGTTTCCCACTCACCTCCCAGCTTCTGCCCACTGTCCTCTGCCATAGCTGTGTCCTAACTCCACCTTCCTAAAACCAGAGACGTGAACCCTGGGGCATAAAATCCCACCTTGAAAGTTTCATAAGATGGCAGCAACCTCCACGGCACCAAAAGGACACAGGACATTACCGACATCACTGAACGCAAGAATTTGGAACATTTTATAATCACCAAGGTAATGCTTGCTGTGCAAAAACTCAACATGTTCTTCAGCATGAAGAACAAAAAGTTAAAGTTGCACTTAACACATCTCCTTCTCCCATAGGACTCCACTGGGGGAAGTTTGGGGTGACTCATCCCACAGTATTTTGGGGCATTTACACACACACACACACACACTCATGTGCACACACACAGTACATAGTCTTAAAAACCTAAACGGTATACCAATTATACCACTCTGCTATTTCAGTTTTCATTGAACGATACACTTTGGAGCTCATTTTATATCATTATGCATAGATCTACTTCATTCTCTTTAGAAGCTGCATAATATCCCAGACAGGCCATAATTTATTTGGCTTTTCTTCCAGTATAGACCCTTAAGTTATTTGTTGCATGTTGATATTGCCAGTAAAGGAGCAAGGGACATCCTTGCACATAATTTTGTCTACATCTGCTAGAATTTCTGCAGGATGGATTCCAGGAAGAATCCCTGGGTCATTGGATACCTGCATTTTCGTTTGGATAGAACCACATAGCAATGTGTGATTACCTTTTCTTTTTTGATCTTTTGATTTTCACTCACAAAAGAAAATCATAGACATTTCAAGCCGGGAGAGCTCATGCCAGAGTTGGGAGATGACAAAGCTCTACTGAGCGTGACTGTCCCTCACACTGTCCCTCATTTGGTATCCTTCATCTGTTTATCAAAAGCCCATAGTGGCCTGGTGCCCATAGCTCAGTGAGTAGGGCCAGCCACATACACCAAAGCTGGTGGGTTCGAGACTGGCCTGGGCCTGCTAAACAACAATGACAACTGCAACCAAAAAATAGCTGGGCGCTGTGGCGGGTACTTGTAGTCCCAGCTACTCAGGAGGCTGAGGCAAGAGAATCGCTTAAGCCCAAGAGGTTGAGGTTGCTGTGAGCTGTGACACCATGGCACTCTACCAAGGGTGACAAAGTGAGACTCTGTCTCAAAAAAAGAAAAAAGGCAGTAGCATCCTGTATTAGTTATCTATCACTACAGACAACAGCATTTTAAAACAAGACGTTTTACTATCTCACAGTTTCTGTAGGTCAGGAATTTGGGAGTGGCTTAACTGGGTGGGTTGGGCTTTCAGTCTCTCAAACTGACACTCAAGGTGTCAGCAGAGTCTGCAGTCCTCTGAGTCCCAAGGATCAGCATCCATGCTTGTGTGGCTGGTCTGCAGGCCGTCACCAAGTGGGGCTCCCCCAAAGAGCTGCTCATGACAGGGCTTTCCACAGAGCAAGTAATCTGGAAAGTGACAGAGAGACCAGCACAGCCTTTTGTGAACTTACTCCAGGAGTGGCACGCTTCACTTCTGCTGTAATTCTACTGGTCACGCAGACTGACTCTGGTGCGTTATGGGAAGGACAGCAGAAGCTGTGAACACGGGAGGTGAGGTTTGTCAGCAGCCATCAAAGCTGGCTGCCAGAGACCCACAACGTCACCACAGCCAAGATGTCCCCCACACACTTCCAACCACTCCCTTCTCCCCTGGGTAGAACCCCCTCAGTTGGTTGTGAGGAATCTGGAGTACAGAAGAACACAGGGACTGGAGTCAGCCACCCCACTCCTTAGAGACAGCACCCCTCAGAAAAGGCACTTGTGGACAAGCTTTGGAAAGTCATTTGTGTTTTATCCATACCCCCCAGGAGAAAGTAAATGATAAATGTTGTCATATATTTAGGTTAACAGTAGATCTTTCCGCCTTGCCTAAGAATTTTTCTTCATCTTGGATAAACGAAGCTTACCATTTAAGACTCTTCTCCAATTTTCTCAAATGTACTACACGTTTTCGCAAAAGTTCTCAGCCTGGTACTATAGTTTTTAATAGTTTTCCAAACATAACTAAATAATTTTTTTTTGAATGGCAAAGAACTGCTAATCTTGTAAAGAAGCCTTTACTTTGAGGTGGGAGGAATTGGGAAGATGTGGATAAAGGCAATAGTGTTACTGATACTAATGGGCTCAGAGTTTGTTTTTTTGAGACAGAGTCTCATTTTATCACCCTTGGTAGAGTGCTGTGGTGTCACAGCTCACAGCAACCTCCAACTCTTGGGCTTAGGCGATTCTCTTGCCTCAGCCTCCCAAATAACTGGGACTACAGACGCCCGCCACAATGCCTGGCTATTTTTTATTACAGTTTGGCCAGGGCTGGCTTTGAACCCACTATCCTTGGTAGATGGGGCTGGCCTCCTATTCACTGAGCCACAGGCACCGACCAGGCTCAGAGTTTTATAGAGATCATCTCATTTAATGTCCATCACAATCCACTGGGGGTGGGGGCAGGCATTATTATTCTTTATTTGCCAGGTGAGGAAACTAGTGCTTAAAAAGATCACGTAAAATCTAAGTGGCCAAGCCAGGACAGAAGCCAGATCTGTCTGAATGTAGCCTTTACTTCTAACCACTACATGGTTAGTAGCAAATCCTATAACAAAAGAATAGAAATTAGTTCTTCAAGAAAGGCTAAAAGGAGAAACTCCAAAGACGACCAAAAGGTTTAGAATCCTCAAAGATGGAAAAAATCATCATTTTAATCCCCAGGAATCGACTGTGTCCCAACGACTTTCCCCATATTGATAAAGAAATTTATGAAAACATGTCATTATAAATAATGCTGGATTCTTTTTTGCAGTTTGAGGACAGGTGCATTATTATCTTGACACAAATACAAGGAATGAAGCATCAGACTGTGTGACAACCGTTCAGAGTGAGCAATAATCTGGCTACATAAAATCTGAGTAGTCCCATGTGCTGACTCTCAGTCTTTGTGGGTTGGTTCAATTCAACATAATCCTCCCTGCATTTACACCCCCCAGGTATCTGAGACCGTACCTCATCTCCTAGGATATTGAGTTCCACATTTATTCTAGTCCTGCTCAATTTCTAAACCTAATAATAACTACTATGACTGATAACCAACTGTGTACAAGGCACAGCTTTGGGCATCTACACTACAGGATATAATTTTATCAGTGTAATATTTACCAACAGATGAGGAAACCAAGTGATTAAATAACTTTCCAAAGTCAAGGCTAGGAGGACCAGCAGTCAACCTTAGAGCTATCTGACTCTAAAACCTGTGATCTATGTGCCACACCAGTGTGCCTCCTGTAAAGGATTGGATGTGAAAAGTCTGGAAAGTACATTTTTCGGCAGGATTGACACCTCATTTTGAGCAGTGATGAATTAGCGTCTCTCTCCTCTCTTTTCTCTCCCTCTCTGCCCTCCAGCATCCAGTTGCCTTTGATTATCTACCTTTAGTATTTTCTTTGTAACTTTAAGAATTTTTAAGACATTTGAAATCATGCTATAGAAATGAAGGTCTTGTAAGAGTACGATTGGAGAAAATGGTAGGAGAGCTAAGTCATCAAAACAGACATGGCGTTATAAACATATAAAATCCAAAGGAGCACGTTCCAGCATTCACATTGTGAGCAGATATAGCATCAGGATCCCAGGATGGGAATACAGACCAGCTTACAAGAGATCATTCATGGGCATGCTGAACAATCTATAAATATACTTTGTTAAGTGATACTTTTACATTTTTTGACATCACATTTGGGATATACTATTCCACTATCTTCAGACTAACAGACAGGAAATATAAAATCAACTTTGTTAAAAAAGAAAAACACCAACAGAGATCATGACAAGCATTACAATGGATATCATGCTCAAAATTTAAAAAAAATGAAACCAACAAGTGAACATGCAACCATGTAGATTTTTCTCCTATTAATGCCAATAGCAGTGATTCTATTTCAACAAAGCAATGCTATCTGGCGTATGACCTGCTAATTCCTGTTTGATGAGTTTTGTAGCTTTGCTAGTATTTAATGTATTTTGATCTTGTCATTATATAAGAGCTACAAGCAAAAGTTTACATCTTGGTTTTAAATATTTAAATATAGGTATTATCAGAAATCTTTCCATTGCAAGTAGCAAAAACTCAAACCAGACTGGTTGTGGTCACCCCGCATAGCCCTCACATCCTAGCCCCAATTAGTGTTTTGGCTCAAAATTTTGCAGCCATCTCTTTACCTAAATCTCACAACTAAACATTGTGATTCTGTCCTCAGCCCTCTTTCCTTCTTTCCCTATGGCCTTTCATTTGGGAAAACTCATCCATTCAGGGCCCTGTAATTATTGTGAAATGACTCTCCAGTCTCTGTATCACCATCCACCATCTCTTCAAACCCACATTTCTGATTGCCCAACGGTCATCCTTTCCTCCTGGGTAACATACCCCGAGGCAGATTTGTCATTGATGCTTCTGCCTACCCCCAAAAAAACCTGCCCCAGCCAAGCCCTGGGAGGGGCCCTAGCTTTGTGTTCATGGGTCAAATCTCTTCTTTCTTTCTTCTTCCTTCCTTCCTTTTTTCCTCTCTTTTTAATTTTTTTGGTTGCAAAAATAGATACTTTAACTACAATAGGTTCAGACCCCTGTCTCTTTCATCTGGGATTTTTTTGTCCATCATATCTCTGCTGACACAGGTAGCCTTGGAATGGCTGTGCCCTTTGGGGTTCCAGCTAAGGGGAAGTTGGGTCGGGGGTGCGTCCTATTGGGTTTGGCGGGCTCTATCTTTGTGTTTTACACTCACTTCTGTGTCTGGTCATTCCTAGCCATCCTGCTGTGGGGATGTCTTCTGGGAATTTCCTTACTGTATATCTGGCTGATACACAGACAGGAAATATCAGGTGGATTGCCTGAGCTTAGCAGTTCGAGACCAGCTTGAGTAAGAAGAGCAAAACCCGTCTCTAAAAAATAGATGGGCATTGCGGTGGCGCCTACAGTCCCAGTTACCTGGGAGGCTGAGGCAAGAGGATTGCTTGAGCCCAAGGGTTTGAGGTTGCTGTGAGCTGCGATACCACAGCACTCTACTGGGGACAACAAAGTGAGATGCTGTCTCAAAAAAAAAAAAACCAAAGATCCTCTCCTGTCAGGAGCCCTACAGTATGGCAGAGATCACTTTAGATGTGTTACCTTTATTTTTTTGACAGCAACATGTGAAACAGAATCATCCTAAAATCCGTGTTTATAGGATGCAAACTAGTAGAACTGCAAACAGCAAACACGTCTATAACAGCTCGTGGATGAAAAAGGCTATACTTTTAGCATACTGATCGAGAAACTGCACAGTAAGCTGTAAATAAACTGTAAGGTAAAATAATAAGCTATATCTATGACATAACAATATTGTTGTCTCACGTCGACCTATGTTACATAAATGCAGAGGACATGTTTTCCCCAGTTTTCAAATAAGACCCAAGGAAGGTGTCCAAGCCTAACTGACATGATACCAAGTCCCCTGCTGTCTCATGGGATGGAGGAAAGCGCAGGCCCTAGCTAGCCAGGCCACCAATCCTGATCTCAGGTCCTCTGATTAGACCACCTGGGAGACAGTGCCAAGCTCACACCACATTGCCTGCTGTGCTCACCGTGACTGATCATGCCATGCAGCACGCACAGACGCGACGTAGCAAATGATGCTACAGTCCCAGGTGGCATCCCTGCTGCTCTAGGGGCACTGCCCATCAGCCAGCGTGGCTGCCTGCCTCCCACGTGTGGTGGCATTCCTCCTTGACGTGTGACTTAGGGAAATGTATTTCTCCTTCTTTTTTTTTTTTTTTTATTAAATCATAGCTGTGTACATTAGTGCAATCAAGGGATACAATGTGCTGGTTTCATATACAATCTGAAATATTCTCATCAAACTGTTCAACGTAGCCTTCATGGCATTTTCTTAGTTATTGTATGTAGACATTTGTATTCTGCCTTTAGTAAGTTTCGCCTGTACCCATTCTAAGATGCACCGGTGTGGCCCCACCCATTACCCTCCCTCCACCCTAACCTCCCCCCTCCCTCCCCTCCCTTGGCCCTTTCCCCATATTCTTGTGCTATAGTTGGGTTATAGCCTTCATATGAAAGCTGTAAATTAGCTTCATATAAATTAGCTTCATGAGTACATTGGATAATTTTTTCCCATTCTTGAGATACTTTGCTAACTTCTTGTTATAAAATATTACTCTCCTCCAGGGAAGTGAAAGAATAGTAGAAGAACAGCTGTAAACTCTTCATCGAAGCCCAAACAACTATTAACATTTTATTACATTGGCTCTCTCTCCCCACTTCTCTCTCTCCCTCTCCACTCCCCTCCCCCATTTGATACTAAGTTGCAGACACTGGGATATTTCACATTAAAACTTCTAGCAAATGGCTTGGCGTCTGTGGCTCAAGTGGCTAAGGCACCAGCCACATACACCTGAGCTGGCAGGTTCGAATCCAGCCCAGGCCTGCCAAACAATGATGGCTGCAACCAAAAAATAGCCGGGCATTGTGGCAGGTGCCTGTAGTCCCAGCTATGTGGGAGGTGGAGGCAGGAGAATTGCTTAAGCCCAGGAGTTGGAGGTTGCTCTGCGCTGTGATGCCACAGTACTCTACCCAGGGGGACAGCTTGAGGCTCTGTCTCAAAAAAAAAAAAAAGAAGAAGAAAATAATTTTCCTCCTTCTTGACTAAGCCTTGAACTGAAATTCTCAGGCCTGGGTAGAACCTAACGGGCCTGGTGTCCCCTTCCATGCAGGGGGAGGCTGCTCCCTCCCACAGTAACACCAGAAGGAGAGAGAATGGGGCAAGAGGAGGCTGTTTGGGAGCACTGAAGTTTGCATAGCAAGAACTTTCTGCGCTGAGATCCTTCTGAATTCTGGAGTATCTGGTCCTTCCTCCAAGGTGTAGCTAACGCTCTGCAAAATGATTTCTGCATTACCTTTGTGGAAGGCTGGACACTTGTGTTTCAATAATGTATCCCTTTGCTTTCTTTTCCAAGGGCGCATATTCCTGTTTGCCACCTCTGACTCCTGCCTCAACCCGCTCTGTGCCACTGAACACACAGAAGCTGCAAGTAACAGCGATAAAAAGGAATGAAGCGTGGAGAAGTATGCTATGACCGGCCTCGCACACGTTTGAAGACAGACACAAAGACTGAATGTGATACCATTTACACGGAATGTCCAGAATAGGCAAATCTATAGAGAAATAAAACAGATTCGTAGTTTCCAGGGCCTGGGGGAAGGGAGGAAAGGGCAGGAGGTGACTGCTGATGGGCACAGGACGGGGATGCCCATCTTCTGGGGGTGATGAAAATGTTCTAAAATCTATTGTGATGAGGGTTGCACAGCCCTGCGAATTTACTAGAAAACACTGAACTCTGCACTGTAAATGGGTGAATTTATGGTACGTGAATTCTATCTCGGCAAAGCTATTACACACAGAAACTCCTCTGGGTAAAGAGAAGGAAGGAAAGGAAGAAGTTGGTGGTAAGAGGTAATGAACGTGGAGACAGAGAAATCAGAGAAAGGGAATTTTTGAAGCAATAGAAAAAAGTTTTCTTATAAAAATAGGGCTTTTCACCCAATTTCAAAGAAAAGTTGTTTCTAAAGTATGTTCTAGAAACTGCAAGAACCAGCTGGAGAGGGAAAAAGAAAGAAAATCCCAGATCCATGCTGTAAAAGTAGGAAACAGACAAAGGGCACGGCCGGCGGCAAAGTCACACACACCAAAGTGAGCAGCCGGACTCTGGGAAGCAGAGCGGAAGCTGCAGCCAGGGACGAGGATACCGGAGAATAACTTTGAAACAAAAGTTAAATGGGACCGGGAGTCTGCTTTCTTTCTCCTGGCTGCTTCTTTTTCTCCCACACACACCTCTGCACCCTTCCCTTTCCCCTCCCACTCTATCAGTGTCCTAATTCCAGCCCTGACCCACCTGCCCACCAGGGACCACAAAGTGATCTTCTGGAGAGCTGGTCTCCCTAGCTCTGATGGATAAGCAGAGGACATCGCAGCCTCAGGGACAAACAGAGCGGGTTCCCAGTGGCCGCGGGGCTGGCGGGAGCTTCCACCTCTGCCAGCACCCACTGCCTGACCAGGGGCCTCGACAGAAGGCCGGGGAGCCGAGCACACTCCCTGACGCCCGACCCTGAGCAACTTGCAAGAGCAGGCGGCTTCTAGGAGCTTCCCTTTCCTCCTCCGCCACACAGCTGGCCAGTGCTTGAGACTGTGAGTCAGGAAGTCCCCAACCCTTTTTTTCAGCTATGACATGTGGTCTGAGGCAAATCCTTTAAACCCAGGGCCCACTTCCCATTCTGTAGTCAGGCAGCAACTTTTCCTTCTTGGTGGCTCGGGGTGGTAGACATTACTGTCTCCGGTGTTAGAAACCCCATCCTCCAACTCTGAAACGTGAGCTGGGAAGCCAAAGTGTCCTGGTTTCCAAAGTCTACAAGTCACCAAGGGAGTCCCTGGTTTAGAGTCTATCTCTAAGTCTCTTGATTGGTCTTATAAATAGACCCCACATGGTTGTCAAGGGGACGTTCTGACAGCACTTGATAAACAGCTTTGAGGAAGAGCATCAGGCTGCCAGAGGTGACAAGGTCATCTGCTAAGACTTTTTATTTTTTTTTAAGAAACTCTAAATTGGCCAGGCATGGTGGCTCATGACTATAATCCTAGCACTCTGGGAAGTTGAGGTGGGAGGATCCCTTGAGCTCAGAAGTTCAAGACCAGCCTGAGCATCCATGAGACCCTGACTCTACTAAACACAGAAAAACTAGCCAGGTGAAGTGGCAGGTGCCTGTAGTCCCAGCTGCTGGGGAGGCTGAGGCAAGACAATTGCTTGAGCCCAGGAGTCTGAGGCTGCTATGAGCTAGGATGAGGCCATGGCACTCTACCCAGGGCAACAGAGTGAGACTCTGTCATACACACACACACAAAAAACCCCTCTAATAGTGCAAATTTGCTGTTTAAAACTAAAAATCTGCCAGGAAGCAAGGTGCCCTGGCTTTATAAAAACTTTTGAGAGTCTAGGAAGGTCCAGGGTGTTTTATTTGCTTGGGTTGACAAGTTTCTAAGCAGGTCTATAATGACTCATTGCCAAGACTGGGGTGACTTCACTTACCTTTGTTCAGCTATGGGCACAGCAACTCCTTTGGGGACTAACAGTGACCAGCATGGCTTTGTAAGTGGGATTTGCATTTCCAGAACTATGCACCAATCAGACCCACTAAGGTACGTGAATGAAAAAAAATTTTTTTTAAGTAATTACCACCATCCCACTCCTATTCCACCAACCTTCCACCAAGTTCAAGGGGTAAGTTCAAAAAGGCACAAAGGAATAATTTCCTGGAGTATGATACCACTAGAGAGCCACCCAAGTATTGGGTATCTAATTGCCTATGGTTCCGTGCTAATCACTGCATAAAGAGAATTGCATAGAACTGATTTCATTCTCTCTCTGGCTGTCAAAACCTTACAAGGTAAGGTAGACATCACTCACCTCAACAAACAGGTTTGGCACATGATGACAGCAGATAGGAACTTCAAACTTCCCCGTGACTTGACACTGAAGCATTTATCTGGTCCGTGTGGAGCATATTAGGGTGGAGAGACAGAAAGTACTTGCCTGGCAGGAGTAGCTGTCAGGTTTCCTGGGGACACCCAAGCTCAAGTGTGGATTGAAAATGCACCCACCAGTCCCCCAGCAGGTACAGAAGGGTACAGGGAAGTAGGCTGCAGACAGGAGGCTGGGGGGTAAACAGCCTGGCTGGAGTGGGAGAAGGCAGAGGGCAAATAGCAAGTTGCGGCCACCAGAGAACTGAGAGGCTGAGATGGCCCCACAGAGGAGACTACCTGGACAGAGCAGAGAGCAGCTGCTCTGAGCCCCGCCCAGGCCTCCAGCCTACTGTCTCAGGCCTTCCACAGAGCTGACACAATAGGGAGGTTCTAGAAAACCTTGTGTTTGGTGGAAGTGGGCAAACAGAGGGGCAAAAGCATTTGGACTGGAAAGCAAGGAGTGAGGTCAGGAAGGCATGTTCTGCCCAGAGGGAGGGCTGACCAGTGACAGCCTCAAAGGTGCACAGGAGAAGGATTCCTTAGATCTGCTCTCCAGGAGGAGCAGGCCTCAGGGAAGGTCTTGGCATTTCTGGGGGTCCATCAGAGAGCTAGATTGGTGCCGAGCGGCTGACTTCGCTTTATTACAGTCAGGCCTCGTAAAATGAATTGGGGTAAGGAGTAAAACCTGACTCAGCATCACCCAGCCTCAAAAATAAAAGCAAATTCTGTCATTAAAAAGCCATAACAGGGGGTGGCGCCTGTGGCAAGGAGTAGGGCACCAGCCCCATAGGCCCAGGGTGGCAGGTTCAAGCCTGGCCCCGGCCAAAACTGCAAAAAAACAACAACCACAAAAAGCCATCACAGGATGGCGCCTGTGGCTCAAGGAGTAGGCACTGGCTCCATATGCCAGAGGTAGTGGTCCCCGGCCAAAAACTGCAAAAAAGAAAAAAGCCATCACAGGCGGCACCCATAGTTCGGTCGGTAGGGCACTGGCCACATACATCAGAGCTGGCGGGTTCGAATCCAGCCTAGGCCTGCCAAACAACAATAACAACTACAACCAAAAAAAAATAGCCGGGCGTTGTGGCGGGCGCCTGTAGTCCCAGCTACTTGGGAGGCTAAGACAAGAGAATTGCTTAAGCTCAAGAATTTGAGGTTGCTGTGAGCTGTGATGCCACAGCACTCTACCCAGGGCAACAGCTTGAGACTCTGTCTCAATTTAAAAAACAAAAAAAGCCATCACAATAGCCGGGCGTAGCACTCTGGGAGGCTGAGGTGGGTGGATTTCGTGAGCTCAGGAAATCAGCCTAAGCAAGAAACTCTACCTCTATTAAAAGTAGAAAAATTAGCCAGGCATTACACCAAGCCCAGCTACTTGGGAGGCTGAAGCAAGTGGGTCACTGGTACCCAGACGCTTGAGGTTGCTGTGAGCTAGGATGATACCACCACACTCTACCCCAGGGCAACAGAGTGAGACTCTGTCTCAAAAGAAAAAAAAAAAAAGCCATCACAAAAACAACTCTTTTTAGATGCGTAGGAGAGTTAAGGCCACAGGGCAAACTGCTGTCCCCAAATTGGATACAGAGAATCACAACTGACCGTGGCAGAAACCCAAGAGCAGAAGTTGGAAAACCTAAGTGGTGATTGACTCTGTGCTGGAACTCAGTCTGGACACATCTCGGACATAAACGCTCCAGGGATCCAGTCACGGGGGGATCCCTGTGCTTTGATGAATTCACAGTGAATCCTGCAGAAAAATCTCCCCATGCTTCCACCAGGTAGAGGGGAAAAAGACCATTTTGAAATAGGGCAGAGCACTCTGTCCCTAGCAAAGTCTGCCATCAGGGGAAGCTAGTTAGCCAGAGGCTAACCTACCCCGGGGGAAGGGAAAAACCCAACTCCAGCCCCCTCTAGCTACCCTGTACCCTCTAAAGGTGGGATGACACCCAAATTGAGAAACACTGGTTCACCGTCCAGGACACAGGTTCACCAAAGACTAAGACCTTCCCCTCCGCCTTACCACCACCACATTACCAAAGGCCCATTTCCCCCAGTTCATTTTACATCATGTTCACCTTTCAACAAAACATTACAAGGCAAACTAAAAGACAAAACATAAAACAAAACAAATCTTTGGTGTAAAGAGACAGAACATAACGTCTGAACCAGAGTCAGATATAGCAGGGATATTGGCGTCAACAGACCCGAAATTGATTGAAACAACCAGGAGTAACATGCTAAGGGCACTAACAGAAAAAACAGATGACATACAAGATCAGATGGCAGCGTAGGCAGGAGAGATGGAAATTCTATGAAACTGCCCAGAAGAAATGCTGGAGGCCAAAACTACAGTAACAGAAATGAGGAGTGTCCTTGATGGACTCATGAGTAGGCAATCGCTGAGCTTGTGGATATGACATTAGAACCCTCCCACACTGAAAAAGCAAAGAGAAAAAAAGAAAGAGTCATCCTGTGTCCTGGCCTATGACTATGAGCTTTCCAAACCATTTTATTTAATTTCATTTATTTTTTGAGACAGTCTTACTCCACCACCCTGGCTAGAGTCACAGCTCACTGTGACTCTAAACTCCTGGGCTCAGGTATTCTCCTGTCTCAGCCTCCCGAGTAGCCTCATCACAACTCACAGCAACCTCAAACTCCTGGGCTCAAGTGATCCTCCTGCCTTAGCCTCCCGAGTAGCCAGGACTACAGGCACCCACCATAACATCAGCCCAGAGCACAGCAAGCTTTAAGGGGAGTTTTCGTGTTTATCAGGGCTGACTTTTTTTTTTTTTAGACAGAGTCTCACTTTATCACCCTTGGTAGAGTGCCATGGTGTCACAGCTCACAGCAACCTCCAACTCCTGGGCTTAGGCAATTCTCTTGCCTCAGCCTCCAGAGTAGCTGGGACTACAGGCGCCCACCACAACGTCCGGCTATTTTTTTGTTGCAGTTTGGCCAGGGCCGGGTTCAAACCCACCACCCTCGATATATGGGGCCTGCACCCTACCCACTGAGCCATAGGTGCCTCCCAGGGCTGACTTTTTTAATAATAAGAATGTATTTCATATGTTATATGTGCAATTAAAAATGAATTTTAAGAGAATGGGGAAAGGGAATAAAAACATCTATTTTCATGAGACAGACAAATAAAGAGCTAGAACTGACTGAGAGACGGTATGTTGGGAAGGATGGGACTTCCTCCAAAAGGATTGGACTTCCTCCAAAAGTCCTCTCTCTGCCTTCTACTTCCAGAATCGGCTAGCTATTTGATACTCGAGTCTCGTATGTGTCTGTTAGCTGAGTGGCCCCGGCGACCTGGTCCCACTACTGCTATCCCCAGCCGCTCAGACTGAGGAATACACACACCTATGGACAATTATTCTGGGAAGTAAATAGCCAAGAACTCACTGAAGCGCGAGCATCTGTAGTTCAAAAACGCAATGTCAGATCTTTTATCTTGGCCTCCCTCCAAGGCAGTTTCATTGAGCAAAGAACACACAACACCACATTCTTACACAACTCAACCTTAGTGGGTCCGTGGTATCTGTGGTTTTAAGACAGAGACTCTGAAACATTTTGAGTTCGCTGACTTGGTATCTTTGAACAAGCCGCGTCTTCTGGGCCTAAGAACTCACAGACACAGAAAATAACATGGGGTCAGACTGAAAAAAACAAACAAAAATAAATAAGGGGGCTCGGGAGAAGAAACCTGGAAATAAGAAATAATGGCATGTCAGGTTAAGTATTTTTCTCAGAAGTTTCACCTTCATACTTTACTGTTTCCTCTTTTTTTCCCCCCAGATAAGAGGTTCAAATGGTAAAGCCCAAAAAAGCCCTTCATCCCCAGAGAATGCCTGGCATGAAATATCGACCACAGGAACTTTTATTTTCTTTAGAGAGAACCAAAATAATATTCTTCATCTTGGTCCAGCTAATAAGAACGTTTAAAAAATATTTTGCTGGGAAAGATCACAGACACAGGTGCACAGGCCAAACACCATCACGCTCATTAATTTAATGAAGGGGGACTTCGTACAGTGGTTCATATTCAGGGACCAAGTACACTTAAAATGGTATTATGGTCTTGATTTTATTGAAATTATAATAAGAGGGCAGCACTGGTAGCTCAGCGGGTAGGGCATCAGCCACTTACACCAAAGCTGGTGGGTTCAAACCCAGCCTGGGCCAGCAAAAACAAAAATGACAACTGCAACAGCAACAAAACAAATAGCCAGGCATTGTGGTGGGCACCTCTAATTCCAGCTACTTGGGAGGCTGAGGCAAGAGAATCACTTAAGCCCAAGAGTTGAGGTTGCTGTGAGTTGTGATGCCACAGCGCTCGATCGAGGGCGACATAGTGAGACTCTGTCTCACAAAAAAGAAAAATTAAGGGGCGGTGCCTGTGGCTCAAGGAGTAGGGCACTGGCCCCATATACTAGGGATGGCGGGTTCAAGCCCAGCCCTGGCCTAAACTGAAAAAGAAAAAAAAAAAAAGAAGAAAAATTATAATAAGAAAATATGAGCAGATGTTAAATTTTATGTCTTCTTGTAACAACTGGAAAAACATGTTCAGTACATACTTACAATGTACCAACGGTGACCTCCCATTTGTAAGTTCCTGGTAAATGAAATAAAACCCAAGCAAAAATTTATTGTTTTAGCATTGAATATAGATAAGAGACATAACCACACATATGTGTATGTATTGTGATACATTATTATATATTTCTGTGTTTGAAGTTTTTCATAATAAAAAATTGGGTAAAATCCTGTTGCTTCTTTGCATCATTCTTTATAAACACCTTGTTCAGACCTTCTCGGCTTCTAACAGCTTCCCAGCAGGTTCCTCTGACTTGTTCTGACTCCCCTGTGCTGCCCACTCTAATTATAGCAGTCAAGTGACTCTCCCAAAACAAAGCTTTTATCTTGCCCCTCCCCTACCAGATCTCCTCCTGGCTCACACAGAAAGTCCACACTCCCCTGCCTGGCTTTCCAGCAGCATCCAGACCCTCCCTCCGCTACTTCTCTGTGACCCCTGGGCTGGCCATCCCACTAGTGCTTGATTTTTCTTTTGCACTTCTGCCCAGAAATACTCTTCCCTGTGGTCTTTGCTTGTCTAAATTTGACCTGTCCATGTTCCATCCAGAGTCTTTTTTTTTTTTTTGAGACAGAGTCTCATTATGTCGTCCTCGGTAGAGAGTGCCCGTGGCGTCACAGCTCACAGTAACCTCAAACTCCTGGGCTTAAGCGATTCTCTTGCCTCAGCCTCCTGGGTAGCTGGGATTACATGCACCAGCCACAATGCCCAGCTATTTTTTTGTTGCACTTGTTGTTCAGCTGGCCCAGGCCAGGTTCGAACCCGCCAGCCTCTGTATATGTAGCTGGCGCCCTACCCACTGAGCTATGGCCGCCACCAGAATGTTGGGATTAGAGGTGTGAGCCACCTCGCCCAGTGGGGATTGCAATTTTAAATAGTTTAATCAGGCAGGCTTCATGGAGAGGGAACACTTGAAGAAAGACTTAAAAGAGGTAAGAGAGCTGGTACTAAAGATAGTGGAGGTGCTGGGCATGGCGGCTCACGCCTGTAATCCCAGCGCTTGGGACACCAAGCTACGTGGATTGCCTGAGTTCATAGGTTATAGACCAGCCTCAGCCAGAGTGAGATTCTGTCTCTAAAAATAGCTGGGTGTTGTGGCAGGTGCCTGTACTCCCAGCTACTGGGAAGGCTAAGGCAAGAGAATTGCTTAGGCCCAGGAGTTTGAGGTTGCTGTGAACTATGATGCCATGGCACTCTACCAAGGGTGACAAAGTGAGACTCTGTCTCAAAATAAAAAAAGAAAAGAAAGAAAGAAATATTCCATTCCAAACCTCTAATGCAGGCTTGGCATCTGTAGCTCAAAAGGCTAAGGCACCAGCCACATACATCAGAGCTGGTGGGTTTGAATGCAGCCCAGGGCCTGCCAAATAACAATGACAACGACAACCAAAAAATAGCCGGGCATTGTGGCAGGCACCTGTACTCCCAGCTACTTGGCAAGCTGAGGCAAGAGACTCGCTTAAGCCCAGGAGTTGGAGGTTGCTGTGATGCTACACCCAGGGTTACAGTTTGAGGTTCTGTCTCTAAATAAATAAATAAACAAGCCTCTGATGGAAAACAGTTAAGTCAATGGGTAGAATAAAGAAGAAGGGAAGAGGCAGAGAAGGACGGAGGGAACTCCAAGGTCTTTCAGAGCAATGGGCGACCCACCCGTGGGGATCCTGGCAGCAGTAAGTTCAGCTTCGTTTTCCCCAGAACCCCAGGAGGCCTCCATGCTGGAAGGCAATCTGCTTCATGGCAAGTCTCTGAAAAGCGAAAACAACAGGGCATTGTACAGGGCGGGGATCTGTGCATTTTAACCTAAAAACACAAGCGATAAATCATGTTTACCACCCAATGGAAATCATTATGGAGAGGGAGAGACAGATAAAACATAAAAATGAAGAAACAAAACCAGGATCTCATCTGCCCTGGTGCTGGTTTATTATCATCCGGCTAGGCACACACTTTAAAAACCACGACAAGCAAAGTCACCCAACCGGAAACACCTTGTCACCTTAATTAGATTGAAATATTCTCTTGGCCATAATAGAGAAACTATGATTTTTCTAACTAGAAAGAAAAAGGAAAAACCACTTTTTTCTTCAGGATTTACATTTCTTAACACAGATTAAGGCAGGCAGGTTTTTCTTTACCCGGACAGTTTCTCTTTACCTTTTTTTTTGTTTTGTTTTGTTTTTTTTTTGGTCTTCTGCGGAACATAATTACTTCAGGGTAATTCTAGCCAAAAGTAGAGAGAGCTGTTCACTCATCTGTCCCTCCGTTTGGGGCTCTGGGCTGTGTGCTGAGAGTATAGTGGTGCTCAAGACAGTCAAGATCCCTGCCTTCAGCAAGCTTATGGTCTAGGGAGAGACATAGGCTTTAAAAGAGTAATGTCACAAATAAATGTTTATATTATAGTTACAGGAATATACAAAAGAAGTTTAGAGAGACTTGGTCTAGTCATGGGGTGAAGGCACAGTGGGTCAGGCTTCCTTTCTTAGAGACTGGGTCTTGCTCTGTCATCCAGACTGGACTGCAGTAGTGAGATCATAGCTCACTGCAGCCTTGACCTTCCAGACTCATGTAATCCTCCTGCCTCAGCCGCCTGAGCAGCTGGAACTACAGGCATGCACCACCACACTCAGCTGATTTTTCTATTTTGTGTATACATAAGGTCTCACTGTGTTTCCCAGGCTTGTCTCAAACTCCTGGCCTCAAGGGGTCCTCCCACTTTGGCTTCACAAAGCACTGGGATTATAGGTATGAGCCACTGCACTTGGCCAGGAAATTGCTTTGATTGCTGTGTGGGGGAGAGATAGGAATGGGCAAATCCAATGAACCCTGAAGAGAAGAAGCAACATTTAAGTTAAGTCATATAGATAAAGCAGGGTTTAGTTATTTGGGGAGGAACAAAGGGCATTCCAAATGAAAGGAATGTCATTAGCAAAAAAGTAAAGATGAAAGTCAAGGACATTCAGTGACTTAATCATCTTGACTAGAGCATAGGTAATGCCAAGGGGAAAGGGACATAAATTGAGCATGGCAAGGGCAAGGTGACTGGGACAGATCACAGACGGTCTGTAATAACAGGGCAAGGACCCTACATACCGCTAAGGAGGAGAACGCGATGGTTTCTTTGAGCAGGTGGCAGTGGGTTGGCTGCTGGAGAGAATGCCCATAGGACAGAGAGCCCTTGGGAAGAAATTCTTAGAACCCCAAATCAGAAGAGGTGGTGGAGATTCAAGAGGCATATCCAAGGTCTGATCAACAGGACTCACCAACTGCTCAGACCTGCAGAGAGAAAGGAGGGGTGGAATGGAACGTCACAGTTCTGCCCAAGTAATAAAGTACAGAGCAATGATCCTGACCAGGACAGGGGGCTCAGGAAGAGGAGGGAAATCTGGGTTTATTTCAGAGAGAAGTAGGAAGGCAGAAGACAGGGAAGACAAAGTACAAGTTAGACAAGTCGAATGGGAGGTTCGCATAGCAAGCACATCCAGGTAGAGCCCAGCAGGGGGCTCTGATTTATGGGTCTGGGGCCCAGAAGTTTGGGTCCAAAATACAGACCTGGAGGCCCGGCGCGATGCCTCACACCTGTAATCCTAACTATCTGGGAGGCAGAGGCAGGTGGATTGCTAGAGCTCAGGAATTCAAAAGCAGCCTGAGCCAGAGCAAGACCCCGTCTCTATTAAAAGTACAAAAAAACTAAGGCAAGAGGATTGCTTGAGCCCAAGAGTTGGAGGTTGCTGTGAGCTATGATGTCACCATGGCACTCTACCTAGGGCTATAACTTGAGATGCTGTCAAAAAAAAAAAAAAAAAGTCAGTGCCCGTAGCACTGTGGCTGGCTATGTGCCCGTAGCCAGCCACATACACCAAGGGTGGCAGGTTCAAACCCGGCCCAGGCCAGCTAGACAGCAATGACAACTGCAACAAAAATAGCCAGGCATATTAGCAGGCACCTGTAGTCCCAGCTACCTGGGAGGCTGAGGCAGGAGAATTGCTTAAGCCCAAGAGTTTGAGGTTGCTGTGAGCTGTGACGCCACGGCACTCTACCCAGGGCGACATAGTGCGACTCTGTCTTAAGAAAATAAATAAACTAGTTAAAGAAAAAAAAACATGCATATATATTTGGGAGTCACAATTATAGCTATAATGTTCTCAGTCTTTCGGATTTCAAAATTTATTAATAGCAATATTATTCCCATAAAAGGGCACTTTGCATGTTTAATTTTTTTGTACGTTAAATACTACCATCTACTATCACCACCATTTCACAAAGGAGCAGACATTGTAATTCCCTAAACTATCACAGCCATCATCCTAGGAGAAAGATGTTTACATCCAACAGCCTTAGGCTTATGAATGACCCCCTCCCTCATCTCCATATCTCTCATTTTACTGCAAACCTGAGAAACTTGTGTCCCACTGATCAATTTGTTTGCCTCTAACCACCAAGGACAGGAGATGTGGAGGCAGCTGAAACCATGAGATACGAGGAAGAACCTTGGCAAAGGACTGGGTTTTGGTGTGTGTAATGTGTCCTTTTTTGCACAAAGTTTTTTTTTTTGTTTGTTTGTTTTGTTTTTTTGAGACAGAGTCTCACTCTGTTGCCCTGGCTAGAGTGCTGTGGTGTCACAGCTCACAGCAAATGGCTAGAGTGCTGTGGTGTCACAGCAATCTCCAGCTCTTGGGGCTCAAGAGATCCTCTTGAGCCTCAGCCTCCTGAGTAGCTAAGACTACAAGGACTCACCACACTGCTCAGCTAAGTTTTCTAATTTTAGTAGAGACAGGGTCTTGCTCTTGCTCAGGCTGGTCTCAATCTCTTTTTTTTTTTTTTTGAGACAGAGCCTCAAGCTGTCACCCTGGGTAGAGTGCGGTGGCATCACAGCTCACAGCAACCTCCAACTCCTGGGCTTAAGCAATTCTCCTGCCTCTGCCTCCCAAGTAGCTGGGACTACAGGCCCCTGCCACAATGTCTGGCTACTTTTTTTTTTTTTTTTTTTTTTGGTTGCAGCCGTCATTGTTGTTTGGCAGGCCCAGGCTGGATTCGAACCCGCCAGCTCAGGTGTATGTGGCTGGCGTCTTAGCTGCTTGAGCCTGGTCTCAAACTCTTAAGCTTGGGTGATCCACCACCTCAGCCTTCCTCCCAGAGTGCTAGGATTGCAGGTTTGAGTCATCATGCCTGAACTTTTGTACAAATTTTTGAGGGAAAAAATAAGAATGCACATTATACGTGGGTGGAACTAATTCTGTATCTATAAAAATGTTTTTAGGGCGGTGCCTGTGGCTCAATCGGTAAGGCGCCGGCCCCATATACCGAGGGTGGCGGGTTCAAACCCAGCCCCGGCCAAACTGCAACCAAAAAATAGCTGGGCGTTGTGGTGGGCGCCTGTAGTCCCAGCTACTCGGGAGGCTGAGGCAAGAGAATCGCTTAAGCCCAGGAGTTGGAGGTTTCTGTGAGCTGTGTGAGGCCACAGCACTCTACCAAGGGTCATAAAGTGAGACTCTGTCTCTACAAAAAAAAAAAAAAAATGTTTTTAATTCTATAAAATATGGAATTTATGCTTATGCATTAAGAGTGTAACTCTTTCTTGTACTATAATATGTTAAAAAGTGCTAAAATTCCTTTATAATACTAAAACAAATATCTAAATATAAACAAGTAAAAATTCGAATTAAAAAATTTAACAAAATATTCCTTCCCTGAAACTTTGGACAAAAAAAAAGATGGGTGTTCATTTATACATGGGAGCACATTATACACTGGGAAAATATGGTACTTATTTATTTAGTTATTTAGTTATTTTGAGACAGAGCCTCAAAGCTGTTACCCTGGGTAGAGTGCTGTGGCATCACAGCTCACAGCAACCTCCAATTCCTGGGCTCAAGCGATTCTCCTGCCTCCGCCTCCCAAGTAGCTGGGGTTATAGGCACCCACCACAACGCCCAGCTATTTTTTGGTTGCAGGTCATTGTTGTTTGGCGGGCCGGAGCTGGATTCAAACCTGCCAGCTCAGGTGTATGTGGCTGGCGCCTTAGCCGCTTGAGCCACAGGTGCCGAGCTGAAAATACGGTATTTAGAGTTCACGGGAAGAAGGGAACCTCAGAACATCACCATCTATCAGGGTAGAGAGGAAGAAGCAGTGAGGAAATCAGTAAAAAAGAAGAACAACAACAACAACAAAAAACAGAAATAAAAAGAATTCTTCCACCTTTCGACTGCAATCTGACAAAGTCTTACTCACATCCTTGCTTTGGTGGAGAAGGGATTTTGATCCGGGTGGCAAGGAGGTAGCCAAGTGACCACAGCCACCAGAGGAAAGATTTGCAGCAAAACCACGGACTGGAAGAACAGTCGGCAAACCACAGCCAGATCTGTCCCTCCTGCTGCCTGGTTTTTGTGTAACGCGTGGGCTGAAAACACTTTTTTATCTTTAAATGATCGGAAAAAAATTCAAAAGAAGAACGCTATTTCATGACATGAGAAAGATGTTTGAAATTCAAATTTTCGCATCCATAAATAGTTTTGTTGGAGTGGCAGTCACCCCTCAGTCGTTTCCATATTGCCTGTGGCTTCTTTCAGGCTACGAGACAGAGTTGAGTCATCGTAAAAGAGACTGTGTGGTTCACTGAGTCTAAAATATTTACAATCTGGCCATTTACAGAAAAAAAAAATCTGCCAAGCCTCAAACTGGAAGCTGGAGAGGAGGGAGCGGGCTTGTAAAAAACCCAGGAAAGGAGCAATGAGGGACAACTATGGAGGGCAACACCTTCCCACCTTCCTCCAAGACAGAGCTCAGAGAACCGTCCCTCTGCAAAGGAGGCCCCTTGGTGCCATGTTGTTCAGTGGCCCAGGGGGGAGAGGCTGGCAAACCGTGGCACCTGTGGGCATGTCACTTACAGATGCACATTTAGATTTGTATTATGGTTTTTGTTTCATTTTTGCATGTGTGTGCTTCCCTATTAACTTTGAAAGTGTCCCTTGAAGCAAAAATGTCCTCTGCCACTGAGAGCTGAACTTCCCTCCCCAGTCCTAGGGAACTGATCACTGGGGCAGAGTGACATTTTCCTACAATGCTGCTCATTCTTTTGCTCCTGAAATTGCAAACTCCGGGATCAAATGGTACAGTTTGCACATATCAAGGAGGGGAGGGAATGCCCCCCAGAGGTGCCCTGAAACAAAGGCAACAAATAACTTCCAAACCCTGTCATACAATCTGGACCCACCACAGGGCAGATGGAACTCTGGATTGTTTGATTCTATCAGCAGAACAGAGGAAGGAAATGTTTTAAAATGAGATTATGCTATTTTCCCCAGTTCTTATTATGAAACCTTCCTGAAATGAACTTTAAATATTGGCCGCTCCTTTTATGGGGATGAATGGGATCCAGCAGTCAGCAGCATTGCAGGAAGTGGCTCCGCTGTGGAAAGTGCAGGGAAGCAGAGGTTGGGATGAATCGTGGGTCCCCATGGGGATTCTTTGGCTGGGTGAAAACAATCAAGCTCTAAAACACAGCTGCCCATGTTGTAAAGGAACACGGTGTCTTTAAAAAGCTTTGTGCCCCATATGCACATTAATTAAAGGGTCATTTTCCAGTAATTGTAATGAATTACAGTTTTTCTGTATCCTTCACCCTCAATGAGAAAATGATTGACAGCTAATTATTGTTTAGAGAAGAAAAAAAGTATCCTGGAAGTTATGAAAATTTCTCTAGAATAAAACCGTGCAGTAATCCCATATAATGCTAAGCTTGCTAGACAGAATTTTCCAAAGGAAGCTGTTTGTATCCTTCAGCCCCAAATCTTGCTGAATAATTAAAAATGCCTGCCTCACTCAAGTCCTCTAGCCAAACAACTGTCCAAGCAGGATGATACGGTGACCTCTGCATTCATTCACGTATCTCCTTTCCCTGGGATCTTTCCCCACGTACCTTGCAATACTGGGGTTTCTTCTGACCCTCCGAGTGTGAGACCCGACTGCTCACCGGACATGGCCTCCAGGAAGTCTTGGAATTCCTGAAATTGAATGATCTTCCCACCCTCCTCCCAGTCATCACCATCTCTATGAACGGCAGCAACATCCATCTGCTCGTCGAGCCAGAGCCCAGGATCCAGCTCCAATCCTTCTCTTTCTCCCAGCTCCTACATCTTCTCTCACAGCTGACAGTTCCCCTCCATACCCACCGCAGCTACCACGGCCCAGCCTCCTAGGGAGACTCTCCTTTCTTCTGAGCGCACAGCCACTGCCAGACCATTCCCTACTCAAAATGAATGACTTCTGGAGGAGTGAATGGGACTGTATCATCGCCTTGCTCGAGGTCCCTCAGGGACTCCCCCAGCACTGAGAATAACACTCAAACCCTTTCCCGCAGCCTATGACCCCTGCAAGTGCTGGTCTGGCCGTGTCCCTGGCTTCCTCTCGACCCCTGTCCTCACTCGGGACTCCAGCAACGCTGGTGAGCCATGATCTTCTCCACTTATTCTTCCCCACTTCTAAGTTTCTGTGTTTTTGGTTCCCTCTGCCAGAACTGTTATTTCTTCACCCTCCAGCATCACAGACCTCCATTCTAGATATACCTAGCACAGTCCCAGCATCCTTTCTCTTTTAATTATCATGGTCTGGAGCCTACCTAGCTGTCACTACTGTCATTAAGTATCCCCCACACTCCCAAACAGCACCCTGCATCTCTAAGTTCTGAGCCCCTTGAGAACTAAGGCAAAGAGAACAAGTTCATGACCTCTGTTGAACACTGACAAAACGGATACTGGAGAATGTGGCATGGATGTCTGCAAACAAAGTGGCTTCCTAAGTCTAACCCTAGATTCAAAAAGACTGACCCACCTTGGGTGATGCCTGCGGCTCAGTGAGTCGGGCGCCAGCCCCATATACCGAGGGTGGTGGGTTCAGACCTGGCCCCAGGCAAACTGCAACAACAACAACAAAAAGACTGACCCACCTCGTCAGAGGTCATGCAGTGCTAGGGCAGACTCCTCATGCGGGGTCTAGGGGGTCTTCCTGCAGCCCTCCCAGCACCCCCACTTGCCTTCCACCACAGACCTCACTGCCCTGTATTTACATGCCTGTCCCGGCAGCCCATGAACTTCTGAAGGGCAGACAGGCTA
Organism: Nycticebus coucang; assembly: GCF_027406575.1. Classification (NCBI taxonomy): domain Eukaryota; kingdom Metazoa; phylum Chordata; class Mammalia; order Primates; family Lorisidae; genus Nycticebus; species Nycticebus coucang. The sequence goes on along the minus strand of NC_069799.1, from coordinate 60,618,605 downwards.
AATAAAGAGCAGAGAGAAGAAATACTGTGGGGACAGTTGTCACATGTGACTCTGAGGTATTTTATTGCTGAATGAAGGGATGACGCCATTGGAAATGGAATTCCAGCTAGGGTGAGACTTCCTTTTTTTTTTTTTTTTTTTTTTTTGAGACAGAGTCCAAATCAGTCACCCTGGGGTTGAGTGCCACAGTATCACAGCTCACAACAACCTCAAATTTTTGGACTCAAGTGATTCTCTTGCCTTAGCCTCCTGAGTTGCTGGGACGACAGGCATCAGCCACAACCCCCCCACCGGCTATTTTTAGAGATGGGGGGGTCTCACTCTTTCTCAGGCTGGTCTCGAACTCCTGAGTTTGAGGAATCCACCTGCCTCAGCCTCCCAGAGTGCTGGGATTACAGGCGTAGGGTGGGACTTGCAAAAAAATGCAGCCAGCTCTGCTGATCCCAGCAGGGATAGTTGGGCACAGAAGCCCCCCTTCCAGAAAGATCTGTCTCTCTCTGGCCTCAGCTGAGGGTAACACGCCCCAGGAAATTCTGCCCTCCCCACAAAGAAGTCACAGCACTTCGGGTGACTCTTCTTTTTTCATCTAAAGACAGAAAAAGTGTCTGCCCATGACTTCATGGTTAAATGATTCCATCTATGTGGCAATAACTTTGACTTCCTGGTGACAGAATGGGCCCTGAGACATGAAATTGGTCTTGTTTTAAAACCAGTGCAAGCTTCCCTTGAAGCATCTCTCTTCCAAGGAGATGTAAGCCGCCCCCACGTAACACATATGTGGTACTAATCGCTGCGCGGGCATTTCTGAGAAAGTGGCATAATCACTACTTATAACGCACAATCTGTCTCTGTGCTAACTCACGCTAGCATTTACATTCTTCACAAAGGGTACTATTTAAGCTTGAGGCACTGTGGAGAGCATGGAGGAACGTGCTTACATGTAGGGCAGGAAGCCCATGGGGGCGTCTAGCCTACCAGATCGAGGACAGCAGGAGACAGAGTTACTCGTTCTAAGTCACGTACAAATGGGAGAGCACTGCTCCTGGGACAGAATCACATGGCTGTAGAGAGCCAGACAGACGCCCTGGGAACAGAGCAAACCGTAGCCCCACTCTGGGGACAAGGGACTCATCAGGGAGGCAGCACTTGTTCATTGCTGCTGAGAAAGACTCCCCTGGAGCTCGGGCCATATATACAAGAGAGATGGATCTATGTAGGTAAATTGTACAACCCTAAAAGAACCACATTGCACCACTGCGTTCCACTGCGACTTCCAGCCGTGCTGTGTTGGTTGGGGCTTCTTCCCTTTAAAGAGGGCTTGGTCGCCAGGCTCAGTTGCTGACACTTGTAATCCTAGCACTCTTTGAGGCCCAGGCAGGAGGATCACTTGAGCTCAGGAGTTTGAGACCAGCCTGAGCAAAAGCGAGACCCTATCTTTATTAAAAAATAGAAAAGCTAGCCAGGTGTCATGGCAGGCACCTGTAGTTCCAGCTACTGGAGAGGCTGAGGCAGGAGAATTGCTTAAGCCCAAGAGTTTGAGGTTGCTATGAGTTATGACGTGCCATGGTACCCTACCCAGGGCGACAGAGTGAGACTCTGTCTGAAAAAAAAAAAAAAATAGTAAGCCAAGCACAGTGGCTCACGCCTGTAATCCTAGAACTCTGGGAAGCCAAGGACGGAAGATTACTTGAGCTCAGGAGTTTGAGACCAGCCTGAGCAAATCAAGACCCGTTGCTACTAAAAATAAAAAAACTAGCCAGTTGTTGTAGGTATAGTCCCAGCTACTTGGCTGAAACAAGAGCATCGCTTGAGCCCAAGAGTTTGAGGCTAGCTCACATAGCTCAATGTGAGCTATGATGCTATAGCACTCTACCTAGGGTGACAAGTGGAGACTCTGTCTCAAGAAAAAGAAAAAATAAAAAAGAAAGAGGCATTGGTGTCTACGCTGACCTTCAACTTCAACTGTCCAACAAAGGGATGGAGGGCCAGTGGTACTTGACCTGAGTCAATGCTACTTATAGGTGGGACCCTGCCTCTAAAACCATATTAAAATGGCATTAAATTCACATCTCGTTCCATCTCTCTCTCTCTCACACACACACACAGACACTGGGAGAGGTGTAGACATCAAGACGTCACCCAGCCACCAGCCCAGGCAGAGCGGGTTGTATACACAGTAGGCGTTAAGTAAATGCATAGGTGGGTGGCAACGCACATAAAAGCAGAAATGATACCACCTCTGCAGTAAGAATGTGAGCTTCGGTTCCCCTTTCAACTTGAACTTGCTGCTGGCAGAGCGGTCCCTGCCCCTGTTGGGGACCCCTGGAAACATGGGGAGAAGACCCTGAAAGGGAGAGGATAGGAAGTGAGACGTGCTGGGCTGAGGGTGTAGAGAGCTCAGGACCCCCAGGGTCCCAACTGTCTCTGGATCCTGCATGGGAGTGCCTGATAAGCCCTCTGTCGTGTTCGTGTAGAAGTGCCACCTCACTTTGGAACCCTCCAGCGCTGAAAGCCCCTCTGCTCTGTGACCCAGAATCGTGTGGCTGTGGAGAGCCAGAGCAGAGGCCCTGCACCACAGTGTGCTGGAACAAGAAAGGAGGAGTCTGCTTTTAGATCCCACACCTGCTTGACCAGAAGTAGGGCTTTGAGGGCCAGCTGGACGGCTCTGGGGAGGGCTGGGCCCAGGGCCCCTGGGGTGGCCTCACCCAGCCACTTCCAAGCTGGATCTGCTGGCGCCCCATCTGTGGGCGCCTGATGCCTGTGAAACGTGGGTGCTGACGGCTCCCTCTTGGAGGAGAGAGAAGAGGTGGCATTTACTGGAGAAGGCAGCTGCCTAGCACCTGCCTGATCTTATGAGTCACGGCTTCTGCCCTGCCAAGTCTTTCCGGACTAGGTGGCTCCAGCTGCCCGCAGGTCCTCCTGATGCAATCGGGACTGGAGAACTCCAGGTCCTGGGCCTCCAGGGTGGAAAAGCCCCCTGTTCTTTGCCTCTGCCCCCCAGGCAGGACCCACCCAAAGTCCCGGAGGCCTCAGGGGCCTGTGCAAGGTCTATTTTTAAACATCTCTAGGGAAGTGGTTTCTGAGTGATCTGCAAGGTGAGGCTGTGAACTGAAGATGCTTCATTTGCTCTGGGCTGAAAACAAAATTTGGGGCTGCTCAACCTGTCCTCACTGCGCCAGGGGCATTAACAGGCACCTGTAACTATAATTACTCTGGCCAGTTGGACTGGTTGAGGAAGCGCAAGGCTTCCCCTGCAGCTGGGGTGGCTGCCAAACCTGGGTTTCTTGGGACTGCCCCTGAATATCTCAGTTTGACTTCTAAAGCACTGGATTTATTGTATAAGTCACAGTCCAATTAAAATAAAAGTGTCCAAGGAAAAGGAATCAAAGGAAGAGACAGGAAAACCACGTGGACGCCCATATAAGGCAAGCAAGAGTTTATGTGATAGGCGTGGCTTACTCTAAAAGAGGCCGACATAAAATCTCAATTCACAACACTTGAATTTTCTATTAATAGAATGGAGGCAATTATTATACTGATTGCAGAAAGTGGATTATGTCATTTACCAAAAAAAAATTTTAAAAAATTATGAGAAATTTATTTTCAATGGCACGTCTAATAAATTTTAAATACAGTAGGACCTCTGTGAGTTGACCACCCAAAGGGACTGTAACAAACCAGTCAACATATGAATCTGGTCAACAGAAGGAACTAGGCCTACTGTGCTGACATGTACAGGTGGTGCATGTCTGGTCTATGAAAATTAGGTCAATTTAAGGTTGTGGTCAGTGTAGGGAGGGGGTCAGCTGTGGAAATTCTACTTCTATTGCCAAATGGCCAGAAATCGGCTTCACAACTTATTCTGAGCCCTTCTCGGGTGGGCTCTGAAGCCATTGAGCTTGGAAAACACCAAACGCTTTCATAATTCTGAGTAATACAAAGTGCTCATTTGGCATGAAAGAACATGAAATATAAACACCAGCTCATCAAAGCACTTTGAATGTCTTCAAAAGAAAAGAAAACAATACGGTCCTGGAGCCGAACATGGTAACAAAGCTACATCATGGAAGTGGGCGACCTGAAGGGTACAGAGCCAGTGTGGTCGTGCCCCTGGGTTCTTCCTCTTTTGTAATTGAACAAGCTAGAGGTGGGCGTTGGGTTCACCACAGCTCTGTCACCCAGGCTGGAGTGCAGTGGTGCAATCACAGCTCACGGCAGCCTCAACATCTGGACTCAGGCAATCCTTCTGCTTCAGCCTCCTGAGTATTTGGGACTACAGATGCTCCATACCTGTCTTATTTTTTTATTTTTGTATTTTTTTGTAGCGTCAGAGTGTCACTATGTTGCTCAGGCGGTTCTCCAACTCCTGGCCTCAAATAATCCTCCCAACTCAGCCTTTCAAAGTGCTGAGACTACAGGTGTGAGCCACTATGCCCTGATCTTTTTTTAAAAACCACTTTATGGAGGTATGATTGGCACGAGACGTATTTAATGTCTCGATGACTTGGGGGATAAGAATACACTGGTGAAGCCATCACCATCAACTTTAGTTGCCTCCTAATCCTTTTAGTGTTATGTGTGTGTGTGTATTGAGAACACAACCTAAGGTCTACCCTATGGTATACAAAATTCACAAATTTTAAGTATATGCTATAATATGGCTAGCTCTAGGCACTATGCTGTATAGGAAATCTATAGAACTTATTTATCTCACACAACTGAAACTTTGTCCCATTTAACTATCACCTCCCTATTTACTCCCTCCACCATTCTGGTCTTTGCTTCTGCTTTTGTGAACTTGACTGTTTTAGTCTCCATATGTAAGTAAGTCTTACTTTGATCTTGTATTTAAAGCAAGGTCTTTAAGTCTTACTTTGATCTTGTACTTAAAGCAAGGTGATCCTCAGCATGAGTCAAAGAAGAGGTATGTAGTTCTCGTGTGCTACTGTTCCTGGTCACCCTCTTTTCCATGTCTGGCCCAGACCTGGACCCTCCCAGGGCCAAACTGTAAAGTGGATAAAGTGACTGTCAGTATCTTCAGCTGCTATCCCTAGTCTCGGCCTGCCTCACCCTCTCCTTCCAGCAGACTCCAGCCCAGCCCTGTGCCCCCCTCGAGCACAGGCTTGGAGGAAGAATGCTGTGGGTTGTACTACTCTGGGTGGCACCTGGTCTTGCAGGTCAACCAAAGCCTTAAGGAAAAGGAATGTGCTCTAACTGGAATTGCAGAAGTCAGAGAAAGAGGAGGTACTGGGGAAGGTGGGGGTGGGAGGAATGCCGCAGACAGACCCATGAAGTCACACCAAGGAGGTGCCACCACCATGAGCCACACACAAGACCAGGCTGGGCACGGTGGGACAGACCAGTTGTTCAGGAGAAACCACTGCTCAATGTCACAGATCCTTGTCTTTAACCTCCTTTGATCAACGACCGAACTGGTGGACAAGAGTGAGCCAGGTGCTGCTGACTCTTTTGGTGTGGCCTGTGGGCTCTAGACTTCCAGAAGAGAAGCCTCCCCCTGCAAAGGAGATCCATACACAGGGTTGAAGAAAGTATCTGGGAACAGAAAATGACACCAGCGATCTCCGATTGTGCCCATGTATGACATGTTCTGGGCTCACACCATTCAAACACGTAGGAGACTGGCTCATCACCATCCTTGCCTGGAGAACCAGTTCCACCTGCTAGCCACCTGCAGCTCCGCGGATGACCAGCCCAGGAAAAGCCTAGGTGAAGCTGAATTCCTGGGCAGAATGCCTCCCTTCACGACCACACCAAGGCCTTTGAAATATTTCCTCTTGGGTGGGGAAGGAGGGAGATCTGTGTTTGTGGGGAAATACATGAGCTGACTCCCAGCTGGCATGATCATTCTCTCTCTGTCTTCCTGCAGCACTGCTCACAAGGCCACTCCTTACGTTGTGGCACCACGCTCCCCTGGTTACCTTTCCCTCTCTATTTGAGTCTCTGTCCTCTCTACAGCTGGACTGTCCCTAGGTCCTCTGGACACACAGGTTACTACTCCCCAAATAATGCCCCAGCCAACCTCTACTCAGGATGCAGCTATCCACCTGCCAACTGGACACGTCCATGTAGATGTTAAACTTGACATTGTGAACTTAACACTTAACACCCAACTCCTTATCTGCTCCTACCCTAACTTTTCTCAGTGAAAGGGCCTTTTATCCTTCCTTCCTGTTCAAGTCCAAAACCTTGAACTTGAACTTCACCCCTCTCTGTCAACACTCTGCCCCCAACTCCTGGGCACATTCTGTCTGTGCTGCCAAAAAAACACAGCTGAACCTGACTTCATCCACCACTCCAACCACTTCCTGTGTTTTGCCAGCATCCTGGTCCCAGCCTCCCAGTCTCTCCCCTGGATAGTTGCAGTTGCCTCTTCCTTAATGTAAATTTTTTATTATGCAAAAATATAAATAACGTTTACTGTTCCAGCCATTTTTAAGTGTATAATGCAATGGTATTAAGGGCATTCACCATGCTGTGTAAACATCACTACTACAAGGACTGACAATTAAGTTCACAAACTCGTCCTAGGAAAAGAGCTACAAGCCTCATTGCTGAATATCACTAAGGTCACCTTCGAAGTCCTCCCCTTGGGAAGCTCTGCACTGACACCAGCGCCCAGTCCACCCTTCAAAGCAATTTTGGAACTCATTCTGGAACGGGCCATCAAAGCTGTTATCACATTACCCTTGATGTCCTGAATGTCATAAAAATGTCTTCCTTTCAGGCAGTGCCTGTGGCTCAGTGAGTAGGGCGCCAGCCCCATATACTGAGGGTGGCGGGTTCAAACCCAGCCCTGGCCAAACTGCAATAAAACATAGCCGGGCGCCTGTAGTCCCAGCTACTTGGGAAGCTGAGGCAAGAGAATTGCCTAAGCCCAAGAGCTAGAGATTGCTGTGAGCTGTGACACCACAGCACTCTACTGAGGGCCACAAAGCAAGACTCTGTCTCTAAAAAAAAAAAAAAAAGTCTTCCTTTACCTTCAGGTAAAGAAAAGAGTAATTGGGGACCAGATCCGGTGAGTAGGGAGGGTGTTCCACTACAGTTATTTGTTATTGGCTAGAAACTCCCTCGCAGCCTCCCAGACATAATTTTAATGTACAATTTGACAAATTCTTGCAATGTTTTTTGTCAGTTCTACTCGTCCCTGGCTGTTCAGACCTCTCTTCATCAGCGACGCTTTCTCTCCCCTCGGAAACATGTTTAATCCATTCGTACACTGCCATTTCCTTCATGGCATTGTCCCCATAAACTTGGACTAACATATCCCTGATTTCACTTCCACTCTTGCCAAGTTTAAAAAGAAACTTAATGTTTATTCATTGCTCTAATTTAAGCTCTGACATTCCTACGATGGCACACAAAAACTACAATAATTAGAATGAATGCCACTCAGCGAGACACAGCCACATGTCAACATGAGCACAGCTGGGAGACACCGATGTACCCGTTATGAAACCTGACCAAGCTGTTTGCACAGTGCAGCCCATGTAAGCACGTGGTGGCAAGTTCACAAACTTAATTGTTAGACCTAGTATTTCCAAAATCTTCATCTTCCCAAACAAAGTCTGTTGGGAAGCCCCTGATAAGAACCTTCTACTTTCTATCTCTGGGTACGTACCTCATACAAGTAGAATCCCGCGGTATCTGGCCTTTCGTGTCTGGCTAATTTCACTGAGAAGACACTAGTATGACACTTGGGTTGAGTGCGGAGTACAAGAACTTGGGGAATTTTTTTTATGATTTCTAAGTCTTTCTCTAGGACAACAATCAACAAACAGAAGATTCATTGGTAAGGTCTAGACACCAGTCTATTTTCTTTAAATTCGTTATTTTAACACACAGCTAGGATTGAAAACCAATGTTTTACCCAAACACATCCATAAAGAACAAACATCGTTTCTCAGAAATGATACATTCTAAACACACAATGTGGAAGAGTGACATCTTTCTGACTTGTCCCCCTAATTTGAAGTATTGCCCCTCACAACAGAGTGAGGCTTCATGTTATTTTCTTCTAGAGCCAAAAAGTTCCACTCTTCCCTACTAAAAATTCCAGCAGCCTCTTTGTACCTGCTGGAAATCAAGGACAGACTTATTGGCCACTGACCTGAACATGCTGAGACCAGAATATTCCTCTAAAACCGTAGAAGAACTTCTTTGAGAATCACTGGCCATCATCCGTCCGGGCCTCTGTCTAGAAGGAGCATTGAGTGGGGAAGTAATTTTCTTCTTCCAATTCCTTAAATTGTTGTTTTTTTTTTTTTTTTTTTTGAGACAGAGTCTTACTCTGTGGCTCTTGAGTTGAGTGCCGTAGCATCATAGCTCACAGCAACTTCAAACTATTGGGCTTAAGCAATTCTCTTGCCTCAGCCTTCAGAGTAGCTGGGATGACAGAGGTCTAGCTTTTTTTTTTCTTTAAGTAGAGATGGGGGTCTCACTCTAGCTCAGGCTGGTCTTGAACTCCTGAATCAAGTGATCCACCGACCTTGGCCTCCCAGAGTGCTAGGTTTACAGGTGTGAGCCACCACGCCCACGCCAGTTCCTTAATTTAATCCTGAAAACAACTCTACAAAATAGGCATTTCAGCCCAATTTGCTGACAGGAAAAGAAGGCTCAGGGAGGTAAACTCACCTGGTCATCCAGCTGATAAGTGCTGGCAGGAGAGATACAAGGTCAGACGGCCCAACTCCAGAGCTTGGTATATTTTCCTACCAGGCCCTCAAGGTCTAGGGTGCTGGGCAGCGGATGACACGGGTCAGCTCCCCAGAGCTGAGTTGGAAAACATAATCCCTCACCTTCTACAAGTCTTTACCTACAGACAAGCACAAGCTCTACCCCAGAGAGGAGGCTGCTATGGACTAAATTGCATCTTCCCACATGTCACATGTCAAATCCGTAACCCCTAGTACCTCAGAAGGTGGATGTATTTGGAGGGAGGCCTGTAAAGAGGTGATGAAGATAAAATGAGGTGGCTAGGGGAGGCCCTCATTCTTATAGCAACTGGTGACCTCATAAGAGGAGGAAATTTGGATGCACACACAGGAAAGACCATGTGAGGACACGGAGAGAAAGTGGTGATCTTATTCCAAGAATTGAACTCACGGGCCACAAGATAAAGTCATACATTATGAAGGAAACAGTGAGTGCTGCTTCAGATCTTACCTCCACGTCTGTTGTCTGGGACACTATTGACTTGGTCAGTAAGTGTTTTGGAAGGGACAAAGGGAAAGGTGACATCTGATGACAGAACACAAGGACTGTGAAAAGATTTTCTTCCCCAGAGTAGTTCTGCCCATGGACCCAGCTGGCCTGTACAAGGACTGTCATTTCAGTGCTGTTTGTGGAAGGAAAGATGAGGAGGAACCCAAGCAACCCTCAGTCAGGTTACATAAACCAGGGTATGCACAATGGAACACCACGCAGGTGACAACAGGAATGAACTAGACTGATGTACAGCAGCATGCGTCACAGCAAAAACCTACCAGGAATGATATAGAAACAAAATAAGCATAGTGTATTTGTTTATTTTTTTAGAAGCAGAGTCTCACTACATAGCCCTCAGTAGAGTGCCATGGCGTCACAGGTCACAGCAACCTCAAACTCTTGGGCTTAAGTGATTCTCTTGCCTCAGCCTCCCAAGTAGCTGGGACGACAGGTGCCTGCCACAACGCCCGGCTAATTTTTGGCTGTAGTTGTCATTGTTGTTTGGCAGGCCCAGGCCAGGTTTGAACCCACCAGCTCCAGTGTATGTGGCCGGCGCCCTAGCCACTAAGCTACACGCACTGAGTCATGAGCGTAATGTATTTTTGTAAAACTTTTGGAAGCACTCACAAAACAATGAACACTATTTATTTACCTATGTTAGAGGAACAATGTGAACACAGATTAAAAGCACAAAAAATGGGTCGTATGGAGAGAAATGGGGATGAGGGGTAAAGGGAAATAAAACGAAATAGAGGGCGTCCATAAAGTTCGTGTGCTATATAAAATACTGTGCCCTTGTAAATCGCACATGAACTTTATAGACACCTTGTAACACAATGATACCTAATAATAAAAGCTAACACAGACAGTTAACTCTGTGCCTTTTGCCTAGGGTAAAAATGTCTTTCATAGTTAGTGTACAAAAAGTAAAGAGCACCCAAAACGTATTTGTTGTGATCAAGTAGTACAGTCATCTGTCCTCTCCTCGAATCCTGCTGGACCTCTTAGGCTGTGATGAACTGTGCCAATTAAAAATTTTAAACTGAAGAAAAGTTAGGGTTAGGGTTAGGGTTAGGGTTAGGGTTAGGGTTAGGGTTAGGGGTTAGGGTTAGGGTTAGGGTTAGGGTTAGGGTTAGGGTTAGGCCATTTAATTTTCACCATGAGGTAGGTACTACTATTTCCCTGTTTTATAAAGAAGAAAAGTAAAGCACAGAGAGGTTAAGTGATTTGCGAAGGGTGGCACAGCTAGGTGGTGGTGGTGCCAGGCTGTCGGTCTCCAGACTCTGTACTTGGAACCATCATACCAGCCTAGGGAAAAAACATCCACTCAGCAACACGCCCATTTTCCAAGTATGCAGAGGGAGTGGGCAAGTTTCTTTGAGGCAGGAGTCACCAGGTGGTGAAAATCCTACGCAGGTTTTTACGACATGCTTCACAAATCTCACTCGCCAGCCAATGCAGTGACTGCTCAGTTCAAAGGCGAGGCTCTCCCTCACCTTCAGAGCAGTCAGCCTCTGATCCCTTTATGGTAGAGCTTCTTGTTTCCCTTTGGCACATGTAGGTTGCAGAAGTGAATTAAATCTGCCATCTGATGGCAGTGGAGGACAGTAATGGTGACCAATATCTATTTCACCCTGTCTGTCCTGTGTCAGGCACCGTGTCCTGCACCCCTCACTAACATTGTTTCGTTCAACCCTTATAGAGAGTAGCCCTCTGAGTTGGACAGGGAAGCCACTCCATGCACAGGTGACAAAGCTCAGCCTCAGAAAGGCCAGTGATGTATTCACGCTTAATCAGCCATGGGGTGACAGAGCTGGGCCTCCAACTCCAAAACCCAGCACACCACTCATGGAGAACCACCATGTCACAGAGGGCTGGCCAGGAAGGTTACCTGGAAGCTACCACATGCCACCAGGATCCCAAGGAAGAATCCAAGCAGGTGTGTGGCGACATGCACAGGGTCTGGCTCTGCATGGGGACCAAGGAAAGGCCGGACATGAAACAATTTCCCTTCCCTGCAGCACCAGTGGGTTAGCATAACATTCGAGTTCCAGGCCTGGAGCAAGCCACATGGTGGCTGACAGTGTCACATTTGGGAAGGGTTAGGAGAGTGCAGTTGCCATATCACACCTATACCAGGGCACTTTTATTAATTTATTTACTTTTGAGACAGAGTGTCACTCAGTCGCCCCGGGGTTGGATGCCCTGGCATCATAGCTCTCAGCAACCTCAAACTCCTGGGCTCGAGTAATCCTCTTGCCTCAGCCTACAGGCACCCCGCCACGCCTGGTTACTTTTAGAGACTGGGTCTCGCTCTTGCTTAGGCTGGTCTCAAACTCCTGAGTTTAGGCAATCCACCCGCCTCAGCTTCCCAGAGTCCTGAGATTACAGACATGAGCCATCAGGTCTGGCCACCCAGGGCGCTTTTAAAAAACCCACACAGTCCTGGGCTCCACCCCTGATGTATTAAATTAGAACCTATGGGCGTAGGAGAGTGCCCCAGACACCTGCATTTTTAACAAGACCCAGGTGAGCTGCAGGAACACTGAAGTTTAAGACTTACTGCCATGGGTTGAGTTGTGTCCCCTGCAAATCTGTGTGTTGAAGGCTTAACACCCCACCCCAGCCCCCAACCCAGCACCTCCAGATGTGCTGTTATTTGGAGACAGGGTCTTCATAGCTATACTCAGGTTAAAATGAGGTTATTGGAGGGGTCCCAATCCAATAAGAGTGATGTCCTTATGAAAAGGGGAAATTTGGGCACAGAGGGGTCCTCGAACAGGTGCTTCCCTCTGGCCTCTAGCTCTGAGGGACAGTAAATTTCTGCCGTTTGGGCTGCTTGCTTGGTGGCACTTGGTTATAATGTCCTGAGCCCACCAGTGACACTGGCTCTACAGAGAAAGATCTTTTTAGTTTGTATTATGATTCCCACAGGTTTGGGGCCGGGGAGCACCCAGAACCTTCTGAGCTACCCGGGCACAGCAGGAATGACACCCCACTTTCCCGAGAGCAGAGGAAGGAGAGGCTCGCATGCACCAAGTTCTTCGAGAGAAGTAATCTGAGAACAGCAGAAAAAACAGCCGGGCTGACACAGTGTCTGTTTTCTGGGGCAGAGAAGGAGCAATGGAACAAAAGGATCTGTCCTGAAAAGCCACAGGAAAAAAAAAAAGGAGAGAAAGATTAAAAGTCCAAAAAAGGGGGTGGCGCCTGTGGCTCAGTGGGTAGGGTACCAGCCCCATATACCGTGGGTGGCGGGTTGGAACCCGGCCCTGGCCAAACTGTAACAACAACAAAAAAATAGCCAGGTGTTGTGGCAGGCACCTGTAGTCCCAGCTACTCAGGAGGCTGAGGCAAGCGAATCGCCTAAGCCCAGGAGTTGGAGGTTGCTGTGAGCTGTGACGCCACAGCACTCCACCAAGGGCGATAAAGTGAGACTCTGTCTTTAAAAAAAAAGTGGGGTGGGGGGAGAAACTGAGATGCCAGAAGATAATAGCTTTCATTCATTATTTTTGTTCTTAAATTTCCAGCTGGGGCTGTAGAGGGTCTTCTCTATTTGCAGGAGTTTCAAAAACAGGACTCTGTTGGCATTCTGAGTGAGAGTACTACTTTTTTTTTTTTTTTGTAGAGACAGAGTCTCACTGTACCGCTCTCGGGTAGAGTGCCGTGGCGTCACAGCTCACAGCAACCTCTAACTCTTGGGCTTACGCGATTCTCTTGCCTCAGCCTCCCGGTGAGAGTACTACTTTTTAAACTATATACGCCTCTAACAGTCTCTTGTACCTGAGCGCGTGTCTTCTGGGTTCTCCAAGATGCTGGGCACTCCGTGGAATGAGGAGCAGCCCTCTGGCCTCTCTGATATGACCACAAGAGGCCATGGGCCCCTCTACAGAGTCCTTAAGGCTACATGCCCTGGACACCTGTCTTTGAAAAGGGAGAGCTGCACGAGTGGGGCACTGTCTCCAGTTTCCTCTGGACGCGAGGCAAGTGGCAGCTGCTTGGTAACGAGGTGCTGAGGGGGCTCCAATGGGTACCTGGCATCTTTTCTTTGTCATGTTGGTTTTTGAGACAGAGTCTCACTTAGTTGTTCTGGGTAGAGTGCCGTGGCCTCAGCTAGTTCACAGCAACTTCAAACTCCTGGACTTGAGCCATCCTCTTGCCTCAGCCTCTTGAGTAGCTGGACTACAGGCACCTGCTACAATACCTGGCTAGTTTTTTCTATGTTTAGTAGAGATTGGGTCTCGTTGTTGCTCAGGCTTGTCTCAAACTCCTAAACTCAAGTGATCCTCCCTCCTCAGCCTCCCAGAGTACAGATTGCAGGGGTGAGCTGCCACCACCCCCAGCCTGAGTACCTGGCTTCTTAACTGGGTCACCTGAGCCTTCAGGACGGCAGGGACCGCCTTTTCCCATTTCACCCTCTATGGAGCAGAATCATTTCCCGTTCAGCCTAAAAATTTCCCTCTTTACAATCAGTTCTATTTTCCTTCTCTCTCTGCTCTAAGAAGAGCATATTCTGGGCTTGGCACTTGTAGCTCAAGCAGCTTTAGGCGCCAACCACGTACACCAGAGCTGGCAGGTTCAAATCCAGCCCAGGCCTGCCAAACAACAATGACAACTACAACCAAAAAAAAAAAATAGCTAGGCATTGTGGTGGGTGCCTGTAGTCCCAGCTACTTGGGAGGCTGAGGCAAGAGAATTGCTTAAGCCCAGGAGTTGGAGGTTGCTGTGAGCTATGATGCTATAGCACTCTACTGAGGGCCACGGCTTGAGGCTCTGCCTCAAAAAAAAAAAAAGAAAAGAGCACGTTCCCATGAAATTCTAGCACAGCACAGCTAGAAGGGTCTTAGTGTTGTCTATCCCTAATTTTATGGATGAAAATAATAAGGCTCAAAGAATGTCAGTTCAGGGGTCCTCTACAGAGTCCTTGAGGCTGCATGCCCTGGACACCTGCCTTATTATCAAAATAATAAGGCTCAAAGAACGTCAGGGGTCAGCTGTCCCCCAGATGACTGATAACAGTGCGATAATCACAGCCCAAGTCTCAGAACACCTTCTGGGGATCTTTCTGTGACACCAAAGTCAAATTCCAGTCCCATGACCCACTGGAGCCCAGAAAGGGGTGTGGGGGCCAGGCCTCCTGGGCCAGATTTGTTTTTGTAGCAGAGCAGAGACTTTGTTTTCCCCTATTCAAGGCTTTTACATATACCACCTGGGGCCTAAAATGCTTCCCACCCTCATCCCCTTCACCTAGGAAGTACCTTCTTCTTCTTCACATCTTAACTTGAACTTCATGTTAAGAAATAGCCGGGCGTTGTGGCAGGTGCCTGTAGCCCCAGCTATTCATGTTCATTTCTGATTCCCCAGACTTGACCGGCACCTGCTAGCAAATGCTCTCTAAGTACCTTGTTTTCCACCTTTGCATGGTTAGTGGGGAGTCAGTCTTGTAATGTCTGCTGGGAGCTTGTAAACTCCATGAAGACAGAGCCACATGTTCCTCAGGCCTCCATTCCCAGAACCTGGCACACATCACACATAGAGAAGGCCGTCCCGCAGTACATGCTGATGTGATAGCTAAATTATCCCTTTAAGGATCCAAGAAATTCTGCACTAAATAAACCTATGTATGTAACTTTGGTTTAGCTTAGCACATCCCAGGCTTCTTGAGACAGAGCAAGAACCTAAGGAATGAAATCTGTGCACGTGAGAAGGACACACTTTGGGAAATCTATCCTAGGGGCCGGACTATCCACAGACCTCCAAAATAAACAGCAGCAAAACAAAAACAGTGTGGCCAGGGAGAGCTGCACGCAGCTTCTGGGTCGGAGATGGAGACGAGTTCAAGCTGTAGCCTGCAAGGCCATTCTCCCCAATCTCCCGGGTCTCAAAGTTCTGGAGGGAAGAAGTCTGAAATCAGTGTGTGCTCCCTCCAGAGGCCCCAGGGAAGGGTCCTGCCTCTGTTCTTCCAGCTGCTGGTAGACCCGGGCTTTCCACAGCCGGGGCCAGGTAGCTCCCCCCTGTGCTCACGTGGCCTCCGTCCCTGTGTCTCTGTGTATCTCAACTGTCCCTTCCCCTCCTCAGATAAGGGCACCAGTCATTGACTTTAGAGCCCACTCCACATACAGAAGGTTCCCACCTCAAGATCTATGACTTAATTACATCTGCAGAGACTCTATTCCCAAGAGCCTAGTCAGTATCCCAGGCTCTCCTAGGTGACCTGTCACTTTCTTGATCACTTTGGCATCACTCCAAGAACACCTGAGCCTGGGCATCTTTTCATTTTGCATGGAGGCATCTGTGGCATCGAATCACTATAATAAACATCCACTTATGTTTTCTTGCATCATGAAAAGACCCCTTAAACTCACACAATCCTCACTGTATCTGTTGACTTTGAGAAGCATCGGTGATTTCAGGCATTTTGGGCACCCAGAGGCCCTGGTTTTTCCCTCTGTTACACACCTGCCCTCGAGAAGTCCACTGTAGGGAAAGTGTCTGTGTGTCCAGAGCTCGAGGTGGGAAGAGCCAGGGGTGTGCCTCTCCGGTATGAAGTCACGAGAAGCAGCAGTGAAATTTGCACGAAGCCTGAGCCGGGAGCGAATGCGTTTGAACTCCCACCCCTCTCATGTACAAACAGTAGTAAGGAAACCAGAGTAGCCACGGCGGTCAGGTAGCAGGACGCCCACACCTTCATATGCAGCAAAGCACCGGCCTGACTGCAGCCACACTCAGGAGAAGGAAGCCCAGGTAGTCGGGGGGTTGGCCTGAAATGAAGCATGGGCCACCCCAAGCCTGTTCGTAACCTTCTGGACTTCCCTTACTCCATAAGGAACTCGTGTGGATGTCATAGAGTACATTACACCTCTTCTCTTGGGTGTGGTGGAGAAAGAGCGCTCAGCAGTCTTGGGAAGACTTTAAGATCTTGCTTCGAAAACATCCCTGCTGGGTTTGGAGCAGGCAGGGGTTCTACAGAGCAAAGAAGCTGACAAGACAGGCACCTGATGTCCCACGAGCTGATCTTTTCCTCTGACATGAAAGCAGAGAAGTTCCCCCAGCCTCCTCAGGGACCCCAAACAGAGGGGCCGGGGAGACTGGCCTTGCCCAACACAGACCTCTAGCTCCCAGTGGGAAATGTCCATCAACGGACAAAAGCAAGCAGAAATCTGGCCTCTGTTCCTGGTGGCCCGTTCAAATTTGCTTGGAAATGCACCCAAAACCACAGGGGGGATGACTTTGCACACAGACATACCCTAAGAAGTGCCTCTGCAGATGGGTGGAGTGGAGGCCACACTTGGCCCTGAATGAAGAACTGCCCTTTCACGAACGGAGCTGGCGTGGCAGGTGTGGGGTGTGGAGGCCCAGCTGGCACTGGTGACAGAGAGCCCTGACTGGGCTCCTGCCCCACTGGCCGGTGATCTGAGGGCATCAGGTGGGGACAGAGAGGTTGCCTTTATACCAGGTCTCTTGTGGACCCCATTCCCCTGCCCTGTCAGGACAGGCTGACCTGCAGCCAGAGCCCAGAAGGTGCCAGAAGGAAAGACTGCTCAAGACCTTGACTCATCTCCATTCACAGTGGAAACTTGTCCTCCCCATCTTGACACAAAAGATGACTCAAGGTGCCTGAAACAGCCCATCTCAGAGAGGGAGAGACCAAGAAGCAGGGGAGAATGGACAGAAAAGGGAAATATGCTGGGAATAACTTTTGTCTTCTCTCCAAGTAGTTCGGGAGAGTGGTTTTAGAGAGTGTCCGCAAACGACACTGGACAGTGGACTCACGCTGGAGGACACAGCCCAGGTTAGGAGAGGAAACACCTGACACCTGAGTCTGAAAGTCCCTGTTAGAGGCAAGAGGAAGCGTCAGGGGTGGAGGACACAGTCTGGAGGCCCTGGCAGAGTGGAAAGAAGGCGGGAGAAGCTGGTCAGAGGCGTCCAGCTGAGAGCAAAGGCAGACCAGCCTCTGTCTGCAGTGTGCCTGGACTCCCACCTCACAAAGACAAAAGGAAAATGTCCCCCACTCCCGGGATGGGCTTCTGGGAGAGAGGAGGGGGGTGGAGCCAACGTCACTGAGAAGCCTGCCACAGACGCTGTGATCCACCCCCCCTCCCCCCCAGGAAATCTGCCCTGTTTAGGGAAAACCACCCCAAGCCACCTGGCGTGTTCACAGTGTAAAGCTTAAACCTCCTCTGGGGGATGCTGTTCACTGAGAGCCGACCTTTTGGGGTGGTGGCCTGGGTTTGGAGTGCACCTGGTAGGAACCCCGCCCACTCTCTGAGTGATGAGGGTGTTTGCTGTGGCTGTTTGATTGTTCCAAGTGCTGATTGCCCTGGGGGAGGATGCTCACCTCGCCACCTGCCCAGGCTGTGGAAGTAGAAGCCCGGAGGCCCACCCTGCCCAGCAGGTGCTGCGGTGTTAGCCCCACTGAATGTCTTGGAATGGGCTAGCTTTGGATCACTGAGTCCTGTTGGAGGCTCGGGGCAGGACCCCTGGGCACAAGTAAGTGGTGGGCTTTCCCACTGTCCCACACCCTGGAAGAGATCCCTGCTGGCCATAGGAAATGAGGGCAGAGAGGGAGGCTCTCTGGCTCGGTCCCTCAAGGTGAGAAGGTTGGGCTGGACCATGAGGTTGAGGTCAGAAGGGGCAAGGGCAAGTTGGTTCCTCCCTTGTAGAGCCCTGCTAGACAAGGGGTCACTCTGTCAAGGCCTGTGGGCCCAGAGCCACGTTCATTTATACAGCAAATATTTATTCAGCAGCACTTCAGAGCCAGTTACTGTCCTGATGTTATTCTCTGCGCTAGGTATGCTCTTAAAAATAAAGTCTTGCCAAAAGTTACCACCCGAGAACACTGGAATTCCTTGTTCCAGAAACTGCAGGAGGTACTTCCACAGGAAGGGGAGGGAGCTATGGAGGGCCATGGTAGATAAACCACAACACCGCAGGCTTCTGGAGTGGAGCCCACGTGCAAAGGGTGGGCAGCAGCCAGGATGGGCGTGTGGGACAAGCCAGCATTCTCAGGGAGCTCCAGAAATGCTCAGCATTTATTACCGTAAAGCAAGATGAAAACATTGCAGTACAGCCTGAACTTATATGTGACCTCAACTGTCATGATGTTTCGGCATATTCTGTTTTAGAAGGAGGTTGGGAGTGGTGGCTCAGGCCTGTAATCCCAGCACTTTGGGAGGCCAAGGCAGGAAAATGCCTTGAGACCAGCAGCTCAAGACCAGCCTGGGAAACATAGCAAGATTCCATCTCTACGAAGAATATAAAAATGAGCTGGGTGTGGTGGCACACACCTATAGTCCCAGCTACTCAAGAGGTCAAGGCAAGAGCATCACTTGAGTCTAGAAGTTCAAGGTTGTAGTGAGCTATGATGACACCACTGCACTCTAGTTGGTTCCACAGGGTGAGACTCTGCCTTAAAAAAATAAAAAAATAAAGAATAGGAGAGAGGAAGAACAGTACAAACACAGTGATTTTTGTTTTTTGTCTTTCTTAACACAGTAATTTTTAAAAAAAAAAACTGTATGCTCTGGAAAAAGTTCAAAAATCTCAAATTTATATCAGGATCAATCACAAATATATCTATAAATCTTAGACCTGGTAAAATGGGGAAAAGTCAGTAGTGGTCGGCAACCCAGAATGTAATTTGCATTGGGCCCCTTTTTACCAGTTAGCACCCCTGAGGAAGTGAGTCTGGGTAAAACCAGGGAGGAGCAGGAAGTGACAGACACGCTCAGGTCATAGCCGGAGGGCTGAGCTGCCACCACCTTGTGAGGAAGCCTGCGTGCTGGGGGCCACTCCAGCCGGGGCTTTCTGTTTTTTCTTGGGAGTGTTTTGATTCCTCTGGAATAAGAGTTTTATGGTCACACAACTCAAGTGTGCAGACATACACTTTCTGTATTTTTCTATGATAACCTCATTTCTGTCCTTTTCTTTTTCAGACAGTCTCACTCTCTCACCCTGGGTAGATGGCTGTGGAGTCATAGTTCACAGCAATTTCAAACTCCTGGGTTCAAGTGATCCTCCCGAGTAGCTGGGACTACAGCACCTGCCACCACACCTGGCTGATATTTCTATTTTTAATAGAAACCAGGTCTCACTCTTGCTCAGGATGGTCTTGAACTTCTTGAACTTCAAGTGATTCTCCTGCCTCAGCGTCCTAGAGTACACCCAGCCTCATCCCTTTTTGTCTTAATAGCAGAAATTAATCTTGTCAGTTCCAAGTGACCCAAGACACCTAAGCCCTTTCTGGGACACCCGCATCAGTCACTGTGTCCCTCTCGTCTCTGCTGTCTGGATGCTCTTTCTTCCTCCTCCCTGTAGGAAACGTGCCTCTCTGCCCATTTGGTTGTTTGCTTTGCAGAGCTACATGGCGTTGGGCAGTAACAAGAGTGGGGCAGATGAGATGCTGACCCCTCAGCCTGAGGTGACCAAGTAGGGCCTGACATCAGACAGCCACTCTGGGCTGGTGGCTGGGACATTACTCTGTGCGCTTGACAAACGCAATGTCATCATTCTCTCTGCACCAAATGGAAAAGGTGGGTTGGGAAGCTCGGCCTCGTGGTATAACTTTGCTGAGTGCTTTGGTCTCTGTGTCTTGGACTCAGAGATAGACTTCTGGAACTCAAAAATCCTTTTTCTTTTCAAAAAAAAAGAAAGAAAGGAAAGGGAAAAAAAGCTCAACCCTTACAAATGAAGTGGGCCTGGGCTCTGCTATCAGTTTAAATGTCATTTTGAAACTCCAACCTCCCACTTTGTTCCCCTTTGCTGTAGTACGAGTGTCCCCAAGGTAACAAAGGATGCTAGACTCCGTGAGGCCCCAGGAGGCAGGGGCAACAGGGTGAAGCTCACTTTCTCCAGCCATGCAAAACAGGTGTCCTCACCCTCTAGGCTGTCCTAAGACAGAGTGTCTTTTAGCTCTCAGGCCCACGGTCCCAAGCTCAGAGGCTGCCTATTGGGTACAGCCACCCAACAAGACGGCAATGGACTGATTTCCCAGACCGAGATAACAAAAGAGAACGAAGCAGGCTGGGTGTCATGGAGAGATGGGAAAGAATGCTCAGCCCTCTCCGCAGCAGGGAGGACAGGGCAGGAAGGGAACTGTTTTTAGGAAGCTCTGAGCCCTAGTCACTCGCTCTGGCAGACAATATGCGGCATTTGAGGTCACAGCTCCTCCTTTCTGTGTCCTGGTTTCCTCTTCTGCAGAGCGGGCATCATGTACAGCATGTGTCGTGGAAATGGATGAATAATCAGGGCCTCCCTGAAGTGCAAAGTCAGGAGTGGTGGCGAGGATATATCACTGGGAAACAGGATTGATGTGTTCAAATGCCAAGTCGCAGCCTCGCCTGCGCACACGTGCTTCAAGCTCCCACGGAAGGATGCGCTTCTGACTGAAGGCAGGAGTAGACAGCAGACCAACCCTAGTAAATCTGTGTCATTCATAAAATGCCTCCTCCTCCTCCTCCTCGTGGGATGTTCCCTGGGATGTTGTTAAGAAGAAAAATTAAGCCCATCACTTTCTTTAGGCTGACTCAAAGTCCTAAAATGGTGTATCTGGAAGGACCCTCACCAGCTCTGGTTTGGTGGTCTTCAGGGTTGGTTTAAATCGGTAGACAGATGCTTCAAATAAATTTTGCATAGAACCCAATATAGCAAACAGGTAAGGGTGGAGCTGTAGAGGCCAACGCTGAGGTTGCGGCTGTCTCCTGAGTCCGTCAGCGTGATCTGCATGTAAGTCACGGTCTTACCTCCTCCTTGGAAGCCTCATCCTGCTGCTTGAAATATCCCAATAAGCTCAACTCTCATTTGGCAGGTAAGTCACTAAGTGGAGAGGGGCTCAACTACCACCCTGCACGTCACGATTTCAGGCCCAGTCTATTCCCCTTTCTGCCACAACGAGGATGAAGGAAGTAGTTAATGATGGTGTGATGGCAGCGGTGACAGTGGGGCCATAGCAGGCCAGCAGGGGGAAGGCAGACAGAATGAAAAAGACAGATATGAGCAACTTTGGAGGGGGAAGATGACACTGTGCTCTGCTTTGGTTCCTTGTAATAAATTCCCTTAAAGAGGGTGAACATAAAGTTCACGTGCAATTAGTAAACTAATTTAAATTGCATGTGAACTTTATGTCCACACTGTATATTTTTATATATACACACCTACTGGCTCTGTTTCTCTGGAGAGCCCCGATGACTACAACTGCGTTTCCCTTAGCTATAATGCAGAGGGAGTCTTTAACACACCTGAAAAGCTGTTCATTCTACGAGGCTGTATGTACCTGCGTCCACATGCTGTGTACGGCTCCAGTGGGGATTATGATTTTGGGGGGGCAAATTAAACCACTTCAATAAGTGATTTATTTATTTTTTTGAAACAGAGTGTCACTATGTCGTGCTCAGTAGAGTGCTGTGGCAGCACAGCTCACAGCAACTTCAAACTCTTGGGCTTAAGTGATTCTCTTGCCTCAGCCTCCCAAGTAACTAGGACTACAGGCTACCACAACGCCTGGCTATTTTTTTGTTGCAGTTGTCATTGTTGTTTATCAGGCCCAGGCCAGGCTCGAACCACCAGCCTGGTGTATGTGCCAGCACTCTACTCACTGAGCTATGGGCACCAAGCCAATAGGTGATTTCAAACTGACCCAAGGTCACACCCCCTTCTCTTAAAAACACCTGGGAGCAGGAAGACCATTTCTGGCAAGGATTTGGGAAAAGTACCAGTGGCCAACAACGTCTTCCAATCCTTTGACCTAGAAACTCCACTTCTAGAAATTCATCCAAGAAGAAAATCAGAGATGTACAGAGAGACTTAAACGCAAAAGCTCATTCACTGTGGTGCTCTTTATAACGTTAAAAATTAGGAATAATTTAACTGCTTGTCAACAGAGACTGGTTAAATAAATTATGGTATAAGCTACATAATAAAATAGCATGATGGGGCGGCGCCTGTGGCTCAGTCGGTAGGGCGCCGGCCCCATATACCGAGGGTGGCGGGTTCAAACCCAGCCCCGGCCAAAGTGCAACCAAAAAAAAAATAGCCAGGCGTTGTGGCGGGCGCCTGTAGTCCCAGCTACTCGGGAGGCTGAGGCAAGAGAATCGCTTAAGCCCAGAAGTTGAAGGTTGCTGTAAGCTGTGTGAGGCCAAGGCACTCTACCGAGGGCCATAAAGTGAGACTCTGTCTCTACAAAAAAAATAAAATAAATAAAATAGCATGATGCCATTAAGGTCATTTGTAGGAAAATATTTAGTGTCATGGAAGTGTTTATAATTTATTAGGGGGGGAAAGATGGTGGTGCTTTTCATTACATATAAGAAGACCCCGTCTCTACTAAAAATAGAAGAATTAATCGGGTGTTATAGCACACACCTGCTAAGCCCAAAAGTTGCAGAGAGCTCTGATGAAGCTACGGCACTTTACCCAGGGCCTGTAGAGAAAGACTCCGTCAATCAATCAACCAACTAACCAATCAAGCACCTTCTCGGTGAAAGGGGCGTGAGCCTGAGAGGCAGCCCCGCCCCCAACCCCCAGCACTTCCGCACTGGGAAGCCCACAGGCGTCCGGGTGATAACCGCGGCTGTGAGCGCAGGGCCCTTGTTAGGAGGAAGCAGGTGTGTGTGGCTTGCCTCTTCTCTCTGAACAGACGCAGTCTTTGGATTTGATTTACCAATTCTCTTATTTGGCCCATTAAATCATCCTTTACGTTCCTCCCCTGTGTCACCCAAAGCTGGTCAATGTAACCACTGAGGCAGAATTCAAAAGCTACCCCTTCACCTTTAATCTACCTTAGGAACTAATCCATCGGGTACAATCGGAGCAGCTTTGCTGCGTTAGGCCGCCCCCGTGTGTCTCTAGAGGGAACTACCATCTAGTTCTTTGAAATATCATCATGGCTGGAATCAGTAATGCTTAATCATTTTTGTTTACCTACGCCAAGCACCTGCTATATCTGAAGCACGGAGGAGCAGATTCAAAAGTGATTAAGGCGTGGATCTTGTCTTCAAGAACCTGTTAGTAGGGACGAGCAGGAGACCAGCCTGAGCAAGAGTGAGACCCCATCTCTACTAAAATAGGAAAACTCGCCAGGTGTTGTGCTGGGCACCTGTAGTCCTAGCCACTGGAGAGGCTGGGGCAGGAGAATCGCTTGAGCCCAGGAGTCGGAGGCTGCTGTGAGGTAGGCTGACGCCATAGCATTGTAGCCTGGGCGACACAGTGAGACTCTGTCTCAAAAACCAAAAAAGAAAAAGGGAAGAACAGACATGCAGAGAGAAACTCTGAGATAGGAAGCAACAAATGCCTTTCGCTGCTGACAGCAAACACGCTGGGAAGGCTGAAGAAGGCAAAGTAATTCCAGCTGTGGGGCCATCAGCGCTAGCTTCGTGGATGTGGCCTTTGCTGAGAACCTTAAAGACTGGGCATAATTGAGGGCCGTTCATGCTTTCACTCACTCATAAAATATTTTAAGCAGCAGTAACTCAAGTCATCAAGGCAGAAGAGTGCAGGGCCAATGGAAGGTGACTAGCAAGGAGTCTTATGTTTGCAAAGTGTGGATTTGTGAAGGATCACGAATGGCGTGAGTTAGGACTTGAACCTGTCGGGCTATAAACTTGCACTTCCCTGGGTGATACAGTAGGCGCCAGTGAAGGCGTTTAAACAGAAGTGATGCTTGTTTATTTTTTTTAATGTATCCAACGGTCTCATTCAACAAATACCATTGTGCCTACCTGTGCCACTGTGAAGCATCAAGTATACAGTGGTGAGAAAATCACCCCCAGCTCTGTCCTCACTGACTCACAGCAGAGTCAGGAGAGGCAAAAAAGAAACACACGTACACTCAAGTAAGTGACGGATGGTTGACGTGGTGATTAGGCAGATGGAAAAATTAGTATTCGCCAGTTCTACATCAATGTGGAACGAGAGGAGTGGAAGCTGGACACACTGTGTGACTTGTATGAAAACCTGACCATCACCCAGGCAGTCATCTTCATCAACACCCGGAGGAAGGTTGATTGGCTCACTGAGAAGACGCATGCCCGAGATTTCACTGTGTCTGCCATGCGTGGAGACATGGACCAAAAGGAATGGGATGTGATCAGGAGGGAGTTCCGTTCTGGCTCTAGCTGAGTATTGCTTACCACTGACCTGCTGGCCAGAGGCATAGATGTGCAGCAGGTTTCTTCAGTCATCAACTATGATCTTCCTACCAACAGACAAAAGTATATCCACAGAATCAGTCGTGGTGGACGGTTTGGCCGTAAGGGTGTGGCTATCAACATGGTGACAGAAGACAAGAGGACTCTTAGAGACATCGAGACCTTCTACAACGCCTCCATCGAGGAGATGCCTCACAACGTTGCAGACCTCCTCTGAGAGAGGCTGTCCTGCTACCCAGCCCCAGCCAGGGTTCAATCTTGGGGGGCTGAGGAGCAGCAGGAGGGGGGAGGGAAGGGAGCCAAGGGATGGACATCTTGTCATTTTTTTTTCTTCTTTGAATAAATGTCACTTTTTGAGGCAAAAGAAAGAACTATGAACATTTTAGACACTTTTCTTTGGGGTAGGTTCTTGCCCAGGTGTCATCTCTTCTCCCAAAAGACACTAATCCATTTCCCTAACCTAGTCACCTCCAGATCCCAGAGGCTCTCTCCACCCCAGCTGAATTCCTTTAAAATGAGTCAAGGTTATGTCACTCAACCTCATTTGCTGGACCAAATGTGGAGGCAGACTCCCCTGAAACAAGTGAGGTTGTCCAGGGGATTTCCCCAGGAGCAGGGAGCAGGGGAGACAAAATGGCAGCCATTTTTACATTGTTTTGTATAGTATTTATTGATTCAGGAATGAACACAAAATTCTGAATAAAATGATTTGGAAACTGCCCCCCCAAAAAAAAAAGGCACGACATTTCAGTAATGCCCGATGAGTAAGTTCTGGAGATCTAGTGTGCAGCCTGGTGGCTATGGTTAATAAGAGTGTATTACATTCTTGAAATCTGCTAAGAGAATAGATCTAAGGTGTTCTCTTAACAACACAAAAAATGGCAACGCTGTGTGGTGAACTAACTGTATATACATATATCAAAATATCACTGGGCTTGGTGACTTACACCTGTAATCCTAGCACTGTGGGAGGCCAAGGCAGGTGGATTGCTTGAGCTCAGGAGTTTGAGACCAGCCTGAGCAAGAGTAAGACCCTGTCTCTAAAAAATAGCTGGACATTGTGTTGGACGCCTATGTCGCAGCTACTGGGGAGGCTGAGGCAAGAGGATCACTTGAGCCCAGGAATTTGAGGTTGCTGTGAGCTATGATGCCACAGCACTCTACCAAGGACAACAGAGTGAGACTCTGTCTCAAAAAAAAAAAAAAATCACATTGTACACTTTGAATATATGCAATGCAATTTCTCCCTTGCAGCTGTCATCAGACAGGTGTCGACAGGGTGGGGAGAAATGCCCTCGGAAGTCTAATCCACTGAGGTGGGGCACTTAGAGGGAGAGGCTGGAGGCCAATCAGGAGGAGACTGCAATTGTCTTGATGGAATGCAGGAACAGGACGCAGGCTGGAGAGGACAGGAGGGACAGTGTGCAGCACAGAAATACCTCAACCAACTCCCGGGGTGGGGGGCCCTTGAGGGACAATGCAGGGGTCAGAGGGCAGCCAGGGGCCAGGAAAGCTGTGATCCTGTGTGGCTGTCACAAGCAGAGGGCCACTGGCTGAATCAAAGGAAGAAGCATGGTGGAAAGAAAGCAGAGGCTGGAGTTGGGCTGGACGGTCTCAACGGTGGGGATCAGGGATGGCACCCAGGTGGGTGAGAGCTGCAGGGAGGAAGGAGAGCTCATCCCGCAGTGGGAGTGTCGCTGGGATTGTGATACTCCGACTTCTGACTTAGCTGAGTTTTGGGGGTGGGTGGATGGAAGAGAAAATCCTCCTAGGGGTTGGGGAGGGGGGGAAGGACTGAGACTATCCTGGCGGAGGTGGGGGAATATTGAGAAGAGGAAAGGTAAACAAAACACCCAGAGCCCGAGGCAGCGCTAAGAGGGAAACACAAAAGTGCAAAGCACCTGAAATGCGTCCACCTATTAGGCATCGTGTTAAATTATGTTCTGTCATGTAATTTAACGTTAAATTACAGTAATGCTACCTTAAATTACACCATGACCACAACAGCTAACCGTGTGCCTAGTCTCTCTGACGTACCACACTCCCTCATACTATGGGCACATCAGGAGGCCCGTATGTATCATTTCACATAATGGCAAACATTTCTCCCCAGCTGCCCTGCTCAGGCCCCCTTCTCAGCCCCTTACACTTATTAACTCCCCCTTGAGGAAGGTAGTGGTATTACCCCCTCTTTTACAGCCAAAGTAACAGAGAGGTTAAGTAAAATGTTCAAGGTCACACAGCAATTAGGTGGTGAAGCCAAGCCCTGACACCTGGCTCATCAGCTGGCTTCTATGCCACTTTTCATACGGTATTAGAATCACAACCTTTGGCATAAAAACCAGTTGCTCAGGTCAAAATACTTAGTCATCCTTGACATCTCTCCCACTCCGAACTATTGTAATGCCCAAACTCCATTTTGTACATAAAGCCAGACTTCATTTTGTTCCAGAGGTCTTCACACTTTTTAAACAGGGTGCCAGTTCACTGTCCCTCAGACCGTTGGAGGGCCGGACTGTAGTTTAAATAAAAAATATGAACAAATTCCTATGCACACTGCGCATATCTTATTTTGAAGTAAAAAAACAAAACAGGAACAAATACAATCACACCACCTCATGTGGAGTTTGAGGACCCCTGCTTTGCTAAGGGCTTTCAACACTCCCCCGTTAAGCTCAGGTGAAAGCTGCAGAGTTTAGCAAAATCCTGTGAAACCACAGCTTTCCTTTGTAAGCACTGCCCTTACCCTGTAGATCTAACCTTGCAGGTGTTGGCTTTTATGAAAGTCGGCTTGCGTTAAGGCCCCCTCCCCTACTGAAAGCACCTTATAAAAAGTTTGTACCCCTGCTTCTGGGGGACTTTGTGGTGTGAGCCTGCTCTTGACTGCCAGCCAATCAAGGACCCTTCCTTAATTTGGACTCAGTGTGCTGGTGTTTCTGTATTCCACTCACTTTGGGTATAACACTATCAGCAGACCCTGCCCACTCCACCTGGCATGAGACAAACTCAATAAATATTTTCTGAATCGATCAAAGTATTATGTCCCCCATTTGACAGACGAGAAGACAGGCTCGAGGTAATGTGCTAAGGCCAACCTAGTAACCTAGAAACTAACTACCCAGAGCTGAGCCTGCCTCTTCTCTTTCTCCCACTGACTTGGTGGGAAGTTGTCCCTCTGCTTCCAGTTAGCAGACCCCTCCTTTCTCCCCACCACTATCTCAGCCCTTCTGCCAAGGTTCTCCAGAATAGTCAGGCAAATAAAATATCACTGCACGGTGGAATATTCTATTTAGCTGCATCTTAACCTGATCGATGCCAGAAGGCCAACAGCCTACCCTCTCTTCTTGAATTATGGAAACATGATTAAACCTTCTGTCTCTGTGGCAGGATTATAATTATTGTAAGATTTTGCTAAGATGCAGTTGCGGGAGGTGCAGAGGATAGAAACGAGTGGGTACCGCCCCCCGCTGTGGCTTTGGGACTTGGTTTAATCATTGGTCTCTTGCCCCTTCCTCATCAAGGGCCTGGGAATGCTATTGGTGACGTGTCTCAGGCCTCCCGGGGCTGTCCTCCTTTAAGATCATTTCATAAATACAGCATTAAACGTTCCTCCAACAAATGATTTCTTCCACTGCAGAAGGTCTCTATCATGGTCACCATTAGGATCCTCTAACTTCTCAAGCTCATTGAGAATGTTACCTGCAACAATGACCCTGTGGAACCCAACACAGGCCTCCCCCTCACTTCATACCACGCTTCCACCCCCCTGACCTGAACTGACTGACTGTTTTGTTTGCGACACCTGGCCAAACTCAAGAATCTATGTTAAGTAGGGATAAAAGAATGTTAGTTTCACTCGCACCCCCATTTGGTTTCTAAATTAATTCTCACCCAACTTGAGGCCTGGGTCCTTGCGAAGAAATTTAAGCTTGCAAAGGGCATGTGGGTAATGGCTGGTGGATAATAAATAAAATATACAATCATAAAACTAGTGGAAAAAGAACCTGCGCTGTAGCAACAATGAGAGTCTGAAGCCTTTCTGCTTTATGGGTGTTTGACTCTCCCATGGCTTTATGGGGGAGGGAGCAGATGGTGGGAGGAAGATGAGGGTGGGAAGCTGGAACTTGAGAATCATTTACATACATCTCCACAGAAAATAAGCCCCTCCATCTTCACCATTGCCCCTTGGCACCGTGTCATTACATGGCTGTCTTAGAAAGGCCTGAAATCAATTTTTTTTTTTAAAGGAAGTTTAAAACCATGAGAAGCTGAAGATCTGCACTTTGCTTCCCTCTCTCTGTACCCCGAGGAGGTCTAAATCTTCCTCCCTTCTTACATCAAGCCTGAGACACCAGCCTCCCTGGCACCATCTTTTTATTCCGCATTATTTCTGCAACGTTCTGCCAAGCATCCGTGGGTCTTTAAAGGAAATGTGAAAAGGTAGCAAAGACACATCCGTGCGGCACAGGGAAGGAACACATGAATCAAAGCCAGAGAGACACCTGCTAGCAACTTGGAGATCAACTGTGTCAGGGAGAAGGCCCACATGGAAAATAGATTAGAAGGGCACCGAAAAAGGGAGAAGAAAGGCAAGAAGCCCTACAAAAATTAAGAGCCTGAGGAGGCCAGGGGCAGCAGCCTGAATTTGAAAAGAGTTTGCGCTGCTTAAGGAAGGAGCAGCAGTTCAGCTAGTCATGTTGACTCCTGCTCGGACAATGCCACCCGTCCACCTCCACTTCCCTCTGCATGTTCACCACTCTCAACCCAGGCTACAAGCTCTGAAAGAAATTAGGGGAGGAACAAGACATGAAAGAAATGGGAGAGAAGGCATAGGAATTCCGATGAGGACCAAACCCTCCATCCACAGCAGCATCCAGCGTCCTCCTGCAGCCCCATCCGGGCTCTGACCACTGCACTAGCACCAGCAAGGCTGGTCACACCTCTCTGAACTGGATCATGATACCAGGTTGTCCTGAAGTTAAAAGAGACGGATCGCATCAGTACAGGCACTAGCATAGGGCTGGGGGGTTCTACAGAGAGCGACTGTTGCTATTATTCAATAAAACTGAAAAGCAGGTGGAAATTGTCATCTCTGAAACTTTATAGTCTCATCTGTGACTTCCAGGCTCCCAAGCTCCTGCCTTTTCACCTCTTCTCTCTCACACCAATTCCCATGCTGGGTGGAGCAAGTGGCTTCACCTCCTTCGGATCAAACCTCCCTCCAACCTCCAAGTGAAGCTGTTCTTAGTAAGGTGACAAATGTCTTCCACAGGTGGACTTTGGCCCATGAAGTGGTCATTTTGATCTGGCTTTATGACCCTGCATCACTTGTGGCACTTGGCAGGACTAAGAAGGCAGATGACAAATCCCAGCATAGACTCGGGTGCTTTAGAAATTTGACTTTATTTTAGTCATGAACTTACTTTCCATTTCAAACCCGCATTCTACCTGGTGGTAGAAACCTCATCTAAAATGTGGGTCTTGCCTGGTGTGAGGGCTCACTCCTATAATCCCAGCACACTGGGAGGCTGAGGTGGGAGGATCATTTGAGTTCGGAATTGAAGACCAGCCTGAGCAAGAGGAAGACCCCATTTCTACCAAAAATAGAAAAATTAGCCGGGTGTTACACCCAGCGCCGTGACCCCAGCTACTTGGAGGCAGGAGAATCACCTGAGCCCAGGAGTTAGAGGTTGCCGTGAGCTGTGATGACCACGCAAGGGAACTCTACCCCTGATGACAGGGTGAGACTCCGTCTCCAGAAAATGAAGAGAATAGAATAGGGGCGTCGAAGAGAGGACACTAGCATTCGAAGGTCAGCGTCTGGGTGGGCTGCACCTCCGCTGTGACCCCCTCCCAGTCACCCCAGGCCTCGGGCATTTCCCGAGGCGGCGGCGAAACAATTCCTAAGGAGTCACAGCTCAGGCCTCTCACCTCCACGCAAACCAAGCTTTCCAGGTTGTGCTGCAAAATGAA
The DNA here is from genome assembly GCF_027406575.1 of Nycticebus coucang. NCBI lineage: Eukaryota > Metazoa > Chordata > Mammalia > Primates > Lorisidae > Nycticebus > Nycticebus coucang. Next base: position 60,588,267 of record NC_069799.1, on the reverse strand, counting down.
GGCGCGGGGGAGGGGTAAGGGGCGGGGCGTCCAGGAGAGGGGCGGGGCGGAAGTTACGTCTGACTTTCGCACGCGGCTCCGCCCTCAGCCTCGCCCCCGACAGCGGCACCTGCGGCCTGCCCGGTGTCGTGATCTGGTGGCGTCTGGCCCCCGTCTCTCCGGCTGCCATGGCGGCTTTGCGGGCCTTTGGGGCGAAGGGCACCTGCTGGTTCCCTCGAGGCCCGTGCGCCCGGCTGCCCGCCCGCTTCTGCAGCCGGGGGCCGGCCGGGGCCGGGGGGCCGGAGTCCGAGGCGCGGCTCACCTGTGCGCGGCAGCGGGACGGCATCAGGTCAGCCCGCGGGCCGGGCGGGGCTCCTGTCGGTGGGCCCGGGCTGTGGTCAGGTCCCCCTGGGACCTGCTGCTCGGGCTCCCGGGGGAAGGAATCCCCGCAGCCCGGGTTAGGACGGTGGCAGGCACACACGAGAGTTCTGGAAGTGGACCTGCCCTGGACGGCCTCAGCACTCCCTCCACCCCAGACCCTCAGGGCAACTGAGTCTCACTGGACCTGGGGCTGGCTGTGAGCCGTGTCGCCCTGGCCTTCCAGAAGTCCCTTCCGAGGAGGGCTGTGCCCCCTCAGGAGCCTGACCCGGATCCAGGGCCACTCCTTGGTGCTCGGCCAGAAGAGGTGCCGGCCTGGGGCGGTGTGTAAATAGGATGAAGGACACAGCGTCCTGAGCTCTGCCCTTTGGGCAACTAGCCTAAAACTCTTTAAAAACATGTCGGTGCACAGACTGGAAACTGGACGGTGGAGTAGGAAAAGCTGGAGGGCCCTGGGCCATCCGGCCTGACCCTGATACTTGCTTGGCCAGGGCAGGGCGCAAAAAGCAGCCTATGCAGCATGTTGCAGCACTTGTGAGCTACAAATCAAGCTGGTAGACAAGAGGCTTTATTCTCCTTCCCTGACAAGTATACCTTCCTGAGACCGGAAGGCGGTGTCTGAATTCATAATCATCAGATTCCTCGCTAGGTGGTCCTCAGAAGGGCTGGATAACTGCTCTTTCCTTTTCTTCCTACCCTCCTCTCATCCCCTCCCACTTCTCCACACACACCCCTTTCTGCAGACACCCCATCTGGCATGTCCGAATTGTCTGGCCCCTCACCCCTACAGACCATTGCTCTTGGCTACCCTTGGGCCTAGGGGTGCCCACTGCAGAGGTAGGGAATTCCAGGGTTTCTGTAAGGGTAGCAGGGTGGGGAGTGGGGCGGTTCCATTCCCTGAGGATTCTGTGCTCATCTATAGGGGCAGCACAACAGGAAAGTGGCTAGGGCAGGCTCTAATAGGCAAGGCCCTCACGGGACCCTTCCTGTCCATTTTTGAGGGTAGTTCTTCTATAAATGTAGTTACATCTGGTCAGAAACCTGAGTTCTGGGCACAGGAGCCAGATGACAAAAGACCAATTGAGTTCCTCGAAGTTAAACATGAATCAGAAAGGGAAGTGATTGGCACAATCTGTCATAAACACTGGTAATCTTCAGTGGGAGGGAAAGGCCTGAGCCAGGTGCTAAAGTGATACAATGTTAGGACCTGGCAGGCTCTGCAAGTGTCCCTTTTCAAAGCCATTCCTCACACAAACAACACTCACGTCAGCTGGGCTAGCTCTGAGCTGAGTACTGTGCTAGGCACCTGCAGGCATTATTCCTAATTCTAATGATGACCTGGAAGATAGGCATAATCCCACTTTCTAGTGAGAACACAGGTTCAGAGAGGTGACAGCCTGTTCAAGGCCTCATGGCCAGGAGGCTCTGGGGGCAGGTCCCTCTGCCCCCAAAGTTATTCCCACACTGCCACCTCACCACTTGCCACTTGGGTTTAGAAGCAATGACAGAAACCTGCAGTCCAAGTCCCCTGGTCTGGCTAGGAAAGTAAAGAAGCTATTTTTTATTATTCATTCAGCAGACGATATTTACTGTCTTCACATGTGAGCCTGACAGCCTCATTCCGGGAACCTTCTCGGGGTTTACAGTGATCTTCAGACAGCTCAGGGCACTTACAGGGACCATCTCTTGCCACTAGACTTTTTTGGTAGAGACAGAGTCTAGCTTTATTGCCCTTGGTAGAGTGCCTTGGCGTCACACACCTCACAGCAACCTCCAGCTCTTGGGCTTAGGCGATTCTCTTGTCTCAGCCTCCCAAGTAGCTGGGACTACAGGCACCCGACACAACACCCGGCTATTTTTTGTTGTTGCAGTTTGACCGGGGCCAGGTTTGAACTCGCCACCCTCCGTATATGGGGCCGGCGCCCTACTGAGCCATAGACACCACCCATCACAAGACTTCTATCACATGCCCTGGTGGTGACTGTCATTGGCTATTGATGTGAACACCTCAGTTTCTGTCTCCCTGTGATCAAAGAATGAATGTGAGGGGCATGGCAATTTATATAAGCAAGCGAAAAGTTTAATCTGTGATAGTACCCTCCAAACGGGGTTGGAGTGGGCCCACGGACTGCAGCTCTAGGGTCTGCTGGGGCTTCTCTTTTTCTTTCCTCCGACCTATCTCATTCTTGAGGTCTCTGCCCCACCCCTTTTTATTGACCAATGGGGACACTGCCTATTTCCTGCTGTAGGGCAGGGAATCTTTTCACTTTACATGAGCCCACTGGGGTGTGTGTGTGGGGGGGGGGCTGTACTGTCAGAGGTGCCCTGTGTTGTTTCTGGTGACACTTGTGCCTGCTCTTCTCTTGTTATTGCTAGGGTATGTTCTTTTACTCAGTATCCTGTTCATGCTTCTGTTGTTTTCTTATTTTTTCTACCTGTGCACCTACCTGTGCTGACCATCCGTGACCCTTGTGGTTATTCTTTTCTTGCTATCATCGTATCCGTCAATCCTGTCTATTCACACTGCCCGTCCTGTGGTTCCTCTGCTCCTTCTTACTTTCTTACCCATGTGCACAGCAACCTCGTTCTTAAAGAGGTTCCCTCCTCAAGTGAATAGTATGGGGGAAGCTCTCCAGGCCGGGCCTCATGTGTTTTGAACCCAGGTAGCCGTTGGAGAGTTCAGACCAGTGAGATTTTTAGGAAGAATCACTGACAGGGTGAGATGACTAGCTGAGTAAGGAGGGTGTGGGGACCTAGACTGACTTTTAGTTTCTGGCTCGGACAACTGAGTGGTAGTACAGAGGGGAGGGAGGGAGGGGGGGAGGGAGGACAGGGGCATGTTTGGAGAGGCAGGGACAGATGCCCAAGGAACACATGGTGGAGAAAGCCCGCAGACATGGGAATGAACACAGGCCTGGGGCTCAGCTCAGAGGTGGCAGCTGATGTCAAGGCCATTGGTGAAGTTGCCCAGGACAAGTGTATGGAGCAGGAGGGCAGAGGATGAAACTCAGAGTCGCTGGCATGCATTTAGGGGCTAGCAAAGCCCATGACAGAAGTTAGGAGCACAAAACAGCCAACAGAGAAGTCTGTTTCCAGAAGGACAGCGTGATGGAGGCGGCTGGTGGCTTCGGATCTGGCAGTTAGGTGACTGGTGAGAGCACTTTGGCTGCAGTGGTAGGAACAGAAGCATGGTGAACTCAGCAGTTTGCAACACTGACGGTGTGTAATGTGTTAGCCAGAGGATAATGGGACACATATGAACAGCAGGGGCGTTCGGGGGCTGGAACCTCTACGCAATGTTGCCAAAGGCCTTAAGCACATGTCACCCTTGAGATGGAAGCTTTTCAGTGCAACAAGTAGACTCATTATTTTATCAGAAGGTTTGTAAACAATTCTATCACTACCACCACCAATTACAAGTTTTGAAGTCCACGAGCATCTCAGCTACAATTGAGTTTTGGACTTAAGAGAGAGACACTCCACCCAAGGACTGCAGCCGAAGAAGCGGTGGTTCTTACAGCACGGAAATGAATTCAGCCATCCAAGTTGTTTTCCAGAAAACAATGGCACAGAATGCTGTTTCAGAAGGACCCTGAGCTGACTGCATACCAGTAGGCGTATCAGATTCAAAAAGAACAGAAAAGGCAGTGGGTGGCTGATAGGAAATGTAGAACCATAACCTGGTGTTTGATTCATTGCCCTTTTCTTACAAGAGCAAAAATAAGACATTGCTGCAGACGGGCATTAGGTAACAATACAGGTTATTCTATTCAGCAAGTGGGGTGCCTTAAAATAGCAAGCAGGCCCTTGGAATAGCAGGGTTTTGTGCACTGATGTGTCCAGAAGAGCCCTCTTGCTGTGTGGCTTTGTCCTTGAATTCTTCACGCATCTTCCCATTCTCAGCGTGAATTATTTTGCAGAATGACAAGACACCAGTATTAAAAAAAAAAAAAAAAAAGGTGAAAAAAATCATGTCGTGGGTATACCAGCTGCCTTTCCTTCGGGGTGGGTGGGAAGAGATGGGGAGCACTTTCATTCTTGGCTCCGTTCCTAACCTTATTCTGAAGAGCAATGGGAGGAAGTGAGTTGAAGGGAGCCGTATTTGTCGGCTTCCTCTGGCTCCTGCTGCTGTCGTTCAAAACGTGTGTCCTCTCCGTCCAGCAGCGATGATTCTAGAACCACTGTGACTTGTCCTTTCTGTGGAGGTGGCAGTCATGATTCTGACAGCAAACGTGGAGAAAAGGAGAAACAAATCAAGGGAAGAGAGATTTAAAAAAAAAAAAAAAAAAAAAAAAACCAGACTACATTTCAGGGCATCTTTTTCTTGTTTTGACTTAGCTGTAACTCTGGAGAGCCAGCAGACCCCCTCCATTGGCTCTGAGCACCCGCGGTTCTCTTCTCTTGGGTTTTAAAAATAGCTCCCAAATTAGAGAAGAATTGCAGGGTCCTCGCTCATGCTGACCGGTGCGTGACCCACTGATTATAAAATGTTCTTCACAGGGACATTGTCTTGAACAATCCGAGGAAGAGGAATGCCTTGTCACTTGCAATGCTCAAGTCTCTGCAAAAGGACATTCTTCATGAAGCTGAAAGCAAAGATCTGAAAGTGATTGTAATCTCAGGTATAAACTGATACCCATCCTTAGTGTCCTGCTGGGCTCAGGAGAGGGCTCAACAATTCTCTGGTTAGCTGGGTGTTTCCTCGCTTAACTGGAGAATTGAACCTTTATAAGAACATTAATTATGGAAAACTCTTGTGTATTTAGGGGCTTGGTCTTAATGCTATTAACCTGAGGAAATTATAGGAAGGACAGCTGTTTAGAGAAAATACCATACAAGGCCGGGGGTCGTGGCTCACCCCTGTAATCCTAGCACTCTAGAGGCTGAGGTGGGTGATCACGAGCTCAGGAGTTCAAGACCAGCCTGAGCAAGAGCAAGACCCAGTTTCTACCAAAAATAGAAAAATTAGCCAGGTGTTGTGGCAGGTGCCTGTAGTCCTAGCTACTTGGGAGGCTGAGGCAGGAGGATCACTTGAGCCCCAGGGTTCAAGGGTGCTGTGAACTATAACGCCACGGCACTCTACTCAGGGCAACAGAGCGAGACTCTGTCTCAACCCAAAGAAAAAAAAACACTGTCTGATTGGACATTTCCATACTTGGCTGTGCTTTTCTTTCCATCAAAATCAGAGAATCAATTTCCTCATGGACCTTATGAAATGAGTTCAATCATTAATCCTTGTGACAGATTAGCTAGTCAGCCAGGACCTATGAGGACATTTGATTGGTTTGTCCTTCCTGTTTTTGTTTTTTTTTTGTTTTGTTTTGTTTTTGGTAGAGACAGAGTCTCACTTTATCGCCCTTGGTAGAGTGCTGTGGCGTCACACAACTCACTTCCAGCAACCTCCAACTCCTGGGCTTAGGCGATTCTCTTGCCTCAGCCTCCCAAGTAGGTGGGACTACAGGTACCCGCCACAACAACGCCCGGCTATTTTTTCTGTTGCAGTTCGGCCAGGGCCGGGTTTGAACCTGCCACCCTCAGTATATGGGGCTGGCACCCTACCCACTGAGCCACAGGCGCTGCCCTGTCCTTGTTCTTAGCAAAAAAATATACTGTATGATGCTCTGTGATGTTTGTTTTGCATACTCAGGTTGTCTTTTCAATTGTTAACTAAAATGTATAACTGTTGTGTATGCTGAAGGCAAAACACATTAGAGTTCGTAGAGTCCAGCTGCCACATGGGGTGCTACCTGTATGCAGTAAAGGCAGCCAGCTTCTTAACGAGATAATTTCCTCACTTGTAAAAAGAGAATACTATTGCCTGTCGCTATAACCACAGCCAAAGGGAAATAGGAGAAAGTGTTATCCGTTTATGAGTGGAATGACACTTTGTGGCCGATGCTGAAGACAAAATGACAGCCGCCACATCCCTGAATCCCTCATCTGTAAAATAATGAGCTCAGGCCAGAGGGCACCTGAGGTCCCTTTTCATTTTGACCTTCCCGGTTCAACCCCCGTCACTGGCCACCACCCTAAGCTAAATGACAGGGTGACTGCCTATAGCATGTCGAGACGGCATGAGTCACTATGCTCAGGCAAGACCAAGTCACAAACGCTCTGTAAAAAATAACCTTCACGTTGGTTACTGGGCCTTCTTGTATAACTGCGTATTTTCATCAGTTTCCATCCTGGATGTTAGGATACAGATGCCTCACCTTGCATTTTTTCATCACAAAATTCTGGCTGTAACTTTTCAAGGGAACTGGAGCTATTCTTCCCCAAATTGAGCCATCCATTTTCTCTAAGTGAAAGTTTGCTGCAGTTATTCAGTAGACAAGCCAGTGAACTGCCCACCTCTGGCTGTTCATATCTTTTTCTTTTCTTTCCGCAATTGAAAACATTTGCAGCTGAGGGGCCTGTTTTTTCTTCCGGACATGATTTAAAGGAACTGACCAGTGAGCAAGGCCAAGGTTATCATGCTGAAGTGTTTCAGACCTGTTCCGAGGTAAGCCAGGATGACAGTCAGTGTTGCAAACTTGAGAATGATGATTACATTAAATGTTGCGTTAACCTTCTAGCTTATGGATAGGATTTTGTCTGTGAGACCTGAGCACCAGAGAGGGACTGAAAACCCTGTGGTCATTGAATCCTTCATCCAAACAGCTATTTGGTTTAGACTTTTAAGAGGTGACCATAATTTGCTGTTGATTCTGTTTTGTAGAATATATGCTGTTACCCGTAGCTAAAACCATCTCCAGCATCATAGGGGCGTGGCTTGGTAGACAAGTTTGCAGTAAGAGGTAAAAGGTGAAAATGTGTATCTTTAGAGGGGAAGGACCTAGGATTATGCTAATTTTACAAATTGTTAAACTAAAACAACTCTGTTAAGTGGGAAAGAAAGCATCCCTAAAGGGAACAACAATGGTTTTGGAAATTATTTTGAAATCTTTCTTTCAACCAACCTTTATAATCACCACCTCCAAGCAGGAAAAGTAACCTCTTCCTTTTTTGCTGCTTTTCTGCCTCTTTTACCATATTAAGGAGGAAAGTTGCCAACGGCCACAGAGGAAAGAGAGTTCTTAGATGGTTTATAAATGCACTAAATCAACACTGCGTAAGAAGAGGTTGGATATAGAAGCCAACACATTGTTCACTTCATGAGTATTGAGCGCCCACAGTAGCATCATGCAGGTCCTTGTAAGGTATTGAGTAAAATATAACAGGGAGAAAAAAAATCCTGCCAAACAAACTGGAAACCTAGTAGAGAAACTATACGTATACAACAGTTTTGTAACCCGACCCTAAACTTACTTCACCTAATTTTTCATTCATTCGTTCACTGACTCGTTCACTTGGTCATTAATGATTGGACACATATTGAGTGATCCCTGCTTTGCAGACAAGACAGAGGTGAGCAACAGGGAGGTGAAAGGAAAGAGATTAAGACAGGTTCTTGAAGGTCATTTGTTTTCTTTGCCCTTCCAGAAACCCATAAAGAGATCAGGATATATTTTTTCTCATTTCGTGGAGAGACAAACAGGAAAGTGACTCACCTGCAGCTTCTTGTGAAGGTGGAAGCAAGCTAGAAGCTAGAAGACAGACTTAGGTCTTTGTTTCCTGCACTAATGGTGTTTATGGAGCATTCTGCTCTTGGGTTTGCCGAGGCTTGATGCTTTGAAAGTTTTTTTCTAATATGCATTACGTTTGGCTAAAGAAAACCATCAGAGAAAACCAGTAGAACCTTTCTATCCTCCCTCAAGGGTCCGCTTTTATCTTTCTGCTGTGGTAACCTCACGAACTGAGATCTGAATAGGTTAGCAGAGGGCCGTAGGGGAGCCAGGGCTTCTTCCGAGGATAAAGCCAGATTCCTTGGAAGCACCTCGACCTCGAAAAAGACTTGCTGCATAAACAGGCTGTCGCCCTCAAAAAGAAAGATAGGAGTGAAAGTGGATTGATTGTCTTGGGTAAATGAGCAACACGGACTTGTGCAAGACTTCAATTTCCGAGTGTAATCAACAGGCAGATTGGAAGAGAATGAACTACGGAGTTCATTGCTCAGCTCAGGCATGAGAGAATCGGGTTTTTAAAAAGGAAGGTAGAGATACCTGAGTTAGCACAGCAGCTAAAACACTAGCAAATTTGTTACAGGCCAGGAGTGCCGCACGATAGTTAATTACTTACAGATCCGGAGAAGGGCAAATTAAGGAGGGAAAGAATGAGAATGGGAAGAAGTTGGTCATGGAACAGTGAACGTGACCTTCTGTGGTGCTGGTTTGTTGGCTTGTGCTAGAGACCTGCCCTGTCTGTTCTTACATCCTGTTGAAATTTGGAGATGCAAACTCAAGCCCAGAAATAACTTGAAATCCTCAGTGATGCTCTTAAAGGAGACAAGGGCAGAGTTAAATTTATGTCATGTCTTGGGGAGGCAGAACCAAATATGGTACAATTCCGGAAGGGCAAATAGGAAGTCGAACCAATTCTTGACTCTAGCTTTTGACTGTCCCAGCTCATTCATTATGTAGGTTCCCTTTGTCTTTTCTGAGCCACTCTCTAACTTTATTTAAAATGTTTTCCATTATGAAAGTAATAAGTCCTTGCTATTAAAAAATTTTAAAAATCAATAGCCGGGCGTTGTGGCAGGCACCTGTAGTCCCAGCTACTCGGGAGGCTGAGGCAAGAGAATCGCTTAAGCTCAGGAGTTGGAGGTTGCTGTGAGCTGTGTGAGGCCACGGCACTCTACCGAGGGCCATAAAATGAGACTCTGTCTCTACAAAAAAAAAAAAAAATTTTAAAAATCAGGCAGCACCTGTGGCTCAGTGGGTAGGGCACTGGCCCCATATACTGAGGGTGGCGGGTTCAAATCCGGCTCCAGCCAAACTGCAACGAAATTTTTTTTTTTAAATCTAGAAACATAAAAGGAAGAAAAATAGATTACAGATGCTATATACCATATTTTTACCACCTAAAAATAACTTAATATTTTACTGTATTTCTTTTTTTTTCTAGAAAGCCTAAGTCAGAGCCCATATATTTCTTTTAAATGATTTTTTTTCTTTTCTTATTTTTTTTTTTTTTTTTTGAGACAGTGTCTCAAGCTGTCGCCCTGGGGAGAGTGCCGTGGTCTCACTCACAGGTCACAACAACCTCAAACTCTTGGGCTTAAGCGATTTTCTTGCCTCAGCCTCCCAAATAGCTGGGACTGTAGGCACCCACCACAATGCCCGACTATTTTGTTGTTGTTGCAGTTGTCATTGTTGTTTAGCTGGCCCAGGCCGGGTTCAAACCCACCAGCCTCCATGTATGTGACCGGCGCCCTACCCACTGAACTACAGGTGCCACCCTTAAATGATTTTTTCATGTGTACGTATTTGAATAGCCACATACAAGTGTGATTATAGCATATAATTGTGTAATATGATTATAGCACAGAATAGTTACCATGTGTCAGATGTATTTTAAGCACTTTAGGCACATTAATGTGTTTGTCATGTTCTATAAGGTTGGTAATCTTATTATACGCATTTTATAGATATGAAAACAGAGGGACTAAGTGACTTGTCCAGGGCTAGGCAGTCAGTAAGTGGCAGCCTGGGCATCAGCCCCCGACAGCCTGGCCCAGACCACAGCATAAGCGCGAGAATGCCAGAGTATTCTACTCAGAGTATCCAGTTGACGTTGCAATTTACTTATTTTTTATAGTCTTTTGCTGTTATAAAACAATGATTTGGTGCATATCTTTGATCATAGAGCTTTCAGATTATCTCCTTTTCTAGATCAAAGGTGTAAGCATTTTTAATGTTACTGAATATACACATTGCATTCCCTAAGCATTTTTCTACCAGATTTTATGAAATCCATTCAGAGATGGCAGGCGGGGCACATAGACTGTTCAGCTCTAATCCCCACCAGTTGGCTTTTCATAAGTAACTTCACCAAGGGATGGAAATGACACTCAGATCTAAAAATATTTTCTTTGTTGCTAGACTTTAGACATTCTTTTTTTTTTGCGGTTTTTAGCCGGAGCTGGGTTTGAACCCGCCACCTCCAGCATATGGGGCCAGTGCCCTACCTCTTTGAGCCACAGGCACCGCCCAAGACTTTAGACATTCTTGTGAGTTCCTCCTCTTATTATTCCATTTCACTGGGAACCAGCTCAATCACTAACGTGTCCCCAACCTCACCTTAGGATGCACGAATCCCCCAAATCCATAAACAGTTTTGTGAACAGGTGTCTACAGAGGAGGGGGTCATTAGCATTTATCAGATTCTCAAAAGGTGACCCCTCCGCTCCAAAAGTTAAAACCCCTACTGTAGAATAAGACACCACCGCGTTCGATATATAACTAGTTATTTTAGACCAGAGCTACCAAATATCAAACGTTTGTGAACATACAAGATAAATTCCTTAGGCAAAATCTTTAAATCAATGAAGGTCATTTTTCCTTGAATAGCTGCCTTGGGGAAAGCAGCCCAGGTTTAGTTCCTGTGCTCCCTCCCGCCTCCCTGCAAAGGTTCAAAGAGTAACAATTTAAAAACTGAAGTTACCATAGCAACACAGTCTGTTTAGAGTGTCACGAAAAAAATAAGCTGCAAAAGTAAAAGTTGAGGAGATTTGTAGCAGGGGCTGGGGTCACAGGAACACATTCTCTTCTCTCCTCTTTGCTTTAGGATTTTTATTTTGATGACAGCAGGGCTGTCCCCCTACCCCCATTTTAATAGGACTGAGAGAGAATATTCTTGGTGTTAACTTGAGAAGTAACTACTAAGGACATTGCCTTCAAATCCCTTTTCCACCTTAATTTTTTAAGGAAACACCAAATACCAGTTTCAGACATTTTAACACAAGAGCCACACACAGGCAGGGTGAGAGCTGAACTGTTTCGGGAGGCTTTTGTTTGTCCTTGGAGATACTAATCCACAGTTCTTTAGGGGGGTTGCTGGGAGACAGCCATGTGCAGGGCTGGGCCGCCAACACACAGGGCTAGTCTTGGGGCCACAGACACTGCACCTGCCCAGTTTCCCTTTTCCTGTCAGGTGGCCTCAGGTGGGTGACGTCCCCCTCAGAGCTTAGTGACTTTGTTACAAAATGTGGTTCCTTGGAAGCCCAGATTATACAGTCTGGTTCAGGGTAGATACTTCATACAAGTTGGTGCTTCTGTGCCTTTTCTATAGAATATCATGAACCAGCTCATACAAAAAGTGCTCTGGAAACACTACTGTCACAGTGAGGAGGCTAGGCGCTGGTGTGGTTTCTGTCTGCGTGGGAGTGAAATGCCTGTGTCTGCCCTCACAGGTCATGATGCTGATCCAAAACCACCCTGTCCCTGTCATCGCCATGGTCAATGGCTTGGCCACAGCTGCCGGCTGTCAGCTGGTCGCCAGCTGCGACATTGCCGTGGCCAGCGACAAGGCCTCCTTCGCTACTCCTGGGGTGAACATCGGGCTGTTCTGTTCCACCCCTGGGGTGGCCTTGGGGAGAGCGGTGCCTAGAAAGGTAATCCAACTTGTCCCCAGCCCTACTCTGGAGCTTGTCCGCAGGTTTTTGTGAATTTCCACAATTAGCTTGTTTAAGATGCCACCCACATCCAGACGCGCTGCTGACAGCATCTCAGGTCAGATGAGCCACCATCTTCCTTCTAATGCCAGGGAAGGCAGGGCCAGCTGCCTGCCTGTCGCTCTGCAGCTTCTTAAGCTGGGCGTCAAGTTTGTGAAGTCACCGCGTATGACCACTTAGGCTTTTGAATTGGTTTTCCTAAAGGCACATGTTTTGGTCATCTGGTATGCAATGTAGCTGAGAATCAGTTTTGTTACACCAAACAGTTGCCCATGAGCTAGAACAGCATGCTGACGCAATGCCCGTGTCTAGAGGCTGGGACAGGAGGCTGCTGGCTCGCTGTCCATCACCCATCTGTCCTGTTCCAGTAGGAACTTCCTGAGTCTGCTGGGGGCAAACGCAGTCACATTTCAGGAACATGAACATCCTGTGCGTGGGATGTTGGATCTGCCCAAGAAGGACCCACGGTGCAAAGTGGTTTTGTCATTGCTGACCATAGTGAAGTCCGTTTTTGTCACAAAACTTTCATCCTTTCTACATCATCATAAGATAGTATTTATGGAATATCCCTGAAGTGTAAACCAACAATGTTCTTGTTCTAGAAAAAAGTGCATTCTCATTCAGAAATCTATACAAAAGGGGGCAGAGTCCTATACCATACCAAGCAGGAAATGTAAATTGCTTTCAAGAATGTACTGGCCAGGCCAGGTGGCTCACGCCTGTAATCCCTGCACTCTGAGAAGCCAAGGCAGGTGGATTGCCTCAGCTCAGGAATTCAAGACCAGCCTGAGCAAAGCTGAGACCTCCATCTCTACTAAAAACAGAAAAACTAGCTAGATGATATGGTGGGTGCCTATAGGCCTAGCTACTTGGGAGGCTGAGATAAGAGGATCGCTTGAGCCCAAGGGTTTAAGGTTTCTGTGAGCTATGACGCCATGGGACTCTACTGAGGGTGACTGAGTAAGACTATCTCAAAAAAAAAAAAAAAAAAAAAAAGACTATATTGTTTCTTTTAGCATCAACTACGTAAAATAGCAGTTGTTCACATGCCTAGAGCACAAAAGCAACGAAACCCAAGGAGACTCCTGCAGTGAGACCACAAGGTTCAGGGCCGCACCCTCTCGCCTCCTGCCTGGTGTCTGCAGAAATGCCGGCTTGTGGGGAAATTCCAAAGACACCTGCAAGCTCACATGCCCAGGAAAATTGGTTGGAGTGGGCTTGCTAAAATGTCCCAGACTGAAATTATAGATATTTGGCTGGGCACAGTGGCGTGTAATCCCAGCGCTTTGAGATCACTTGAGCCTACGCATTTGAGTTTGCAGTGAGCTGTAAATGTGCCACTGCCCTCCAGCCTGGGTGGCAGACTGAGAATGTGACGCGAAAAAATAAAGTGTAGATACTCATTTAGTAAATATTTCTTAAACCCCTACTTTGTGGAAGTACATTCAATGAAAATGCGTTGCAGGCTGGGCGTGGTGGCTCACACCTGTAATCCTGGCACTGTAGAAGGCCGAGGGGGAGGGATCACTTGAGCTCAGGAGTTTGAGAGCAGCCTGAGTGAGGGCAAGACCCCATCGCTACTAAAATAGAAAAACTAGCTGGTCATTGTGGTACGTGCCTATAGTCCCAGCTACGTGGGAGGCTAAGGCAGGAAGATGGCTTGAACTTAGGAATTTGAGGTTGCTGTGAGCTAAGATGACACCACCACATTGTACTCAGGGTGACAGAGACTGTCTCAAAAAAAAAAAAAAAAAATGTTGCAAATATATTTTCAAAACTTACTCATAAACTAATAACTGTGCAAATTAAACCATGAGGCCTCTGTGTAGCAAAGGTGGCTGCACTGCTTAGCCTGCCTGGTACCTGTTCACCTTCTCGAACACCCAATATGCTGGAAGGTTCTACTGTCAGACAAAACCTGTATGTAAATCAGCCCTACTGTCAGGATGAGAATCCATTCTTTCTCAAGACAAAGTTTTGAAATCAAGTCTTACTAGAATGGACTCCTGGAAACTTAACACTTTTATCACATTTATCAAATTTTAAATTGTTTTTTGAGAAGAGGGTGAAATGTGGCAAAAACAGGCCTAAAGTTCCAAGGAAGCCAGTCCTCAGAGCCACTAACTGTCCAGTGACAAAGACTGAAGGGCAGGGACGTTGTAAGGAACAAAGTCACTTTTACCTCCTAAACACAGTGTTGGCTGTCTCAGAAGACAGGACAGAGAATCTCAAGGATTATCTTACTCTCTGTCCCTCGTGTTCTGATCCCCAGAAGGCCCCTAAATCACTCAACTTGAGACTTCAGGATTTTTTTCTTATCAGCCGTCTAAAAGGGGTTCAGAGTCCCGTCAGTACGCGCCTTTCCACCTCGGGCTCATAATGCTGGGCCACTTGGGGGGCCTGAATCAGGGATATGGTTTGGGACCAACACCGACGAACAGAAACCCAAGTCCTAATAAAGAGACTTTTGTAGGAGCAAAAGTCTGCCAGACCTCAAGGCCTTCCCTGGGTTTTCTGGATTTGCAGATTTGACCTGTCAGATCTTATTTTTAGAAGGAAAAAATAGATTCCATAAAAATCTGAACTGAACCAAAAACACCTGCCTGTTGCCTGAGCTTCAGGAGCACGTGTCACAGAGATGCCAGCAGGTGCTTCTGCACACTGGCCAGGATGGGAGCGTCAGCCCTTTTCACACAGGCTACAACAGCATGTGTGGGTCAACAGTGCCCTCTGCCGGTTACCACGGACACCTATCTTCCCGGCTGTGCCAGAGATGGAAGGCTAGGCTGTCCACTGGGAGCCAGACTCAGCCAGGGCATGGATAATCCCCCATCTGTAAAGGCCCCTCTCCTTTTACCTAACGCATCGTCTCCCATCACTTGAGCACACTGCCTGGTGCAGCTGCTCCCGTCCCCAGGGCTGGCCTTGCCCTAGAAGCATTTCCCCCAGACCTCGGCAGACAGCATGTGAAAAATCAGAGCCCCTTCTTCCCAAACCAGGCAACTCCCGAAGCAGGAAGCCTGGCTTCCCTGTTTGCCTGTTGAAGCTTGGTGTGTGTGTATAATCTGATTTCCAGGAATCTGACAAGGACAGAGGAGGGCTTCCAAACTAGAGGGTGCCAACACCCTGCCCTCAGACACCACGGGAAATGCTGAGGCTCGGGCCACACAGAGTGCCTTTTGTGATTTGCATGGCCAGAGTCTGAGAAGGGCAGCCTTAGAGAGGGCACAGTTCAACACCCCAATTTACAAGAGGGCCTGGGAGAGGGTTTCTGCCAGCTGGGCACTGGCATCATGCTCAGCCCCTGCCAGCTCTGAGGTGTGAGCGTGCCCATGTGTACAGACACCTCGCGGGTCTCCACACCCAACCCTTTGCCTGCCTCCTCGCTGCAGCTCTGCACCCAGGATGTCCGTGATCCCTGGGAGACAGAGGCCAAGTGTCACAGTTTGGATGTGTGCATGCCCCCAAGTTTGTGCTGAATCCTCACCCCCATGGTGATGGTATTAGGGTGAGGACATTGAAAGATGCTTAGGACATGAGAATGGAGCTCCCATGAAGGGAATTAGTGCCATTATAGAAGGGATGGACCCCAGAGAGCTGCCTCAGCCTTTTCTCCCTGTGTGAGGATACAGCAGGAAGCCCCTGGGGTCCCCCTCAGACCTGGGCTATCTGCTCCTTTATCCTGGACATCCTGGCCTCCAGGACTACGAGACATGTCTGTTTATAAGGCTGTAGTATTTTGTATACAACCTGAATGGAAGACGACACATCGCCCATCTGAAAGGGCACAGAATGGGGAGAGAGGCCCCTGCAGACTTTAGCACACAGTTCTTGTCATGTGTGTGACTCACAGGGACCCAGAAGACCACTCTGCATTAAATGAACGCTCCCTTTCAGGGGCTGTGATACCTAAAAGTCAACATTAGCCCTTCCCGGGAATCTGCCATTGGAATAGGCGTGTTCACAACAGCGAGGCAGGGCGGCAGGTGCCACAGCCAGCGGTGCTCTTTCCTGGTTTCCAGATGAGGAAATGGACCCTGAAGGTGTTGTGGTCAGTAGGTGGCAGGATTGGAGCTTAGCCACCTGCTACTGCAAACCCTGCATTCTTCCTACCCCGGTCACACGCCTTGAGGGTTTAGCCATGGCCCAATGTCCTTTTTGTTAATTCTAATGCAGATCCCCCTTGGTAGAGGAAGTATTCAATCACCAGCTTCTAGTGGGGGACTCACAGGGCACAAGGCTGAAAGGCAGCATGGGGTGACTGGGGAGAAGGGTGGGGGGTTTCTTCTCTTGCCTCTGAAGTTCAGGGGGCACACTGCATAGAAACTTAAATGCTAAGTGAAGATTGTATTGCTGAGCCATAAAGTCAACAGGACTCTTTCCTCAGGGAATTCCACTCTTATCTGTCGGGGCCAAATACCTGTGAACCAATATGCTGCTAAATAGTATCATACACCCTCTCCAGGGCAGATGAGGAAACTGAGGCCCAGAGCAGGGGATAGATAATAGGGCGTGACTCAGGAAGCCACAGGCAGGGCCAGGGACTCAGTCCAGGCCAGTCTTCCTTTTATGAGTGTTAATCCCATTCAAACCTCCTTGCCTCCCACCCGCTGCCCCTGGGTGGAGGGGGAGGAACCAGGCTGGCAGAAGTTGCCTCACACATGCAGAATGTCCCCCAGGCAGCCTGAGTGTCCTCTCCAAACTGGAGGAGGAGGCTGGTACAGCACCGTCCTCCACTGGCCCAGCTCAGTGCTCTGGCTCTGCCTTAACTGTAGAGCCCCAGCCCGACCCTCCTGGCTCCCCATTCATCTAGACGCAGCAGTTAGTTCACAAGGAGTCACCCAGCTGCCGCCCCCATCTTCCTGGGAGCTTCATTCTTCCTCTTGACTATTCTGCTTTCAAAAGCTGAGATTACTGGGACGTATCCTGGAAGCCCCACATCTCTGTGGGGCTGCACAGGTTTGAGGAGAGACCACAGAAATCACAGCCAACTGCCTGATTCTAGGCTGGTGACCTGCAGAACCCACCAGGACCAGTTGCCAAAGCCCAAGGGGAATGTCGTCTTGTGGGTTCCCCCTTTCTCCCTTCACAGTGGGCTCTTGTCACTTTACATCAAGTAGGAAAGGACAGGCAGGGCTCATAAAACCTCCACTCTGGAGCGATTAGCATCTGTATCATAAGTGAATCTTGTGTAAATGATAATAAAAGTTAGCCCTGAAAGTAAGGGATAATGAATCTAGAGAAGAGACTTGGCCAAAAGATGTGATCCCTTCGCTCTACGTTTGGCAAGGCTGCCCATAGAATGTTCCAGAATGATGTTTTGTTTTGTTTTTTTGAGACAGGATCTTACTCTGCCACCCAGGCTAGATTGCTATGGCATCAACTTAGCTCACAGAAATCTCAAACTCCTGGGCTCAAGTAATCCTCCTGCTTCAGCTTCCCGAGTAGCTGGAAGTGTGGGTGCCCACCACAACACCCGGCTAGCTCAAGGTATCCTCCTGCCTCAGCCTCCCAGAGTGCTGGAGTACCATCACTACCAACCTCTTTCATCTTTTAGAATGATTTTATGCAAGATGATTTCTGAACTTGCTGTCTTTATAGCCACAAGGCGGCAGGTAAGAGGAGAGGAAGAAATGGCGTCTGCCCGCTGTTGGATGCCTCAATGTGTTAGGCACAGCGCCCAGAATTTAGTAGGTCTCTACTGACAACTGTCTTTGTCTCTGAGTGTCTCTGGCTGGACGTCCGCAGCCTGTCCTGCCCTGACTGCGAGATTGAAGGGAGAAATAACTTTTCCGTGGAATTAAAATCCTTCACGTTCTAGCTCAAGTTCATTTCCTTTTTGTTCACTTTTAGAGACACACCCATAACAGAAGGATCTTTTGTGTAGAAGGGAAGTCCAGGCATTGCTTAATTCTCACCCCTGCCTATAACCAGAACCTTCTCCCCGTGATAGACAAGGATCTTCCCTATTCCCTGTCGCCAGTGGTTTGAATTCCACATTCTCCCAGAGTGATTCAGTTTGGATATTTTCATTTTTCTCATGCCCTCCATGTGCTCAATGGAAGTTCCTTACATTGACCACCTCCCTGTGTTGGCCAGTTTGTTACAGTCCCTTGACTGGTCAACTCACAGAGGTTCCACTGTATTTAGTAGGCTGCTTCCTATGTGCAAGACAGTCTTCTAATACTAGAGGCTTGGAAATGAACAAGGCTTAAAAAACCTGCCCTAGTGGGGTTTACATGCAAGCATAGGAGATATACAATAAACAAACACGTGAAATATACAGTATATGTCACATGGAGGGAAGTGCAAAAGTTAAACTTTAGCCGGGAATGAGGACAGTGTGGGGGTGTGTGTTACAGTAACAGGGCCGTCAGAGTGAAATGGAGAGGGCAGCTCCCAGGAGCTCACCACAGTCACCTCTATATCTCCACAGGTGGCCCTAGAGATGCTGTTTACCGGGGAGCCCATCTCCGCCCAGGAGGCCCTGCTGCACGGGCTGGTGAGCAGGGTAGTGCCCGAAGCGCAGCTGCAGGAGGAGACCAGGAGGATAGCAACGAAGATCGCCTCCCTCAGCCGGCCCGTGGTGGCCCTGGGCAAGGCTGCCTTCTATAGGCAGCTGCCCCAGGACCTGAAGACCGCCTACTGCCTCACCTCCCAGACCATGGTGGACAACCTGGCCCTGGGGGATGGGCAGGAGGGAATTGAGGCCTTCCTGAAGAAGAGGCGGCCCATCTGGTCTCACTGAGGCATGGAACAGAGGCGTGGCGGGGTGAGGCCACCACTCAGCTCCTAGCCCAGCCACTGCTGCTGCCTCTGAACAGACCACAGGGGGCTCTTAGGACATGGATGTTGGTTTCACCACGTGTGGCCAACATCAGAAGCCATGGTTTCGTGGAGAAAGAATGAAATGGAGGGCAACTGAGGTGCTAACTCGGGATGGTTGGTGAACCCCTGAGAAGGACCAGCTGTGGCAGAGAGCCTGGCGCGAGGAATCTTCCTCCCCAGAACCTCAAGTGACTGACCACCCTAACACAGCAGGAGGTGACACGAGATTGAGGCAAGAAAGATGGGTGCCAACCTGACCCTATCCAGCAATGTCCTCTAAGGAGTTAATTCTGATTGCTCCAGAGAGCTGAAACATTTCCAGTCTCCATGAGACACTCTTCACGCTGGAAATCTTCCTGGTTCTAAAGAGAAATGATGCCTATGGCTTTGGAATAATCTTATATGATTTAAATAGATTAAATATTTATAGAGAGACGGGTGATTTTATCTTCCCAACCACACTGTAAGTTGTCTAAGAAAAGAATCAGTTAGCTCTTCCTCTGTATGCTCACACTGATGGGCATGGAGGGGCTGCCTGGGATTCCTGTATCGAATCTCCTTGACACTCAACTCATTGTGAAATCAGGAACTGCAGGCTGACCCTGAGGATGGGAACCCCGTGGAAGGGGGGGAGGGAGAGGGAGCAAATACCCCACCCACTCGGAATCACCCTCCAGACCAAAGTCCAAACTCTGCTCAGCTTGCAGTGAAGAATCCAGACCAGCAGCGGATACCCAGGTCCCCAGCTGAGCAGGTGCACAGCCCAGGGCCTGAGCTTGTTACTTTCTCCCTTCAGGTCTGATGCGGCCCAAGAAAGGTCCTCAAATTTGCTTATAGGGATGAGTTTTTGGTTTAGGGGGTTTTCTTGAGATAGTGTCTCACTTTGTTGCCCTCAGTAGAGTGGCAGGGCATCATAGCTCACAGCAACCAAACTCTTGGGCTCAAGTGATTCTCTCTCTCCAGCTCCTGAGTAGCTGGGACTACAGGCACCCACCACAATGCTTTGCTATTTTTTAGAGATAAGGTCTTGCTCTGGCTCAGGCTGGTCTCGAACTCGTGAGCTCAAGTGATCCACCTACCTCAGCCTCCCAGAGTGCTAGGATTACAGGGGTGAGCCACGGCGCCCTGCTGGGATAATTTTTAAGGAAGGAAATTTATTTCACCTAAGAGTAGACTGTGCCCATCAATGCGCTCTATACCTGCTGGAGATAAAGACCCACATGGCTCCCTCCGTGGTTTTCATTCAGCTTGCTGGGGCAAGGGCCTCATGCTATGAATATCCTCAGTATTTTCTTGGGCTTCTGTTAAGATTGGGGATTTTCTTTTCTTTCTCAGGTTTTAGAAATGTAGAAAAGAACATGTTCTCAAAAAGGAGGCATTTGTTACTCAAGTGCTATTCTTGAGCAGAAAAATTGTGAGAGCTACCTACCATTCCCGGGGCTCCCGGTATGCCCAGTACCCTCGGTCCCTTCTCGTCTGATCCTCACGAGGACCCAGTGGGTCAGGGCTTGCCGTGGTGTCCGCCTCACAGATGGGCAGTTGAGAGGCAGGTTGTGCACTGTCCAAGGTCCAACAGCTGAGATTGTAGAGTGGAGGGAGACTCCAGATACCCTCCTGCCTGATAAAGCGATAGGTATCCACATGGCCTTGTGGGGACACTCTGGATGGATGTGAGGCCAGCCTGGAGTCAAGAGCCTGAAGAAATGGCCATAACCTCGTGGCAGTTTTCCAAAACAAGGGAACGGACCAAGTCCTCCTGGCTACTTTGCCAACGTGCCAGAGAAAGCAGGCCTGTCCACCGTAGACCGCCAATAGTGTTTACTACTAAGCTAATAAGCAGCTGGCGGACATGGTTAAGAAGGGTATGTGGTCAGTGGGGCCACCTGTTACACGTTCCCCCTTAGGGGCCCTGCTGTGTTTGCCAGATCACACTGTGGTTTGGAGAAAGGAAGAGACCCTCTTACAACCACAAAGCAAGAGCTGCCTTTTTCTTTTCCATAAGAGCCCTCAAACCATGAGCCCCTCAGGCCCCGGGGTTCCCAGCCGCAAGCTGACAGTGCACTCAGAGACTAGCTATACACTTCACTTCGCCTGGGGCAGAGAGCAATATGGAAAGCTACCCACTCTCCCATGCCATACATTTATCCCAAGGCAAATATAAATTCTATGTCTATTTGTATCACTGCTTCCCTACACCAAGATACTGAATAAAAATCTGATAACCACACATGATAATTGATTCTGGAAAGCCTACAACATTCATCTTGTTCTCTATACTATTTACATCCAGGGGGGCTGAGCACAGCCTAGCAGCCCTTACCCCGGCAGGTTCAGGGGCTGGAGGGTAAGTGAAATGGGCCTTTACTTCTGCCCACACTGGCATCATGTAAAAGCACGTGGTGATTTATCAAGCTGAAAACGGTGCCCGACAGCCCTGTGGAGTGGGTCTTCTCATCCCGAATGTCATGTGTGAGGCTCAAAGAAGTGAAGGCCTTTGCCCGTGGCTGAGCTC
Source organism: Nycticebus coucang (assembly GCF_027406575.1). Classification (NCBI taxonomy): domain Eukaryota; kingdom Metazoa; phylum Chordata; class Mammalia; order Primates; family Lorisidae; genus Nycticebus; species Nycticebus coucang. Next base: position 60,567,019 of record NC_069799.1, on the reverse strand, counting down.
GTATGTGGGTTTGTATCATACGGCTGCAGTACCTTGCTGTGGACCTACTGTACCAATCTGTGGCTTGTTAGGAACCAGGCCACACAGCAGGAGGTGAGCTGTGGACGAGCAAAACTTCCTCTGTATTTACAGCCCCTCCCCATCACTCACGTCAGCACCTGAGCTCCACCTCCTACCAGATCAGCAGCAGCATTTGCTTCTCACGGGGGCAAACCCTACTGTACACTGCACACGTGGGGTCCAGGCTGCAGCTCCTTATGAGAACCTAAGGCCTGGTGATCTGACGTGGAGCTGAGGCTATTGCTAGCACTGGGGAGTGGCTGCCAATACAGATTATCATTAGCAGAGAAGTTGCATTATGGTGAGTTATATAATTATTTCATTACATATTACAATAACAAAGTACACAGTAAATGTAATGTGCTTGAATCATCCTGAAACCATTCACCCTCTCCCTGTCCATGGAAAAATTGTCTTGCATGAAACCAGACCCTGGTACCAAAGAGGTTGGGGACTGCTGGTCTGTAGGATTATGAGTTCTGTGCTCCGACACCCACACTATACCCCTCCCCACACGCTGAGAAGTGGACAGACAAGCCACAGGTAGAAAGACACATCAGAAAAGGGACACAGATTTGCTTGCCAAAGGAGATTTAGAAGAAAGTCACTAGTTTGACCAAAAAGAACACTAAGCGCTAGTCTCAGCTGGGCAGACACAGACACACAGGTAGCCTGAGTATTCCATTTCCCTCACCATAAAAGTGATGCCATTGGAGTCTCTTGTCCTTTTAGCACTGACATTCCAGATTCTATGATGCCAAGATTTGAAAACATTTGGCAAAACTTGAAACAGATTTGCTGAAATGAAACACTCTCGTACAAATAGAGAGGACGGGCATTTTACCCTGAGAATTGGTAAACATTAAAAACATCTGATTACATTTGCCAGCAAGAAATCCACTGACAGAGGCTCGGCGCTATTGGGGTCTCACTTGAAAAATTCGAAGATGTCGGGCGGCACCTGTGGCTCAGTGAGCAGGGCGCTGGCCCCATATGCCGAGGGTGGCGGGTTCAAACCCAGCCCCGGCCAAACTGCAACCAAAAAATAGCCGGGCGTTGTGGCGGGCGCCTGTAGTCCCAGCTACTCGGGAGGCTGAGGCAAGAGAATCGCTTAAGCCCAGGAGCTGGAGGTTGCTGTGAGCTGTATGATGCCACAGCACTCTACCGAGGGCAATAAAGTGAAATTCTGTCTCTACAAAAAAAAAAAAAAAAGAAAAAAGAAAAATTCGAAGATGTCATCAGCCAGGTAGACTCTACATGAGGTCAATCTCTATCAACCTTGGCAAATTACTCTTAGTTTTGTCCAGCTGCTCCCAGAGGCCTTTCTCTTATCCAGCCAGTTTCCTTCCTCTGAAAACCTGTTTCACTAAGAATAGGGTTTCTGGCCCGTACATCACCCACATCTATAATAAACGTCTGGGCCAGGTGAGGTAGCTCACGCCTGTAAGCCTCCCTAGCACTCTGGGAGGCTGAGGCAGATGGATTGCTTGAGCTTACGAGTCCGAGACCAGCCTGAGCAAAAGTGAGGCCCCCATCTCTACTGAAAATAGAAAACCTGGACGCAATGCACACACATGAAACAGACTAGAAAGATTCGGACCTAGACTGTAGCAATACCAAAAAGTAGCCCCCGACCAAAACTAACTGGGGAAGTTGACATCCCCCCAAAAACTAACTGGGGAAGCCACTCTAAGAATGTTCTAGGCCCTCTGGAAACTTTCTTAGCAGCATTCAGGGGCAGTCAGAGCAGACACGTGGTCCTGAAACTCCCCTTCAGAGGCCCCAAGAGAAGGAATTTATGAGCTGTTTTTCTCCTGTCCCTTCCTTGGCATTTATTGGCTTTTTGATGAATGTTAGAGCAATTTTTCTGTCAACAGCTTCTCATTAGGGGCCTAGTGATGCTCCCTCTGACCATCCTTCCACTCAGTGTCATGCCCAGTCACTGTGAGGAGAGGTTCCACTTAGCAAACATCCATCCTTGCAACAGCAAAAGCTCAGACAATTCCACCTCAATGGCCCTTCCACCCTGACAGCAGCCCGGGGCCACGCACTGGGAATTCAGACAAACACCGGGCTCTAATGAACAGCTGGTCCTCAGTCACCGTGTCTCTCCATCCCTTTAAAGACCCATTTCAAGTTTGAATCTGTTTCTTTTTAAAATAAATTATGGGGGGCTTGTTGGGGAAGTAATCACTAGGACTCACTAAAAGAGATGACAGATTCTTATGACCAATGACAAGCCCGCCGTGTGAAAGCTTGAGCGGGCAGGTGCTGGGAAAAGGTGTCCAGTTCCCTTAATGGGCTGTTAAGTGCAGCTCTCAAATGTGCCATCTTAAACAGTGACACTACAGGAAAGCATTTGGAGGTATTTCCTGAAGTTGCTGTCATCCTTTACCATCAATATCAACTTTAGCATGCGTCCTCCACCCTGCCTAGCAGGAGACACAGGCATCTAACCGAGAATGGCACATTTTAAAAGTTTTTTTTTTTTTTTTAGTATAAATCATCTTACACATATGGGAAAGTCTGAAGTGTGATAAACCACGTGTACTCACCATGCAGCCATGACAATGATCAATACGTGGCCCTCTACCCCCATCCTAAATTCAATTCATTTGACGTGAATCCCACGGCCAGTCCTCCTGTACAGCTCAACAGTAAGTTTCTCCCAGAACAAATTCTCCAAAAGGGCTGCCTGTTGAGACCATTGGATCAGATCATGTCATTGTTTTAGGCACAGTTTTGGCCAAGGTTCTGGGGAACTCCCTCTGCCAAGGACCCAAATGAGTTTTGTTTTATAAGTCAGAAAGATTTTGGACCCTTATGATAAAGTCAAAGCATTTACAGCAAAGATGGCTAATTCTCCACTCAAGAAACATTGTCAGGCCTGGGGTGGTTGCTCAAGCCTGTAATCCTAGCACTCTGGAAGGTCAAAAAGGAAGGATTGTTTGAGCTCAGGAGTTTGAGACCACCCTGAACAAGAGCAAGACCTTGTCTCTACTGAAAATAGAAAAACGTGGCTGGGTGTGGTGGCTCACTCCTGTAATCCCAGCATGTTGGGAGGCTGAGGCAGGTGGATTGCTTGAGCTCAGGAGTTTGAGACCAGCCTGAGCAACAGTGAGACCCCTGACTCCTGTATCTACTAAAAAAAAAATAGAAAATCTGAGTCAAGAGGACTGCTTGAGCCCGAATTGGAGGTTGCTGCGGGCTATGGTGCCACAGCACCCTACCCAGGCAACAGCTTGAGACTGTTTCAAAAAAAAAAAAAAAAAAAAAAAAACAGAAAAATTAGCCAGGCATTGTGGTGGGTGCCTATAGTCCCAGCTACTCAGGAGGGTGAGGCAGGATGGTCACTTGAACCCAGGAGTTGAACTTGCAGTGAGGTAGCCTGCGCTGGAACTCAGGGTGACAGAGAGACTCTTGGAAGGAGGAGAAACATTGTTATATTTACCCACACTGGTTCTTCAGCCCTGTGATGGCCCAGTCTAGCCATGGGCCCAATCTAACCACATCTTCTCTCAGGAGAGACAGTCTCTTCAACATCTAAGAAGAGTCACAGAAATAATATCCATCTAGAACTCTGCCTGGGCCAGGCGTCCTTATCTGCTATGATAACTGTAGTTCTCCCCGGGGGAATACGAATGGCCAGGGAACTTTGTGGGAGTAATTTTTATGATCAAAAAGAATTCAAAACCCTAAAGGCATTTAGCTGTCAAGGACCAGAAAAATTAAATGTCTCAAAACCATGAACGAGTTCTGTAAACCAAACATGTATCCCATGGATTCCATAGGATCGCACCTTCGGGGGGTGAAAAACCTGCTCACACCAGGCAGTAATCCCAGTGGGTATTTGCATAGTGGTGCCATACCCAGAATGCTCCAGGAACTCAACTGTGTAAGCTGAAAGAAGATGGTTCTTTTTGTCGCTGTTTAGAACTTTACTAAGAGTTGTTCACCATGTAGAAAACCGTGACCCCAAGAAGCAGTGGCTCACCATTGAGTCAAAAGTAGGTTTTTGGGGAGGTCTTGTTTCCTATAATACTTATTGCCTATACTGTTCATTTAGCAAACAATCCTGTTGGCGCCGTATAACATGTCTTCTGTTGCTAGAGCTTGTTTCTTTTATTTTTTTTAATTTTTTTGTAGAGACAGAGTCTCACTTTATGGCCCTCAGTAGAGTGCCATGGCATCACACAGCTCACAGCAACCTCCAGCTCCTGGGCTTAAGCGATTCTCTTGCCTCAGCCTCCCGAGTAGCTGGGACTACAGGCGCCCGCCACAACGCCCGGCTATTTTTTGGTTGCAGTTCAGCCGGGGCCGGGTCTGAACCCACCACCCTCGGTATATGGGGCCAGCGCCCTACCGACTGAGCCACAGGCGCCGCCCTATTTTTTTTATTTTTAATTTCAGCTTGCTTGTTCATTCTTCATTTGAAGTACTTTTTTTTTTTTTTTTTGCTCTTGAAAGTTCACAGCAACTTTATTTGTAATAGTCGAATCTTGGAAATAATCCTGATATCCTACAATGAATGTCCAAATTGTGGTGTAGGCATATCATAGAATACCACACAGAAAAAAAAAGGAACAATTTATAAAGATACCAATGTGGGGGGATTTTTGTGGTGATGGGATTGTGATAGTGGTTACACAAGGCCACAGGCAACAAAATTGTGTAGAGCGATGCGTGTGCCCCTACCCGAGGAAGTGCACACGGCACCAGGGACCCTACGTGAGGTTGTGGGTTGCACCAATGCTACTATGCTGGTTTGGATACAGATGTCCCATAATTATTTACTATTGGGGTGACTGCTGGAGGAACTGAGTCAGAGGACACACAGGACCTCTTTGTACTATTTTCCTAACTTCCTGTGAATCCAGAATTATTCACAAATACAGAGAAGAAAAAAATGACACCATAAAAATTATCTCTACTCCCTAATACTAAGCTCTCAATACTATTTTGTTATACACAAAAGAAAAAAATGAATAAATGAAGTACTTTTTTGTTGTTGTTGTTCATTTTCTTTCTTCTTTTTTTTTTTTAGATGTTCTTTCTCTGGCGATGCTCTGTCCCCTTGCCTCCCAGTAGCGGGGATTACAGACGCCCACCACCACATCTGGCTAGTTTTTATGTTAGTAGAGACGGGGTCTTACTCTGGCTCACTGCTGTTACACACAGGTCTGGAACCTCTGAGCTCAGGCAATCCACCCACCTCGGCCTCCCACAGCGCTGGGACTATAGGCGTGAGACACCACGCCCGGCCTGCTAAAGCTTGTTTCACCTAAAACATCTAACCAGCCTGTGTTTGTAGTTGCCCCATTCACAGGGATTTTACATATAGGTACCAGGGTCTGAGCCCTTCATTGTCTTCAACTACAGTCATGTGTTCTTTTAATATACATCACACGGTATTACATGGTACTTTGCTTGCTTTCTTGAGGACTTAGAGCATTCCCGTTGACCAAGAATGACCCGGTATTGAAAAAAGCCTCTAACGTAGACAATGGTATCAAAACAAAGCAACTTGTGATGTGAGAAACAAACAACAAACTACACAGGGAAAAAATACTATAACAGTCATGGGAATATTCTCAGAGATGTAGGAAATTATATTCATGAGATAAGAACAAGTTGATAACGTGCATGCATGCATATGTTACAGGATTGTATATCTCATATCAGAAATATTTCATATTGTATATTACTGCATATATATGAAAGAGGCTTGAGAGGGGCCAGGTGCAGTGGCTCACACCTACAATCCCAGCACTCCGGGAGGCGAGGCTGATGGATTGTCTGAGCTCAGTAGTACAAGGCAGCCTGAGCAAGATTGAGACCCTGTGCCTATAAAATAGCCAGGCCTTGTTGTGGGCACCTGTAGTCCCAGCTACTTGGAAGGCTGAGGCAAGAGAATCAATCACTTGAGCCCAAGGGTTTGAGGTTGCTGTGAGCTCTGACACCATGACACTCTGCCAAAGCGAGATTCTGTTGGAGGAGAGAGGAAGGAGAGAAAAGACAGAATAAAAAGCTTTTAGAGCATAAACTTAGTAAAGGAATTAGATTAAAATTCAGAAAACTCTCTTAGGAAATAGAGCAGAAACACAGATAACAGAAAGTATTTTAAAGGACCAGTTCAAGAGCCGACAACTGAATAATAGGAATTTCCAAAAGAAGAGAAAAGAGAGAAGGGAAAAAATAATTTAAGCAAGTTTCTCAGACCCGAAAGATAGGTGTTTCCAGATATGAAGGGCTCATGAACATCTAGCACCTGACCCTGAAGTCACATCACTGTGAAATTCCACCACACCAGGAAGAGAGAACACACTTGGGTTGCAGGGATGGGAGAAAAAAAAAAAAACAAAACCAACAAACAAGAAAAAAACAGTTCACTTCAAAACTCAACAATCAGAATTTTAGCTTTGAACTTCTTGACAACACTAGATTTAAGAAATCAAGTAACACCTTCCAAAACTGCAAAAGAATGGGATTCCCAACCTTTCCATAAACTGAGACTAGAATAAGAACATTTCCAGGCATGCAAGTTCTAAAGACAATTACCTCCAACATACCATTTTCAGGAAGCTAGTGGAGGATGTCGCCCAAGACAGGGTAAACCCAAAAGAACAGAAAGGGGAGAGAAAGTAGGTGTCAAGCCCAGTCAGGACGCACAGGACAGAGGAGGGTGGTGAGGAGGAGGAAGGCAAGGACACAGTGGGTGCAGAGGGCTGTGTACCCGGTATGACATACTGCTGTCTCTAGGCCTTCTGCCTTTGTGCCATCTTGTGAACCTGATAAAACTACTAGAAAAGAGCTCTACCAAAACAAAAGCAAAAGCCCGAAGAGGACATAGAAGACAGAGCAGAAAGCCCGTCTGTCCAAGACACCCTGTCTTGCTGTGCCACCTTGTACTTGGCCCACTACCCTTCACAGGTGTGATTTCACAGCACCGAGTGGGGGTGTTTGTGAAAGTCCGCCCATACATGCTCATCCTGGGAGTGCAAGGGACTTACAGCCCCTCAAGGAAAGCCTTAGCCATGAGGGAATGGGAGCCGGTGGATGAGAGATTGTCCTGTGATCTCAGAGAATTCAGGTGCATTTTCTACTGAGCTCCCCGAGAGGCGCCGTCAGGATGGAGCCCCAGGTGCCCACAGTGGTGGCCAAGTCAACACACCTTTCCCTCCTCGTTTCCCCTCTCGCTCCTGTCCCTGGGATCCCTTCCAGAATAAACTGCCTGCTTGCAGTTCTATGATTGGCCATCTGCAAACTGGAGACCTAGGGACGCTGGTGGTGCCTGGTCCAAGTTTGAAGTTCTGAGAACCAGGAACACCAAAGGCATTAGATGGATGTTCCAGCTTAAGGAGTAAGACAGTGAATTCCTCTTTCATCTGCCTTTTTTTTTTTTTTAAGAGACAGAGTCTCACTTTGTCGCCCTCAGTAGAGTGCCATGGCATCACAGCTCACAGCAACATGCAGCTCTTGGGCTTAGGCAATTCTCTTGCCTCAGCCTCCCAAGAAGCTGGGACTACAGGCATCTGCCACAACGCCCAGCTGTTTTTTTTGTTGTTGTTGTTGCAGTTTGGCTGGGGCCAGGTTCAAACCTGCCACCCTCGGTATATGGGGCCAGTGCCCTACTCACTAAGCCACAGGCACTGCCCTCATCTGCCTTTTTGACACCCATCCACACTGGGGAGGGCAATCTAAGTTACTCAGTCTATGGATCCCATTGTAACCTCTTCCAGAAATACCCTCTCAGACATACCCAGAAATAATGTTTAACCAGCTATCTGGGCACCCCTCGGCAGTCAAGTTAACACATACAAAAAACTATCACAGCACCTACATTAGTTTATGCACAGTCTATAGAGGATGACAGAGGGACAGAAGTCCAGTGGCCGCCAGTTGAGTGCAAAGCTGAAATGGCCCAAAATACCACCCAAAATGGCAGGGACATCACCTCCCCACCTCCAAACACAGATGAGGGCTGTGCTGGTGAGATTATCAACCTGGCCCAGGTGGTTCCCTGGAGCTGAGACAGCTCCTGAGGGGCGGCAGCTAAGGCAGCAGCTGGTCCCACAAGTCCTTCTCTGAGTAAGACATCTGTGTGTCCCGAACAGTAACAAAAAATGCTCATGATAGCATGGGGAAATGACTAACATTTATAAAAAAAGTCAAAAAAAAAGAAAAAAAGTCAATCATGTTTACCTATGCCAATTGTACGAAAGAAAAATAAAAATAATAAGAACTATTTTCATAGCATTTTTATTTTAATGTTTCCATAGAAAATATAGAAAAAGATTCCAGAATGTTAAGTCATTTTTTTCTGAAAGTGAGACTGCTCATAATTTTTCTTCTTCCTTTTGCTTTTCCATTTTGTTTTTGTTTTTTTTGAATTTCCTATCATTTTTAAGTAATCAAAAATCTAAAAAGAGCCTCCCAGGATCTGCTTCCGTTGTTTGTTATCATTAACCTTTGATCTTGTTTCATGGATTAATTCTGTGCTTGTGGAGAAGGAACAGGAATTTAATCATTACCAAATAATGTCTTTTAGGGTACTACATAAGAAAGAAACTGTTCATATAAACCAACACACTCCCCACTCTTGTCCGCAATCACATACCCCACCGAAGAAGTCAGCAGCCCCAGACGCTCAAATCAGCTCCTGGTATTTCTTTTCTCAGCACTTAGTGCTGCAGTTATAAAAATTTTCCAGCAGAGGGCAGTGGGCATTCCCCTCTGGATAGAGACCGCAGCCACTCCGCTTGTTGGTCCCTTTGGAAATTTGCCTTTGCTTTTCAGTCCTGAAATTAAATCATTTAGCAGACTCCATAATGAAGTCTGCTACATGTCATTTCAACTGAGGCAGTGGAGAGGAAGCAGCTCATAAACATAATTGTTTGCTTTTCTTTTTTATTTTGTCGCCCTCAGTAGCGTGCCATTGTGTCACAGTTCACAGCAACCTCCAACTCCTGGGCAATTCTCTTGCCTCAGCCTCCTGAGTAGCTCAGACTACAGGCGCCTGCCACAACACCCAGCTATTTTTCTGTTGCAGTTTTGGCCAGGGCTGGGTTTCAACCAGCCACCCTCGATATATGGGGCTGACACCCTTCTCACTGAGCCACAGGCACCACCCATGCCTGGCTATTTTTTGTTGCAGTTTGGCCGGGGCCGGGTTCAAACCCACTACCCTCGGTATACGGGGCCAGCGCCCTACTCACTGAGCCACAGGCACGGCCCTAAAAATGATTTTTTTCTAAATGCACACAGAGCTGTGCTCTGCAGCACTGGCTAGAGTGCCATGGCATCATCATAGCACATTGCAACTTCCAAATCCTGGGCTCAAGCAATCTCTTACCTCATCCTTCCAAGTAGCTGGGACTGTTGGCATCCACCACAACACCCTGCTAATTTTTCTGTTTTTAGTGGAGACAAGGTCTCCCTCTTGCTCAGGCTGGTCTCAAACTCCTGAGCTCAAGCAATTCTCCTGCCTTGGCCTCCCAGAGTGCTGGGATTACAGGAGTGAGCCATCATGCCTGGCCAAAAAATACGATTCATATTATTTTTCATGAAGGAATAAGCCCTGAAAGTTCTGAGGGCCCACTAAAGTCAGCCCTAATGATTGATAAGCAGTCAGCTCCTATCTTTTTAGAGACAAATTAACTCACACACACCCACTTGATAAAGGCCCAGTCTTGGTTGGTTAAACATAAAGCTAACCTCAATACTAGGGGAAAGCCAGGGTGAAAAGATGTAAAATTAAAGGTCTTAAGTATTATGGGGTCAATGGATTCATTTTCATACATTCATTTATTCAAACATTTCAAATGGCCTGAAAAATGAAAATTAACATTTTTAAATATATTGTTGAACTGCTGGTTTAAACACTACATTAATTCCGAGTCATGAAAATGATGTGGTTTTTTTTCCCCTTTAAATTCTACATTAAGACCTTGAGCCATCCCAACCTCATGAGCTACTTTTCCAACCCTAGAAGGGGGGCAGGAGAGTGGAGGAATTTAAGTTCCTTGACTCATTTTCCTGAGCCCTTTCTGTGCCAAACAGAGGTAGGGTGACATCTTAGCTCAGGCTATCATAACAGAATACCATAGACTGGGTGACTTAGACAACAGAAGTTATTTTCTCACAGTTCTGGACATTGGGAGTCCAAGATCCCGACCAGGTTCTGAGGAGGGAGGGCTCTCTTCCTGACTTGTGGACAGCAGCCTTTTGCAGGAGTCCTCACACACTGGAGAGAGTCCTCCCTCAGGTGTCTCCTCCTCCTCCTCTTCCAATGACTCCAGTTCTGACAGATCAGGGCTCTACTCTTACAACTGAATTTAACCATAATCACTTCCTTAAGGGCTCCATTTCACGAGGGCGGTGACAGCGTTAGCATATGAATTTGGTGGGGGGCACAATAGCAGGTGGGTTGGTCAAACAATTCCTAGCTGGTGTATTTTTAGTCTTTAACTGCAGGGCTGATCTAAACCATCCAAGAGGAAGGGTGGAGCTCCCTGAGTAATTTTTCAAAGCCTCATCTCCTGGCTGATCTCTTCCTTGGGTGAATACAGTGTGCACTGACCTAGCAGCCTGGTGGCACTCTCCTCTTACGGCCAGAGTAGGTGGCGAGGAGGGTTTTTCTGCGTGAGGTATGGTGGAGAGTTTGGGTTTGGCTCAGGTCTTTGGGTTTTTCCCCTCCTTTCTTATCCAGAGAAAGGATTTCTGCCCAAGTGAGGTGGCAAGTTAATTGTCTATGAAATAAATTCAGTCTGAACTGACATTTTCCTTCAGCAGCCTGAAATCTCTCAGCTGTTGTCGCTGCTCAGCTGTATTTCTGCATAGCTGACCCTGACTTTGAATCATCCACTTTAATGGAGATATGACAGAAATATGGTTTTTCAAGAATTTATTTGATGGGGGCACAAAATTATACTGCTAATTGTGTGCAGTTTGGTCTGGCCTGAAATTTATATCCCCTGAGCATGTATCCCCTCCTGCCTCGGTGTCCCTCCACTTCTGAGGTTAGGATGAATGATTTCTTGGCATTCAGAGCCCAGGTATTTCATTTGGAACAGCCTCTGCCTAGTCACCTAAAGTCATTTGGCTGCCCCACACATATTATTTTAATTCACTGACCCCAGGACAGCTTGGATGAAGAACTGTGAGACCACAGAGCTGAATGATGTTGGTCTGAATTTCTCAGGTGGAGTAGAGGGTCCAGGAGATGATGGGACCTCAGGTGCTACTGGGCAGTGGTCTAGATGTGAAGGTCATTCAAGGTCAGGAGTTCAGGATTATGGATGACATTTTATTGGCTGTCTTTACACATGCTATGGGCCTTTAGGACCAGGGCAGGGACAGAAGTGGAAATGATGGATTAAGTCCCCACGAGAGACAAAAGACCAGTGAAGAAACTCACCTGTTCTCCCGGCCTCTTTAAACCCCCACATTCTGGTATACGAGGGGCGTGTGCCTCCTCAAGTGTTGGTAAATGGGTAGAGAAAATAGAAAACTTGGTCATCGCAGAAAGAATCAGCCATGATGTGATCAGATTACAACGTGTTGAGAGCCAATGCTACAAGAAGCTATACAACACACCAACAATAATTACTGTCAATTAGGGAACGATTGGGTATTCACTAAATAGTGTGTATTCACTAAATAGAATTGTGTAGACAAAGATTCGCAGAAAGTAAAAAGTATGTGGGAGGGTCCTTGTCATTAAGGTTTCCAAGAGTGGATTGAAGCCCCTGGGCTTAAGGCCCTCCTGTCTTCACTTTGGCAGGTCGGAGACAGTCCTTGGTGCTTATCAAAGTTTCCCTCTGGGACCATTCACGTTAGACTCACCTGGCCTGTCTCCCACCAGACCCACTGCAGGGGGATCTCCGGGTTTGGAGGAATGCAGGAATTTGCATTTTTAACAAGCTTCTCCAGTAATACTTGTTACATCAACACAAAAGGGGCAATGTCTATGTATCTACGTCTCTGTTTCCGTTTTGCTCTGTGTAGAGGGCAAGTAAACATTTCCCTGTGCGGCACCGAGTCCCATAATCCTCCAGCTGTGTGTGCTAAATTGTTCTTAATGACAGAGCAGTGAGTGATCCTCACCCATTAAGCACGTTTGTTTTCCAGGGGAAGCTTAGATTTCACACGCAGGCTGGGTTTATGTTGCCCTTGGCATCCTCCCAGAGAATTTTAGGGCCAGCAAGAAACTGTGGGCATCTGCCGCCCTCCTGTCTCTACCCTGGGCTGATGGGAGCATGGCGTCCTAGGATGTCCCCAACTTCACACGCCTAAAACTCAGAGCTGTGTAGAAACCCGTGAGTGGGGACTCTGGCTAGACTTCAAGAGCAAAAGAAAATCAGAAAGAAACTGCCATGGAAAGAAGACCTTTCCAAAGACACGTTAAGGACTGCAGGAGGCCACAAAAGTCTATTTCAAGAATATCTGGATTTTTCTAGATGTTAAAAATGCAGGGCTAAAGCCACCAGACATAGGGAAAATACAGCATTGTAGTTAAATGTACACCTCCAGAATATTCGTTACAAAATTTTACAAAACATTTACACAATATTCTCTATGTGTTGGCTATCTCTCCGTAAAATTTTTCTTTTTCTTTTTTTTTTGGCCGGGGCTGGGTTTGAACCCACCAACTCTGGCATATGGGGCTGGCACCCTACTTTGTTGAGCCACAGGCACTGCCCTCTCTCTATAAAATTTTGTAATGAATATTATGGGCATAAAGGTACAGTTAGCTGGTGGGGTGCCCATAGCATAGGGGTTATGGCGCCAGCCATATACACCAAGGCTGGCAGGTTCAAAACCAGCCCAGGCCAGCTAAACAATACTGACAACTGCAACAAAAAATAGCCGGGCATTGTGTCGGGCACCTGTTGTCCCATCTACTTGGGAGGCTGAGGCAATAGAGTTTGAGATTGCTGTAAGCTGTGATGTCATGGCACTCTACCGAGGGTGACACAGTAAGACTGTCTCAAAAAAAAAAAAGTACAGTTAGCTATAATTTCCTATTTACCCTCTGACAACTTTAGGGGCAGCCTAATGTTATTTAGGGACTGTCTCATTAGCACACGAGCCTCAATCACGTGTGCAGAGTTCCTTTTGCCATGTGAGGTAGAAGATTCACAGGTTCCAGGAATTAGGATTCAGACCTCTCTGGGCCACCCTATTCTGCCCTTTAGGGGTATTACATGGCTCTTCCTATGAGGAGGAGGAACGTGACATCCCTGCTTAAGTTCCCAGAGAGAAAGATTTGAAATGAGAATCTTGGAAGAAATACAAGTATCTCAAAGATGACGTCTATTCTTGTGAGTTGTCTGAGCGCCCAAGACAAAATACACCTGTAAAACAGCAGTTTTCAATTCTACTCAGTTCCAATGAGCTTTGAGCCAGAAGTTGCCAACCAAATACAGAGCACCTGCTTACCCCCTAAGGGGGACAGTAAGCCATGACCATGGGACCCCTGCCCTGCCAGCACCACCTCCGCCGCCTGTTTGCTCAGCCAGCGTACCCCAACTTCACTAGAGCTGCCCATTCTCACCTGTCTCACACAAAGCTTCCCCAGTGGTTTCCCCTGATAAAAGAAAGTTTAAAGGGCAGGATACTTGCAAGCATGTGAAAGCCTAAGTACCAACATTCCACACAGTAAAGATTAAGTATCTTAGTCCAAGAAGCATGACCCACCAGAGGGTCAAACAGCTCCCTTGTGACAGACGTATTAGCTTCCCATTGCTATCACAACCAAGTGCCACAAACGTAGTGGCTTAGGACGACTCAAATTTGTTACATTACGGTTTTAGAGGTCAGGAGTCCAAAATGGGTGTCCAGGGCTAAAATCAAGGCGTTGGCAAGGCTGCATTCTCTCTGGAACCTTTAGGGCAGAATCTCTCCCCTCGCCTCTCCCAGCTTCTGAAGGTCACCTGCATGTTTCTGAGTCCCTTCTGTGACCCTGGAAGCAATCGGGTCCCTCTGACCTCTGCTTCCTTCAAGTCTCATTCTCCAACTCACTTGCCTCCCTCATCTAAAGACGTGGGATCGTATTGGACCCACCTGGATGACCCGGGACTGTCTCATTAGCACACGAGCCTCAATCACGTGTGCAGAGTTCCTTTTGCCACGTGAGGTAGGAGATTCACAGGTTCCAGGAATTAGGATTCAGACCTCTTTGGGCCACCCTATTCTGCCTCTGGCCACACAGGACCAGAACCCAGGTCCATTAACTTCCACCCCAGGTGTCTCCTCAGGCTCTCAGGTCATCACCACCCATCTGTCCTCTTGGGAGTCCTTGGATGACTTCCTCTGGAAGCAGTGGTTCACCACTGTATGCACACTTATATGCCCCCAACATCATCCCCATGGTACCTAATCCTCAGAAGGAAAGGGGTGCCCCGTAGGGTCAGGAAGCGTTTTGGTGACTCACTAGGCAGGGTTAGGGATAGACTGCTCACCTCCTGCGGCCCCTCTTGGGAATCTGGCTGTGGTGGGATGAAGCACCCCAGTGGCCACGAGGCCCTGAGCATGCCCTGAGGGCTGGTGCACAAGCCCTTGGCCCATGTTGATCTGAAGCCAGAGGGGAAGTAGGGGTGAGCTGGGCCAGTGGTGCGTAGACAGGCCAGTGCTCACAGCAATGGAGAAGGAACGCGTGCCCAGCACCAGGTGGCAGCTCAGTGACCCCGACTGTCCTTCAGGGCCCACTAAGCCAGGAAGGATGGACTATAGGAGAAACATGCCAGGAATTCCCACGGCCTTCCTGGGCTTGCCCGGGGCTATTCTCCCTCCCGCCTTTGCAGGGATGGAAAATTGCAAAGGTGGGCGGCGCCTGTGGCTCAGTGAGTAGGACGCGGCCCCATATGCCGAGGGTGGCGGGTTCAAACCCAGCCCCGGCCAAACTGCAACAACAACAACAAAAAAAATAGCTGGGCGTTGTGGCGGGCGCCTGTAGTCCCAGTTGCTCGGGAGGCTGAGGCAAGAGAATCACATAAGCCCAAGAGCAGGAGGTTGCTGTGAGCCGTGTGATGCCACGGCACTCTACCCGAGGGCCATAAAGTGAGACTCTGTCTCTACAAAAAAAAAAAAAAAGAAAATTGCAAAGGTGTTTCCACTTTTCTAAGATACGACCACCAGCAGGGGTCAGGAAGGCTGTCAGTCTCAGAGAGGGGGCGCCAGGGGGCAGAAGTGACTGGGTGTTAGCTCTGGATGCCCTCCGTGCCTGCACCTCGAGGCACTAGACTCCCAAGGATAATCATGGGAGCTTCAGTCCCCTCTCCCTGATGGCTCCTGACAACACCAGCTGGAAAAAGGCTTGGTGGAAACGAGAGATGAAGGGTGGGAGATAAAACACAGGAAGACTGTTCTGGGAGGGGGATGATGAATAAGAGGCATCCTCTCCAGTCTAATCTCGGGATCTCAGGATGGACACCAGCAGGTTCAGAAGGCCAGCTATGCGGGCATGTGGCCCAGAGAGCTGCCAGGGCCCTGAGCTTGCTTTTCTGGGCTGCTGGGGCCGTCCTCAATGTAATCATTTCTAAACAAAAGGCCCTGCATTTCATTTCACACTGGGCCCCACAGATTATATAGCCTGTCCTGTGGGTAAATCATCACTGCATTTTCGTAGCACTGAGCGTTCAGAAGATAGCAAAATGCTGGTCTCTCAGCTCTAGAGGCAGATATCCAATCTGTTCATTAAGTTAAAACTGGGCAGAGAATCCCCTCTCTCCCTCCCCCCACATCCCTGCTCATATACAGGGACATACCACGCTTCCCACGCACCACAGATCACACCCAACTCAAGTTCATTGACGCTGAATAGTGGCACCAGGCCATGAATTCAGAGATGCCAAAGGGTGTTTCATCACATTTCAGGGAAACGACTTGGTGCCCAGCTGATGGGCCCAAATACATTTCTACCATGGCTCAAGGGACTGAAGAGAAAACCGGAACTTCAAAACTAGCTTGGACATTTGGAATTGAGGTCCTTTAGCAAACTTCACTACCACTGTCAGAATAAAATTAAAAAACCCCAAAGAGGAAAGGATGACAACAATACCAAAAAAGAGACTATCAGAATGATTTTCATATCAAGTGGTTGGGAGGTTTAAGTGAGATTTCACTACACAGAGCACTTTGGCCCTGCAGTGGCTCCCTCCTTCCAGAAGTTTCCATTAAGTCGACAGTGGGGACCCAGTAGGGCCACACCCTCAGACTGGCAGCCCATGGCTTTCCCCCATTTGTTTCTCTGTTTCACTGTCAACACTGTGGGTTTTCATCCAGAATCAGTCTGTCCCCTTTGGCCGTATTTTCTGGCCAGCCCCTGGCTAAAGACACATGGCTGGAGGAAGGGGTGGGGACGGACAGGACAGACTGGGCAGCCAGAAGCTCTTGCTGTCTTTCCTGAGAAAAGGCTTCTCACTCTTGTCTGCCTTTGGGTACTTTCCAGAGCCCCAGAGGGATTGTTTTTGACCATTTTTTCAGAGTTTTTGTGGGGGAAGGACTTGCTGATGGGTTCGTACCACCGTAGCTGGAAGTTTGGTCTCTTCAAGGGATTAAAAAAAATTTTATTTTTTATTTTTACATATACATGTGTTTATTAAGTTTCCATTTTTTGCCTTCACAAAATTAAAGAGGCTTAAAATTTAATAACAATAACAATATTTAATATAAGGACTGGAAACCAAAACCTCGTAAAGAATGAACGAACATAAATATATTCAGAAAAGAAATCAGAGAATTGCTGCATTGAAATATTAAGCAATAATATTAATAATGCAAAGAAAGTAACATTCACATTATCAAATAAGAGTATGTCTATTATACATTTTTAAAAATTTATTTATTATTAAATCATAGCTGTGTACATTAATTCAATCGGGGCACCATACACTGGTTTTATAGACCATTTGACATATTTTCATCACACTTGTGGGAAGGAGGGTGATTGGTGGGACCACACCTACGGTGCATCTTATAAGGGTACATGTGAAACTTCCTAAATGTAGAATATAAATGTCTTAACAGAATAACTAAGGGATTTAAAATTTTTTAAACTCCCCCCCACCCGTGGGCCTTGACCTGGCCTGCTTCCGTCACCTGCTTTACCTGCCCACCCGGAAGGCTTTCCAGTTTATGGGGTCCACAGGGGTGGCGCTGGGACATTGTCCTGAAAGTGCAATGGAATTTGTACACAGTACTAATCCTTCCTCAAATATTTGCCCTACCCTAAGGCCTCCACACTAGATCTTCTCTGATAGGAAAGAACAGAGGACAAGACCCTTTTTAAAAAGCTGGAGCTGGCGGGGAAGGGAAGAGATGGTATCTCAAGTGGAGGACACGCAGACACTTTGCAACTACCACATGTTGAAAGTGCCTAAAAGTCAGGCACTTTCACTTAGATACTTGGAATGAAATTGCTTCAGTTAGAATAAATACACTGGTGCGCCCCCGAAAGGAGAGAATCTGGGGTGCTGCGTGGGCTGGAATGCTAGATGTCACCTTGCTGCTGGTGGAAGGTGGATACTGAGGAGGATGCTGAGTCTGCAGGAAGAGACACGGGCTCCATGCCTACCCTGCGACCTTGCAGCTGTGCGACCAGGGCAGCGCATTTACCTCTCTGAGTAATCAATTTCTGCATCGATAGAATAAGGAAGAGGTGGGGAAAGGGGAAGTCACTTTTGGCTCAAATGTTCTGTGGTTCTTTGGGAGAGGAAGGTGTCCTTTCTCCTACCTGCAGTCTCTAGAAGCCGTGATGATCTTTCATCTCTTGAACTTACCACATCTGGGGAAGCTTGGTCACCCAGAGTGGCCCCAAACAACTGACCCAGAATGGTTAAGCAAGGCCCCTTAATGTTTTTAAATTTATTATAGTATAATGTTTTGAAAACCCAATGAAAGTTGTGACATTTTTACCTGGGGAAAACAAGGAACATACTCCCATAGGGAAAAAATATTACAGGTCACCTCAGGGAACTGACATCCCACTCAAAACCCCAGGTGAAGGTTCTCAAGAGAAAACAATGAAAAAGAGACCACAGGACACTTCAGATTCTAGGGTTTGACTCTGGCTATAGGCTTCCTATTTTTGTTGTTGTTACAGTTTGGCCAGGGCCCACTTTGAACCCACCACCCTCAGTATATAGGGCTGGAGCCCTACTCACTGAGCCACAGACACCGCTCCAAGGCTTCCTATTCTTTTTAGAACGGTCCAAAAAATAAAAAAAAGAGAGAGAGAGAAGCAGGGCGGCGCCGGTAGCTCAGTGGGTAGGGCACTGGCCACATACACCCAAGCTGGTGGGTTCAAACACAGCCCAGGCCTGCCAAACAATGACAACTGCAACAAAAAAAAATAGCCAGGTGTTGTGGCGGGTTCCTGTAGTCCCAGCTACCTGGGAGGCTGAGGCAAGAGAATCACTTAAGCCCAAGAATTGGAGGTTGCTGTGAGCTGTGACGCCGTCACACTGTACTGAGGGTGACATAGTGAGACTCTGTCTTAAAAAGAAAAAAAGAAGAAAAGGTTTGAATTAAAAACTGGACCTAGAAAATTCTGCTATAGAAAATTAAGACAGTTCATCGCTAAGAAAGGCAAACCAGGGAACATGAAAACCTCACTTTCGACGGAATCCAGGCCCAAAGGAGAAATGGCAAATTTCAGGCATTGATATTTATCACAGCCAAGGCAGGAAAAACGCAGGAAATGATTAGCAAGCCTGAGACAGCAGTTATAACCAAAGACAGGAAGCTGAACCAGCAGGCTCGACTCATTAGTTAATTTGAGTGCAAACTCTGGGGGGACATTCGCTGCCTCAAGGGAACCCTTAATCCCTCAATGAGAAGCATCCTCAGAGATGGTCTCTCTTCGGGCCCCTTTTGGAAAGTGGAGAAGGAATTTGGGCAGGAGAAGAGAGCATTTTTATTTGAACTCCTAGGACGTTTGTGTGTGGTGTTTATTTTGAAATTGATCGGAGCATTTTATGAGAGAAGCAGCATAATGGAGCAAACATGTGTCTGACAGGCACGGGTGCCTGGAGTTAGGGAGGCAGGACCCAGCGACCAGCTGGGCTGGCAGGCTCACCCTTAGTGCTGCTCACAATGCCCAGAGCAAGAGGATGGAAAGGCCCAGATCGCTGAGCACCCAGGGCAGGACTCTGACCCACAGTCACAGGGAGGCTGCGCTCGCCTGCTCCCCACGCTGCTAGTGTGTTCATGAGCTCCCAAGTCCCTCAGTGAGGAGAAGGTTCCCTCAGACACAAAGGGCAGGACAGACACAGTGACCCTGGTACCCAGGTCTGGGCTTCATGCTGTGGACCAGGTTGCTGAAGCCTGCAGGGTGGAGCCGGGGTTGACTCAGGTGACACCAGATGCTTCCCAGAGCCTCACTGCACCATTTTCCATCCCCTGAGGGCACAGTTTCCTGATGCAATACAGGAAGCCAGCCAAGTTGGGCAGCTCCTTCTGAAGTAGTACAGCCTCCAGGCTTCAGACAGTGTAGAAAGCCCCCCAGCGCCCGTAACGGTTTCAGCTTCTGTATGTATTGTTTCTTTTCCAGCAGGTGCTCGCAGGATAATCAGTGGTAAGGCCAACCAGACCTGCTCCAAGTACTGCCCTGTGTTCCCCGAACGCCACGTCGTATAGGCAACGTCGAATCAGGCATCACCAACAGCCCAACTCTTGACCCCCTTCCAGAACCCCCCCAGGTGTTAACAAGGGGAAAGTCTGGGAGCATCCCGGATTCCGACACTGTGTCACATGCTACATCTGATCCATGATCACAAATCCAACTCTGACCCCATCTCCCCGCCCCTGGCCACACCCTCATCCTGGCCCACTTAGAACGAAAGAGTCTCCTGACTGCTATGTGTCCACCCTTACTCTCTATGCAGGAGCCTCCGCAGGGCAACAGCAGTGCTTTGAACACTGAGGCAGGTCCTGGCTCTCCTTGCTCACAGTCCTCCAGGCATTTCCCACCTCTGTCGGAAGTTCACCCAAAACCCCCGCCATGGGGTATGAGTCTCTCCACACTCATGCTGTCCAGCCTCCACTCTTTGTGCTACTTCTTGAGCACAGCAAGCTGGTGCCCACCCCAGGCCCTTTGCACGCCCTGTTCCCCCTGCCTGGGGAGCTCTCCCAGAATCCCTGCTATCTGCAAGGCCTGGGCCCACTTCCTTCAGGTCCCTGATCAGATGTCACCTCAGCAGAGAGGGCTTCCCAGCCATGCTGCCTAAAATAACAACACCTCTTTTTTTCCTTAACCCTCTTTAATTTTCTTCATAGCACATCACCTGACGTTATTAGTCTTTTTTTTTTTAATGTATCTTTTGGGTAAGGATTTTTGTGCTAGTTCCCCATTATGTCCCAAGAACCTAGAATGTGTCTGTCTTGTAATAGACATTCAACATTTATTTATTTATTTTATTTTTTGAGAGACTCACTCTGTCATCCTCGGTAGAGTGCTGCGGTATCATAGCTCACAGCAACCTCAAACTCTTGGGCTTAAGTGATCCTCTTGCCTCAGCCTCCCAAGTAGCTGGGACTACAGGTGCCACACACATACACACAACACTTGGCTATTTTTAAAAACCAGGTCTTGCTCTTGCTCAGGCTGGTCTTGAATTCCTGAGCTCAAGCAATCCCCCTACCTCAGCCTCCCAGAGTGCTGGGATTACAGGTGTGATCCCCCACACCCGGCCTTACTTATTTTTTTATTTTTATAGAGGGGGTCTCATTCTGTCTCCCAGGCTGGAGTGCAGTGGCGTGATCACAGCTCACTGTAATCTCAAACTCCTGGGCTCAATCAATCCTCCTGCCTCAGTTTCCTAAATAGCTGGGACTACAGGCATGTGTCACTATATCCAAATAATGTTTTAAAAACTTTTTGTAGAGGGCGGCGCCTGTGGCTCAAGGAGTAGGGTGCCGGTCCCATATGCTGGAGGTGGCGGGTTCAAACCCAGCCCCGGCCAAAAGAAAACTTTTTGTAGAGATAGAGTCTCACTGTGCTGCCCAGGCTGGTCTTGAATTCCTGTGCTGCCCAGGCTGGTACAAGTGATCTTTCCCCCCTCGGTTTCCCAAAGGGCTGGTGGTGTTGTCTACCAGCTTTCCTCTCACTCGTGCTGCTCCAGGGCCCTCCATCCTGCTACACTGCTGAGTTTACACCTCAGGCCAATTCCATGTAGTCTTATTTATTTATTCATTTTTTGAGACAGAGTCTTACTCTATCACCCTGGGTAGAGTGCTGCAGCATCATAACTCACCTCAAATTTTTTTTTTTGAGACAGAGTCTTACTTAATTGCCCTCGGTAGAGTGCTGTAGCATCACAGCTCACAGTAACCTCCAACTCTTGGGCTTAAGCGATTCTCTTGCCTCAGCCTCCCAAGTAGCTGGGACAACAGGTACCCGCCACAACGCCCAGCTATTTTTTGGTTGTAGTTGTCATTGTTGTTTAGAAGGTTGGGGCTGGGTTTGAACCTGCCAGCCCTGGTGTACATGGCCGGCACCCTAGCCACTGAGCTATGGGCACCAAGCCTCACCTCAATTTCTTGGGCTTGAGCAATCCTCTTGCCTCAGTTTCCTGAGTAGCTGGGACTACAGGCACCCACCCATAATGCCCTGACAGTTTTTCTATTTTTATTAGAGATGGGGTCTTGCTCTTACTCAGGCTGGTCTTGAACTCCTGAACTCAAGCAATCCTCTTACCGCAGTGCTGAGATTACAGATGTGAGCCTTGGTGTGTGGCCTACTTCCACACAGGTTTTTTTTGTAAATCAGACCCAGACGAGGACTGAACTTACAACCCCTGGTTTACAAGGCCAGTGCTCTAAACACTGGGCTATGGAGTCCAGCAGATACCACACACTCTTACTGGACTACAGCTGTGTGATGGGTCTTGTTCTCTGGTGCTGCCCTCCTGCCTAATTCTCCTTTGGGGAAGGAGACATCTAGTCTATTCTTGGCACGTTTCCCTTTTATTTGAAATTCATGATTTATCTTGTCCAATTTGAGAGAAAAATCTGCCGAAACTTCAAACAAATTACGTGAAATCTATAGGTCAGTTCGATAAAACTGACATCTTTGTGATATTGAGTCTTTCCTTTGATAAACACAGTATCTCTTTCTTCAAGCTTTCTTTAATGTCTTTCGAGGAGTTTTATACTTGTATCCATAAAGGTCTTTCACCTAGGTGTTCTTCAGTGTTTTATTTTTTGTCATTGTGATTGCTTTTTTGTTTTTTTTTTGTAGAGACAGAGTCTCACTGTACTGCCCTCGGGTAGAGTGCCGTGGCGTCACACGGCTCACAGCAACCTCTAACTCTTGGGCTTAAGTGATTCTCTTGCCTCAGCCTCCCGAGCAGCCGGGACTACAGGCGCCCGCCACAACGCCCGGCTATTTTTTGTTGCAGTTTGGCCGGGGCTGGGTTTGAACCCTCCACCCTCGGCATATGGGGCCGGCGCCCCACTCACTGAGCCACAGGCGCCGCCCTGTGATTGCTTTTTTAATCCTGTCTTTTTTCACCTTCTGTTTATTGCTGGTGTGGAGAAATGACACTGATGTTAAATAAATAAATAAACAAACAAAAAAAAAATCTAAAAAAAAAAAAAAAAAGAAATGACACTGATGTTGTATATTGATCCTACATCCAGAAAACTTGCGAACTATCTGACATATTCCAGTAATTCTCTCTGAGGCCATTTTTCCTTTTTCCATGTAGACAATCGCAGCATCCATGAGGTTATTAGTATTTTCTTTTTTTTTTTGTGGTTTTTGGCCGGGGCTGGGTTTGAACCCGCCACCTCTGGTATATGGGACCGGCGCCGCCCGTTATTAGTATTTTCCAGGAGAATATTGGGTACCTAAGTACAGATGCCTTCTCTTGTGTCTGTAACGTTTTGTTACTTGAAGATTTCCTTCTCTGCAACCCTGAAGAAGACGCATCACTGACTATAGAGCTGCTTATTATTCAGGAGGTATTCTTCACTGCTCAAAGTTAGGCATGGTGGTGCATGCCTGTAGTCCCAGACAGGAAAGAGGCTGTGGCAGGAGGATGGCTTGAGACCAGGAGTTGAAGCCCAGCCTGAGCAAGAGTGAGACTTTGTCTCAAAAAGAAAGAAAATCGGCTCAGCACCCGTAGCTCAGTGAGTAGGGCGCCGGCCACATACACTGAGGCTGGTGGGTTCCAGCCTGGTATGGGCCTGCTAAACAACAATGACAACTGCAACCAAAAAATAGCCGGGCGTTGTGGCAGGTGCCTATAGTCCCAGCTACTTGGGAGGCAAGAGAATCACTTAAGCCCAAGAGTTGGAGGTTGCTGTGAGCTGTGATGCCACAGCACTCTACCCCAGGCGACGTAGCGAGACTCTGTCTCAAAAAAAGAAAAAAGGGCAGTGCCTGTGGCTCAAAGGAGTAGGGCGCCGGCTGCATATGCTGGAGGTGGTGGGTTCAAACCCAGCCCCCAGCCAAAAACTGCAAAAAAAAAGAAAGAAAGAAAATCACATCTACTATATAAAGATATACAACTGTTGGGGAGAGAGGGGGGAGGTGGGTAGAGGGAAGGGGATTGGTGGGATTACACCAGTGGTGCATCTTACAAGGGTATATGTGAAACTTGGTAAATGGTCTGTAAAGCTAGTGAATGATGCCCCCTGATCATATCAATGTACACAGCTATAATTTAATAAAAAAACAAAAAAACAAAACAAAAAAAAGATACACAACTGTTACATATACATAACAATTAAAATTAAAAATTAAAAAAAGAGAGATAAGTATCAGTTCTCCCTAATGGTACCCACTTTTAGCTATTATATGGAGCTGCTAATAATAATGGAGCTGTTTTTAGCTATAATAATTAAAATTATAGTGAAATGGGAAGCCATCCTTTCCAAGGTTTCAGGGAATATCTACCTATTAAAGGCCTATTACTAAAAGAAAAGTATAAAACATAAAAAGTAAAAAAGAAAAAAATCATAACAATTTAATAAGCAAAGTGAGTGTTTTTTCATAAAAAGCAATTAGAAATCAGGTGGCACCTGTGGCTCAACAGGTAGGGCGCCGGACCCATATACTGAGGGTGGCGAGTTCAAACCCGGCCCCAGCCAAAACTGCAACAAAAAAATAGCCGGACGTTGTGGTGGGCGCCTGTAGTCCCAGCTACTTGGGAGGCTGAGGTAGGAGAATCGCCTAAGCCCAGGAGTTGGAGGTTGCTGTGAGCTGTGTGATGCCATAAGCACTCTACCAAGGGCGATAAGGTGAGACTCTGTCTCTACCAAAAAAAAAAAAAAAGCAATTAGAAATCCCTCTAATAAAAGTATGTAAGGGGCGGTGCCTGTGGCTCAAAGGAATAGGGCACCGGCCCCATACGCCGGAGGTGGCGGGTTCAAACCCTGCCCCAGCCAAAAGCCTGCAAAAGAAAAAAAAAAGTATGTAAGTCTCAGGTCATTGTATTTCCCACTAACAAGAAGACATGTGTAGGCTCTAACTATGCATCCAGTACTTACTGAGAACCGGGACCTTTTTTAGCTTGAACGCCTGACAGCATTTTGAGCACAGAAGCAATGAATAGAATAAGGATGGTTTTGCACCTGGAGAAATCAAGACACAAAGTAGAAAAATATCACTTACAGGAACACAGAGTCCCCGCAGCAGCAGAACTTCAGGTGGTAGCCCACCTTTAAATGAGATTGGGCTGTTAATTGTTTCAAGGTTCCAGAATCAGAAAGAAGAATTGAGATCTGAGCCTGACATATGAGTGCTATGGGGGGATCTCGTTCAGTTTGTAAACCCAGTGTTGCATATATATATTTATTTTTTTTATTTTTTTATTTTTGTAGAGACAGGGTCTCACTTCATGGCCCTCGGTAGAGTGCGGTGGCCTCACACAGCTCACAGCAACCTCCAACTCCTGGGCTTAAGCGATTCTCTTGCCTCAGCCTCCCGAGTAGCTGGGACTACAGGCATATATATATTTATTTATTTATTTTTGCCTTTTAAATCTTTTACCTCTTCAAGGCCACTAAAAGAGTAGACAGAGCAGGCAGTCCCCAATGTGATATAATCTGAAGGCTACTTAGGGAAGGCCTTTACCTGACATCCTTTCTCTGCCACCACCATTATGAAACTCCATTGGTGGACTATGGGAGAGGGAGGACAGGTATGTGTCCACCTACAGGGTGCCCTGATAAGTCACCTGTGTTCCTGAGAGACCTAAGATCCTGTGTGGTCAAAGCCAAAGTTGGGCAGCGATGAAAAGATAGGGACGGCCAAGCAGGGTAGAAGATAAGGTGGAGGGAGCAGAGTCAGGCTGGCTGGGGACAGCACCTGAGTCAGGTCTTCCTTACAATCACCTTTAATTCCCCACCCACTGAGCCCTTTCCCTCATCAGGAACAGCCTGCTTATGCCCCTGCTGGTTCAGGGCATCCCCAGTCACAGCACCCTTGTCCCAGTTTCAGGAACCTGACAGGTGCTCCTCCACACCCCTGTACTCCCGGTCCCAGGACCCCGACAGATGCGCCTTCACTCATCTGTACTCCTGGACCCAGGACCCCGACAGGTGCGTCTTCACTCATCTGTACTCCTGGTCCCAGGACCCTGACAGGTGCACCTCTACACACCTGTACTCTGGACCCCAGGACCCCAACAGGTGCACCTCCACACCCCTATACTCCCGGTCCCAGGACCCCGACAGGTGCACCTCCACACACCTGTACTCCCGGTCCCAGGACCCCGGCAGGTGCGCCTCCACACCCCTGTACTACCGGTCCCAGGACCCCGACAGGTGCGCCTCCACACCCCTGTACTACCGGTCCCAGGACCCCGACAGGTGCGCCTCCACAACCCTGTACTACCGGTCCCAGGACCCCGACAGGTGCGCCTCCACACCCCTGTACTACCGGTCCCAGGACCCCGACAGGTGCGCCTCCACACCCCTGTACTACCGGTCCCAGGACCCCGACAGGTGCGCCTACACACCCCTGTACTACCGGTCCCAGGACCCCGACAGGTGCGCCTCCACACATCTCTACTGTGTTAAAATGCTCGGGCTGCTGTTACAAGGTACCACAAACTCAGTGGCTTAAGCAACAGAAATCTATTTTCTTATAGTTCTGGAAGCTAGAAGTCAAGGTCAAGGTGTCCACAGGGTTGGTTTCTTCTGAGGCCTCCCTGTTTGGCTTACAGATGGCCACCTTCCCCTTATGTCTTCACATGGGTGCCCCCCGCCCCCCAGTGCCTGTCTGTGTCCCCGTCTCCTCTGATAAGGCCACCAGTCAGATTGGATCAGGGCCACCCTCATACCCTTATTTTAAGTTACCTCCTGAAAGATCCTCTCTGCAAGGACAGCCACGCTTCGGGTCACTGGGCGTTAGGACACCACATATGAATTTGGCGTGGGCACAAGTCAGCTCATAATGCTACCTGGCTAGACAGAGCCTCCTCTGAAGTCCTTAACGCCTGTCCTGACACATGGTCCCTAAATACATTTCTCACTTACCTAATTCAAAGTCAGGTTTGCCTGAGGCAGAACTTTCTAGTTCAAAGTCCTCCTGAAAAACAGCAGGCAGGATGCAGGCAGGATTTAAATGGAGGCCCACCCCTCAGGCAACTCCAGAGTAGGTTCATTTATCAGAATTAGAACTGCATTCTGTGTGGGCAACCTTGAGCTGCACCTCGGAAACCAGAGTCCAGATTGGGCTGCTTTGGTGATGTGGATTCTGGGACTTCCTGGGCAGCACAAGACCCAGGTGAAGAGCCACCAACCTGTGCAAGGCTGTCAATTATAGCATTGCAGAATTAAAGGGGGGAAAATGACACCCCTACCATGGAAATCAACACCGTAGCCCTCATTTCCTCTCCTGGCTGATCCTGGGGATTACAGGAGCCAGGGGGTGGCAGCCATCCTTCACGCTCCCTTATGGCTTTCATCACCTGGGTCGTGTCCCTTTCCAAAAGAATGGCCTTTAGTCCGGTGTGCGCTGAGTTACTCACGGCTCTCCGCTCCCACACACTGCAGGTATTCATGGAGTTGTGTCACCCTGGGACGCCACTCGGAGGAGCAACACAAGGTCTTTCAGCCCTGCCCTCCCCCACCCTAGCTGTGTGATCTACACCTGGATTCTGGAAACCACAGAGCTCATCCCCCACCCCCATATAAAAGGAGGTCCTTCCCCCCACACACACCCTAGGCACCCTTGACACTGGGCTCTTCTCAGAGTCCGGAAAGTACAAGATATGTTCTACATATTATTATCACCTCTTCTCAGTGGCTGCAGGAAACTGGAGTGTCCCTTCACTGTCCATGCCTGCAGAAGCGGGACTGAGGGCTGTCCTCTCTTCAGGGCCCCCCCAAAACCGTGTCCAGCCAGCCACCATATTTCATGAATACATCCTTACCTTTCCCACTCCTCAGAAGGACAGGGATGCCATCTCCTTCTCTAGAAACCCCTAAAATACACGAAAGGCTCATCTATTTGAGCTAGAGAATGTGGGACTCCCCAGAGAAACGTCTCCTTAGGTGTGTGCTGTCGTCTGGTCCCCTTGGTCTCTGGATGGGTGGCCGGAGCAGCACTGATCATCTCAACAGGGAGTCCCCAGAACTGACTGGGAACCATGTCCTCTAGTCTCATCTGCCTTGGACACGTTGGTGCTTTACTTTGTCAGCATCTGGCTAAAACTATGACTGAGCTGTTCTGGGAATAGGGACCATGTGCTCTGGGGGGAGCACCCATTTATTATGTTGTCCCCTTGGAGATGTGAGTGTTGTAGGCCAAGGGTTCCCTTGAGTTCCCGCGGGCCCTCGGAAGAAGCATCATCTCGGTACGTCAGTGACTCAGAACTTAGCGTTTCTCTCTCCAGAATCTCCCGTTGTGTCCCTGCCCTGTGATCTCATCTCCAGCTTTCCTACCTGATGAAAAACCGTCTTCACTCCAACCTGCAACTCCTCTTAACAGCCACCTGCATCACTCCTTGCCTTTTGCCACCAATTCTCCACCTTCCCTTCTGAATTCCTCTAGAAGAGAAGAGATTTTTTTTCCTCCCCACCACCAGGTTTATGGCTGAGATGCCTGCAACAAAAGACCAAGTGACTTCTCACAAGAGAAGAACCAAACTTATTCAACATAAGCTTTATGTGACGCGGAGCCTTCAGAAATAAAGACCCACAGAAACAGATAAATCTGTGCCATTTTATGAACACTAGAATTGGAGGACAGAGGGTATGATGTAATGGTAATAAACTGGGAGAACCCACCAAGGCTTGTTTGATCGAGTTCTTGGCACCCCTGTGTGACATTCCTTCCCTCTAGGAACAGGATCGGACACTCGTCACCTGAGGGTCTACAGGGAGAAGAGAGAGAAGCTCAAAGAATAGGTGTCCTAGGTATACGATCGCCATATTTGGGGGTAGCATGTCCTGAGCCCCATCAGTAACCCCTTAGTCTCTTCTCCACTCGCCTCAATCTAGTTTCCATCCATATCAATGAGGATTTATTTCTATACCAATTTTATCTATACCAATGAGATTTTATTTCGCCAATTAAACGGTGACTGTTCCCAGTGCTAAGGGGAATGAGCACCTGACCCCTGCTTCAAAGGGATCAAAGATTGTGGACGGCCTGTGGGTGCTGAGTGGGCTTCGGTAGAAAGAACCGCCCACCAGGCAGGACACTGCAAATGCTGTAAGAAGACAGAGGAGGCGGCGGCAGAGGCAGAGGCGGGGACATGCTGAAACCCTCAGCATGGAGGTGACTTTAAGCTGAGCCTCAGAGGACCAGCGACGTTTCTAGTGAAGCCGAATGAGAGCAGCCTGGGCCAGCCTGGAGGCGGGGAGCATGGGAAGTGTTCAGAGCGCAACAGAGTGACAAGTGACGGAGTAAGGGAAGCAGAGCACAAGAGCAAAGCGGGAACGTGGGGGCCAGAGAGAGGATCGCAGAGCTAGAGAGGTGGAATTTGGGGAGCCACTGAGTGCTTCTGAGGGGTTCCCTTGAGTCTGAGGGGTTTACAGGCAGCAGTAACACCCCCCACACGGGGGCTCAGTTCCAACGTTTCCGCTTATTACTAACAAAGGAACTGAGTCACTGTGACAGCAGCAATACAGCCCGGAATCCTCTGATGCCAAGCCTGTCGTCTTTTTCCACTGATGAAGAAAAGAAAGTCGTAATTCAATGGCCTCGCTCATCAGTAATTGACTATGGAATCTTCATCCGAGCAGGGTCAGAAGGTTCTATGCTGAGCCTCCCGTGGATAAAGAAGGAAACAGCCTCTTTGGATGCACACGCAAGCCAGCCTTGTGTTGAAGGTCCGGTCATTTCTGTCCCCTCCCTGAAGGGCAGGAGCTCCTCCAGCCTCCAGCTGTCTTTAGGGAGCCTGGGACATCTTGCCTCAAGTTCTCATCCCCAGTTCTCTCCCAGTTTGACTTTTGCAAGAACTGGGTCATCAAGGAACCATCAGGAAGTGGCTGCCAAGGCGGCTTCTTCCCCAGAGCACAGCACTTGCTTCTCCTGGGAGGCAAAAGGCCCTCAGATAGCAAACAATGCTGTCAGCGGATAGTGATCAGACCCAGAAAAGGTGGCCAGACACAGGCCGGGGCTGAAATGTCACACTGCCTTGGCATGCTCTGATCCTCCTGTTTCAGTTACGAGATACTTTTTCACTCATTTAAAGACATCCAGCCAAGCCACCCAGTGGCGTGTCTTTGCTGAGCGAGAAGACAGAGCCTTATGTACTTAAAAAAATTGATTTAAATATTGTGTTCAGACTTTTATATTCTACATTTAGTAAATTTCACCTGAAAACAATAATTAAGAAAATGCCATGAAGGCTATGTTAACCAGTTCGATGAAAATATTTCAAACTATATATAAAACCAGCACATTGTACCTCATGATTGCATCATTGTACACAGCTATGAGTTAATAAAAAAATAATAAAAAATAAAAATGATGTGAGTGAAAAAAGAAAAAAAATAGATTTAAACATTATTTCCCCCTAATGCAATGGGTATGGCTTGTTTCAATGAAATGAAAACTATTCTGCTGAAAAAATAAAAAGAAATCATAGTGTGTTGTATCGCTGTCTTGTTTTAATAACACACCGTTTTCATGGCAATCCCACCTGTCAGCCAGTGTTGCTAAATGTACAAAGATCTTTTTTTTTTTTTGAGACAGAGTCTCACTATGTTACCCTGGGTAAAGTGCTGTGGTGTCATAGTTCACAGCAACCTCCAACTCTTGGGCTTAAGTGATTCTCTTGCCTCAGTCTCCCAAGTAGCTGGGACTACAGGTGCCCACCACAATGCCTGGCTATTTTTTGGTTGTAGTTGTCATTGTGTTTGGTGGGCCCGGCCTGGGCTTGAACCTGCCACCTTCCATATATGTGTCTGGTGCCCTAGCTGCTGAGCTACAGGCACCAAGCCTGTACAAAGATCTTTTATTGAAGAAAACTTGGGTTAGAAATCATGACTTTCTCCAGGTTCTTTGGGGTCCTTGGTTTCTCCTTCTGAAAATGAGAGATATAATGTTGTCTAGTTGATTAATTAAGGTCTAAAAAATATGTAGAAACCCAAGCAGGAAAAGTACTCTTGGTTCAGAGCTATAGATAGAGTTAATCTTAAACAACAGAAAGAAATATCCCCTCAAACTGTGTGTAACCTTAATTTTCTCAATACACCAAAGGAGCTTGCTATTTAATAGTGAATTCACTTTTAGTGAAGGCATTTGTGAAATGGAAAACTATTTTGCCCTCTTAGAAGTATTTCAAAGAGGCTGGGCATGGTGGCTCATACCTGTAATTCTAGCACTCTGGGAGGCCAAGGTGGGTGGATCAGCTGAGCTCAGGAGTTCATGTCCAGCCTAAGCAAGAGTAAGACTCTGTCTCTATTAAAAAAAGAAAAAAAAAAAAAAAATATATATATATATAAAAAGTCAAATGCTGCAGCGGACACCTGTAGTCCCAGCTACTTGAGAGGCTGAGGCAAGAGGACCACTTGTACCCAAAAGTTTGAGGTTGCTATGAGCTGTGATAATACTATGGCACTCTACCAAGAGTGACAGAGAGAGACGCTGTCTCTGGTTTTCTTAATTTTTAACACAATGTAAGGTAGGAGGATGTGGTCTTTGTCATCCCTCTTAGATGACTTCTCCCTGGTACATTCTCTTCTCTGGAGTCAGATCTTAATTGTTTTAACTTCTTCAATTTATAAATCTAACCAGGCATGTTTCTCTTTGAAGCTCATAAGCACTTCTTCCCAGGAGAGGAAGGAGGAAAGAAAGTCAATGAAAATTAAATGAATTAATTTTGTTACTTTTAGTAAACTTAGGAAATAGACTGATGAAAGACAAAAAGTTCAAACTTATTATGAAGATATATTTGTTTTTCTCTGTTTTTTTTTTTTGTTTGTTTGTTTTTGTTTTTGGCCAGGGTTGGGTTTGAACCCGCCACCTCCAGTATATGAGGCCAGCACCCTACTCCTTTGAGCCACAGGCATTGCCCATGAAGATATATTCGTACATCAGTTATCCCTGCTGTCCTCAAATAGTCACTTGGAAATGGGCCTAGATGAATCCCCTGTTGAGAATAATGATGCCCTGGCTATAATGCATGGTTAACAGGATGGTCCATCTCCCTTGCCTGGGAGTCAGAGAGAGAAGCAGCATATAACCACCTCTGCCTCTCACCTGAATGACCTTGACTCTTTTTTGTCACTTCTGACACGTAAGGGCTTCCAAAGAAAAGTGGAGGATGTACAAAATGATTTTGATGACATGCCAAATGATGATGTCTGCCTAGTATGAATCTTGTAGCACAATCTCTTTACTGCTTCCGTGCTTTTGCTTGAATATAGAGCTTTAGTCTGTCTTGGGGAGAAATAAAGCTTTACGGCCAGCATGGTGGCTCACTCGTTTAATCCTAGCACTCTGGGAGGCCAAAGCAGGTAGATCACTTGAGCTCATGAGTCCGAGACCAGCCTGAGCAAGAGCAAGACCCCATCTCTACTAAAAATAGAAAAAACTAGCAGGGCGCTGTGGCAGGTGCCTGTAGTGCCAGCTACTCGGAAGGCTGAAGCAAGAGGATTGCTTGAGCCCAGGAATTTGAAATCGTTGTGAGCAATGACACCATGGCATTCTACCCAAGGTGACAGAGTAAGACTCTGTCTCAAAAAAAAAAAAAAAAAAAAAATTATGCTTTACCTACACTGACTATGCTCATGAAATTGTCTGGTATTTATTTGATATATGGCAGCACAGAATCTTTCCATAAGTATATCACAATACTTTGTATTTGGTATGTAATAATTCTTTACAGAACACTTGAGAAAAATTTTAATGCTTCCCATCAAACTCTTAATGGTTTTTTATGTAGTTCTCAACCTTTTGCTAAGAGACATAGCTTCTATTTTATTTTATTTTTATTATCCCTGTTGTTCTCCCTCAACATATCTCCTCAGCTGTCTTGACTTACATGAATATTTAATAAGGTGAGATCTCCACATTTCTAATGAGATTTCCGCATTTCTAATGAGATTTCCACATTTCTAATGTTTATTACTATTCCTTAAACTCTCATAAAGGTTGTGCTTTTTCCCAATACTAATTTAATAACCTCAAAAATAGTCAACAATATGAGCACAAATCCCTTAATTAGCTTTATAGAGATCAAATGCATAAAAAACATATTGCTATGCCAAGCAACCACTTGTGCAAGATAGGCTCTGGTGAGAAGCAGAGAGCAGTGGGCTTACAATGATCCCTCTGTCTCATAGCATATGAGGGCCGGGCACAGGGGCTCCCTCTTTGTAATCCCAGCACTCTGGGAGGCCAAGGCAGGTGGATTGCTTGAGCTTAGGAGTTTGAGACTATCCTTAGCAAGAGTGGACCCAATCTCTACTAAAAATAGAAACAGTGGTCAGGTGCTGTGGCAGGCACCTGTGGTCCCAGCTACTCAGGAGGCTAAGGCAAGAGGATTGCTGGAGCTCAAGAGTTTGAGGTTGCTGTGAGCTGTGACCCACTTCACTCTCACCTGGGTGACAAAGTGATACTCTTTTTTTTTTTTTGTAGAGAC
Organism: Nycticebus coucang; assembly: GCF_027406575.1. Taxonomy (NCBI): domain Eukaryota; kingdom Metazoa; phylum Chordata; class Mammalia; order Primates; family Lorisidae; genus Nycticebus; species Nycticebus coucang. The sequence goes on along the minus strand of NC_069799.1, from coordinate 60,533,909 downwards.
AGAGTTTCACTTTATGGCCCTCGGTAGAGTGCCATGGCATCACACAGCTCACAGCAACCTCCAACTCCTGGGCTTAAGTGATTCTCTTGCCTCAGCCCCGGAGTAGCTGGGACTACAGGCACCCGCCACAACGCCCAGCTATTTTTTGGTTGCAGTTCAGCCGGGGCCGGGTTTGAACCTGCTATTTTTTGGTTGCAGTTCAGCAGGGGCGGGGTTTGAACCTGCCACCCTCGGTATATGGGGCCGGCGCCCTACCGACTGAGCCACAGGCTCTATCTTAAACCAAAAGAAAAAAATACTACATGAGTGAGTCTGGACAATCCTTGTACCCTTTCATGCTACAATTTCCTCATCTGTGCAGTGGGAATAACGATACCTTTCTTTGGGCACGTGACATAAATGTTTAAAAAAATACCTTCCGGAGAGGGAAGGAGGGAGAGGGGCGGGGCCTTGGTGCGTGCCACACCTTCTGGGGGCAAGACATGATTGCAAGAGGGACTTTACCTAACAAATGCAATAGTGTAACCTGGCTCATTGTACCCTCAATGAATCCCCAACAATAAAAAAAAAAAAATGAAAAAAAAATACCTTCTAGGTGCCTGTGGCTCAAAGGAGTAGGGAGCTGCCCCATATGCCAGAGGTGGTGGGTTCAAACCCAGCCCCAGCCAAAAACTGCAAAAAAAAACCTTCCAAGACTGTTGTGAGAATTAAATGTGTGTGAATGAGTTTTGTTGACTATGAAATGCTATAAAGATATATAGTGTTTGGTTTTTTTTTTTATTTTTTGAGACAGAGCCTCAAGCTGTCGCCTTGGGTAGAGTGCTGTGGCATCACAGATCACAGCAACCTCAAACTCTTGGGCTCCACCAATTCTCCTGCTTCCACCTCCCAAGTAGCGGGACTACAGGCGCCTGCCACAATGCCCAGCTATTTTTTGGTTGCAGCCGTCGTTGTTGTTTGGCGGGCCCGAGCTGGGTTTGAACCTGCCAGCTCAGGTGTATGTGGCTGGCGCCTTAGCCGCTTGAGCCACAGGCGCCAAGCCCAGTGTTATTTTTATTAAACCCCTGACATATGAGAAAGAGGATCTCCACGTCATCATTTAAAGAGCTTAAGAAAGGAGGTCGGGAGTCTGAGATGGGAGACTCTGAGCCGGAAAGCAAGGTGGAGACTCCACAGTAAGTACCATGAACACCCGCAGCAGCCCCTGGAGGGCTCTCACATCTGTGAAGAACAGGCACCAGATGTCAGAGGTCGATGTCCTGTATGTGAATATCATATAATTCAAGTAGCCCTGTGGCCTCCAACTTGTTTTATTTAATATCAGAATAAAACGACTTAAGGAATCACAATAGCAGCATCTAGATCACCCTCCCCTATTTCTCAAACATATCCAAGAGCCAAAGCGTTTGCCTTCTCCACACTGTCACTGACGTGTCTCTGCTGTCCTCCAAACCACCAGTCCCAGCTCTGTGTTAGCCTGTGCTGGCTTTCCTAGAAATGATGGGATAGGACCCATTACTACGGGAGAGCGGCTAATGCCAGGGTGGTGTCACCAAAACTTTGGGAATAGCAGCAGGAATAACCACACAATTTGCAAGCACTTCGCATTAAAGTCTGGAGCATGTCTCATGTAGGGGACACTTCCTTTTCGTGTCTTCCACACACGGGTCCTGATCCCCTTTACAATGCCCACCAGGCCTCCCTGCCTCTCTTCCATCTGGACCAGTGATTTTCAACCCGTGTCCTGTGAAATGATCTTAGGTGTGCTGTGAAACTTTTTACAGATCATGAATTAAATTATTTTCGAAAGAAGTTCAAAGCACAGTTAAGTATATATATATATATATATATTTTTTTTAACTCTTTGATCAACATAATTTAAGTGCCACAGAAGTTAACTATATGTTCAAGTGTGCCATGAGATACAAAAGCTGAAAAACACCTTTCCTTCTGTTTCCTTCTTCCAAATCCCTCTCTGAGATGCCCATGGATCTGCTCCTGTTTCTACACCAGTCAGAAAGATTGAACTTCTTTTTTGTTTATTCTTTTCCCGTCTCAGAGACGGGAGAACCTTGCCTTTCACAATCAAATGGGGGGTGATGGACGAAGGAATGAATCTAATGAATCTAATGAGTACTCAGCAGAAGCGGAAAACGGAAAACGAGGTTCCCAAGAGGAAGCAGAGGAGGCACTCAGCTTGTTAAGTGAAACAAAGAATGCCCAGCGGTGGAGATTTTTCAGGTCATTATCACGGAGGTAATATTTGAGGCCAGCTGAACTCTGTGCCAAAGACTCGACTTTAGGAAAAATACTTTAAGTTGAATGGATGATCCAAATGGACAGATGACTGAATATTGGGGTAAGAGAATACCGCTTCAGAGAAGTTGTGGGATGGCTGGGTGCCGTGGCTTTCACCTGTAATCCCAGCACTCTGGGAGGCCGAGGTGGGTGGATTGCTTGAGCCCAGGAGTTTGAGACCAGCCTGAGCAAAAAGTGAGACCCCCGTCTCTACTAAAAATAGAAAAACTGAGGCAAGAGGATTGCTTGAACCTAAGAATTGGAGGTTGCTGTGAGCTATGATGCCACTGCACTCTACCAGGGCAACGGCTTGAGACGCTGTCTCAAAAAAAAAAACAAAACAAAAAACCCAGATGGCAAGAGTTTAGAAAATAAATGAGAGATGAAATGGTAAAGGTAATAAATACATGTGGCCCGTGCATTTGATTGTGAAAGTTTGTAAGCATTTTAAGAAAAAGCCGCGGGGAAAAGTTGCCTTTTCCTTATTACTCCATGCCTATCACTGGTTTGCTCAGGATTCTCAGCTTAGCGGGGTTTTAGACATGAAATGATTTTATTGCTGTTAATATCTGCTCCCAACAATTCTCTGCTGAATTCTCACTTCCTATAGTGTGGCAATGCAGTAGCTATCAGATTGGCCAGATTTAATGATTTCCCCAGCATTTTTTTTTTTTTTTTTTTTTGGTTTTTGGCTGGGGCTACGTTTGAACCTACCACCTCTGGCATATGGGACCGGCGCCCTACTCCTTGAGCCACAGGCGCCGTCCCTTCCCCAGCATTTTTTTATTATTCAACCACTCCCATTTTTGTGTTTAAGATTCATTCTTATTTGTTTGTTTATTTATTTATTTATTTTGAGACAGGTCTAGCTCTATTGCCAGGTCTAGAGTGCAGTGTCATCCTCACAGCTCACTGAAAGCTCAAGCTCCTGGACTCAGCAATCGTCCTGCCTCAGCCTCCCAAGAAGCTGGGTCAACGGGCCCACACCACTACTCCCGGCCAATTTTTCTGTTTTTATTTTTTAGAGATGAGGAGGGTCTTGCTATGTCGTCCAGGCTGGTCTCAAAATCCTAACCTCAAGCGATCTTCCCATCTTGGCCTCCCAAAGTGCTGTGATTATAGGTGTGAGCCATGGCACCTGGCCCTAATTATTTTAAGACTCTAATTATGAGTCTACTCATACAAATAAAACAGGTAAAGTCATAGAGATAGAAAGTAGAATAATTATCAAGGGCTGGAGAGAGGGGTTTGGGATGGTAGAAAAGTCCTGGAGATGGACAGTGGTAATGCATGTACAACATTATAAAGGAATTTAATGCACTGAATTATGTACTTAAATGTGGTGAAAATAGTAAATTTTAGGCCATGTGCAGTGGCTCATACCTGTAATTGTAGCACTCTGGAAGGCTGAAGCAGGAGCAATGCTTGAGATCAGGAACTCTAGACCTGAGCAAGGGCAAGACCTCATCTCTACTAAAAATAGAAAAACTAAGCAGGCATGATGGTACACGCCTATAGTCCCAGCTACTCGGGAGACGAAGGCAGGACGATCTCTTGAGTCCAGGAGTTTGGGGTGGCTGTGAGCTGTGATGACACCACAGTACTCTATTCTGGGGCAACAGTATGAGACTCTGTCTCAAAAAACAAAACAAGGCTTACCTCCAGTAGCTCAGTGGTTATGGTACCAGCCACATGCACTGAGGCTAACGGGTTTAAACCCAGCCCAGGCCAACTAATCAACAATGACAACTGCAACAAAAAATAGCCCGGTGTTGTGGCGGGCGCCCATAGTCCCAGATACTTGGGAGGCTGAGGCAAGAGAATTGCTTAAGCCAAAGAGTTGGAGGTTGCTGTGAGTTGTGAAATGTCGGCACTCTACCTAGGGTGACATAGTGAAACTCTGTCTCAAAAAAAAAAACACAAACAAACAAACCAAAACCCAATAAATTCTATGTTATATGTATTTTACAACACAAAACATTTGTTTTACAGATTTAGTACTAGGCATTTGAAAACTTCCATCTTGAACTCAGTTGCCCAGCCCCTTAGCCCCCTCCCACCCTGTCCCCATGTAACTTTCTGGGCTGCTCCAGGTGTTGTCCTGGAGACTGAAGGCCCCCTGCCAGTCCCTGGGACTTGGAAAAGTGGGTGGGTGGAGCTGCCCCACCTTCTTCCTAGGCTTACTGTGATTCCAGCCCTTCAGACCCCCATGACACCTGTGACATCTGCCCCTTACAAGTCTTACATGGCTGCCCCCATACCTCAGTGAGGAGGAAACTGGACCAGATATGGTGCCACCCTCCTTGGCTCCCAGAATATTCCCTGTGATCTCTCTTACCCAGTTCAGCTCCATTTGGCTCCAGGGTATCTGTGGAATTTGTACCTTACCAGGAGTCCAGCTGGGGAAAGTGATGCCAGTATCCCCAACTTGCTGAACCCCAATCTGGATGAGAGATTGTTTTAGGACTCTTCTGCTTACTTAGCTCAAGGATTAAAGGAATCCCTTTTCCTTTGTGATAGGTGGAATCCCAAGACTGGCAGCCTGTGCCTCACCCTTGCATAATCCTCTTCCTTGAGAGTGGGCGGAACCTGTGAATACAGGTCATGAAATATCAAAAGGAAAAATGCAGATTGAAGTCCTAACCAGGTGACTTTGAAACAATCAGAAGGGAGCTTGTCCTGGTGGCCAGGCAAGGAATACATCCTCCTCCCTTCCCCTACTGGACTTTGAAGGTGAATGCTGACTACGTTGACCCTCCAATGGAAAAGGGAGTGGGGTTGGGGGTATAGTTGGGGAAGGGCCAGTTCAGACTTGCTGGCTGTCAGGAAGGCCTGAGAAGATGTGGTTGGTGCCCGGTGACTTCTTGAATGTGAAATGTACACCATGGTAAGTACCTTGGGCTCTTAGGTTTGCTTTTTAGGACAAGAAACATTCCACTTACCATTGTATCACTGATGGTGAATCATAAGCCTGGGGGGTGAGTTCCCCCTTCTTTTCACATTGGGACTCTCTCTAGGAAAAGTTGTCATCTTTTAAAAATTCTATATATCAATTTAGAAATTGAAATAAAATGTGAAAATTCTCCAAGAATTGTCAATAAGAGTCCTCCATCCTCCCCTTCAACCTATATTGCAACTTGGAAATACAATGGCGACCAGCGCCCAGAAGCCTTGTTACTCCTATAGGCCCTTCAGGGACCTGGGTGCTGGTCTGCGAAGCTGAAGGGCTTATCTGGGTGTCGCTGTCATGCTAAATGGTCAGCGATCTGGCCAGGATTCTTCGGTCCTGACTCTGGTCTGGGGAGAAGAGCTGACTCACAATTCAGGAAATGAACACACTTAAGTTCAGGGTCAGATCAGAGAGGAAATTATGTCTTGAGTCAGAATTGAGTTATACGAAAAAATATCGGCCTTCACACCTGGATATCTGGTATAATAAAATGTTTTAACAGAAATGAGTTGACACCAATTCAACCTCACAGAACAGTAGCACAGACCACAGATGTCCCTTCCTTGGCTCACTGAGCTCATCTTCCCTTTCCTAAGAGGCACTGCGTATGTCTATATCCCAAACAGGACTGAGCCGTTGGGTCCCTGCTCTTACCTAGCACTCACCTGGTAAGTTTCAACCCATATGCAAATCTCCTGGAAACAAGTTTCACTCCCAAAGCACATGGGGTGTGGGGGTGGGGAATAGGGTTTACAGAAGGCAGGCAGAAGCTGGAAATGGTTAAATGCCTAGGCCTCCTAAGAGCAGCTGCCCAGTCTCCCCAGACACCACAGGGTCCCAGGCCATTTTCAAAATCGTGCAAGCTTTGCATACTTTATCTGTGAAAGGTTTAAATGGTGGTGCCCAGAGACCAGGCCATAGAAGAGATGTTCAGGCCAGGTTTATTGAAAGGGGAGGGTGACCTGGCTGGGCAGTGCAAAGATGGCACAGTTAGAACCCCCTTTTATATAGGGTTATAGAGGGTGGGCTTGCCTGTCAGTGTAGGAACTTTTGGCTAGAACTTCTCAGGGGGTGGGTTAGCCACATCCTTTGTATCCTTGTCTTAGGAGGAGAGGAGAAGGGGAAAGGTTTGTGTGTGGCTGCATTAGGCTCCCCCCAATCTGTAAACCAAAAGCCAGTCACACAGATCAGCAGAAGCAAAATGCATTGTCCTCAAGCCAAGTGGTAACCGCCCATTGCCCCTGAGGCTTATGTCTGGGGAATGCAGTTCATCCTACTTGTCCCTGCATTTACAGAATCACTTATATTCTACCTGTGGATTAATAGATTGTCAGTGATTAACAGGTTTATCGTGTGATTCTTGCCTGTGTTTCCTCGCAATCCCCTCTTAGCTGTAAGTTCCAGACAGGACCCTTATCTCCACCGTCTATGGTTGTAGCTCCCAGACCAGGGTGGGGAACCTCTGGCCTTCTAGGTCCTTAAGTGCGGCCTGTTGATTGAATCCAATTTTACAGAACAAATCCTTTTATTTTTATCAATACCCTTTTGTTTATCTTTTAATTTTATTTTTATAGTGAGCATACTTAAAATACCAAAGAATAAAATAAGTTTCAATGAAATAATCCTCCCCATTGAGGGGCACTCTTAGAACACTGGGAAACCACAAGGGCTAAACTAACCCTGCTATGCTCATGATTTAGGTCTAACTTCCCCCAGGGCCTGAATATTGTCACTACCACAGAAGGCTGGTTGGGGAGAGTTTATGGGGCCAATGGTCTGTCATCAGTTTTTGACTATGATGCACTTTGTTTCTGTCTGAAGTAGAATTTGTGAATAGTTACCCAGCTAGACAATATTTTATAATTCTGTCTGCTTAACAGCCCGTCATGTCAAAGAGGGCCAAACGGAGACTGAAGGAAGAAAACAGATTTTTTTAATGAGGATTAGGAATTGCAACATGATCTTATTTCTGCTAAAGATCAGATGACTTGCTCGCTTTGTGATACTGCAGTATCAACCTTCAGGAAGCTCAGTGCTCATCAGCATAACACTCATTGGGACCACAAGTATTATTATTATTTTTTTTTAGAGATAAGAGTCTCACTCTATCGCCCTTGGTAGAGTGCTATGGCGTCACTGTTCACAGCAACTTCCAACTCCTGGGTTTAGGCGATTCGCTTGCCTCAGCCTTCCGAGCAGCAGGGACTACAAGTGCCCACCACAACGCCCGGCTACTTTTTGTTGCAGTTTGGCTGGGGCCGGGATTGAACCCACCACCCTCGGTATATGGGGCCAGTGCCTTACTCACTGAGCCACAGGAACCACCCTGGATTTTTTTTTTTTTTTTTTTGATACAGAGTCTCACTTTATCGTCCTCAGTAGAGTGCTGTAGCATCCCAACTCACAGCAACCTCCAACTCCTGGGCTTAGGCAATTTTCTTGCCTCAGCCTCCCAAGTAGCTGGGACTACAGGCATCCGCCACAACGCCCGGCTATTTTTTGTTGCAGTTTGGCCAGGGCCGGGTTCAAACCCACCACCCTCAGTATATGGGGCCAACACCCTACCCACTGAGCCACAGGCGCCACCCGGGACCACAAGTATTTTCAAGTAGAGGGAAAGGCATGAACATTGTATTGCAGAAATGAAAAGATGGAATGCAAACGCAAAGACAATTCTTTCGAGCAGCAATAAGACCTGGAAATAACACCACTGAGGCAACTTCCAAAGTAGCTTATTGACTTGGGAAAAATAGGGAAGCCATTTAGTGGTGTAGAAATGTAACAGGGTAAGTTATCAAAGTTGTAGGGTGCTTAGATATCAATCACATTGCAAAGTACAAGCAAGTGCCTCTCATGAGAACCATAACTACTCCAGCAGCATGAATTAGCCTCCAACTTTAACAGAACGACTTCATGCAATACTTCAGAAGGAAAACGGGTGCTATTCAATTGCTTTGAATGAATCAACTGATACCTCAGGGCAGGTTTTAAACTTTGTTCAGGTCATAACAGAAGACTTTGCTACAAAGAATTACTCACTTTGGGCACTCTTGCAAACAATACAGGGAATAGATACCTTAGGCAAATTTCAAGACAAATGTCACGAATGTGAACCAAATTTGGTAAATGTAGTGAGTATATGTACAGACGATGCACCTTCTGTGATAGGAAATCATGAAGGATTTATTGCACAGACAAAAAAAGTATTAAAAGATCCAGATGTTCTTTCTTTTCATAGCACCTTGCATAGCAAAATCTCTGTGCTAAAGCTACTATTTCAAGTGACACTTTGCAACAAGTTGTAAGTATGAGTAACTATAGTCACCCAAATGCGACTTTGGCATTATCAGTTTTGTAACACACCATCATTGAACAATGAGATATTCCATGTGGATTTCCCAACATTAAGTGTGTCATGCTTAAGTGTGTTGGCTATCCCAGGAACAGGTGTTAGGGAAAATTTTATCTGTCCAAAAACAGGTAGTTAAATTTTATGATGAGCAGAATCAACAATGTAAATTATTGAAAAACAATCACTATAGGAATGCAGCCTTTCTGTCTGATATAATGTCAAATCAAAACACCGCGAATATTTCTTTGAGGGGTAAAGTCTGTATATGTATATGATAATGTGGCAAAAAATCTAAGTATTTTGGAAAAAGCTATCTTTTTTTCAAAATACTTCTTCAAAAGAAAATTTCACATGACCATTTTCTCCAGTTAGCAGAGGTCATTGATGAGCAGGATGGTGTATGTAAATGGTTTGAAGAATACGCAGCTGTTATAGACCTATTAGTTGGAGAATACAATAAAAGATTCTCTGACTTTGGGTGGCGCCTGTGGCTCAGTGAGTAGGGCGCTGGCCCCATATGCCGAGGGTGGCAGGTTCAAACCCAGCCCCAGCTAAACTGCAACAAAAAAATAGCCGGGTGCTGTGGCGGGCACCTGTAGTCCCAGCTACTCGGGAGGCTGAGGCAAGAGAATCGCTTAAGCCCAGGAGCTGGAGGTTGCTGTGAGCTGTGTGAGGCCACGGCACTCTACCAAGGGCCATAAAGTGAGACTCTGTCTCTACAAAAAAAAAAAAAAAAGATTCTCTGACTTTGAGAATCCTGACATCATACTCAAATTCGCATTTCAGCCTCACCTAGTTGGTATCACTGAGGCAGCTAAAGAAAAACAGATGGGGCTCAGCACCTGGGCCACAGTGGTTATGGTGCCAGCCACAAGCACCAAGGCTGGCAGGTTTGAATCCAGCCCAGGCCTGCTAAACAACAATGATAACTGCAACAAAAAAATAGCTGGGCATTGTGGCCAGTGCCTATAGTCCCAGCTACTTGGGAAGCTGAGGCAAGAGAATCGCTTATGGCCCAAGAGCTGGAGGTTGCTATGAGCCGTGATGACATGGCACATTACTGAGGGCAACATAGTGAGACTCTGTCTCAAAAAGGAAAAAGAAAGAAATTGCCAAATGAAATATGAAAAAGTGCAATAGAATACCCATACCTTTCACAACATGCCCCAAAAGCTTTCTTGCTTTTCAACAACTTATGCTGCAAATCTATATTCTCCTACCTAACCCAACTCAAGACACCCTAAGGACACATATGACCGACACCCATCCACAGGATCAACTGAAACTTCAGACCTCCATGCTGCAACCAAATATTCAAATGCTTTCTGACAAAAAGCAGACATGACAAAGCCATTACAAAGTAATTTAACTTTAAAATTAACCAAGTTAAAATTAACAAAGTTTTAGGCTGCTTGTGTTGGCTCATGCTTGTAAACCTAGCACTCTGGGAGGCTGAGGTGAGTGAAGCTCAGGAGTTTCAGACCAGCCCCAGCAAGAGTGAGATCTTGTCTCTAAAAATAGTGAGCTGTGGAGCAGCGCCTGTGGCTCAGTGAGCAGGGCACTGGCCCCATATACCGAGGGTGGCAGGTTCAAACCCAGCCTCAGCCATACTGCAACAAAAAAATAGCCGGGCGTTGTGGTGGGCGCCTGTAGTCCCAGCTACTCGGGAGGCTGAGGCAAGAGAATCGTCTAAGCCTAGGAGTTATAGGTTGCTGTGAGCTGTGTGACGCCATGGCACTCTACCAAAGGGGATAAAGTGAGAATCTGTCTCTATAAAAAAAAAAAAAATAATAATAATAATAATAAATAAATAAAAATAAAAATAAAAATAGTGAGCTGTGGAAGGTGCTTGTAGTTCCAGCTACTTGGGAGGCTGAGGCAAGACGGTCGCTTGAGCACAGGTGTTTGAGGTTGCTGTGAGCTATGATACTACAGCACTCTACCAAGAGCAATGAAGCAAGACTGTCTAGAAAATAAAAATTAAAAAATAAATAAATAAAAAATTAAAAAAAATAGAAAATAAAAATTAACAAAATTTTTAAATTTTTTGTTTGTTTTTTATAGATACAGAGTCTCACTTTGTCACCCTCCATAGAGTGCCATGATGTCACAGCTCACAGCAACCTCCAGCTCTTGAGCTTAGGCAAGTCTCTTGCCTCAGCCTCCTTAATAGCTGGGGCTACAGGCATAATTTTTGAAATTATTAAATTACGTAGTAGTTAAGAGTTTTACAAAATAGGGCGGCGCCTGTGGCTCAGTGAGTAGGGCGCCAGCCCCATATGCTGAGGGTGGCGGGTTCAAACCCAGCCCCGGCCAAACTGCAACAAAAAAGTAAGCTGGGCGTTATGGCGGGCGCCTGTAGTCCCAGCTGCTCGGGAGGCTGAGGCAAGAGAATCGCCTAAGCCCAAGAGTTAGAGGTTGCTGTGAGCCGTGCGACGCCACGGCACTCTACCTGAGGGTGGTACAGTGAGACTCTGTCTCTACCAAAAAAAAAAAAAGTTTTACAAAATAATGTACATTTTTTAGTATATCTAATTGCAGTTTCTTGAATGTGGCTTTATTTGATTACAGCTAAATTAATGAGGCCTTCCAACATGAACGGATTCCCCCACCCTGTTCTAGACCTTACCCCCAGTAACAGCTGGCTCATCACCAACAACAGGTAATTTTTGAAGGAAGAATGAATGGGCATCCCATACTCTCTGCCCTGTTTGGACCTCAGTCACTTAGCAGTTCCTAAATTTTGCACGAGCAGCACTTGTTTTTCACCGGGGACCTTCTAGAGTTTTTCTTCTCTTTTAGAACTCTTATCACTAAACTTAGATATCACTTACCGTTTTCTTCCACAATCAAACAAAACAAGACATAAGTTTCTCCTTCAAAGTACGACCTGGGAAAACGGACAAGGTAGCCCAGCAGTCACCGTCTGGCTGTGTGAAACCATTCGTTTTGCCTGTATAGCTTTTCTCTAAACTTGTCACCCAAACCCTCCAGGTCATAATTTCCTCCTCTTCAGAAACAAAATAACTATTTTTCTCTTTTTTTTAAATCAGGAAACCTCACAAACAAGTTACCCTTGAAATCCATCAATCTCCTTCTCTTCCTTTCATCCATCTACCAAATATTTATTAAATGTTAGATATAAAGCAGATTCTGTGCTATACACATTGGTATTTATTGTCTCTTCTAAAAAAATAAAACATATTAGTTTTTGTTCATTATAAAAATCATATAGTCACAACAAACAATTTGGAACGCATACAGTCCTATAAATAAGGGTTATAAGGCTGGGCGTGGTGGCTCACGCTTGTGATCCTAGCACTCTGGGAGGACAGATGGGTGGACTGCTTGCGCTCAGGAGTTCGAGACCAGCCTGAGCAAGAGCAAGATCCTACTAAAAAATGTTAAAAACCAGTCAGGCATTGTGGTGGGCGCAAGTAGTCCCAGCTACTTGGGAGGCTGAAGCAAGAGGATCACTTGAGCACAGGAATTTGAGGGTGCTGTGAGCTATGATGATGCCATGGTACTCTAACCAGGGCAACAAAGACTCTATCTCAAAAATTAAAAAAAAAAAAGCTGTTATCTTTTTGATATATCCTTCTAGTTTTTCCATAAATCATGCATTTTCCATAGCTAAAATAAGAACTTTACATATAAGTTTACAATGTTCTTTTTTTCCTCTTAACAATATATTTTGGTATTTTCTTGTACTCATAACAATTTCTCATTTTTAATAGCTGCATAATAGTTCTTTTTTTTTTGAAACAGAGCCTCAAGCTGTCGCCCTGGGTAGAGTACTGTGGCATCACAGCTCACAGCAACCTCCAACTCCTTGGCTCAAGTGATTCTCCTGCCTCCACCTCCCAAGTAGCTGGGACTATGGGGGCCCACCACAACGCCCAGCTATTTTTTGTTGCCACTGAAAGAACCAGACCAGCGTCATCTTAAGAGTTAAGTTTTGCTCCCCCCACCCCCACCCCCCGTATTTCACTCAGTAAGTTTTACTTACCAGACAAGCCCAGGCAAGCCCAGGTAATTCCCTGAAATCATGAGACAACCGCCCACCAATCAGGGACCCCCACCTAACCAATCCAGAAGGGCCCCCTTTGTTTCAAGCTGTGCACGCCCACCAGCTGCGCGGGACCATAAGAAGCCCCTGCTCCAGAGCTCAGGGCTCCTGGCTCAGATCTGTTGAAACGGAGTCCCCAGGAGCCCAAGTTCGAACTTGCAATAAAAGGCCCTTTTGCTTTTGCATCAGACTCAGCTCCCTGGTGGTCTTTGTGGGGGATTTCGAGATCTGGGCACAACACAGCCATCATTGTTGTTTGGCAGGCCTGGGCTGAATTCGAACCGCCAGCTCAGGTATATGTGGCTGGTGCCTTAGCCACTTGAGCCATAGGCACTGAGCCACTGCATAATAGTTTATTTAAACTTCTCCTTAATTTTGGTTGTTACTAATTTTCTGATGGTATGAAAAAGGAGCCAGTGTTTATTTTTTTATTTTTTAGAGACACAGTCTTACTATGTCACCCTTGTTAGAGTACTATGGCATCACAGCTCACAGCAACCTCCAACTCTTGGGTTTAAGTGATTCTCTTGCTTCAGCCTCCTGAATAGCTGGGACTACAGACGCCTGCCACAATACCCGGCTACTTTTTGGTTGTAGTTGTCACTGTTGTTGGGCAGGCCCTGCTGGGTTCGAACCCACCAGCTCCAGTGTATGTGGCTGGTGCCATAGCCACTGATCTACAGGCGCTGAGCCACCAGTGTTTATCTTTATGCATAAATCTTTATGATTATTTCTGATTATTTCCACAGAAGCCCTGGATATGAAATTATAGGGTCAAAATATATAAACATTTTTAAACTCTACAGGTGCCTGTAGTCCCAGCTACTCCAGAGGCTGAGACAGGAGGATCACTTGAACCCAGGAGTTGGAGGTTACTGTGAGCTAGGCTGATGCCACTGAGCTCTAGCCTGGGCAACAGAGTGAGACTTCTCAAAAACAAAACAAAACAATAATACAAAAACAATACCACATACAAAGCCCGCCCTCCCCCCCTCCCCCAGACCATTTCTTTTTTAACCCTCACTTGGTGTCCTTTCTTAACTTTTAGTCCCTTTATGTGTGTGGTTTGGCAGAACCTGGACAAAGGTGCCTGGACGAGGGGGCTCATTGAGGACAGAGAGCCGGGCTGTGCTCAGCAGTTAAGCGGATCCCTGGCTAGGTCTGCACTGGCCCACAGGATGGCCAGCTGACCATAATTCCCACAAAGATCTGGTACATGCTAGCCGGGGCTGGCCTTATTTCCCCCACTGGCTCTGAGCTGGAACTTTGTCAGCCTCATTCTTTCCCCCCTCTTTATTCCTAATGCCATCATCCTTTCATTTCTTCCTTCTTTTTTCTTCTTAACGTACAAGAAAAGATTCACAACGAAAGCTTAACCAAGCAAAACGAACAACAATAAAAAGAAAAATCATTCTGGCAAGCATTTATCCAAATATATTTCTTCTTGATCTGAGTTCCGAAAAGATAGGAGTTGCCTAAATTGCCTGTCACCCATAGGTTTTTAATAGTAAACACCTATTATTTTATTTTATTAAGTCACAGTATGGTAAATGCATTTACATTTAACACAAATGACAAAAATTTAAGAAGTTTAGAAAGAAACAAGAACATCACCAGAACGCTTAGGTTTATTATTCATCAAAGATTAAGGGCTGTCAGAATTGATTGTCTTCTGGATTTGGTTCAGAAAGAGGGAGATGATAATACTTGTCTAATTACCTAGCATGTTGGTAGATTAAAGTGCTTTGTAAACATTAATTAAAGATGCAGAGAGTTAGGTGAGGCCAGTGTGTTATTAGAGAAAAAGTTTTCTTCCCTTTAATCAAGTACCTCTTCCTGGAGAGGACAAAGAAATGATGTAAGGACTCAGGAATTGGGGCTCAGTCCCTACGGCAGCCAGGGTGATTCAGTCATTCCGTGTAACCAACCACTTCCTTCCTTCATTTTCTGTAAAATGAGGATAAACACAAACATTTTTGGAATGCAAGTTGTTATGATGTTTGCCATTTGAGCATACAACACGCTGCAATTAATAAAACCCCATTACTGATGTTTTCTCTCTCCCTACAGAGTTGTTCCACCCGTGGAAACGCTGGCAACATTCACTTCCACCCACCTACAAAGGCCTTCCACAACTAGCTGTTAACCTCAGTAGATATTTCCACAGGGATAAAGGAGAAACCGGCAACACGCAATGGGGCTAGAAGTCTCGGATGGACTCTTCAGCTCCCGGAACCTCAGTTTTCCTCTCTGTAAAATGGGGATAAGGGGCGGTGCCTGTGGCTCAAGGAGTAGGGCGCCGGTCCCATATGCCGGAGGTGGCGGGTTCAAACCCAGCCCTGGCCAAAAACCACACACACACAAAAAAAGAAAATGGGGATAAGAAACCACAGGATCATTTTAAGGGTTAAATGTAATAATGTGGGTAATGCCATGCCCGAGGGTATAAGAATTCAATCAATGGCAGTTGGTGCTATTATCCTCAAATATAAAATAACCTCTCAAAGCTAGCGATAGTGAAAAATCATAATAAAGTTGTGTCTCGTTCAAGTTCAAACGCACATCCCTACTGCTTTTCTCTGCGTGGGTAGCGCAGGGATGCGGACTGGGGATTTGCGCGCTGGTCGTGCGCTTATCCAGACTTCCTTCGCGGGCGGAGGACCCGCCCCCGCCCCCCGGACGGCCGCCTGGACACCGCGCCTGTCCCTTTAAGTGCCGCGGGCGCGCGCAGTGCGTGTCCGGGGAGCCGGGCCGCGGCGACCGGGGAGCGCGCACACGGGGCGAGGCGCGCGCGGGCGGCGGCGCGAGGGCTGCGGGCGGCGATCGGCGATCGGCGTGGGCAGCTGCGGTCCCCGCGCGGGCCGGCCCCGGGTGAGTGCGCTGACCCCAGGCAGGGCTGGAGCGGCGGCGCCGGGTCTGGAAGAGAGTCGAGGCGCGGCGGGCGGTGTGCGCCCTCTCCCCGGCCCGGCTGCGCGCTGTCCCCACGCCCCTTCCCGGCTCTGCACCTGGGACACCAGGGTCGCCGAGGGCGAGGCCACCAGGTCGTCACTGCGCTCCTGAGAACTCCGGGGCTCGGGAAGCTGGGCAGAGGCGCGCAGTTTGGGTCTTCCAGGGGCGGGTGGCCACCGGTGGGTGGCGGTTTTCTAGCTTTGGACTTGGAGTGTCCACGCTGTCCCTGACGCCCCGTGCCCGGAGTCCTGCTGGGGACACGGAGCCACACTTTTCACCGGGGACCTCTGTGGGTCCGACCTTGGGCAGGGGTGGGTGGCCGGAGCCACCTGTGGACCTGACCTGGGGGCTTTGGCAAAGTGGTCAGTAGGTTTCTGTCCTGCGCCCCCCGCCCCCCGGGCAGGTAAATGAATCACGCGGGAACGTGTCGGATCTGCCCAGTGAACGGGTGGGAGGGATTAAAAAAAAGAAAAGAAAATGAGGCTGATGTGATGAAATTTCACAAAAGCCAATAAAATAAACTCCAGTATTTCTTCAAGGCTTTGAAAGTTTCCCAGTATTGTTTTACAGAGTCTAAATTTAAGCATTCTAGCCCCCCCTTAACCGCAGGAACTAACCTCAGAAAACTTTTTAACTCTTTCCCAGAACCTAGTTGGTGCAGAGCAGAAAACCCAAGGGTACAAGAAAAGATTTTATGTCTCTTTTTCCTCCTCAACAGAGTAAAACATTCAGGTCTGTTGCTGGAGAAGGTAGAAGATTCCTTCTGGCTCCAATTTTAATGGAGAACTTTTTTTTTTTTTTTAATCTGTATTACTGAAAGGTATAGAAACACCAAACCAGGTGTAAGAGTGAACTTGAGGGAAATGCTCCCAAGAGAAAACTTTATTAAAAATACTTTTCTACTTGATTTTTTTCAAAAGCACTCTGTAGGGCTCCTGCATTAGGGAGAGGTTTGCCCTGAAAGTTCCATGTCTGAATGTTACTGATTGTTTTTCTAGGTGGAGGAGGTATTTTCATTCCTGAAGCCAATGTGGAAATACAAACAAATGTCCTATTTACTTGGGATTGGGTGGGAAGGATGGAAGTTGTCTAAACTCTTTCTTGCCAAAATTGACAGCGTATGTATGGAATCTTGTGTGTTTTCTTGCCCAGACTAGTAATAGCCATTTTTAACTAACTGGGTATATTTCTTGGTAACAGCACTTCAAATGAGCTTCTCTTTGAAAATTGGGGGTGCTGATGATTTAAAAGTAACACATTTTCTCCATTACTAGAAATAAGAAATCCAAAATTAGAGTGATAATTGAGAGAAAGCTGGAAAGAAGAGTGATGCTTTTAAGAAAATTTGAGTATGTTTGGCTCCTCTGTTGAGAGGGGGGATTGCGTGTGTTAAATGCAGGCCTGGCACACTGGTTAATTCATTCAGCAATATCTGTAGACTGACCACCTACAGTGTGCTGAGCCCTGACTGGTCGTTGGGCATACAATCATTTCCAGGTAGCAGCCATATGGTTCAAACTGATTAAAATCAGATCAAGTAAGCCTTCATCAGGAGCTGAAGAGATACCTGCTCCCGCTGCCAAGTTCTCAGACACCTAAGGAGCCTATAGTTGGCACAGTATGGTTATCATAAAGATCATCTCAGATAACTGCAGGAGGCAGCCTGGAGCCTTCAACTGGGTCGAGCACAGTTGAGAGCAGGGAATCCTCTGGAAACAAAAAGTTCTAAGTGCATCTTACCTACATTGTTGTGGGTCAGCCGCCAAACGGCCGAGAGGCCAGGAAGGTGCCAGGGGAATCCTAGGAGCATCCCACTACACGAGCTCTTTTTTCTGACAGTGAAGGGTGGCATTCCTTTTCAGTTTCCATTGCACTTTTGTTGGCAATGTGGTCGCTTTGTAGCTGCCCATGCGCTCTAAGCTGTCCTTGGCAGCTCTGTTCGTGATGGACTTGGGGCCATCTCCTGTCTACTCTGAGAGGTTGGCCTCTGATAACAGCCTCCGTGGAAAGCCACAGCAGACCTACACCTCTCACTAAGGCTGTTGTCCCCTTTCAGACTCACCACATTCATCTGGAAACTTAAGAGTATTTGAAGGAAACCTGTGCTGTGTTTATAATCTGCACGGTCAGGATTGGTAGAAAGGAAGGGACGTGTGGGGCAGAACATTCTGCCTTCTTGGCTGTTTGTGAACGACTATCTTCAGACTGTGTATGTCCACAGACTCCAGCCCTGGGAAGACTTGATTCCCTTTTATTTTTTTATTGAAGTAAAATACATGTAACATGAAATTTGCCACTTTTGAGTGTGCAAATCAGTGGCACTAAGTACATTCCTTTCACAGTGTTATGCAACCATCATCCTATCACGTTCCAGAACTTTGTCATCACCCCTAAAAGAAACGTGTACCCATTAAACAGACAGTCCCTTTTCCCCTGCGACCCCAGCCCCTGGGGTAATCTCTTTCTGTCTCTGGATTTTCCTATCCTGAACGTTTCCTATAAATGAAATCTTACAGTTTGTGGCCTTTTGAATCTGGCTTCTTTCCTTTAGCTTAATGTTTCCAAGATCTCTCCCTAGTGTAGCCTGGGTCTGTTCTTCAGGACGTTTTAGGGTTGAATAATATTCTGTTTTGTAGCTCTACCCCATTTTATTTCCCCATTTGTCAGTGAATGCACACCGGTTGTTTCTACCTTTGAGCTGCTGTGAACGGACTACTGTGAATAGTCAGTCGTGTGCAAATTTTTGTTTGAACACCTTTTTCGGTTCTTCTGGGTCTGTACCTGAGAGTGGGCTTCCTGAGTCATATGCTGAGGGCTGCTGAACTGTCTTCCCAGACTGCAACATTCCGCATTCCCACCAGCAGTGTGCGAGGGTTCTGGTTTCTCCACATCCTTGCCAACACTCACTATTTTCTTTTTCTAAGTTACGGCCATCCTCATGGACATGAAGTGCTATCTCTAATAGTTTTGTTTCCCTAGTGACCAGTAATGTTGAACATCTCTCCACGTGCTTGTTAGCCACTGACAAATCTTCTTTAGGGAAATGTCTGTTTCTCTGGTATTAGCTTTCCTATCTCCAGAGCTTGCATGTAGATGGAAGGGCAGTTGTTTTGTAGAGCTTGGTTTGTATATTCCTTCTCAGACCTTCCTTCTGTTGTGGATACTTTTCCCCCTGATTTCTTTTTTGTTTGTTTGTTTGTTTTTGTCTGGGGCTGGGTTCGAACCCACCACCTCCGGCATATGGGACCAGCGCCCTACCCCTTGAGCCACAGGCGCCGCCCTCCCCCGGATTTCTCTTTTGGGCTTCTCCTCCTAAGAAGCCAGTTTTCTGACTAAGTGCTGTGAAATATTTAATACCTGCCTGTTTTCGTTATTGAACCCAAGGCTGCAGCGTTCATCAGCTCACTCAGCAATGCAGTGATTGGTGCCTGTTTGACGATGACCTACGGTTCTCTGAGCCCTAAGCAGGGCACTGGACATACCAACACACCAGTCCCCGTATACTCCTCTTTTTGATGTACACAATTTATGTTTTATTTTTAAAGACAAGTTAATGGCACTTAGGGAAAAAGAACAGTACTGCACTTCACCCTCCTGGAACTTGATTTTCTGGTCTCTAAAATTTGGGGTAGGACCGAAGGACATCTTAGGCCCTTCTGAGATCCTGAAACTAGAGATTCTGAATTACTAATTCACCACAGTTTTCCTTTACAAACCCAAATCTGACAGTATTTAAAATACTCTATTTTGTACAAATTAAAGGAATGATCTGTGTGGGTGGAAAAAACACCTGTATTCTTTTATATCAGACCCTAAGAAGGTAACAATTGCTGCCTCCCCAGATGGTGTATTTGATAAAAGAACCACACTGGGCATGGTGGCTCATACTTGTAATCCCAGCATTTTGGGAGGCCCAGGTAGGAAGGTTGCTTGAGATCAGGATTTTAAGAACAGTCTAGACAACACAGCAAGACCCCATCTGTACAACCAAAAATAAAAACAAAGGGTGGCGCCTGTGGCTCAAAAGAGTAGGGCACCAGCCCCATATCCTGGAGGTGGCGGGTTCAAACCAGGCCCTGGCCAAAAACTGCAAAAAAATAAAAATAAAAACAAATTAGCTGGGTGTGGTGGCGTGCACCTGTAGTTCTAGCTACTCAGGAGGCTGAGGCAGGAAGATCTCTTGAGCCCAGGAGTTAGGGGCTTCCATGAGCTATGATGATACCACTGCACTCTAGAACCTTAGTGACAGAGTGAGACACTGTCTCGAAAAAAAATAGAGTTTAAGGAGTTTTCATGAACGTTGAAATTCCAAACATAAAAGAATATTTGGAAAAATTGGGAATAGAGAGGTGAATAAGGCCAGGGTCCTTACTCTCAAGAAACTTATGGCCTCGTAGAGGAGATAAGATAAATGACAAATATGAACTGATAACAATTCCACACATCCTTGGGGGACAGAGGACAGAGATATTCTTTCTGTCAGAAATGTCAGAACACCAGGAGAATGTAACATTTGAGCTGGGCCAACAAGAGCTGCAAGTGGAAAATTAGGCTAACATGGTAGACGTGTGGATTTCATCATCATCCTATCATCCGAGACTTTGGCCTCTAATTTGGAGCCATTAACCTTTGTAGGTTCGTGAGAGTAAGATTGTGACTGCAGATCTCAGCTGCGGGCTCCACTGCGCCATAGGCATATAGACGTTTATAGCCGCAGGGAGTAACTTGAACAGGATGTTCAGGATTGAGAAAGGAAGGATGAAAACACAAAGATAAAAGATGGTATAAACATGGGAGAAACCCGAAAATGTCAACTAGCAAATAGAATTCCTGGTCCAAAAAAGTGATTACACTAGAGTGCTAGCAGCAAGCCCCTAGGACTCACCACTTAGACTCAGAGGCTTTGCACCTCACTTTCCTGGTATGCTAAAGATACTGTCCTCTGTATCCTGGGGTGAGCTCCTGCTAGTACAGGCAAATTCACTTTCTGAATCAGGCGTCTTTAAAATCAATGGTGAAGTGAGTACACTGTGTAATTTCTTTTTTTTTTGCAGTTTTTGTCCGGGGCTGGGTTTGAACCCGCCATCTCCAGCATATGGGGCCAGTGCTCTACTCCTTTGAGCCACAGGCACCGCCCCGCTGTGTAATTTCTTTTCCCTGTTGACTCCTATTTCGATTTCAGTGATACCTTCTGAGGAAAAACATTTTAGTATCCACGTGTAATAAAACGGCACCTAAAATTTTATTTCAGAAAACACTTTGCTTTTTTTTTTTTTTTACAATGGTAATTATCAGTCATCAGAATATTATTAGGTTTACCATATGAAATTACCAATATTCAACGATGCCCCACACAAATGATAACCTTCCTAGGACTCAGCTCAGTCGGTAGGCCCTTCCCTTTTCAACCATTGTAAGCATTTCATGTCAGTGAACTTGAAAATACACAGAAAATGACAGTATGTTTAAATATTGTGTTTCTTCACAGATTCTCCTTTCATCTGGAGGTGAGTTTTGTTTGTGTTTTCCCAGGTGCTGAGGCTTACAAGCCTGACTGTCTCAGACCCTTTTCATTCCTTCCTGTAGTCATTGTCAAACTCTACTCTTGGCAATCCTTGAGAGTCTGAAAGTAATAACATCTTAACTGTCAATTGGAGTCATCTAGTTTTTTTCTTTCCAGCAAATATTTGGTTGTCCTAATTTCTTGAAAAAGTGCTAAAAACCCCTCGTTTGGCCTGGTGTGGTGGCCTCACACCAGTAATCCTAGCACTCTGGGAGGTTTAGGCAGGAGGATCTCTTGAGCTCAGGAGTTTGAGACCAGCCTGAGCAAGAGTGAGACCCTGTTGTGTCTCTGCCAAAAATAGAAAAGCTAGGGCATGGCTGGGGGCCCCTATAGTCCCACCTACTCAGGAGTCTGAGGCAGGAGGATTGAGTGAGGCCAGGAGATTGAGGTTGCTGTGAGCCACGGCACTCTAGCCTGTGGCAACAGAGTGAGACTGTCTTTAAAAAAAGAAAAAGTTTGACACTGTAGGTTGACCCAGCAGGAGATCTGGTGTGAGCTTTGCTCCTCTCTGGTTTGGACTGAAATCTGTTCAACTTGAGATAAGATATGTAAATCAGATCTGGCCTGCCCGTCTAACCAGGTGTTATAAATACCATTGCAAAATGGCCAGGCTCCCGGTCAGCTGGATTTTCCTTGTAAGGATGAATGAAAAATGCAGCCAAGAATTTTGAGCTTCTCAAAGGGAAAAAAAGGTGCTGTACAATAAGAAGGTATGGCTGTTACTTCCAAGTAGGAAGTACTGCATTTTGTCTCACCAGCTTAGCACATATCGGGCTGGACAAGGAGAATAACGGCTAAATAAATGAAGACAAAGCACCTGAACTTGTTTCACAAAAAGAAGAACAGCGTGCACTGAAAGATTCTTGTTTTTTCATTTTCTCAAGAATTCAGAAACGCTAGAGGCATATTGACTGTCATTTTTGGATAATGAGTTAGTAAGAATTTGCAGCGTCTGTCTTTGCAAACTTGTCATCAGATAGAACTGTTCTCCCAGCTAGATTTTGTTTTTGTTGGTAATTCTCTGCTTCCTTGTGGGTTGTTTCTCTTTGTTAACCAGAAACCCAGGAGACATCCCGACAACCAATCTCAGGTGAGATTTTACTTTAGGAAAATCGGGTTTTCATCTCTCATTCAGTGAGGAATCTGGTAGTCGGAAATGTCTTCCCTCAGGGCCTTTGAACTGGGCCTGCCTGGGTAGAGGCGACCTGGGGAACTTGTTTGCTTAACTGTGGGCGAATCAGCGACTTTCCTGCTTTGCTGGGCCCTAAGCAAATTATCTCTTCCTAGTAGTTGAAACTATGTACAATAGAGACAGCTTGAAATTAAAGTTGTTTTTCTACATTGTTCAAAAGAGCTTTTCAAAACCTGAAAGAGTGAAAGCATGATCGTTCTTCCACGAAGTAAAATTACCGGCCTTTTTCAATTTTTACTTGTACTCAATACCCTTGAGTGCCAAATAGAGTTTAAGGTCATCAGTTCTTACATAAGACATTTCAGAAGTAAGGAGAAACCCAACGCAGAGGAAGAGCAAAATCATAGGGAAAGGATGCTACACCAGGGACATTTTTAATACTCCAGAGCAAAACTAACTCTTCACCACACTCCCAGACAAAACCAGCTTCCAGCTGAGGGGGATTTTTCTTTGATCTCAGCCCTGGGACATAGTCCTGCTTGCTTAGTGAATATTTTTGGAAACATCCTTTTATTTTCAAGGCTTTTTTTCTTGAAATTGAGAAACAGCCCAAACTAGAGAGTAGTTCCTACATATTTATTTCTCTCTCTTTTTTGAGACAGAGTCTTAGTTTGTCGCCCTTGGTTGAGTGCCATGTCATCATCATAGCTCACAGAAACCTCAAACTCTTGGGCTCAAGCGATCCTCTTGCCTCAGTAGCTGGGACGACAGGTGCCCACCACAATGGCTACTTTTAGAGACAGGGTCTCACTCTAGTTCAGGCTGGTCTCGAACTCCTGAGCCCAAGCAGTCTACCTGCCGTGGCCTCCCGAAGTACTAGGATTACAGGCATGAGCCACCGCGCCCAGCTACATATTTATTTCATTTCAACCTGTTTATTTGTGTGCAGGCCTGTTTCTGAGCTAAATCAGTCCTGGACTGCATACTGACATTTATTACGTGCCAATATTGGGAATTGTTACTGGGTTAGGGTGTTCATATTGACTGGTACTGGCCTTCTGGTATATCCCTGTTAGTGAAGCCGAGTTAAGCCTCTCTTCTATAGCTGTGTGTAGCCATCCCCATTTGCCCTTGATTGAAATCCATACATTGCATGAGATTAATCTCTTTCAAATTTGAAGGATTTGATCTGTAAGTATGATAAAGGGAAAAGAAATGGTTACAACAACATTGACATGTTTGAAACTGCTCCTAAGTATTTATGTAAGCTTTTCTTTTAGATCAAAGCTCTATTTTTAGGATACCCTAATTTCTTTTTCCTACATAAGATGTTTTTAGAGTTTTAAAATGGGAATTTTGGTTAAGTAATTTTTTTTTTTTTTTTTTTTTTGAGACAGTCTCACTTTGTCACCCTTGGTGGAGTGCCGTAGCATCACAGCTCACAGCAACCTCAAACTCCTGGGCTTCGGCGATTCCCTTGCCTCAGCCTCCCGAGTAGCTGGGACTACAGGCACCCACCATGTCACCTGGCTATTTTTTGTTGCAGTTTGGCCAGGGCCCGGGTTTGAACCTGCCACCCTCGGTATATGGGGCTGGCATTCTACTCACTGAGCCACAGGTGCCGCCCTGAATGTTTTTTGTTTTTTTTTTGCAGTTTTTGGCCGGGGCTGGGTTTGAACCCGCCACCTCCAGCATATGGGGCAGGTGCCCTACCTTTGAGCCACAGGTGCCACCCTAAGTAATGAATCTTGATTATCTTTTGTAATGAGTGTTATCTAAAATGTTGGGGCTATATTTTTTTTTAAAAGAGCTTGGCCCATAAATTTATAAGCTGCCACCTGCTGCTCTCCTGCCTCTCTCACTCTCTGTGCTTCTGCCCAACTCTTCTGCTAGATTAATCTTGAAACACACTTGTGTATCACCACTCTCCTAAAAGCAATCAACATTTTATTCCTTTTTTGGAAGCGGAGTCTTACTCTGCTGCCTTGCCTAAAGTGCCGTGGGGTCATCCTGGCTCACTACAACCTCAGACTCCTGGGCTCAAGCGGATCCTCCTGCCTCAGCCTCCTGAGTAGCTGAGACCACAGATAGGCATACACTATCATACCAGCTAATTTTTTTATTCTTTGTAGAGTGCTCTTGCTGTATTGCCACGGCTGGTCTCCAACTCCTGCATCAAGTGAGCCTCCCACCTCAGAGTCCACCTTGGCGTCCCAGAGTGCTGGGGTCATGGTCACCAGCAGTCTATCCTAACCTACCTCCAACAAGCTTTAGAATCAAGGTTTCATCCTATCAGTCAACACCTGCTTCAACCTACCCCAGCCTTCCTATCGAGCCTGAGAATATCCTTCCATTTTTCCTACTGCACATTGAACAAAAGCTAGTGCAGCAGTTCTCAACCTGTGGGTCACGACAGGGCCGTGGCATTAGGAAGGTTGAGAACCACTGGTCTAGGTACTAAAAAAGACAGATGCGTGCGTCAGCCCTTCCAGAGAGAAATTCCATTCTGCACACTGATTCTTAAACCAGGCAATGTATCAGAAACTCTTTGGGACTCAGACCAGGCCTACTAAATGAATTTACGGGGTTGAGCCTCTGAACTGAGACAAATTTAACTTGTGCAGAACCTTTCATTCCTGAGAGATTGAGCATTTTACCGTCCAGGCCCACCAACCAGTGTCTCTGTTTGATTTCTGCAGAAGTGATCTGCTCCCTCAGAATGGGACGCTGACCCCTTCTGCACTTCCTGTGGTCACGCCGGTAGCGGGTTTCTGTGGGGATGCCTGTGAGCCACCAGAAGTCAGACTCCTCGGAGATGGACTCCAACATGTCCCCCCACTGCGGGCTCGGGGACCTGAGCAGAGGTGGGAGTTTGGAGAGTCGGAGCAGCGGGTCTCGGTCCAGAAGTTTCACACTGGTGAGTGGCGGCTTCCTTGGGAACTTTTGGGAGCCCTAGTTGATTGACTTTGCCCCTTCTGACCTTTAGGAAATATCCTACAAAATCTCCTCCATGCAGATTTTACATTTCTGATTTTTTGCATATCTCAAAACTTTCATAATGACCCACATACATGTATCATTTGATTGCTTTGCCAGAAGAAAAATATATAACAAATTACACTCTGAATATCTGAGAGCCTACAGATACTTAAGAATGGAGAGTCTGAAACTAACTTTTTAATTAAAACAATAAAGAAAAGAGAATATATAGAAAAGACATACACATTAATATTCCAATCATTAGTGTCCTGGAGTCTGGACACAGTCTTGCTCTGCTAAAGAAAGGTATTTCTTTTCATTTTTCTTTTCTTTTTTCTCCCCTCCCCTCTCCTCTCTTCTTTCTCTAAAAAAGATAGGGTCTCTGTCACCCAGGCTGCAGCACAGTGGCCTGATCACAGCTCACTGCAGCCTCAGACTCCTGGGCCTAAGTGAGCCTCCCAAGTAGTTGGGACTACAGGCATGTGCTACCACGCCTGGCTGATTTTTTTTTTTTTAAGAGACCAAGTCTCACTGTGTTGCCCAGGCTGGTCTCAATCTCCTGGCCTCAAGCAATCCTCCCGCCTGGACCTCCCAGAGCACTGAGATTGTTGTGCTCTCACAACACCTGGCCTTAGAAGGGCATTTCTAAAACTCGGCGTGGCTAACTTTGGGAATAGTCTAAAAGGTACCCTGTCCATGAGGTGATGGTGTTAAATTGAGAATGTTCATCAGATGAACATCTAAGCAAATGGGTACAATGATTTAGACGTTGAGATACTTGAATTATTTTTTGCCTTTCTTGTTCATTTTGCTGTAGAACTTGAGGAACAACTCTTCACACTCTTTGTACCATGGCCTCTTTTGATGGAGAGCTGATAGAATACCTGCCATTCTTCTCCAGGGAGAGACTGTGATACCAAGCTTGTCAAACATTTTGAATTTGGAGGAAAAAAAATTACTGCTTTGATATCACCATTCTGATTACAATGGGTCCATTCTTCATTTTAAGCAACTAATGCCTCTCACAACAAATCCTGCTATTCTCTGCAGAGATAAACTGGGCTTTACTGGCCTCTGCACACCTGCCCATTTTGAGGAATAGAGTTAACTGACTATTCTGTTAACCTTCTGTCTTTGTGTGTGTGTGTGTTTTAAGACGGAGTCTCATTTTGTCACCCTTGGTAGAGTGCCATGACGTCATAGCTCACAGCAGTCTCAAACTCTTGGGCTCAAGTGATTCTAGTGCCTCAACCTCCTAAGTAGCTGGGACTACAGGTGCCTGCTACAATGCCCAGCTATTTTTAGAGACAGGGTCTCTCGTGCTCATTCAGGCTGGTCTTGAACTCCTGAGCTCAAGCAGTCCACCTGCCCCGGCCTCCCAAACTGCTAGGATTATAGGCGTGAGCCACTGTGCCCGGCTCCTGTGTGGTTTATATATTCACTCTAATATTGAAGTGCTCTTGCAGGGATCTAGGATGCCGTGCTGAGTGTCACCCATTGTTGCAGATCCATATCCCCAGGCAGCACATTCTGAGTTGGAGGTTAGAGTGAAACAGGTTCCCTGGTGGAAGTGTCCCAGAATCAGTATCAGTGCCAGGAGGAGGAAGCAAGATCAGGCAGAGAGAGAAGTGTGGCTGTGACAATCTGTTTCTTTCAGCCAAGACAATCCCCAGAGAAACGCCGACAGCTCAGGGCAGTCTTCAGCCACACTCACCCCAGATGGGGGAAGAGTCCTCCGTTCCCGACTGGTGGTGCCTCGGGGTAGCAACTGTGGAAGGCTTAGGAGAAAATGAAAAGAAGCCTCTCAGTACTCAGAGCACCTGCAAGATACTTTAACCGGAAGCAGTGGGTCTGTGGTATGAACTCAGGGAGTTTCCCAGTCAACTGTTCACAGATGATACAGGCACGTGGAATAGCCAACCCTGTCATCTGGCAGATTCGGAGAGCACACAGCGTGTTGGCTGTTTGTTAGGATGTCATACGCAGGAATGTATCTTCAGGGGTAAGAGCTCTTGTGTAAAGGAGGCCTGTCGAGTCACAAAGAGAAATGGCTTATCCCACCCCCGGCGTCTCGGTTGGATCCTTGCATTTCTTTCTGTCTTTCTCTTTTTCATGGATCACTAAAAGTGAGGTGGTAAAATGTTCCCTCCTCCCTGGGATCTCACAAGTTTCTTAATTCTGCCGGTCCTGTTTTGGGGCACAGCCATGGATTTAGAGCATACCCCCTCCCCCCCCCAGTTCTTTTTTATCTGGTAGACTCTTACAGCAGTACTAACGTGACGAGGTCGATTTCTCTGTGCGTGCCCGTGGGGCCCAGCGGCGTGGGTAATAATAAAGATGGTGGAAACAGTGTTTCATGTCCCACTTTGATGAAGCGTGCGTGAAGTTACGTGTGCGTGGGGGGGGTGCCCACTCGTGCCATTCTGCACATCCCCCGTCACTGCCTGTTTTCCCCGGGATGTCGGAGGAATATGCCCATGTGTCTCATCGTCTTTCTTTTAGGCTTGTTAAACGTGTGTCAGGCCTTTTCCTTCGTGGACAATTACTGAGTGGAGTGTGATTGTTGTCCATTCCTGTTTCACACTTGTGCACTGTCCTTAGAACTAGCCAATAGAGGGACTTTGACATTCGACTTTAAATGGCAACTAAAGTGTTTTAAAGGATCAAACGACACGTGATCTTCATAGGGCAGCCTTTGTAGCAGGTGGTCCCCATCACAGCATCATAGCATCTTTAAATGTCACACTCCACTTCTTGGAAGTCTAAGTTTGGAGATTTGCTTTTCTTTTATTCTAACTCATCAGGTTTTTTCTTTCTTTTTATTTATTTATTTAGTTTTTTTAAATTATTTTTTTTGGGGGGGGGCTGGGGCTGAGTTTGAACCCACCACCTCCGGCATATGGGGCCGGCGCCCTACTCCTTTGAGCCACAGGCGTCGCCTCAGGTCTTTTCTTTTAATGTGACTTTTCTCTTTAGAAGGGGAGTCAATCAGAGTGGTTCCTTCACTTGCTGCCCTTTAACCCCTGATGTCATGAGGGATGAGTCAGTGCCCAGTGTGTCTGGGTCTCCAGACTGTGTGGCATGTAAATGCCCTCTGAGAGACTCTTAAATACACAACCAAACTAGTTGTGATTTACAGAAGCATGAGGTTTGTCTTGTTTTGTCTTTGAGACAGAATCTCATGCTGGCACCCAGACTGGAGTATAGGTGCATCAGCCTAGCTCACAACAACCCCCAGCTCCAGGGCTCAAGCCATCTGCCTTGCCTCAGCCTCTCCAGCAGCTGGGACTACAGGTGCACACCACTATGTCCAGCTGATTTTTCTATTTTTTGTAGAGAAGGGGGTCTTAGTCTTGCTCAGGATGGTCTCAAACTCCTGGCTTCAAGTCATCCTCCCATCTTGGCCTCCCAGAGTGCTGGGATTACAGGCCTGAGCCACTGTGACCAGTCAGAAGTATGTTTTCAAGCAAAGGTTATTTTTCAAAGAACATAAAAGATGCATGCTTGATATTAAACAAGAGTATACTAAAGTTTTAAAATACTTGTTGAAGTGTCACCTGGGATGTAACAGATCATTGTTCTTTTTTTTTTTTTTTTTTGTAGAGACAGAGTTTCAGTTTATTGCCCTTGGTAGAGTGCCGTGGCGTCACACAGCTCACAGCAACCTCCAACTCCTGGGCTTAGGCGATTCTCCTGCCTCAGGCTCCCGAGTAGCTGGGACTACAGGCGCCCGCCACAACGCCCAGCTGTTTTTTTGCTGCAGTTTGGCCGGGGCTGGGTTTGAACCCGCCACCCTCGGTATATGGGGCCGGCGCCCTGCTCACTGAGCCACAGGACCCGCCCCAGATCATTGTTCTTTAGAAACTTTTCTCCTGAGCCAGTACAAGTTAAAAATTAAAATAGCTACTTAAGTAGCATTGTTTTGTTTTTGTTTTTTTAATAGAGACAGAGTTTCACTTTATCACCCTCCATAGAGTGCTGTGGTTTCACACAGCTCACAGCAACCTCCAACTCCTGGGCTTAGGCGATTCTCCTGCCTCAGCCTCCCGAGTAGCTGGGACTACAGGCGCCCGCCACAACGCCCGGCTATTTTTTTGTTGCAGTTTGGCCGGGGCCGGGCTTGAACCTGCCACCCTTGGTATATGGAGCCAGCACTCTACTCATTGAGCCATGGGCGCCGCCCCCGTAAGTAGCATTATTATACTGGTACATGTGCTCACCATCATGACTGAGCATGAAGTCTTTATATCTCAGAGGCAGTTGTGTTTGCATAAGTTTGTTTTTGCTTTTGTGTTTTTTTTTTTTTTTTTTAGATCCAGGGACAAACTGAGATAGATAGATATATATATACATATATGTGTTTGTGTGCTTGGTGAGGAATTCTGCCTCCACACATTTTCTAATGGACGTTACAGATAAAACTAGAATTAATTGGCCAAATCCTACAATAACTGGCTAAAGAGCACCCCTTTCATTTAAGAGAGGCAGCTTTCATATAAATGCGAGGCAGCCCTTCTTTGCCAAGTTGGTAACTACCCCGAGAGGTGACATAGACTCAAACTAAAAGGTTCAAGGAGGACGGAGAGCTGTGCATACGTGAGGCTCCTTAAGGCTGCCGAGGGAAGCCTTGGACGTTAGGTTACTGCCATTCTTTTTTTTTTTTTTTTTTTTGCAGTTTTTGGCCAGGGCTGGGCTCGAGCCCACCACCCTCGGTATATGGGGCCGGCGCCCTACTCACTGAGCCACAGGCGCCGCCTCATTCTTGACTTTTTAAGCCTGTATCTCCTGTGCTCACGCCACCTCACAGAGCATCCCGGTGCATTGCCAGGAGGAGGTGCCGCCATCTGTCCTCACTCTGAGCATGAGCCTGAGGTCTTTTCTGCCCTTCAGACCTCCTGGAGTTTCCTCTAGAAAATGGAACCAGCCTTAACTCTAATACTGTGTCTCCTTCCTGAAGGGTGGTTTGGGGATATCTGAGTGTACTTCTGTTCGTCTTTACTGACTTGGGCAGATATAGTATTCAACAAACTCTTAAAACGTCCCTTCTCCCTAAACTAACAAATGCTGTGGCCCCCCAGGCCCCAGGGAGTCTGTGATCAGCCTGGGCCTGAGCTGCCCCCTCCCTCTGCAAAGCATTTGATGCCTCCCCCCCCATTAAGATGGTAAAGCCAGCAGCGGGAGGCCTTCCTCGTGGGTAGGTCAGACAGAAAGGGTGGAGGACCCCAGGGATGTGACTCGCAGTTTGTTCTGTTATCTCAGGGAGGGGAACAGGACTAAGGATGAGCAGGGAGAGGCCGACTTGTCAGTGAGGAACCCTCTCATCCCTTTCTTCCACTGTCTCACCCAGATGGAAGTGAAGCTGGCCAAGCAGCTATTTTAAGACATGGCTAAACAGCTCTTACAAAGGTCCAACTCGGGAAACATGTAGTATATGCCTGCTGTGTACAAAAACAGGTAGAAGACGGACTAGAACTTGTTTTATTGTTTTTAGAAACTCACGATGCAGTGGCAAGCCTGTCCCAGAACTAGGACAAGGTGACATGGCTTAGGAGGACCTTGGGGCACCTGCAAGGCCACACACTCACGGTGCTCCCACCTTAATCAAGATCTCTTTTTTTTTTTATTGTTGGGGATTCATTAAGGGTACAATAAGCCAGGTTACACTGATTGCAATTGTTAGTTAAAGTCCCTCTTGCAATCATGTCGAGATCTCTTTGTAAGAGAGGCCCAGGCACAATCCAGATCGTGTCACCAGCGTGAGGCAGTGGGGCCCAGTGCAAGCCTTTGGGGCCGTTTCCCTACAGCTCTGTAGTATTCAGCAAATTGTCTTGAAACCCTCCTCCTCCCTAAGCTAACTGCACACATCTCTCATCCCTCACTGGTTTATTTGTGCCTCTTTCCTGCCAGAAGTACAGGTTTAAGTTAGCCCTGCTGTGAAATTACAATAGTGTCTAGTTAGAAACAACCATAATTAAACCCTTATCCCGAAAGCGGGGAAGCGCCACGTGCTCTGAGGGTTTTTCTGACCCTTTGCAAAAGGACACGCGGCAGTCAAAGCTGTTTTGTTCTCTCTGCCCCTGTTCAGTTCGGTTTCCATTGGGCCCAGGGTGTCTTTCATCAACTCAGATTATTAAATCCCAGTGAGGCACTGCTCAAGTCTCGGGGATACGATTTTGATGTCCCTCAGAAGAAGATAGAAACATCAAATCTCACTCTGCCAGAACGAATGCCCTCACCTGCCCACGTGGGCGACTGGTGGGGGGAGAGGAACTTTCTTAGCCGAAAAGTAATTTTTTAAATGGCTTTCAGGGTCTGGAATAAAGATGAGATCTGCTGTTCTTTTTTTTTAAATCCCTCACAGGGAGTTGCCACAATTATCTGTAATCTGCAGTAAGACAAAATTTCTTTGTTTAAAAGAAAAAGCAGAGAAGAAAAAAGCCTAAGAACTTAATTATCAAAGCAAGACTCAGTCATGTTTTAGGTAGGGGTTATTTTAGTATGAGTATGTTAAGTCGTCTCAGCTTTTTTAGTCAAACAAACATTTTCTTCTCTATTCTTTCCCTAAAAACAAAACTCCTGTCCCAAATCTATACCAACATAGATAAATCTAAGATTGTTGACTTTTGTGTTTTGTTTTTTTTTTGAGACAGAGTCTTACTATGTCACCCTTGGTAGAGTCCTGTGGTGTCACAGCTCACGGCAACTTCAAACCCTTGGGCTTAAGTGATTCTTTTGCCTCAGCCTCCTGAGTAGCTGGGAATACAGGTGCCCACCACAACGCCCGGCTATTTTTTTTGTTGCAGTTGTCATTGTTGCTTTAGCTGGCCTGGGCCTGGTTCGAACCCACCAGCCTCGGTGTATGTGGCCGGCGCCCTCCCCACTGAGCTACAGGGCACTACCCAATTGTTGACTTCTGTAACTATTTTTTTTTTTAAGACACAGTTTCACTCTTGTCACCCTGGATAGAGTGTTCTGGCATCATAGCTCACAACAACCTCAAACTCTTGGGCTCAAGTGATCCTCTTGCCTCAGCCTCCTGAGTAACTGAGAGTGCAGGGCCCAGCACAGTGCCTGGCTATTTTTTAGAGATGGGGTTTCGCTCTTGCTCAGGCTGGTCTCGAACTCCTGAGCTCAAGGCATCCTCCTGCCTCAGCCTCTCAGAGTGCTGGGATTACAGGCAGGCGCCTCCTATAACTGTTGCTAGCATTTGTTTAACAAGCTTGTCATTGACTTTTTATCTGGATGTTCTTGTCAGAGCCTGAGTGGGGCCACATAGACCCATTTTGCTGTCATCTTTGTGCTGGAGTGAGGAGACAGGGGCGAGGCCAGGGGCTCACTCTCTTCATGGGGGGCTTGTTCAGTGTGCATTTTGATTACCTGAGTATATTTGACATTTTAGATTTTCTGGTTTGAATGCTTTAGAAATTATTTCTTCAAAATCCTGTTAGGGTGGTAATAGATTTCTGTCATTCTTGAAGCAAAACAGTGTTTGTCCCTCAGACTTGTTGACATTCCTTGAAGTCAGCATGGTGGGCTAAAAGGGGTGAGATAATGGTGTTCTCAATTGTTCTTTTAGTGTATGGAAATTTGTGGCCTTTTAAAGGGCTGCGGTTTATTCCATAATCCAAATTGCTACATTAAAAACGTAATTTAAAGGAATGGATTTTTTTCTAACAGCCTTCCTGCCTTTCAAATCAATAGGGACAAACTTATGTTTTCTCCAACTCACTTTTTTTCCGAAAAAGCCACTATTTCTGTTAATCCTCATTTCCTTTCTACTTAGTTCTTCGGGAACTAAGTTAGCAAATACCACTTCCGAAAGCACCACCAGCCCTACAGGGCCACCTCTGTGGGCCGCGACCTCCTGCCCCTCTATGGGGCAAGCAGGCTTCTGCCTATTCTTTTGTTTTATTTTCTAATGTAACCAGTTTTTTGAGATGCAATTCACACACCCTATCTATGGTTCGCCATGAAAGTATACCAATCGGTGGGTTTTAGTATATTTACAGAGTTGTGCAACCATCACCAAGGTCAACTTTAGAACATTTTTGTCACCTGAAAAGACATCCTGTGTCTATGGGCAGTCCCTCCCTGTCTGAGCCCTGCCCCTTCCCAGGACCTGCATGTCTCTCTCTGACATCTTAGCCCAAGACAGGCCACGTCTGGGGTCTCCTTGGGATGGCATGACGGGGAGATGGGAACTCCCCAGGATAAGGGCTGTGGGCCTCTTTTAAGGCCCTGAAGTTCCCTGCTCCCTTCCCTCAGCCCCAAGGTTTCCCTCTGTTTCTACTGCAGTGCGGCAGAGGCAGCGGCACACCCTGGGAGTTAGATGACAGGGCAAGCCCACAGCGCTGTTGGCCCTGCCTTGGGTCAGGGCTGAAGGCCAGGTGGACCACGGAGAAGGTGCCTGGTCACCCAGCCCCACTCCAGCCCTTGGCCCTAGAGAGAGGCCTTGGGCAGGTTGAGGATGCAAGAATCCGCTCCTCCCAGGACCTGGGAATCTGCTCGCTGACCAGTTGGCTGAACTGGATTTGGGCCTTGTTTGTGCACATAATAAACGCACAGGAGAATGAAGGAAAGAGCACGGGTTAAAAAGGAGCTGGGGAACTCCAGGATAGATCTGCGACGCTTGTGTAGGCGTCCCAGCAAGGATCGTTTGGCGCTTGTAGTTGTTTGTCCCCTGGGAAGTCATTCTGTATCTCTGACCGCAGTTTCCACCTGTGCAAATGTCCGGGCTGCACTAATCGGTCTGCCATGTGGCATTGTCCAGCAATACGTGGGACACAGCAGATGCGTGGGAGCTGTCCTTCCGATGTTCATCTTCTAGGAGACCCGCCCTTGGGACTGCCTGCTGTGTCTGAGGTTGGATTAGATGTGGGGTTTTCCCGTCCATTCTTCCTTTGGTCCCTCACTTAGTGTGGGAATCGGTGTGGATCTGCAGCTGAAGGGCTATGTGGGTCCAGTGCCCCATGAATTCTGCTGTCTCTACAACCAAAGGAAAATGACTATTCCAACCAAAGTAGATTCTCTGGAAACCTTGTGAATAACCCGATTGAAGCACTCAATGAGGAAACTCACAGTAGAGGAAAAAACAGATCAAGAAAGAGCATTCATTTATTTCCTTTGACTTTTCATTCAACAAATAGTGGTGGGTAAGGCTTTTGTTGAGGGCTGTGATCACTGTCCTGTCAGCCTGCAACACCCACAGCGTCATGACCATTAACCAGAGGGATCTTTGTCATGCCGAGGTCCTAAGGATCATATGTTGGATCACTGAGCTAAACTGCTCTGCAGGGAAAGAAGAAAAATGTGAGGTGTCCTAGGGTGCCTGAGAGCTGTGCTGCTGAGGGCGAGGGGGCTGGATAATCTAGCAGAGATCCGTGAGGGGGACAGATGAGGCAGGGATGTTCTAGGCCATGCATCAGGACTGGCGAGGTTGTCCACCTGTGTTCAGTGTTCTAAACATCACCCGGTGATTAGTGTCATAGGACTTCCTAAGAGAGTTCCCCTTTCTTGTCACCAGAGAGTCAAACCACACACATGGTGAGTGGACAGCCAACAGTCTGGTGACAGTGATGACTGCTGAACACAGAGGACCTCTGAGCTCTGTGGGCAGTTCAGAGAGGTATCAGACACAGCTCTTTTCCTTCAGTGTAAAGAAAGTCTGGGAGTGGTGAAAAAATTGTAAAAAACATAATTTTACATGAGGAATTGATTCTGCTTTTTAAATTTCTTTCAAATCCATTTCCCTCCTGTTCCCATCACCACTGCTCTCGTTTAGATGTCCTTTAATTCCTGTCTAAATGGTTTTCCACATGCAGGATTATCTGCACTGTAACCAACACAGTCTTTCTAAAATACCTTCTTCCTTTTTGCTTAACTCCCAGCCACTTCTTTCAGGTTTTTGGCTAATATTTCATTTCTGAAGTTTCTCCTGCAAGATCTCCTTCTCCCAAAGTGGGAATGGAGAGCCAGGCTGTGTGTTTCCATAACTCCCCTGGGCCCCTTCTTAGGAGATTTC
The DNA here is from genome assembly GCF_027406575.1 of Nycticebus coucang. Taxonomy (NCBI): domain Eukaryota; kingdom Metazoa; phylum Chordata; class Mammalia; order Primates; family Lorisidae; genus Nycticebus; species Nycticebus coucang. The sequence continues at coordinate 60,498,596 of NC_069799.1, read as the reverse complement.
CCCAGGCTCAAGTTGTTGCCAGTTTTCCTATCTGCAGCCCTCATGAGGTGGTGAACTCCAGACGCAAGTACGTGGTTAGGGACACGAAATCATGACCTTACCTCCTATGTCTGATTCACTCCAGATCAATTGTAGCACTAAATCTAGAAGGTCAAAAGCAATAATGCTTCTAGAATAAAACCTAGGTGATTATCAGGACCTTCATGGACCATGAAGTTGTTGGTGGTTCCCTAAATAGGGCCTAAGAAAAGTTCTATGGAAGAAAAAGACTAAGATGTTTGTACTACGTTAAAATTAAGGGTTAGTCATCAAAAGACTCCATAAAGAGAGAGAAGAGTGAAACAAGATATTTGCAATAACTGTATCCAGGAAAACATTTGTATCTAGAATATATGCAGAACTCCTACACATTATATATATTTTTTAAGACAATTTGACAGAAAAATAGGGGAAAGACTCAAACAGACACTTTATTAAGAGGAGCTCCAGATGGCAAGTCGGGCTGAGTGTCCATGTAGGATCCTAAATCCGAAATGCCCCGGAATCTGAAACTTTGTGAGCATTGACATGATACCACAAGTGGAAAATTCCACACCTGGCTTTATGTGACAAGTCACGGTGAAAACACAGGCACACAGTTTATTCAGTGTCCCCAAGGGAAAAAACATTCTTCAGCCCCCGGTAGCTGCCCTGTGTAGCTTTCTGCGTGTGCCAGAGACGTGTGCCATTATTTTTTACCGTTAAGTACTTACGTGTGAAAAAGCGGAAGAGAATGATAGCTTAGTAGGGTGAGAATTCCCAGTCAGGTACGATGGTGACTGCAGGTGGCCACCTGGGTGGCTTTCCTGTGCTTTTTGGTCGTTTTGTTGCTTCATGGTATCTTTCATGTTAACATTTTTCCTCAGATGCTTGATGATTCTTAAATAGCGACGCACACTCTAGAGCCGGATATTAAGAAACTGCTGAACAGTTCTGTGCTGGGCCTTGACCTGTGGGCTGATCTGGCTGGGGAGCCCTCGCGGCTGCCTCATTCCGCCCTTGGAACCTTCCCATTCCAGAGGCAGACGGGTGCAGTCTCCTGTCGGCGGGGGAGGCACCGTGGCTTCACCGCCCACGTTTCTGATACAGTTCTTCCCACCAGCTTTGCTTCAGTTCCTCTTGGGCCTTCTTGCAGAATAAGTGTCCAGTTTTCTGCTGGGGCGAGCATGCCACTCTCTTCCCTGTCTCTGTCCCACACTCCCAGAGCCGCTCAGCAGGGCGCCGCAGGTGGGCTGCCGGCTGTCCCAGCTGCTGACTGGGCATGCAGCTTCCCCTGGTCTCCCAGAAAGTTTGCACCTGTCCTGCCCCCTGACTGCCCTCCTTTTCTTGCCATTGTCTCTTTTCCTGTCATTTTGTCTTTGTGATTTAGGCCTCTGGGGGGAAAATCCCTTTATTGTTTCAGTGGGGTTTCTGGAAGGAGAGGAGATAACTACGTGACTTCCATCCACCTCCATCCACCTTCCGCTCCATCCACCGTCTTTAACTAGAGGTTTCTTATTATCATGGAAACACTGTGTCTGATAGCAGTGGGCTGAATACAGCTCTCCTGAGGTTGTCCCCAAGGTCAGCTGGGGTTTTTTTGTTTGTTTGTTTTTGAGACAGAGTCTCACTTTATCACCCTCAGCACAGCTCACAGCAACCTTCAACTCCTGGGCTTAGGCGATTCTCTTGCCTCAGCCTCCCGAGCAGCTGGGACTACAGGCGCCCGCCACAACGCCCGGCTATTTTTTGTTGCAGTTTGGCCGGGGCCGGGTTTGAACCTGCCACCCTTGGTATATGGGGCCAGCGCTGAGCCACAGGCACCGCCCAGGTCAGTTGGTTTTTCACCATTGACTCACTAGGAACTACAAGTGCAGAGCTCAGAACAGGTCTGAGGATCCATTACTCACTACGCGTTTTTGGTGGAATTCTTTTCCTTCAGGTACAATGGTAAGGATGCTCGGCACATTTGTCAGGCAGGTGACCTGAGTGGCAGGGACTTCTAGAAATCAGGGAACTCCACCATGGGCTCTGGCCTCCTCCCTACTTTGGGTGGCTCTGGCTTTTCTTTTTCTTCAGTGAAATGGCCGTCCGTTCCATCTTGCCTGTTCCGCATCTCCACACCTGTCTTACAGGACGACGAGAGCCTGAAGCACCTCACCCACGAGGAGAAGGATGTCATCCTGTTTTTTGAAGAGACTATTGATTCCCTGGAGGACGACTTTGAGGAGTTCGTCCTGTGTGACAGTGGTGAACGTCACCATTCCTCCCACTCTCTGGAAGGGAGCACGTCCAGTCCTTCCGAGCCTGAAGATGTCATCGATTTGGTTCCAGCCCCTGCTGCTGGGGAGGCCGAGCATCTTCCGGATGGGACGCGCGCAGCTGGTGAGGAGGAAGTACAAGGTGAGGGGCAGCCCCACCGCACAGCCACTCCGGCCCTTCTCCTGGGTTTGCAGTGTAGACGCTGCCGAGGGCTCCCTAGTCTGACAGGAGAAGGGCATCCTCTTGGCAGTTTCAATGTCCAGCGAAGGGGAAATGCCAAAGGACCAGAATTAGGATGAGACTAATCGGGCTCATAAGGAGACTTTCTGTGTTTGTATGTGTGTACACACGCAGGTATAGAAGGAAAACTGGAAGTTACTTCCAGGTCACAGTTGTTTTCTTCACAGAAAATATGTGAGGCACTTGTATTTTAGTGCAAGATTCTAAGCCCATTTCTGTAGCATGACTTTGCAAGGTGAGAGTCTTTGAAAAGTCAGCTCGTTCTGGGGAACAGGAAAAGGCCCACTTGGGTGCATTCTGCTGGACTCTGGCATGAAAGGACAGGTGTGCTTTTGTCTCCTGAGTCCTGTGATGGAAATGGAAGGAGGTAGAAATCCCTTCCCATTTTTTTTCTGTGATTGGAAAGGATACTAGAAACAAATGTAGCCAAGGGGATAAGATGGGAAAAGATGAGGAAGAAATAAAAGTGAAAGTACTTTTGTTCTAGTAACTACAAAATACTGCCATTGGTTAAGAGCTTCTAAAAATATGTGTGTGTGTGTATATGCGTTTTAAGCAGGGCTGTTCATTATTCAGAACTGTGGATTCCGGGTAAATACAGAACTAATATGACTGTGAATTTCCCACGTTTATTATGCTTCTGCTTTGACGTATAGTTCCTAAAAGTCATTTCAACCAGCTAATCCTTTTAAAGTGTCAATTACATCATGGTGCCAAGGGGAACACTCTTTGAAAATAAGCCCCCAACTGTCAATTCCCTGCCATGATCTTTTCCTACCAGTGCTAAGCGCAGGCCTGTGTGGGAGTTTGAAGATACAAAGGTGGAAAGACGCAGCTCACAGCTTTGGGCTGGGAGACAGGTGTGGAGTGTAAGTGTAGCCAAGAGTTGGGTGGTCTATGACTGGTGTCACTTTAGTGACAAAGGAGAGGCTTGAAGGCAGGCCTGTTAGAGTCTACGTCTGTGTCACAGGGGAAAGTGACTTGGCTCCGTGTGCCTCACTGAGGCTGCTGAAGTAGTCCGTGAATGCCGCACACTTTCCAGCCTCATTCCCCCTTTACAGAATCCCCTGGTAAGTCAGTTGCCTCTTCCTGTCACTGGCCTGGGGTGAAGGAGCCTCAGAGCCCTGGGGTGACGGGAGCCTGATGGTGCTGATGGAATCTACAGGTCTTCCTCCATCAGGGGTTCGTTCTCAGCCTGTGGTCAGGAGAATAATCTGCTTTCTCTTTGCCTGGTGCAGGACACAGGGATAGAGGGTATAGGGGACACTGTGGAAGTTGGTGTCCTTATGTCCCTCTGAGGCTTGAATTCGGGGAACAGGGACGTCATGGTTTGTTTTTACATGAGGTGGCAGCTCATGAGACCTCTCCTTCCTGCTGCAGGGGCCGGACCTGTTAGGAAGGAAGACATTCCCGGCCTGGAGTGCAGGGGCCTAGATGCTGAGGAAGCAGCAGTGCCAGACCCCACGCTGGAGCCCCTTCCTGTGTCCCCAGCCCCACCTGGCACACCAGCTCCGGGCCAGCCTGGGAGGGACCTGCTCTCTCCTCCTCCTGCAGAGCACCCCAAACTGCCTCGCTCGGTTCCTACCCCTCTGGTCATCGCCCAGAAGTTGGGAGGGAACGATGCCCTTTCGCCCACGTCCCCCTCCAAGGACAGCAGGCCAGGGGAATGGAGGACGCCGACTTCTTCAGCCCCACAGAACGGGGACCACGTCCAGTGGCACAGACACGCAGCCCAGCCTACACCCAAGGCCCCCCGCTTCCCCAGCAACATCAGCCTGACCAATAGCTCGGGGAAGGGGTTCAACAAGACCATCTCCAAGGCTGCCGTCAGTGTGCAGGAGCGGAAAGCACAGGTGTTGGCCAACATCAATGGTATCTCATTCCTCACGGTGGGGGACACAGAGGAGCGGTCACTGAAGGGCGATGTCCCTGAGCAGAGGTGGGGCTCCTCCCCAGAGCAGGCACCAGGTGACCTGGGCCAGCAGGGCCTGGCCAGGGAAGCACAAGGCCTCCGGGCAGGGGGGCAGGCTGGGGGTCAGCAGTCCAGGGGCGTGCAGACTGAGTTCCCGGCGCTGGCCAACGGCTTCCGGACCATCCACGATGTGCTCACGAGCGAGCCCAGTCCCTTCGTGCCAGCCGGGAAGACGGTCACCTTCCGCCCAGACCCAGCCCTGCCCAGCAGGCTGGTGCGCCAGGGTGCCAGCAGGAGCTGCTATGAGCCCCAGCAGCCACACTGTGGCCAGGACGCCCAGAGGTGGTCAGGCTCCCTCCCTAGGGCCACAGGCTTCCGGCCCCAGGGCATCACCGTGCAGTTTTCTGGCCGGGGCTCCTCGGAGGAGGCAAGGCGTGAGGCCCTGAGGAAGCTCGGGCTGCTCAAGGAGAACTCCTGACATGATGTGACGGGGACACCTGCTGCTGGGGCTGCTGTGCCAGCCGGGCGGCAGGATGGCGTGGGAGGGCGAAACGAGAAGTGTGAGCATCAACTCAGATTGGTCTCATCCTGCACACCAGGAGCTGCGAGGCCGGAAATGGACATAAGGGGCAACTAGTTATCTGTGTCCCTCTGCTGAGCCTCGTTAAGGACAGAGCCAAGAGGCACCAGGTTCAGTGGCTGTCAGGCCAAGCAGATGGGGAGAGGGTAACGCTCCAAAGAGAATCTGGCCTGTGTCTTGTCTTCTTCCTTTTTCCAAGAACTCAGAGAAAGAATAATCTTTAAAACGTTGCCAGGAACAGTAGCACACACCTGTAGTCCTAGCTACTCTGGAGGTTGAGGCAGGAGGATCACTTGAGCCCTGGAGTTGGAGGTTGCTGTGAGCTATGACACCATGGCACTCCAGCTTGAGCAACAGAGTGAGACTCTGTCTCACAAAAAATAAAATAGAACAATCTGTCAGTTTCCCTGATCTGTAAATGCCGTGTGATTTTGGATTTGGGAGGAGGTGGGGATTGGGTCTGCTCTGTCATTCTCTAATCTGCCTTTTAGCCTGAGTACACACCACAGGAAGTTTAGGTCCTTTATACTCAGGATCTTTCCTTTTTCCTAAGAATATAAAAAAGAAGTGCTTGTAAAATTTATATAATACCTTAATATACACTTTTTTTTTTGAAGGGTACAAAGATGGTACTTTAGCCCTAGATACACTTCTGTTTCTTGATATAATTTGTTTGCTCAGTTTTTTTATACTGCAAATTGGAATGAAACTTTCAGAGTATGATTTTCTATAATTTTGAGTTGTGGAAGTAAAATAGAAGGGCTGAGTTTGGGAAGGGTGGTAATTTTGAGAATCTCTTTGGACTACAAGGTCAGCTTTACTGGGACGTATGTACGAGCCTGCGTTGTGTGTTTGAATGTACACAGGAATGTGTGTAAGTTCACGTATGTTAACGTGTACACAGGTAGTGTGTGTGCACATGTGCATTCATGATAAATAACAAGCTTCTGAAAACCCTCCTAAGTAGCTACAGAACACCAGCACTCCGTCCACCACGTGATGACGATACAAGAAATCATTATTCTCCAGCACGGAAGCCTCTTAAGGACACATCTCCAACATAGCTTAGGTGAACCAAAAATGCTTTTTCCTCAACAACATATACCCCTGTTTCCAATTCAAGTAATATTCCCAGCTTCCAAATGAGCAGGATAGTTGCTTTTATAGGGAAGACGATTTTAACAAATTCATCTCCTTTAATTGATCATCTGATTTTAGTTTTGCATGTTCCAGGTATGCGGTAAACAGCAGAAAACAAAAGATTCTTAAAGATCCTTAATTGGTGACATCCCATGAATAAGATCTCAGGATTTATTTAAAAGAGAAAACCCAAAGAGTTAGGCTTCCCAGCAGGGAAAAAACTGGTTTCTCCTCGACTATGTCTTACATGCTGAGTTGTACCCACAAGCATTATTATCAAAACTATTTAAGGCTGGAGTCTTAAACCTCTAAAAATAGACAGGAAGGGCAGCTCTGAGCAGTCACACCCCTGTGTTTGTGCTTCCGCCAGCACCGTAACAGAGTCTGTTTCTTTCCCATTGAATATTACTAAAATTCAGACTTTGAAATGTGCTGTGAAGGGCGTTTTTCATAGTATTGATTTTGCCTTATAAGTTACATAAAATGAATGACTTATCATTTTTCCCGCAGAACTGTGCTGGTGTCTCACCCAGCTCTTGCTCTCGTGAATAATAAATAGTATGAATCTCGTTGATTCTTGATGATCTTAATTTAAATAGGTGCTTTCATTTTGCAACTTTTAAAAGTAGTTCCTTTCAATTTTACTCTTGTTTATGTTAAACTTGTTTAAAGGATTTATGAGGGCTGTGTTTTCCTTTTTATAAAGAGAAATGCCAGACAGTGTTTAATGAAGATCTTGATATGAATAATGTTTTAAATATTCTGTATCTGTAAGGATTGTTTCTTTTTATCTTAATCCTGTGATTTCATTGTGAGCAGGGTGAACTTGACTGCCTATTAATAAATTCTCATAATCACATTTATGAAAAATAAATTTAGTTTTCTCTTCTGTATAAGCAACTTTGGTTTTGTGTTACATACTATATATTCTCCATTACATTGGTCTATCCTTTCTATGTATTCAGAATTTTTTAAAATTGTTATATCCTTTCTATATTTCCAAATTTATTCATAATTAGACTGTTAACTCTAGTCATTTCCTACACGCTGCACCTAGTACCTAAAGCCATAAGTTTTGTATGAAGTTCAAATTCTAGCTGCTAATGAACTCAGCTGTGTTTATAGGTATCCCATTAACAAAGACCCTAGAGCATGAGTTTCCTTACCAGACTATGTGAGATGTTCTTAAAGGCCATCTGGTTCAAAGTAATTTGAAAGACCATACAGGCTTCAAAGCAAAATTGCAACGAAAAGGAAAAAATATATCTTAAGTGCCCAGGTTTTTTTTTTTTTTTTCTTCCAAGTGATACTTGTAAATGAGTCTCTTTTTTTGTTTGTGTTTTTGAGACAGAGCCTCAAACTGTGGCCCTGGGAAGAGTGCCGTGGCATCACAGCTCACAGCAACCTCCAACTCCTGGGCTCAAGTGATTCTCCTGCCTCACCCTCCCAAGTAGCTGGGACTACAGGCGCCTGCCACAACACCCGGCTATTTTTTGGTTGCAGCCATCATTGTTTGGTGGGCCCGGGCTGGATTCGAATCCCCCAGCTCAGGTGTATATGGGTGGCGCCTTAGCCGCTTGAGCCACAGGTGCCGAGCCTCAGTCTCCATTTTTAAGAAACTCTTAATCCTTAAATTAAAGAAAATAGTATGCTTTCAGAAAGGTGTGTACAAATGGCCAAACCAGAGTCTCATCTGCCATGGGTAGTACTTGGCAGTGCCCAGAATAATTAGTATTTGCTGGAGTTTTCTCCTTCTCTTTCTGTGACCTGGGCCCCTGTGTACATACTGATCTTCACAAAATTGGCAGAAATTTTGGCGTTTGTTCTTCCTCTTGTGAGGCTGGTTGAAGAGAAAGGCCCAGGAATGAACAGCGAGAAAAATAAAATCAGGCAACCGGTGGGATGCCTTCCCTCTTGTGAGGGCAGTGCCGCTGCAGGGTGGCAGATGTAACAGAGACCCTAGTTTTCTGCACTGTTATCGCCTCAGAGCCCTTGAGGATGGCTCAGAGCACAGGCAGCTCCTAGCATGGCCTGTGGTACCATCCTGACCTGCACAAGCTCACTTCGGACTGTTAGGATCACTTGCTGGAAAGCAACTTCTGTGAAAAGCTGAGTGGAGTAAGTGAGGCTTTATGGAGACCTTAGGCTTGACCTTTGTCTTTAAAAAAAAAAAAAAAATCTGGCTTGCTACCCGTAGTACAGTGATTGTGGCTCCAGCCACATACACCAAAGATGGTAGGTTTGAACCCAGCCCCTGCCAGCTTAACAACAATGACATCTGCAACAAAGAACAGCTGGGCGTTGTGGTGGGTGCCTGTAGTCCCAGCTACTTGGGAGGCTGAGGCAAGAGAATCGCTTAAGCCCAAGAGTTTGAGGTTGCTGTGAGCTGTGATACCACAGCTCTCTACTGATGGCAAAATAGTGAAACTCTGTCCAAAAAAAAAAAAATTTAGAAATACGTTTTCTTTTGATTCCTACAAGGAGTGTGACCTTTCAGAGGTGGTGACATTGTGTTACACAGGTGATCTAAGAAATCAGTTCTTTAACTTTTAGTAAAGAGGAATGGAGAGAGAGAATTTAGGTAAATACGACAACAATTAGCTTTTATACCAAAACGTGTGATTGCCGTGCCGATGTTTTCCCAGTGGCAAGGCGCACAATGAAAGCATTGTTTCTCTGAGTGTGTTTTATCGCAACATTAATAAACTATTCCCCCCCACCCCTCAGCTGCTCCCTTGGGTTCTTCAACTTTCGTCATCAAATAATGGAGTTCTCCGAATGGGCGGTAGCCTTGTTTTTCCGTGTTTCTCCTTGTTCCCTGCCTGTGGTTCCTGCCAGGGTGGGAGGAGAGAGGGCAGGAGTCAGGTGTGTTCACCTGCGAGAGAGGTTCATGTTTTCATTGAAATGACAAGTTACCAAACAGGTTTTGTGTCTTCTCTTTACAACAAGCCTGGTTCCCCCCCTGCTTTAAAGTATGGGGAACAAGTTCCTATATCCTTTTCTAATCTTCTCATCGGAAAAGCCCTGCTTTGAAACATCTGAAGAGAGAGGCTGTGAGCTGCCGCATCCTGGGAAAACTGGAACTCCTTGGAATTGAACTTGAAACAGTGGCGTAGCTGGGATCCCCGTCTGCCACTCAGACCTCTCCCTGGCCCACCAGGGTCGCTACCTTCCAGTGTCAGAGCCAGGAGGGGGATCCAGTTGTATCTGCTGAAGAAGAGGCCCAAGGAAGAGGGACTTTACCTAACAATTGCAATCAGTGTAACTGGCTTATTGTACCCTCAATGAATCCCCAACAATAAAAAAAAAATAATAATAAATAAATAAATAAAAATAAAAATAAAAGAAAATTTGGCCCCTAAGAATAAAAAAAAAAAAAAAAGAAGAAGAGGCCCAAGGGCACTTTGCACCCAGGCTTGTTAGCACTGGATGGGTCGGGTTTTGCATACAGCACGCAGAGAGAGGCCTTCCGGAAAAAAACATAGCAAGGCTCTGCCTTCCATGTTCCAAATTCACGAGACTTCAGAAATGCCAGTCATCAGTTCAGGCAGCCCCACCTTTATCCCACTGTCCTGGGTGGGGGTTTCCTTCAAGCTTCTCATCTGAAGGTTGGGACCTCCTATTTCACAGCCGGCTAAATGGGAGACATGGTGAACTCCAGTAATGACCTAAAAAGCCTTGTGGCAAACTTGGCATTCTCCAGCCTGGGGAGTGAGGGACATAGTACCCGGCTTTGCTGTCTGCCTCCTGGCTTCCTCCTTCCTGGTTCCTCACCTGTGTCACTGGGGGTGGGGGGCTGATACCAGCTATCCCCCCTCTGCCCCTCATTCCTGAGGCTCTGGGATGCTTGGCAAGTGAGACTGGATCTGGCTGCTATGAGCCCACCCCCACCCAACCACCTGCCATCCCACCGTGGCTGCAGGTAAGAATTCACATTTGGAAGCTGAGGCTAATAGAACTTAGTCATTGATAAACAGGTCACACTTCATAAACTTTAACCTCGGAGTATTTGTGTATGAAGCAAGGCTGCCAAGGGTAGTGACCTAAATTGTGGAAATACCTCTTAGGGGTGGGGCTGAGCAAACAAGGAAGCCGTGTGCCCGCCATTCCAGCTCGTGTCCTCGCCCTGTATTGGCCTGTCTGCGTTCAGCCGTGGCCCCTCCGTGTGCCCGCCATTCCAGCTCGTGTCCTCGCCCTGTAGTGGCCTGTCTGCGTTCAGCCGTGGCCCCTCCGTGTGCCCGCCATTCCAGCTCGTGTCCTCGCCCTGGAGGGCCTGTCCACGTTCAGCCGTGGCCTCTCTGTATATGTTCACTGCATTGCTGCTTTTTATGAGAGGGGACCGCTTGGGACATGCAACTGGGGGACCTGGACCTGCTCTGGAAGATGCCTCGGCTGTGAGCCTTATGTAATGGCCTAAGTCCTTACACTTAGATGTCACACTGACGTTCCTAACAAGTGACAGTGACAGCAAAACTGGTGCTTCTCTTCAGCTTCCAACAAACTCTGGAATTGCACATCTGTTTCCTGGCCCACGAAATTGGATAGACTTTATCCCTGTTACCCAGCTGTTTACTTTGCATCTAAGCATTTTGAAATTGGGGAAAGCAGCCTCTTCCCCATGAAAACAGATGTACAGAGGGTAAGAAGGCTTGTAAGGGAGGTTGCCGCATCTTCGTGTTGTGGTGACCAAGGAGCCTCGACTCCTGCACCTGGCCTTCTGAACTCTGGCCAAGGGACTCACTTCACCACATTTTTCCTGGTTCATAATCAGTGTGACTGTGAAACTTTCAGCAAGACTCTTTCAGTCCAATCTTAAAGGCCAATGAACTGAATTATGGTACTTAAAATGTAAAATGGTTGGTGGGAAAGGGAGATGAAACCAAAATAAAATGGTTCAAAACTTATTTTCTTAATGTTTGAAGCTTAGGAGGTGAGCCACATGGCTCCAGATCTGAGCGTGTTCTTTTATTCATTCTACACATCTCTGTGGCCTTCCCCCGTCCCAGAGGCCCAGGGGCACAAGGTGGCATCTCCTTTCTTTCTTACGGCCATCAGGAGGGTCTGTCCTAGCCATCAGCAGGTGGGACTGCTGCGGTCACCCTGCCGTGGTGGCCTGGGCTGCACACTCCTGCTCCTGTGCAGGTGAGCAGAGTCTCCACTGCTTTGCCTTTCTCGCCTCTCACTTCTCAGAGTTACCACCCAGTCCCTTCTCCCCGTGGGTCTGCCCTGCTCTGTCCTTAGGTTTCATCTGATAGGGACAGGGTGCCCACAAAGGCAGGCAGGAAAGGCCGCAGGAGGTTGTGTCCAGCCTGGCCCTGGACAGGGCCCTTATGGCTGTGGGCAGGATCAGTGAATCCTTGAATCTGGTGCATGTGGCCTCGGCTTGGAGGGCTCCAGCTCAAGGCAGGTCCTTTGGTGGCCTCTAGCTCCCTCCCTCTTAGGACTTGGTCCTGGAAACGGGAATTGCCTGTCAGAGTTTCCAATACCCGACACGCAGGCTCCTATGCACAACACGCCTGAGTTCACCTGAGGTCACCCCAACAGTACCTTGGCAGGCTGTGGGAGTCGTGGTTGTTGCTGGAAAGTCCGTGAGCCTGGCTTTGGTGGTGCAGAGCCTGGTTCTGAACTAGGAGGCAGCTGCCACCTAGGGCCCAGATGGCGGAGAGAGATGAAGTTGCTTCTCACCACGATGCCCTTCCAGCCACAGCTGCAGCGTGACACAGGGCTGGGCAAACCAGTAGCCCCTCTCCCACCGGTGGCACTGCCCACTTTTGTCTGCCATCTTACTGGGAGTACCTGCTCTCGAAGAACTGAGCGTGTCCTTGCCTTGGGAGCATCCACACTGCCTCTCCTCATGTTGGCATTTAAATTAGGTTTTGTAAATTTCTTCTAGAAATCCCTACTTCTGATGCCAGTTTAGGCCTGGATGGTAAAAACCACAGGCTCTGCATGAGCACAACAAACCCGTGCTTAGGAGAAGATGGTCCTCCAGGACGGCCTGATGCACATTTCCTGGTCACTGTCATCACCACAGGGGTTCCCGCACAGCCTGGGGACTCATGAAGGGGCCTACCAGCCTCGGCAGCCCCCAGGGACCCGGCATTCTCATCCCCTCCCTGCTGGCAGCCAGTGCAGACACAACGAAGAGGTCACTTTTACATTGAAGTTCCACCGCCTGCTGGGATACAGGGCGTTTCCACTTTCTAAAAATAGATGTCCAGCATTATTTTCCTTCTCTGGGGCCAGGCAGGTCTGCCTTCCTGCGCAGACATGACACGGGAGGAGGCTGCCCACTGAGGTGCTGGCTTTTGCCTGTGGAAGTCACAGAGTTCTTCCCGGAGTGCCCTCCTCCGGAGATGCTGGGCCAGTTCCCAGCAGCCACCTAGGCTGGCGAGGAGGGGGGTGCCTATGTGAGCGGCGAGGTGCAGGCCGCAGCCTGGGCATCATGCTGGGATCTCCAGGCCCAGCCAGGGCTCACCAGAGCTCCAGAGTAAGGGGAAGACGCAGGCCCAAATCCCACCCACCCTTGCTCTGCATTCTGGGTGGGCCTGAGGTCCTGCAGCAAATCCGCTTCCTCAGTCCGTCCTGCCCAGACAGCAAGGTGGCCTGGCCCCTGCCTGCCAGACTCTCCTTCTCTGCCAGGCCTCCTCTGATTCTCCATAGCTCACCCAGCTGGAACACAGCTGGGCCCCTCACAGCCTTCCAGAAACCCACAGTGGGTTCAGCAGCTGATCTTACTCCACCCACTGCCCCAGGAGAAGGCAGAGGTCAACAGGAAGGCCTGGGCATACGCAGCCCAGGTGCTGACCAGCTGTGTTCGGCTGAGTCTCCCAAGTGGAAAGTTTGAGAGACTAAGTGGAAGCATGGATGTGGGAACCTGTGAAAACTGTTGCCCCAGGCTGGGGTTCTCACAGTGTGGCCCCCTGAGCAACACAGCAGACTGTCATCAGGGAAGTCGTGAGAGTTGCAAGCGACCAGACTCAACTTCAGGCCTATGGGTCAGAAGCTCTGGAGGGAGGACCCAGGGGGCCTCAGGAAGCCCTCCATGGGACCAACAGGCTGGGTCCGCAGACCTTCCCCTGAGGTGCACGGTGGGAGAAGCCCCTAAACGTGCATTGTAGGCGTGGGGGGTGACATCCTGCAGGTGCGACCCCTGCTGTGCACATCTTTGCATCCTCAGTACCTAGGGTGGCATCTGGTGTGCAGAAGGTGCCCGATAAATAGCTCTTAAATTGAACTGTCCCCTGAACACTGAAGTCTCACGGTGAGTGTATGTGATGCTTACAGCTTAGAAAGCAGAAAGCCCAGCTTGAGAAAGAATAGTAGACTTGGGCACTTACTTGGTCCCACGGTGACCACAATGGAGGAACCATCAACCTGACAAGGGGCCAGGCTACACTTCCTGCCTCCCCAGCACGTGACTTCCAGGGCTCCCCTAAGTGGATCAAAAGGTCCATGCCAGCTGTGGCCTCCAAGCGTTTGGGCACCTACTGTGTGCTGTCCTGAGGATGTCAGGGGAGCGGGACAGACACTACCCCATCCTCCCCAGTTACACTCCAGGGCAAAAGACAGACACAAGAAGTTATAGCCATACTGTGGAAGGGGAAACTGGCCTGGGGACAGAGTTGGGGGCAGTGGTTAGGGAAGAGAGCCAAGGTGAGAGTCAAAGCACTCAAATGGGAATGGAGTGTACTCTACACAGAGGGCATGAGCGTCCCAGAGTGGGTCAGGAGTTAGAGCAGTTAGGAGGAGGGTCTGTTGGAGCTGGGGGAAGGAAGCCCTGCCCACACAGGCCTTGCCATCCAGCAGTCACTTAACAAATGCTTGGATATGAACCTAGACACTGGGGTACAGGAAGATAAAAGCAACTCACAGAGCGAGACCTGCTCTTGAGGCACTTATGCTCCAGGGTAAGGACAGAAAACAGAGCTGGGAACGGTGCTTCGGGAGAGGGTTAAGCACCAGTGGCAGATGGGACTCCTGCCCAGCAGAGAGAGGGGCCGAGGAAGTCAAGGCCGGTGTCATCATCAGGCAATTAGGAGTTAGGACTGTGCCAGCTCACCCCCGAGTCACACCCCCACTTGAGGCCCTGTGAATTCAGCCTGACAGTTTCAACATCCTGGTTTGCAATCAAGGAAAGGGAAGATGCCAAGCTTTCCGGGAGGAAGGAACAAAACCAAGAGCATCACATACACACTGTCCCCTGTTGTGCACGTAATACGGCACCAGGCTCTATGAGCCGACTGCAGGGAGCAGCCCAACACCTTGCTCCCCATACACACGTCAGCCTTTGTGCAACTACGCTAAGTAGTTGCACAAAGGCTCCAGCTGAGGGCTAAACATTTAGAGCCCAAATCGTGTGCCCTGAGAGTGTCAATTCCAAAAATGGTTCCTGGGGCGGCGCCTGTGGCTCAGTGAGAAGGGCATCAGCCCCATATACTGAGGGTGGCGGGTTCAAATGCAGCCCCGGCCAAACTGCAACAAACAATAGCGGGGCGTTGTGGCGGGCGCTTGTGGTCACAGCTACTCAGGAGACTGAGAAAAGACAATCGCCTAAGCCCAAGAGCTGGAGGTTGCTGTGAGCTGTGATGCCACAGTACTCTACCAAGGGTGACAGAGTAAGAGTCTGTCTCTAAAAAAAAAAAAAAAATGGTTCCCTGCCCAAGAACCAGATCTGGTCCAGAGAAGTTCAAAGGAAGTGGTTAATGACACAGCAGGAGTACAACTGGGCCAGGCTAATAGCACTTAATGGGATTCTGAATCCCAGACACCAGTTGAGCCGGCTGACCCTCTAATGACAGAGCATGTTAGGTAGGTGCACCTCCTGGGTTGGCAGCCGATGGTATTTTTGTTTTTTGAGACTCAGTCTTACTCTGTTGCCCAGGCGAGAGGGCCGTAGTGTCCCCATCACTCCCAGCATCTCACATTCTTAGGCTTAAGAGATCCTCTTGCCTCAGCCTCCTGAGTTGCTGGGACTATACTGCCTGCCATCATGCCAAGCTAATTTTTCTATTTTTAGTAGAGACAGATCTTGCTCTTACTCAGGCTGGTCTTCAACTGCAGAGCTCAAGGGATCCTCCCACCTTGGCCTCCCAGAATGCTTGGATTACAGGCATGAGCCACCGTGCCCAGCCTGTGTTGGCAGCCTTTGGAGACCAACCAGATTTTGTTTGAAATGAGGCTTTGAACACCACCAACCCCATATTCATACTTGTTCCCATAAACGTGTTCAAGGGAGAAGAAGCAGGGAGAGGCGGGACACACAGTGAAGATGAAGACGGGCCTGGGCCTGCTCCTCGCAGCAAGACAGCCTGGCCTGGGTCACCCCCATCGCTCAGCTTCAGTGTCCTCATCGTGTTAGTCAGGACGGGCGAGGCTGTGCAGTGGGAACAAGTGGACCCTAACATCTTAGTGGCTTAACAAAGCCAGTCTCTTCTACTCACATCACTTTGCGGGCCGGGCTTCCTTTCTCCACTGTGTGCAGGCAGGAGTGCATGGCCTGTGATATCTCTGCAGCAGAGCGAGAAGAGGACAGGGAGGGCATCTCGGGGAATATATCAGAAGCAGGCCTGGCGGGGGCTGACATCCATCCTCCCTGCATCACGGGACTGGACTCATCACATGGCTACACCCCACGAAGGAGGACCAGGCATGCAGTCCCCTCCCAGGAAGAGGAAATGTGACGGGACGCATGTAACACAGTCTTTGCTCACTCTACCGTTAAGTCTGTTCACTCATTCATGCACACATTTACTCATTCAATGTAGGTGCCAGGCATTGTGTTAAGCGTCAGGGCTGTAAAAGTCACCGTGTCCTCATGAAGTTCTGTAGGTGACACACATAGATATCACGTTATAGTTCTGGATAGGTTCTTGGAGCAGCAAAAAGAGGCACTAACCCTACATGGAACAAGGAGGGTGGGTCCTAGAGTGCTGGTAGCTTTAACAACTGGCTCTCGGCAGAAACGTGTGTGTGTGTGTACATGCACAGACAGATGTTGTAGCGTCTACTGATACAAAGGCAGCAGAGCACACAAGTTGAACAACAGTACAGTCTGCAACGCCCTGGAAATTCTGCAGGGCCAGTTACTTCTCATAGCACTTAATGGATTTTTTTATTATTTCTTAATTGTTTGTTTACCAAGAGAAACTAGCCCACATCTTCGTTTATGGCTCATAGCTCAGGAGCACAGGTCTGTGAGAAACTTCTATGTAATTTTTTAGTATGTAATTTCTGTTTCTTTAGAAATGTCTTTCTAACATAAGATTAAAAGGATCAATATCTATTCACGTTTTTAAAATGCTAAATTTGTCCTTCACATTGAACTAACTTAATTCACGTAAAGGTGATTTTTTGAGGCTAGCAGGTCAGTATCTCAGCATTTTTGCTGTGATCCACTTGCAGGACCTGACCGGTCAGTCATAAGCCAGCACTCATGCATCAGGGGAGCTTGAGCCTTTCTCTGTGGTTTCTAGGGAAGAAATTCTTTATGTTCCAAAATCACTTGGCACTCTGAGAGATACCAGCCTTCCTCATCTCAAAATCTTTTTTTTTTGTAGAGACCAAGTCTCATCGTACCACCCTCGGGGAGAGTGCCATGACGTCACACGGCTCACAGCAACCTCTAACTCTCGGGCTCGATTCTCCTGCCTCAGCCTCCGGAGCAGCTGGGACTACAAGCGCTCGCCACAAGGCCCGGCTATTTTTTTGTTGCAGTTTGGCCGGGGCTGGGTTTGAACCCGCCACCCTCCGCATATGGGGCTGGCGCCCTACTCACTGAGCCACAGGCGCCACCCATCAAAATCTTTTATAGAACCATCATTTTTGTATAAATCTATGTGTGCCTTCTTTCCTGGCCAGAAGGTCACAAATCTGAAGGTCTGTTCTGTGACAGACTCTCAGATGTGTGACCAACAGATCCATGCTAGTTACTGTCCTTGATGGATAAGACCACCTTAAATAATGAGGGTCAAAAAATGTAAGTAAGGGCTGGAGACTCATGGCCCTTTGGTCCCTAGAACACTGGCTAAGAAGCAGGGAAGCAAGGTGGGGAAAACCCAGGGAAGGACACAGTGGTGGCCAGTGTGGAGGGCACTTTCTGGGAAGCTGGAATGAGGAGGGCTCTGGGAACTACAGGCCAGGGCCAGGAGAGAGGTCCTCACTCACAGGGAGGGGCTGGGCAGGTGGCTTCACCAAGGGGCGAGGGGCCCTGTTCCCTGCTGATGTGGGGTATCTGTTAGGCACTGTTGGCCTCCCCAAGCTGGTGAGGGAACAAGAAAAAAATATGCACGTGAAATTCTGTGCTTCGGTGCCCAGCTCTCCTATACATGGGAAGAGAAGGGCAGGTGGTACAGAAAGGGTCAGAATCCCCCAGCTATGGACCCATCTGGAAGGCCTGGGATTCTGCCCTTGGAGACATGGTTTGTCCCGCCAGCCAGCAGCCTTACCCTGGCCCAGACCCTAATCCTTCCTGAGCCTCAGCCCTCCTGGCCTCATTCTTCCGTGGGAACAGGGCACTGTTCCCCTGAGGATGCAGCCATGGCTGGGCCTGCAGGCTCCCCGTTTGCTCTGTGTCCAAGCAGCCCAGGATGGCTGATCCCCAGATCCCAATGTTCTGAAACCTTTCGAGGCTTTCAAACCTTAGATAAATAAGCGACACAGTTAGGGAACAATCTTTGACCTTGGAAGACGAGGAGAAATTCAGGGCTCTCCAGGACACAAGGTGCTTGCCTTTTATGGGGGCATTATAAACAGCGATAAATGGGGGTGGCGCTGTGGCTCAAATGGGGGTGGTGCTGTGGCTCATATGCCGGAGGTGGTGGGTTCAAACCCAGCCCTGGCCAGAAACTGCAAAAAAAAAAAAGAGCAATAAATGGGCTCTCTCTGTCTCTGAATATCTTTACGCATAATTTGTAAAGGCATTTAAGCCTCACAACCAACGACCCTAGGAGGTAGGGCCTATTGGAGGAAACTGAGGCATGGGGGAGGTTAGGTAACTTCCAGAACCCCACAGCCACAGATGACAGAGCTGAGACTCTCACCTGAGCCCTGGTGCCCACACAGGTGACCTCGTCCTCTGCCCTGGCCCTGACCTTTGGGACACACAGAGCCCAGGAGTCCTGTTGCATGTGGCATCAGATCCAGGGCAGGCTCAGGTCACAAGGCCTGTAGCTCAGACACTCAGGGGCCACTTCTTCAAGATCAAGACAACAGGATTGTGACTGAGGAACACCCAGGCTGTGGCAGCAGCTGGTGCTGGAAGGGACCTGAAGCTTCAGCAGCCCTGTAGTTGGGGGCTGGCTACAGGGCCTCCCTGGTCACTGTGCCAGGGCTTCCTGGAGCTCTCTCCTTCTACCCTGTCCGTCTCTCTCCTCCAGGAAAGAGAAACATTCCAGAAAGCCAAATGACAAAGACGTCTGAGGGGAAACCCAGAAATAGCACGGCTTCCTGGAGCCCACTGCTGAATGGTGCCCAGGCGGGGCCCTGGCACCCAAGTAGCCTGGGTGGGTGGGTGGGTGGCGGACGCCCTGGTAGCTCTCAGCGGTAAGTGACCAGGGGAAGCCGGAGAATCTCCTGCGTGAACTATAACCCATCCAAGGTCAGGCATGAAACCCGAGGCCAACACGGAAGGAAATGACCAGAAGAATAAAGGGCCTGTGCCTCTCCCAGCCGCCTTCAGCAGCCACCCTTTGTGAGAGGCATAGACAGGTCATAGCTGGCCCAAGCCAGAAAGCCCTAGTCCTTGGGAGGTGTTACCATAGGCTGCCTCTTTGGTCTCTCAGATTCAAAACCTCTACCAGCACTGACCGGTATGTTCTGTGCCACCCAAAGCTATCACTGGCCCTTATGCCCCTCACCCTTACTTCCCTAACAATAGGCTGGGCAGGGCTAGGGGCCCTAGAGCTGCAGCTGCTGGCCGGCAGGAGTCTCAGTCCCGGGGTCAGGGGAGCTGTGCAGTGGGAGTGACCAAACCAGTTGGTGAAGATAAATGAGCTCAAATAAGCCAGTGATGACAGTGGGAGCCAGCTTCTCCCTCGCTGAGAAGGGGTCACAGATGTGCAGAGAGCTCCCAAGGGAACCCTCTGGTGTAGGATTGGAATGGGAGATACTGCCGTGAACTTGCAGTTATCAAATTATGTCAAGAGATGTAGAAATGAATGTGGGTGTAAATGCGTGTATCTGTGTGCACATGTGTGTCCCCAGCTCAGCTGTCTGTGAGCACACGCAGCACCCAGCAGCTGCCTTCTGAACCCTGTTCATTCCCTGCAGTAAAGAATCGGGGCTCCTGAGGGAAACAGTGGCTCTAGAACTTGGGCAGGGAAATGAGAAGATGGGCCTGGAACATATTTTTTTGGCCCAGAAATTAAGGAAGTGTCCAAAGAATGATGGGGACATGACAAAGGGACACAGCGAGCAGTGTGAAGAGACTCCACTGAGCAAACCAGCCATAATTTGAGCAAAATAAATAACGAATGATAATAGATTGTAACCCATTATGACCCACTGAATAAAATATGAAACTACTGAGGCCACGCCCATATTAATTAATTACATTCGCTAGTTATAGCCATATATTTATAATTACTAACTATAATTATATTTATAATTACTAACTATAATTATTATTTTATGAGTAATCAGAGATTTGCATAGTTTTAAAGTACCTGACCTCAATTATTATTTCCTTAATAATTATAAAGGAAATGACTTATAAAACTGATGCCCCAGAACGGTCTACCATGTTATCCTGTGGCTTTGTTTACCCCCTGGCACATCACCAGGTAACCCCACGATCTGTGATCCCAGTCTCAAAAGCCCAAGACTAAGGCCACGTCAAGCCTCTTAAAAAGATGGAGAAGAAAAAAAAAAAAGATGGAGAGGAGGCCGGGCACGGTGGCTCACACCTGTAATCCCAGCACTTGGGTGGCTAAGGTGGGTGACTGCCTGAGCTCACAGCTTTGAGACCAGCCTGAGCAAGAGCAAGACCCTATCTCTAAAAAATAGCCTAGTGTTAAGGCAGCGCCTGTAGTCCTAGCTACTTGGGAGACTGAGGCAAAAGAATCCTTGAGCCCAAGTTTGAGGATGCTATGCACTGTGATGCCACGGCACTCTACGGAGGGTGACAAAGTGAAACTCTGTCTCAAAAAAAAAAAAAAAGATGGAGAGGAAGGGGGATGGCAGAGCATTGACATGCTGAAAAGGGGATAGCAGAGCATTGACATGCTGTTAGTCATTTACACTAGAGTCTAAATGCAGTACCTTTCCTAAGGAAAAGGGAAAGCTTTAAGATGGAGAGAGAGGAGAAAGCAGAGGACCAGGATGAGTTAGGGCAGTGGCAGGAATGAAGGGAAAGAGAGAGCTGCGGGTGGCAAACTCAGCGTTCATCTCTTTCTGCTGGCCCAGGGCCACCCCCAATCCTCTGACATCACTGAGCAAGCCCTTGCAGCACTTGTTACCTGTTGGTCCCCAAACATTTCATTCTGAGGCCCTTTGCCAGGAGAGGACCACATTCTTTGGCAGGGGTTGAAGCCCCAGAGAGACAGAGACCCTGCTGGGATCCGGCAGGGAGTTCAAGCCACTGTAATTAGCAGCCTAGGCTCCACCCCAGGGGAGGACAAGGCCCTGGGATAGGTTGGCTGGGCCTACTGAAGAGGTGACTTACAGGCCAGGCAAGATACGGCATGTGGTTGCAGGCCTCGTGAATTTGAGGCCCCTTGCCCTACTTCATCCCCAGGACATAGACACCAAGGCCCACTGAGGCCAGAGGAGCATTTGCCCGAAAATATCTCCCCACTCCTGCTCTGGCGTCACTGCTGCCTGCTCTTAGCTGCCCCCCAGGCTGCCATGTGTACCCTCATTGTTGGCATCTCAGGGAAGGGGACCTGGTGGATGAAAGCAGCCTGTCCGGTTAGCCTCTGAGACCCCAGGGACCGTGGAGCTTGAGATGTATCACAAGTGACGCTCCCTCTAAGGCATGATGGTGCCAAAGCCAAGTGCCCAAGACTCAGTTTTCATCACTGAGAGAGAAAGGCTTGGTCTGGACTTGGTCGTGATC
Organism: Nycticebus coucang; assembly: GCF_027406575.1. NCBI lineage: Eukaryota > Metazoa > Chordata > Mammalia > Primates > Lorisidae > Nycticebus > Nycticebus coucang. The sequence goes on along the minus strand of NC_069799.1, from coordinate 60,477,389 downwards.
CCACTTAGGATGGGCAGTGGGGAGGCTCAGGCCTGTCAGTCAACAGGACCGAGCAGGTATGGGCCGTCAGCGTGCCAGGTATGTGCCAAGGACTGTACGTGGATTACCTTAACTCGTTTTCACAACAAACTTGTGTTGACAGACGAGGGAGCTGAAGGTTAGAGGGTGGAGTCCCTCAACCTAGGTCACAGACAGCAAGTGACAGAGACAGGGCACAAACCAGTCATCTTCCCCCGATGTCCCCTCTCTAGACCCACTGGGGTGAGCTGTCCTAGGCCACGCGATGGCCTGAAGCCCCTGGTGTGTGGTTTAGGTGGTGTGGACATGGTGCAGGTCAAAGGGTGGGTCAGCGGTTGTATCCAAATACCCTGTCCCCACCTGGGTAGGATGCTGGCAGAAGGCTTCCAAGAGCTGAAGAGGTTCTGTCCTCCATCCTTGCAGTCTGTGACCCACATCTAGCCCTGAGCAGGGAGCCCATGAGTCTTAAAGTACTCATGAGGCCCCAAGTTCACAGGCAACCCCAAAAACAGGGCAAGGAGGGAGGAAGGCTGCCTCCTGCAGAGCCAGTTCTTAAACTGGAAGAACTGGGAGCCAGGCCAAGGCATTGGGCCTACTCTCCACTGAGCACACCTCCCAACCTGGTACTCTCCACCAGGAGCTGCCTCTGGGAATGGGGACTGAAGCAAGCCCAGGTCCCGTGGCCACTGGATGTGACATTAACCCTCCTTGTCTCCTCCACTTGCTTCACTCACCTACAAAAGGTGGGTGCAGCCAAAATAGGTGGGGCCACACCCTGCCAGCCCCAGCTCCTGCCAGTGTGATGTGGCCCTTCCAGGCAGGGACACAGGAGGTGGCACCTCCTGGCAGGTACACTCAGGGGTTGAGCAGGGAGCCCCAGAGGGCAAGATTTCTGACTACCCAGAAAGCAGTGTCCAACAGAAGGGACTGGCATTTCGTGGTATTTCTTGGGGTCTTTCTGGAGCAGGAAGATGCTTGGTGTTTAGCTATGGGGGGACGAGCCTGGCGGTCAGAGGGGACCAGAGGAGCTTCGGCTGCCCGGGACACCCTTCCTGTCTTTCCTTTCTTTCCTAGTTTTCTGAAGGGGAACAAGGGCCTTGTTACACTGAGCCAGAAAGTACTGCACAGAGGTCCCAGCAAGGCCGTAATGCAAACAAATCTATTTATTGTTAGACGCTGATGTGTCTTCCCCAAACACCAGTTGGGAGTGGCCCTGCTTGGAGTGACAGTGGCTACTACACTGATGAGGCAGGTCTTAGAAGTCCTTATGTTCCTGAAAATAGCATTTGTAGTTCTGAAAGGAATTGCCCAAATTTGTTCTTTTTTTGTTTTGTTTTGCTTTTTGAGACAGAGTCTCACTTTGTCACCCTCGGTAGAGTGCTGTGGCAATCACAGCTCACAGCAACCTCCAGCTCTTGGGCTTAGGTGATTCTCTTGTCTCAGCCTCCCAAGTAGCTGGGACTACAAGCACCCACCATAATGCCCCGCTATTTTTTTGCTACACTTTGGCCAGGGCCGGGTTTGAACCCACGATCCTCGGTATGTGGAGCCGGCGCCCTATTCACTGAGCCACAGGAGTCGCCCCCAAATTCATTTTTTCTTTTTTTTTTTTTGCAGTTTTTGGCAGGGGCTGGGTTTGAACCCACCACCTGTGGCATATAGGGCCAGTGCCCTATCCCTTTGAGCCACAGGTGCCGCCCTCCAAATTCTTTTTTTAATAGAAACTTTTTTTTTTTTTGTAGAGACAGAGTCTCACTTTATGGCCCTCGGTAGAGTGCCGTGGCCTCACACAGCTCACAGCAACCTCCAACTCCTGGGCCCAAGCGACTCTCCTGCCTCAGCTTCCTGAGTAGCTGGGACTACAGGTGTCCGCCACAGTGCCCGGCTATTTTTTGGTTGCAGTTTGGCCGGGGCCGAGTTTGAACCCGCCACCCTCGGTATATGGGGCTGGTGCCCTACTGACTGAGCCACAGGGGCCGCCCGGAAACTTTTTTTTTTTTTTTTTAGACAGTCTCACTTTGTCACCCTTGGTAGAGTGCCATGATATCACAGCTTATAACAACCTGAAAGTCTTGGGCTTAAGCAATTCTCTTGCTTCAGCCTCCCAAGCAGCTGGGACTACAGGCGCCCGCCACAACGCCTGGCAATTTTTGTTGTTGTTGTTGCATTTGTCATTGTTGTTTTAGCTGGCCCAGACGGGGTTCAAACCTGCCTGCCTCAGTGTATGAGGCTGGTGCCCTAACTGCTGAACTGCGGGGACCAAGCTGAAAAATGTCATTTTCTTTATGTATTTTTTTTTTTTTTTGGTAGAGACAGAGTCTCACTTTATGGCCCTTGGTAGAGTGCCATGGCATCACACAGCTCACAGCAACCTCTAACTCGTGGGTTTAAGTGATTCTCTTGCCTCAGCCTCCTGAGTAGCTGGGACTATAGGCACCCACCACAACGCCCAGCTATTTTTTTTTTTTGGTTGCAGTTCAGCCGGGGCTGGGTTTGAACCCGCCACCCTCGGTATATGGGGCCGGCGCCTTACCGACTGAGCCACAGGCGCTGCCCCTTTATGTATTTTTTTAAAAAGTCCTTTTGGGCTGGGTCAGTGCAGAAGCGTCAGGGTGTGTTATGGGAGGGTAAGTTGGAGTGATCTTTGAGACAGAGAGAAAAGCCCCCCACCCCCAGCACAGTGGAATCAGCTCTTGCCCACACCCACCCCACACCCCAGCCTGAGGGAGCCTCCCCTGGCCAACTTTGACCCCAGTGGGCTTCCCCACAGCTCCTCCAGCCTGCTCAGGGCCTGACCTTGCCCTATAAAACTGCAGCCCCCATCAGCAAATACAAACAGTAAAGACGGCTTATCTGCGTTGCCCAACCAAGGCAAACAGCCCTTCACATGCCGGAGCCCTGCCCTCACCCCCAAGGTTGAGGTGCTAGTCCAAAGATTCACACAGGGAGATTTTTTTTTCTTTCCTTTTCTTTTTCTTTTTCTTTCTTTCTTTCTTTTTTTTTTTTTTTTTTGTGACTATTTCCTCTTGGCAAGACTTCTGGAGGTCTCAGCTCGGGAGTTTTCTCATTGCTGTCTAGAAACCTCCATCTAGCAGGATCTTCAAGTAGTCATGAAGCCCATTCCCAAACTTTGCCAAACTGACTGCCCCTGTCTCAGGTAGAAACCTCCCAAGTGCCACCAGCCGTGCATTCCAGTGACCGGCATTTTCAGGTTTCAGGGTGGGGATGTACCAGCCTGGATGTACCAGCCAGAAGGCACTGTCCTCTTCCAGATGGGCCAATAGCCAGCTGTGTGACCTTGAACAAGTTGCTTACCCTCTCTGAACCTTGGTTTCCTCATTGGTAAAACAAGGGGGCTAATCTAAAGGATCTCTCAGGCCTCATGACAGGATGGCTTGTGTTGCAGCCCTAACCCCCATGCGACTGTACCAGAGATGGGGCTCTGTGAAGGTAATTAAGGTTAATGAGGTCATAAGCTGACAGAGCTGGTGTCTCATAAGCAGAGGAAGACATGCTAAAGCGCCGCCCACCAGAGCCAGCCCAGACGAGCAGCCGTGTGAAGACACAGCCACGGAGAGGGCAGCCCTCTGCAGCCTCTCAGGTCAGAAGGAGGCTGAGTCAGGGGTCTGCTCTCTTCCACTGAAACTGTCTATAAGGAAATACTGTCAAGCCATGAGGTATAAACGGTAATCAAAGTCTGATTTTTTAAAAAAGGATGGACACAGCCGGAAGTTACCCAGCCATTATTCCTCACCTTCCTTATTGTCACCAGTGGTCATTGCCTAATAGCACTGTCTTCCCTAACAGGGGCAAGATTTGAGAATGTCTTACTATGGCACTGCAGATGACTTGTGCTTCTTTAGATAACATTGCTATCATAAAGCCTAAGACTGGTCCTCAAAGTATTTGTTAGACTCTGCATTCTGGGGGCACCCCCTGACACTAACTGGACATGTGGACAGGTATGGAACAGATCTGACAGCCTTGAGACCCCTGCCCCAGAAATCTCCCAACGGAGACACTTATCTCTGCTTCCCAACTCTACGGGTTCATCCCCTGCCAATCAACAGACCCAATTTCCTAGCCCTTTGCCAGCAGAAGTATTTTTCAAACCCCTTTCTCCTTAATTCCCAGAGAGACAGAGTGGAGCCGTGCTCCTGTCTCATCACACAGCACCTGTGATGTTAACTCTTTCTCCACCGTGGCCCTGCTGCCTTGGTGCCCTGGCTTCCTCCTGAGCAGCAGGGCTGAACCTGGCTGGGCTGTGACACCACCTTGGAGAGTCACAGTAGCAGGAAAACCAGCACCTCAGCCTCTCCCGAGTCAGAGCGAGGGCTCCTGTGTCTGGCATCATCTTAGCAGCCAGTTTTAGCTTTCACAGAATTCTTTTGGTTAGAGATCATTTACTGTCCCACAGCAGCCCTGACACACCACCCCGATTTCTCCCTTCACAAAGGCCCCAGACCCAGACATGGAGAGGCAGGGACAGAAGAGAAAGAGACACAGAGAGAGGAAGACGATGGTCAGAGAAAGAGAGAACATGTGTGCAGGTGAGGTGTGTGGGAGTCCATCGTGCACAGGCCTTTTTTATCCCTGAATCCCTGTCTTGACCCCACCCCACTCCAAGTACGCCACCCTCTGTTTTAGGGCCTCCTCCAAATGTTGCTAGTTACATCTTTTGGCCGGAGTACCAGCAAGGCGCTATGCTAACAGCAGTCACCTCCTAGCCAGGCAGTGGCATGAGCCCAGTCTCCTCCCCAGACCCCTGCAGGATCCTGAGCCCTGACCCACTGGCTCTGCCCCAATCTCCCTCTAGTACCTGCATCCCAGGAGTCCCATGTCCCCTCCCACCTGCTCTACCCAGCATTGCTCTCTCCATCCCTGGTGGAAGTGGCAGCCATTGTCTGCATCAGAGCCTCTGGCAGTCAGATGAGACTTAAGCCCCAGCCCTGTGACCTAGTCCACCCCATGGTGCAGTGTGGGGGGCTCGCCTCCGCGCTGCTTCCAGGTTACCGCCTCCCCTCAAGCCTGCTCCTTGTTCCCCTGCCCCACCTCATCAATCCCCAGCCCCATGCTGTCCTGAGCTCTGGGTCTCCTCCCCATTCACAGTCTGGGCTCTGGAGTTCCAAGCTGAGGTCCAGCACTTTGGTGGCTTGAGGAACTTGGGAAAGCTACCAACTCCCTTTAAGCCTTGGGTAAATGGATGGGTCATAAATGGATGGATGAGTGGATGGATAGGTAAATGGAAAGCACTTCGCAGGGTGCCCGGTGTGCACAGATGTCACTGTTTCTGCCTCTGAGAGTGGACACTATCACCCTGGCTGACCACACCCTCCTACTTGATCACAGTTTTCAGAAAGATGGGGACAGGGTGGGACCTTGGGTTCCTACCTAAGCTGGTTCTCCAACATTCCAGTGAGTTCTGTGAGCTGCAGTACATGGATATAACCAGAACCAGTTCTATTGTCTGTGACCAGGGACCCTAACCGGCCCACCTTGAACCTGGCCTTCTCTGAATCCCTCGGCCCCAAACTCCTGAAAGCCACCGCATGCACTGCCAGCTTCTGCTCAAGCACGTGCCTGACTACACTTCTTCACCCAAACAACTCCCACTGTCCTCCAAAGTTCCCAAGGACTCCTTCTTCAGTAGCTTCTTACCACCGCTGGTGTGTTAGGTGTCTGTGATTCCACTAAACCCTACACTCGTAATAAGTGCCATCAAGCCCACTGGTTTCCCTGGGGGGAAAGAGTGGGTCATCTTTATCCTTCCCAGGAACTGGACCATAGTACACATCTAACAAATAGCAGCAGATGGCAGATGAATGACAGATGGATGAATAGATGGGTAGGTGAACAGAAGAGTGAATGGGTGGATGAGTGGACAGAGTGCACAGATAAATGAATGGACAGATGGATGAATGGACACATGGATGGGTGGATGGGTGAGTGGATGGATGGATGGATGGATGAATAGAAGGGTAGGTAAACAGAAGAGTGAATGGGTGGATGAGTGGACAAAGTGTACAGATAGATGGATGGACAGGTGGATGAATGGACACATGGATGGGTGAGTGGATGGATGGATGGATGGATGAATGAATAGATGAATAAATAGAGAAGGAACAGATAGATGGGTGGGTATATGCATGAATGGGTGATTGGGTGGGTAAATGGATGGGTGAGTGGATGGATAGGTGAATGGATGGACAGATAAATGGACAGATGGCTAGATGGGTGGGAGGGTGGGTGGAAGGATGAGTAGATGATGGATGGGTTGGTGGGTGAGTGGATGGATGGATGGATAGATGGATAGATGGGTGGGTGGGTGGGAGGGTGGGTGGAAGATGAGTAGGTGATGGATGGGTTGGTGGGTGAGTGGATGGCTGGATGGATAGATGGACAGATGGGTGGGTGGAAGGATGAGTAGGTGATGCATGGGTTGGTGGGTGAGTGGACAGATGGATGGGTGGGTAGAAGGATGAGTAGGTGATGGATGGGTTGGTGGGTGAGTGGACAGATGGATGGGTGGGTAGAAGGATGAGTAGGTGATGGATGGGTTGGTGGGTGAGTGGATGGATGGATGGATAGATGGACAGATGGGTGGGTAGGCAGGCAGATGAGTGGGTAAATGGGGAGGGAGTGGCCAGATGAGTGGGTGGATGAATGGACAGATGGATAAATGGACAGATAGATGAATGCGCAGATGCCTGGTGGATGGATGAGTGGGTGAATGGGAGGGGACTGGACAGGTGGGTGGCTGACCAAGGCACTCTGTCTCTAGTTGCCCTTGCTCCAGTCTCTCCTTTGAGTCATTTCCAGGCTAATCCTCCTAGAGTCGGACTTGGCTTGCTTCATGTCCCAAATACCTTCAGAGGTTGCACAGTGCCAGCCAAATACAGCTCAATCCCTTCAGCCTGGAACCTGGTTCTACCCACTTCTGCAGCTCGTCTTCCTCCCACTATTCTGCAGCCAGATCAAAGCAGATGCCCTCAGCAGTCTGGCCACTCTGACATGACACTCAGACCTGCAGCATCAGCTTCACTAGGGAACTTATCCTCAGTGCAGTATCTGGAAGCCCTCCCAAGACCACTGAGTCAGAGTCTGCATTTTAACAAGACCTCAGGTGAGTCACGTCCACACGAGAGTCGGGGATCACTGCTGGAAGGGGTCCCGAACATTCCCGCCAGTCATCTGTCGGAATCCAGGAACCCTTTCAGGGCTCAGCTAGACTGTGGTGCCACCACATAACCTCCCACCTGCCCTAACCCTGCCCCCATGTGCACACACCCACCCACATGCACACACATGTACACAGATGAGGCCACAGCACTTGGTCTATGCCTCTTTTGCCCCAGGACTCACCTTTCCTAACCTATATTCACCCTCTGCCATAAATTATAAATGACTGGTGAGTAAGGACCTGTTTGGTCCATCTCATCCCATGCTGCGCTGCACAGACACATGGAAGGAATGAGTGGGCTGAGGAAGGGACAAGCGAAGGGCAGGTTCTTGATTCAGGAAGCATGTCTTCAGGATTCCCATAGCAGCAGTGGCCCTGGGCACCTGGGGTGAGAGCTGCTCAACCTCAGTCCTGTGAGGGGGAAATGAAATTCAACGTATGGTGGGCACAGGAGCCTTCAGAGGCCGAGGGGTTGTCCCTGCACTGGCACCAAGAGCCCTAAGAGAACCTTCTTCAGTGGTCAGTTCCAGGACTGGATTATGACATGAATTCACAGATTCCCTGTCCTTGGCAAGCCCATCCCCTAAGGGAGCCTTCTGGGACTGCCCTCACCCGATCTTTCCTTTCTCAGGATCCTAGCACTTGGGGTGGGGGTATGATTTTCTTTGTCTACACTGCAGAGTGAAAATGGAGTGAGTCCTCCCTAAGATCTGGAATGAGGCAAGGATGTCACTCCCACCACCTCTATTGATAGTTATGTTGGAGATTCTGGCCCCTGTAATCAGGTAAGAAAAAAAAAAAGACATCCAGTTTGGAAAGCTGACACAAATTATATAAAGAAATTCTTAAAGAATCCACAAACCACTAGTAGAACTAATGAAAAGAGTCCAGCAATGTCACAGGATGCAAGATCAGTAGGGAAGTATCAACTGCATTTCTATATATTAGCAGTGAACAATTTTTTTTTTTTTTTTTTGTAGACAGAGTCTCACTTTATGGCCCTTGGTAGAGTGCCGTGGCCTCACACAGCTCACAGCAACCTCCAACTCCTGGGCTTAAGGGATTCTCTTGCCTCAGCCTCCCAAGTAGCTGGGACGACAGGCGCCCGCCACAACACCCAGCCATTTTTTGGTTTGCAGTTCAGCCGGGGCCGGGTTTGAACCCGCCACCCTCAGTATATGGGGCCAGCACCTTACCGACTGAGCCACTGGCGCCGCCCAGCAGTGAACAATCTTAAAATAAACTTAAGAAAATAATTCCATTCATAATAGCATCAAAAATAATAATGTAATTCCTATCAAAGTCCCAGTAAGATATCTTACGGATAGACAAGCTTATTCTAAAATTTATAAGGAAAGGCACGGAACTAGATTAGATGGAATAATCTGAAGTGGACGGACCCACTCTACACAATATTCAGGCCGACCACACATCATCGAGTTAGTGTAGATTCGCAGAGGGGCAGACACTGAGATCACTGGCACAAAATAAGAAACCTAGAAACAGTTACATGCAAGTATGTTCAACTGATTTTTCCTTTTTGCATAATCCTAAGCCTTTTACATAAACTGATTCTTTTATACCTAGCAAAACTGTATTTCAAAACTGAAAACAGCCTTTTTAGAAAAAGATGCCGCTGAAGGCCAAGAAGAAAGCTCTTATCCTTCCCAAAGCCAAAGCCAAAGCAAAGCCTTGAAGGCCAAGAAGGCCATGCTCAAAGGCATCCACAGCCACAAAAACAAACAAACAAAAAAAACGATCCACACATCACCCACCTTCTGGCAGCCAGAGGCAGACAAAAGATCTTCAGAAGCACACCCCCAGAAGAAACCAGCTTGACCATTATGCCATCACCAAGTTCCCCCCACTCTGATTATGCCAGGAAGACATTAGACAACACACTTGTGTTCACTGCGGATGTCAGAGCCAGCAAACACCAAACAGGCTGTGAAGAAGCTCTGTGATGCAGACGAGGCCAAGGGTGCACCTGATCAGACCCTGTGTGTGGTGTGCAGGGAGAGCCGAGGGCATACGTTCAACAGGCTCCTGATTATGATGCTTTCCTTGGATGTTGCCAACAAAACTGAGTTCATCTAAACCAGCGGTTCTCAACCTGTGGGTCATGACCCCCGTAGGGGTCGAACGACCCTTTCACAGGGGTCGCCTAGATACATCCTGCATATCAGATATTTACATTACAATTCATAACAGTAGCAAAATTACATTTACGACGTAGCAATGAAAATAATTTTATGGTTGGGGGTCAGCACAACATGAGGAACTGTATTAAAGGGCTGTGGCGTTAGGAAGGTTGAGAACCACTGATCTAAACCGAGTTCAGCTGGCTAGTTCTAAATATATATCTTTTCACCATGAAAACAAAACTGAAGACAAAAATAAAGACACAGATGAATAAAAGCTGAGAGGATTTGCTGCCTGTATATCTGCCTCACAAGAAATACTGTTCAATGGACTTTTGATGGAGGTGCAATAGCAGTGGAGGGAGGGAGAACAGCCCTCCAGCGAATGGTGCTAGAGAGTGGGCGGGCCTGGGCAAAAAGGAATCCCCAGTCTAACCCGCACACTTGATACAAAAATTGGCTCAAAATGGATCACGGACTTAAACGGGAAACGTAACTCTCATAGCAAAATAAATAAATAAATAAATATCAGAACATCTTAGACATCTAGGGCTAGGTGAAGAGTAGAGTTCTTAGACATAATGCTAAAAACACCAATCCAATCATTTTTTAAAAAATGCCAACTTAGGGTGGCACCTGTGGCTCAGTCGGTGGGGCACCGGCCCCATGTACCGAGGGTGGCAGGTTCAAACCCGGCCCCGGCTGAACTGCAACCAAAAGATGGCCAGGCGTTGTGGCGGGCACCTGTAGTCCCAGCTGCTTGGGAGGCTGAGGCAGTAGAATCGCTTGAGCCCAGGAGTTGGAGGTTGCTGTGAGCTGTGTGATGCCATGGCACTCTGCCGAGGGCCATAAAGTGAGACTCTGTCTCTACAGAAAAAAAAAAAAAAATGCCAACTTAGACATCATCAAAATGAAAAAAAAAATTGTCGAGTATAAAGGCCTGTTCAAAGGATGAAAAGACAAGCTACAGACTGGGGGGAAAATATTTGAAAACCACTGAAGTGACAAAGGACTTGCATGAAGAATACACAAAGACTTGTCCAAACGTAATGGTAAATACACTAACACAGGCTTTGCTTCTGGTTAAATTAGAAAGTGGGTGAAAGACATGAATAGACATTTCACTGAAGAGGAGATGCGAATGGCCAGCACATCATAGCCATTAAAAAGTAGGCTCGATGCCTGTGGCTCAAGCGACTAAGGCGCCAGCCACATACACCTGAGCTGGCGGGTTCGAATCCAGCGTAGGCTCGCCAAACAACAATGATGACTGCAACAAAAAATAGCTGGGCGTTGTGGTGGATGCCTGTAGTCCCAGTTACTTGGGAGGCGGAGGCAGGAGAATGGCTGTGAGCTATGATGTCACAGCACTCTACCCAGGGCGACAGCTTGAGGCTCTGTCTCAAAAAAAAAAAAAAGTGAAAATTAAAACTACAAGGAAAGCTGGTGTGGTGGCTCATGCTTGTAACTGAAGAGATTTGGGAGGCTGAGGTGGGAGGATCTCTTGAGGCCAGCAGGTCAAGGCCAGCAGGTCGAGACCAGCCTGGGCACACGGCAAGATCCTATTTCTGGAAAAAAAATCAGCTGGGCATGGTGATATGTACCTATAGTCCCAGCTACGGGGGAGTTTGAGGCAGGAGGATCACTTGAGCCCAGGAGCTCAAGGCTTCAGTTAGCTATGATCATGCCTCTGCACTTCAGGCTGGGTAACAGAATAAGAACCTGTCTCTAAAAAATAAAATGAAAATAAAACTACAAGGAGATACTACTATGCACCTATTAGAGCAGCTAAAATAAAAATAGTTAATAACGCCAATGACAGCAACATTGTAGGGAAATTGGATCTCTCATATGACGCCAGGAAATGTGAAGTGGCACAGTCACTCCAGAAAACAGTCTGGCAGCTGTTTCTTACAAAACCAGAAACAAGTCCTATAAAATCTTATGTACTTGCTATATGATCCAGCAATCCTGCTTTTGGGTATTTGTGAAATGAAAACCTACATTCACACAAAAACCTGTATACTTAAAAATGGTTAAAGTAGTAAATGTTATGGTATGTATATTTTACTAATATTCACAGCAGCCATACTCAGAACAGCCAAAAGCTGGGAAGAACCCAAAGGGGTTTCCGTGGGTGAATGGTTGAACGACTCTGGCCCACTCCTGTGTGAATTTCAAGGGCATTATAGATCCATACCATGTAATTCCATTTCTATAACACTCAAAATGACAGATGTGTAAGGGTGGAAACCAGAATAGTTGTCAGGGGACAGGACAGCAAAAGTGACTTCAAAGGGACAGTACGTGGAGCTCTCTCCTGGTGGTGGATCTGTTCAGGACCTCAGGGTTACACGAATCTGCACACGGGATCACACTGTATAGCGTCCCCCTGCCCCCAGAAGGCACATGTAAAAACCAGTGAAACTGAGTGAGCTCTATAGTCTGATTAGTGACACCGAACCAACGTCAATGTCCTGGTTTTGATATCTTCATAGAAGATGTCACCACTGAAGCTGGTTAAGGTGTTCGTAGGACTTAGAGTTGTGGTATTTTTGCAACTTCTGGTGGGTCTACAATTCTAAAGCAAAAGCTTTTGAAAAGTGAGATGTGATTAGGAATTTGCGTCCATACTTCAGCCTTCCTCTGCCCAGTCACGGCATGTCACTACCTTTCATGCCCTTGACCCTGTATCTGATCCAGTTGGAGACAGCAGGACCAAGCGTGCTGGGAGCCCACAGGGGGTGCAGTGGCTGACTGTGGAAGGGGCAAGGATTCAAGGCCACACAGAGCTGGCACCAGGGACCTAAACGCTCTTCACCTTCAGCCTCTGTCCCCTGTGGGGCTGAGTTAGAGTCACTTAATGCCTCAGAGCCCCAGCGAGCTGTGCCCTGGTACCTTCTGTCAAGGCAATAGGAGCCAGGCCCAGGTGGTGTGGCTGGCCTGTCTAGCTGGGCCCTGAGCCACACCTGTGGCCTGGGGGTGAATGAGTGAGGCTCAAGTCTCCAGGATGGCAGCAGCAGGCTGTGGCCGGGAGCCCTCGGCCCAAGCCAGGTGTGCGACAGTCACCACTGCTGTCAGCCTAGGCCCCTGTGGTCATGTCTCCTGAGCCTCTCTTAGAACAATGCAAAGCACATGCCCAGCAGACAAACAAAAGTCAAATGAAAAGGAAAGGAAAACCCAGGTCAGGCAGAACAGAAAGAGGCGTCTGCTTCTGGTCAGCCCTTTTCTCATAGTTTCTGTCCCTGATGGGCCCTTCATTCCTCAAGACCTAGGGCCAGGCCCGAGGGTCCCAGGGGCTCCAGGAGTGTCGCTGTTTGCAGTAGCTCTGGAGGGAGCCCCCACCTGCTTTGCCTTTCCCAGGCTGTCTGTCGAGACCTCTGCCCTGCCACCTGCAGACCAGGGAGCCTCCAGAAGCTGCGCCCATCTGGCAACGGCCACTCTTCCTGGCAGCCCATGAAAGCATCAGGCATGGCGCCAGGTTATACAAGCCAGGCGAATGACCATGAGTGACACCACCGGGAACCCCAAGTCCCTGCATCCGATTGTCCCAATATGGGGTCCTTGACTAAGACCTGCCAGTTGTGCTCGGAAGACACACACTCTTTTCCTTCTCTCCTCCACCCCCATGACCTCTTGTCCAGGCTCTCATCCACCCCAGCCTCCCATCCCACCGTGGCCCTAGAGACCGTGGTCCACTCACAGCCGGAGTGGTCCTGTGAAATCAGATCAAACCTACCTGTGATCCTTAGGAGGAGGTCCAGCCTTCCTGACACGAACCTGCCTCTCACCTCTTCTCCGGCTCTGTCTTCCATCTCCCACGGCTTTTCCTCCTTCCTCACGTCAGCCATGCGTGCTCCTTTCTCTCAGCTCTCTGCACCTGAGGGCTGAGTCCTTGTTACTCAGACCTGAGCCCCTCTTTGCAGGGAAGACTCCTCCTTCACAGGCCCAACCTCAGGATGATTACGAGTCCCTGAGCCGTGACATGGGCCCAGCGACGCCCCTTGGAGCCTGCCTCTGGCCGAAGCTTGGGCACTTGTGCTCCGCCATCTATCACAACTGACCCCTATTAGTTTCCTTAATAGTTGTGTCTCCCTCCCGGAAGCAGGACTTTCTCTGCCTTTCTCACTGCGACCTTGTTTATTTACTACAGGTAATGAGCACGCAGAAAGTGTTGGATAAATGCTTTCCATTCCAACTGTCACGATCACTCTGGAACATTCAGAATTTTATTCTCATTGTACAAATGAACTGAAGAGCTTAGCTTGGGAAATTTATCTAGTTAAGTAGCAGGAGCAGAATTCAAATCCAGCCTCGCTAGTGCTGCAGCCAGCGCCCCTCCGCCTGCTCCGGAAGGATGGCAAAAGGGCAAGTGGGTGGTCCTGAAGGATGAGGGTGCACGTTCCAGATTCGGCTCAGCACAAGATCCTCAACCACCAAGGAGTCCAGCCATTCCTTATAGTCTCAATTTTTAATATACTGAATGCTCCCTGTAACACTGGCATCATAATGCTCACTGACCCCTGGGGATTTAAGGATCCCTGTGTCTTCCAAAGGGCATCTTGGATTTTGTTGGTTCTCATATCCGTGAGGTATCTCACAAACTTACCCTGGGGTGGTTTGGCCCTGCCCAGATGCACCGGAGGGCTCAGAAGCCGCCATGATATATTGTAGATATAGGAGTCATTTAACCTGGGAACACCAGGTGTTTCTCCTTAATGTTCAAATTAAGCCACCAAGCCTTTGTCATTGGGAGGAAAGAGCCATACAAAAAAAAGAGAGTATTATCGAAAGATTAAAAGGTTCATGCCTAAACCTTTTAGGGGCCAGTGAGCTCTGGAGAGATGGAGGCATTATTTCTGAACCTGGCAAGGAAGCAGAACTTGATGGGGCTGTATTCCTTGAGGGAGGCCTTCCCGCTGCGGTTCAGGCATGTGGTTCCGTGAGCAATCCAGCCCAGCTGTTGCCAGTCACGTGTGTGCGTTTAGCTACCCAGGTCTGCACCTGTACTGACTCTGCAGACTTGCGATCACACAACCCTGGACCTGATGTGAAGCTGTGGTCGTGACACTACTACCGTAGTTAGCCTCCCTTGGGCACTTACTACGTAACAGCCGCTGTGCTAAGATAGCAGCGGTGACAGGACGCAAACTCTTCCTAAGTGCCAAGCACTGCTCTGAGCGCGTCACACTCAATTTCACACACTTGTTCTGGTCTCTCAGCTATTTCCCATGCTGGAATGTGAGTTCCTTGAGGGCACCAACTCCCGTCACCTCTGTACCCCAGAGCCTGGAACTGTGCCTGGTACATACAGTGAGGTCACTAAGTATTTGTCAAACTAATCTTTGTCTTCCCACGGTCTCCCAGCATTCACATAAATGTTTAAATCCATGAACCCAACCATCATAAAACTGACCATAAAGCCTAAAAACAATTTTTTTTCCTCTCATATAGGAAGCCAGGGAGTACAAACAGCGTTTGCACAAGTACACGCACACACTCAGAATTCTATATACTTTCCCCAAGAATGATAAAATCAGAACAGCTTCCAAGGAAACAAACATTTGTGTAATAATCCAACAATTTTCAGATTACTCCTCCAGAAAGAAGCATGTCTACTGAGACAACAGATGACAGAAGGTCTTTGTTCTTCCAAAGGTTAAGAAAAGCTCATATTTAAATTAAGAATGCCAAAAACATTTTACTCATAACATGCTGTCTTTAAATTTTATTTTCATTAGATCTCACCTTTTTTTTTTTTTTTTTTGAGACAGAGTCTCACTATGTCACCCTCGGCAGAGTGCTGTAGCATCACAGCTCACAGCAACCTCAAACTCTTGAGATTAAGTGATTCTCTTGCTTCAGCCTCCCAAGTAGCTGGGACCACAGTGCCCAGCTATTTTTTGGTTGCAGTTGGTTGCAGTTGGCAGGCCCGGGCTGGATTCGAACCCGCCAGCTCCTGGGTATGTGGCTGGCACCCTAGCCACTAAGCCATACATTGGGCTTCAGATAGCTGAAAGTTTAAACTCTGAATACTACATAAAAACTTTAAAACCATTTTAGAAGGGAATCTTAGATGTATTTCACCTCTGTATTCCAAACAGTATCTTATGTTTTTCATTAGGAACATCATAAAGAGATATAACAAATGTGGTTGGAGCTGTTAGGAAATCTGGAGTCATATTTCTCTCTACTCTTGGCCTCCCCTCTCTGGGGCTACAGTTGACCCGTGAACAACACAGGTTTGAACTATGTGGGTCCAAATGTGTGCGTTTTCTCCCATCTCTGCCACCCCTGGGACAGGAAGACCAACCCCTTCCCTTCCTCTTCCTCAGCCTACCCAACATTAAGACAACAAGGACCTTTGTGATGATCCACTTCCATTAATCAGTAGTAAATATATTTTCTGTTCCTTGTGATTTTCTTAATATTTTTCTTCCAGCTTATTGTAAGAATACAGCATACATTCAATAATACATATATAAAATAAACACTAATTGTTTATCAGTGAGGCTTTGTTAGCAGTTAAGTTTGGGGAAGTCCAAAGTTACATGCAGATTTTTGACTGTATGTGGGCAGGGGGTGCCCATCACCTCTGCATATTCAAGGGAAGTTAATCACATAAATCCCCAAATCATCAATTACTGTTCTTACCATCGGTGTTAAGTCACTGCACCTCTCATGGTGATTCATCATCTGTAAAACAAGCTGTCTCTTCCAGTATTGATCTTCAAGGCACTGTAGGATGAAGACCCTGGGGGCCTACTGGGCTTCTTGGGCATTTGCTCCCAGAAGTGTTTGTCCTCTTTTGTGTTTCTGGGACTTGCTCATCCTTTTAAGTTTCTAGTTTTCTCATCTTGTTCCTTTTTTTCCCCCCAGTTTTGGCTAGGGCCGGGCTTGAACCCACTATCCCCGTATATGGGGCCAGCGCCCTACTCCTTGAGCCACAGGTGCCACCCCATCTTGTTCTTCTTCTGGCTCTTCTAGGAACTGCACACCACCTACACCCTCTGCCTTGGCTGCTTGGGGTAACAGGTGTGTGGAAAGTTAGAATAGGTAAGGATGTGAGAGGCTTTCACAGGAAAGGGCAGGGACTGACTGTGACACAGATCCTTAGGCTGCCCAGAGGCCTTTCCACTTTGTCAGTGCATAAAAGGGAATGGAAGGCTCAAAGGAAGGGATAAATCTGGCAATCTGCTTACTTCTGATGGGTCACGAGGGCAAAAAAGAAAGAGCAAAAACACTAAGTTACAAGAATCACAGTATTTTCCCAAATTCAGGCAGTTTCTTCTCTTTTTAAAACATAAGCTGACATGGACCTATCTTACACATCAGTAATCTTTTGGTCTTCAGCAACCAACCTCTACTGTAGTAAACTGCCTGAAGGAAGCTGCAAACAACATCCTATTTGGCCCACTTTCTTTATGGTTCCACCAAAAACAATCGCACCTGCTAGTGACCTTCCTATGTCTAGATGAAAGGTAAATGAAGGCAAACTATCACTGCAAGGCTGATTTTCACATATTCTCTGCCCGGTGCATGATACATGACATAAAGGGTGAATTTAGAAGGATCCCTGACTCCCTATAGTTTAAAACCTAAAAATAATATACAAATGACAACATTTATACATAATATACAGGTTTATGTACAATATATACATAAGTTATAATAATACAAAAATGACAAATCCATTCTCAAACCCAACAAGAGAACAGTAAGCAAAAGTATCCAGGTCAGTGATGAAGGTGGTAATAGAGCAGAATAACAAGCTTCCCTTAGGTGAAAGGAAGTTTTGAAACTTAAAAAAAGCATAAATCCTCCTTGAAACCACCTGGAAAGGAATGGAAAGCAGTGGTTATTAATGTTCCCTTCTGAGTCACCTGCTGTATAGAGGCTTTTTTTTTCTTCTTTTAAAGAGATGGAGTCTCACTCTATTGCTCAGGCTGGCCTTGGCCTGGCCTCAGTAATCCTTCCATTTCAACCTGCACCTCAGTCCCTACTGGGACTGCAGGCGTGTGCTGCACCCGGCTACTTTCACAGCGGCTTTTGCTCACCCTGCTGCCTTGTGCTACGCCATTCTGTGCCGACATTCCACCTTAGCCAGTGTTAAGCCCATCCTCAAAGTGTTTATTCTACAGGACTGCATAGGCTGCCTTTTGTATTAACCCCAAAGGTAATTACTACAGGTACCTAAGAGAGTCACGCAAATATGGAACCCTTAAAGTCAAAGCAACACTAACATTAAAATACTAAAGAAACTGTCTTCGGGAATATATTATAAACCACAAAGATGACCCCAGAAGACACTGATGTACCCCTTCTACTATATACAGGTTTCTGAAACATAAACCAAAAAAGAAAGACAAAACCACACCAGATGTAAATTACAACACTTTATTGCAGCATCGGCAAAGGTCAGATTTCTGAAGCTGGTGAAGATTGGGCAGCATTTCCATGTGAAATGTTACAACTTTACAAGTTTTGTTTCTTATTTAAATCTACATGCAGAAACTGAAACATGGTAAAAGAAAAAATGTAAAATAGCTAGAAAAAAAGATGTAATCAAGTTGTAGCATACAGATGTGCTCTTTAACTAAATTTACTATGCCTACTGGAAAGCAAACGAAAGACAACTATCCTAGTAAATTAACAGATTGTCAGATACAGACTAAGAACCCTCATTTCTATTTAGTGGGGGGGAGGGGAACAAAACAAAACAAAACGAAACGAAAACAAAAGCAAAATAAAAAGATCTACTTGTTTCCATACTTCGTTTAGAGACAGAGGCTGTAAACCCATGAAGGTCAACAAAATATTCTGATTACTTCTTGTTGTCCTTCGTTCGTCTTCTGTGACATGCTAACTGGCACGTTTTGTTTTCAATGATACTTACAATGGGCTCAACTATATCCCTGTTCCTGGACTGGTATCAGACTCTTCTAAGCCATCTGAATTAATGCTCTCTGTATACTAAAATAGTCTTCACATTTTTCTTTTACCCTAACAGGCAATTTTATTTCACTGCCTCTGATGTATAAAACAGATTTTTCTCCCTCATCTCATGTTCCTCTTGAAACAAATTCCTAAACAAAAGCCTTCCTGGTGGATTATCTGGTATCTGGGTATCTTTCATCGTTTTGTTGTCCTGCATGTTAAGTTTTTACTAGGAGATTTTACTGCTTGCTCTATGCTTTTCTACTGTAGTCCTGGAGCCCCCAAATGTATCTTCTTCCAACATGGGATGTTCAATTCAGAGACACTGTAACTCAAATCAAGTTTAAAACTCAAGTTCATTTCCCCCATACCATTACCATCACAACCATTTCTTCTCTGGCTCAATCATCTCATTGACTCTCTTCTTGGTGTAACTGCTCAGTAGTCAAGTGAACCATCTCATTTCTTGACTGCCATTCTCAAGAGAAGATTAACCCTCACGTGATTTCCATTACAAAAGGCCTTTTACGCCTTGTCTGGAAGCGTCTGCTTGTTCCGGTGTTGGCAGAGGCTGGTGTTTCTGCCTCATGGCCCCAGCCTGTCCCAGGTTTAGATTCGCAACTCTAGACCGACATGCTGAGATGTGTCCACTGCTCTCATTCAATTGCTGGAGGACTCCACTATCCACAACATCAGATACAGGACCTAATGAAATGACACGTGCTGCTGGATCAACGTCTCCTAAAGGCACAAACAGGGCATGTCATGACAAACCAATTTTCTAAATTATAATTTGATTCGAGTTATGTAAGCAAAAACTTAACAATATTGTCAGGAACACACAAACACGTTCAGGGAGTGTAAGACTAGTGTCTGCATTTCATTTTCCCCAATACTTTCCACCCCCCAGTCCACTCCCTTCTATAGCTTGTCCCCTGCTCCAACAACCCAGTGACATCTTGGGCTCTGCAGATTCTCCATGTAACCACTAGACCCCCAAGTGAGGTAAATAAGGGCAGCAGACATCGCTACCACTTTTAACTCAACTATAAAACAGAAAACTGAGTTGATGATATGGGTCTGTCTCTAGATCTTATCCTAAAAAGAATTTTGTTTTTTTTTCCCTTTTTTCCTTTTTTGAGATAGGGTGTTACTCTGTTGCCCCAGATAGAAGAAGGTGATGTCACCATAGCTCATTGCAATCTCAAACTCATGAGCTCAAGTGATCCTCCTGCCTCAGCTTCCAGAGTAGCTGGGACGGGTGCCTCCCACAATGCCAGGCTAGTCTCGAACTCCTGAGCTCAAGCAATCCACCCACCTTGTTTGAGCCTCCCAGAGTGCCTGGGAGGTGTGAGCCACCGCACCTAGACCCCCCCCTAAAAACTTTAAATAATATACCCTTAAAGAAATATGAAAGAGGTCTTATTAGAGAACACCTTCAATGTGAAATTCTTCATAGAGTTTTTTTTTTTTTTATATTTTTTTGTAGAGACAGAGTTTCACTTTATTGCCCTCGGTAGAGTGCCGTGGCGTCACACAGCTCACAGCAACCTCCAACTCCTGGGCTTAGGCAATTCTCCTGCCTCAGCCTCCTGAGTAGCTGGGACCACAGGCGCCCGCCACAACGCCCGGCTATTTTTTTGTTGCAGTTTGGCCGGGGCCGGGTATGAACCCGCCACCCTCGGTATATGGGGCCGGCGCCCTGCTCACTGAGCCACAGGCGCCGCCCTCTTCATAGAGTTTTAATTATCTCACATTAAATAACTCTATTTTAATTTTAATTTAATTTTAAGTGGAACTGCCATGGATTCCATCAGGAAATTTAATGAAATTTAATAAAAAAGAAAAAAGCTCACAATAAACTCTACCTGCATGCTGGAAAATCTAGCAAATAGATTTTTAGTTTTTGCAAACACTGATATTAACTAACCTTGATCTGAGAAATTCTAACACAAAGCCCATGAATTCTCTCAAACTCACAACTAATTTTTTCTTTCTTTTTTTTTTTTTTAGAGACAGAGTCTCACTTTATCGACCTTGGTAGAGCCTGTAATGTCACAGCTCACAGCAACCTCCAACTCCTGGGCTTAGGCGATTCTCTTGCCTCAGTCTCCTGAGTAGCTGGGATTACAGGCGCTGGCCACAACGCCCGGCTATTTTTTTTTGTTGCAGTTTGGCGGGGGTCAGGTTCGAACCCGCCACCCTCGATATATGGGGACGGCACCCTACCCACTGAGCCACAGGCGCCACCCACTAATTTTTTCTATTAAGCCTAAAGAGAAAATACAAAGAAGTCCACTCAGAGACAGTGAAAACCATGATAGGGGTGAAATGAATAACTTTTTAAAAAACAGCCATAACTGAGTCCAGGCACAGTAGTTCATGCCTGTAATCCCAGGACTCTGGGAGGCCGAGACTGGCAGATTGCTTGAGCTCAGGAGTTTGAGAGCAGCCTGAGCAAGAGCAAGACCCCATCTCTAAAAATAGCCAGGCACTATGGTGGGCCCCTATAGTACCCACTACTCGGGCGGCTGAGAAAAAAGGATCACTTGAGCCCAGGAGTTTAAGGGTGCTGTGAGCTATGACGCACGGCACTCTACTGAGGGCAACACAGTGACTCTGCCTCAAAACAAAACAAAATAAAACAGCCATAACTACATATCAAACAGATTTTTTCCTACGGTAGCTACAACTGAAAGACTTTTCTATTTTGCTAATGATTAGGCCTTTGTCAATAAGTATAACCAAGATTCTCTAATATTTTCATATGAGCATCATAAAAAATAAAAAGCTAAGGAAGAAATAAGTTGAGACTGTTTTACCTCCCACCAGTCTTAAAGATTAGATCTGCATTAGGCGCTCCCTTTGGGTGTTGGTAACGAGGTCGCCGCTCCCGATTGGTGTTTGCTGGAGCTGGGCGTTGCGCGAGAGACTGCAACATTTCTGTAATTAAGCGCAGAAAGAAAATGCTGTTAACGCTTATAAATGAACTCCCTCATGAAGTAAATAAAATGTTGGTTAGATCAACATTATTAGTTTTGCCAGGTAGCTAAGGAAAAATTACCATTATACAGACCAAATGATCAAGTTCTGAAAAAGCATATCAGAGATGATAATCTTTGAATACTGAAGGTTCCCCTTACTGCAGATGTGGCCAGCAAAGAGGCAAACAGTACAATGGCCTATGAGGCCAGATAGTACAATGGTACTATCAGGTACAGTGTGTAGAGCGAGACGACACTGCCTGAAATCCCAGCCCGGCCACTTACTGGCTGTGGGATCTTAGGGTCGGTTTCTCGCAATGAAAGATGCAGATAATAATGCCATTATCTCCCAGACAGTGAGAGGACTGCAAGCTACGAAAACGTATACAAAACAGTGTCTGGCTACAGCAAGCACTAAGGTAAGCGTTAGCTAATATTTTTACTGGGAACTGGGAAAGAAGATTCTACTAGTGTGATTTAAGATAAAAAACCCACAAGTACTTATTTACACACTCTCTTGCACAAATAGCAGTTTGTTCAATACAATGCTACATAAACGACTATGTTTGAACTCTAAAATCTAAATACCACAGAAATGTCGTAAGGAAGGCTTAGGAGTGTTCATGTAAGATTTAAATTAACCCCAAATGCTGGGTTAACTGTGTAACACTAAAATCCTAATTTGAGTATGTCTCCAAAGCTGAAGGAATTTGCGGGGTGGGGGGGGCTAAAGATTAAGCCTCTAAATGGACAAAATGAGATAAATGCAGTCACATGCTGCATGTCAATGCTTACTCAACGATGGACCGCACAGGATGGCCTACTGTATACCACACAGCCGAGGTATACAGTAGGCCATACACCTAGGCCCAAGTAAGCACACTCTGTAATGTTTGCATAACAACAAAACTGCCTGATGACACATTTATCATATTTCTGGTGTTAAATCAATTTGCTCAACCGGCTGGCACTGTAAGGCAATTAAAAACTGGCTATCATCTTCCCTGCACACACAGCTACAGTACATAACCTTAACTGAATTACGGAGTTAGCAAAATAGGATGGAACATACTGTTATTTTACAAATAACTGAGAGAAATATGAAGATAGGATAGAATTTTAAAAACAATTAACTTCTCAGTATAAATATGTACAAATATGACACGAAAAGCTGAGAGAAAAAAACTTTGATACTCAAACAGCACTGAAATTTTCCACATCCCTTACGATGTTATACCTTGATAATCTTCTTGTTCTTGCCGTTCATTGATATCTAGAGTGAGCTTTTTCATTCTCATCCTCTCTTCTTGTTCTGCCTGTTGCTGGTTCCAGTGATTTGCAGCAAGTTGAGAAGACATGGGTACATTAAGGATCTTAAACTGAGGGAAAAAAATAACAAAGGAATCACAAAATAGCTTGAGAGAACTGAACGAAAGAAAAACATAAATTACAACATAACAAGTATATTTAAATGAGTTTATAAAAATAATGTCTTCGCCTTATTCTGAATCAGCATTCCAATAACAGATACTAAGATTACTTTAATAGAGACAAAACCACCAGGGCAGCACAGCAAGTAAAACGCCGCCAAGTTCAACTTCCATAAAAACCAGACGTTCCTCTTTATAACACCCTCTTTGGAAGCACATATTAAGCAATATGGAACGAATTTTTATCCTGTAGACTTTGTCATGTGTGGATAATTGTCAGAAAGGCGTTTACACAACAAGAAATAATCTGCATCCTTTTACTTCTATCCACCTCCTGACATATCCACATTCCTATACATAACAAACCAGTCCACCTTGAGCGTTACTCAGTATTAACACACTGTATTCCTGAAGATAGCTGTGATGCTGGGGAGGAAGGAGCGTTGAGCAACTGACCTAGAGACTAGCTCTATCATGGAGTGAGTCCTTATCTAAGAATGGTCTTAGTTTAGTACTGCTCATGGTAAACAAGCCTAAGTAGGATCTATGACAGCATGGGTTATGGCTCCCTGAAAAATGTTAAGTAAGCGACATTACCATCTAAGCATAAAACAGATGTATTTCACAACCCACATTTTCTCTGTTGTGTGCCTCACTTAATAGATCTCATCTATTACTCTGGACCAAAGCATGTTTGTTGGGGAAGGGGAGGATCTGGGGAGACGTGCTCGAGATCTCAGATCTTTGATCTGTGCCTTCTGTAATCCGGTACCCTTTCTTGTATTCTCTTATGATTAAAATTCTCCAGTCAGTATTTTCCTTAATATGTCATACCCAGAACACTAAACACACTAGGCCCAATACACTAAATATTAAGTGTAGGTGAGGAACTACCAAAAAACTGGACTGACTACATTTCATATTTGTGATGGCAGATAATTAAATATCTCATGTATCAAAATAAAAATCTACTAAGGCGGTCCACATAGCTAGCCTAGTAAACTCACCTCCTCTCCACAGTGAACTCAGCTTTAAAGAATGTGCGCTCAGTGACCTAGAATTGACTCCTTGCAATTACCACTTTCTTTTTAAAAAGTGCAAAATGATTAAAAAAAAAAAAAGACTTTACTACTGACATATGTTTGACTTCTTTTAAGCTGCATGTATTTAAAATGTTTAACTTGATGAGTTATGCTACATGTACACATCAGAGAAAACCTCTCCACAGGGGAGAGGGCAAACGTATCTGTCACCTAAGACCTGTGGTAAGCCTCTCTTTCTCTACCTCAGGCCCCAGGCAGCCACTCATCTGCATTCTGTCAATACTGATCAGCCCATGTTTTGTTTTAAAGAGAAGGGGTCTTGCTAAGTTGCCCACGCTGGCTTCAAACCTCAACTCCTGGGCTCAAGCTATCCTCTTGCGTCAGCTTTCTGCAAAGCTGGGATTGTAGGTGCATACAGAGTACTACGCCTGGTCAGTCTGCATTTATATAAACTGAATCATACAATGTGTACTCTTTTTACTGGCCTAGCTTCTTGGGGTTGGCATGATTTCTGGGATGCATTCACACTATTGTATGCACCAGGAGCTTGTTCCTTTTTATTGCAGAATTGTATTACACTGTATTAATACACCACACATCCATTCACCTGTCATTAACATTTAGGTTGTTTCTTTCTAGTTTCAGGTTATTAAAAATACAATTGTACAGTCATGTATAAATCTTTTGTGTTGACATATGTTTTCATAGACCTGAAATGAACAATGCTAGAAATAGAGTAGCTGGGAATATCTCGTGTATTTTACTTTTTAAGGAAGAGCCTGTTTTCCAACGTGGCTGTACCATCCTACATTACTCTAGCAGTGTGAGGAAAGTTTCACTTCCTTTACATCCTGTCCAATCCTCATATGGTCAGTCTTTGAAACTTTAGCATTCTAATGAGTGTATACTGCTATTACATTTGGTTTCAATACTCACTTCACTAAGAACTAAAATCATCTGTTTTAAAACTCAATCTAGAATCACGCTAACAGGTACTCAGTCTAGAATCATGCTAACAGGTGACATCTACTTTATTGGAGTACAGTTTTCAAAGTGTTTCCTGATTAATTTTGAAAAAGGCAGTATCTGCCCACTATAGTTCTTTTGTTCCATTTTATAAGACTTATTAAGTTTAAAGACAACTGCTCTAGATATATAAGTTCTTTCAGTCCTCCAGGATATAATTTGTTTATGCCTGAACACTGGGACTCACTTAAAGTAGATAATAGCTTTTGAAATTATTTAGTTCTAATCCAATCTTTAATCTACTCTTTTGCATAAAAATCTTTCTTCTTGTTAAAAGGGACTATGAATATATATATATATATTTTTTACATTTCTATCCACAAGCATTGGGATTGTCTTTCTTTGTTCTTATGGCGCTGAAAACAGCCTTTTAAAAAAGTACTTCATGCCTGTAATCCCAATACTTTGGGAGGCTGAGGCAGGAGGATTGCTAGGAAGTAGAGTTCAAGACCAGCCTGAGCAACACAGCAAGACCTCATCTCTATAAAAAATAAAAAAAAAAAAAAAAAAAAGCCAGGCATGGTGGCACACACCTGTAGTCCCAGATCCTCAAGAGGCTGAGGCAGGAAGATTGTTTAAGCCCAGCAGTGTGAGACCGCTGTGAGCTATGTTGACACCATTGCACTCTAGCCTGGGCAACAGAGAGAGACCTTGTCTCAAAAACAAAACAAAACAAAAGTACCTCCTAATCCTCTTGAAAATTGCCAGCTGTGGGCTATTTCTAAATTCTAGTGTATATGGTCTGATGATGGCCAATTTTTCCTTCTTCCACAATTATGAATTCTATGCTATCTTTTTTCCTGCCCCTTCCCAAATTTCCTTCCATTTCCACATTACAATCAGTTCTTTCATGAAATATATACTTGCCAGGCAGTGCTGCAAAGAAACAGAGAAACAGATTTTTGGAGTCAGGCAAATTAAGCTCATATCTCAGCCCTATAATTTATTAGCATGACCTAGCAAATTCCTTAAGGAATCTCTTTTTCCCATCTGTAAAATAAGATATCAATACTGTTTTTAGGGTTGTTCTGAAATTTAAATAAAATAAAATATGTAAAGTGCCTAGCAATAGTACTCTAAAATATTACATATTAGTAATAAATTTGAGTAACTAAAAAAGTCTAAAATAACCTGCCTAATTACTTCCTATACATTCTAAAAATAAAACTTTTAGCAAAATGATGTCACAAGACAATTTAAAAAAATCACCTTCTTAGCAAAATGAGATTAATAACCAATAGCCAGAAAACCAAAATCCTTAATTACATTTGTATACTTGTCTTTATGCCTATTTTGTAATCTGTATCAGGAATCTATTTATATCACACAACACTTGCCAACTGTTTATTTCCACTAACAAAACCAACTTAAACAAAATTAAAATGGCCAGGCTTCCCTGTGATAAACTTTCAAATTTTATTTTTCAAAATTTGGGAAGACTAAGTAAATGAAAAAATTCAACTTGAAATAAATTTTCTGCCATACTTCTTACATGCCTTTAACATGTGAAACAAGAACTTCATATAGGGCGGCGCCTGTGGCTCAGTGACTAGGGCGCCGGCCCCATATGCCGAGGGTGGCGGGTTCAAACCCAGCCCCAGCCAAACTGCAACCAAAAAAAAATAGCCGGGCGTTGTGGCGGGCGCCTGTAGTCCCAGCTCCTCGGGAGGCTGAGGCAAGAGAATCGCGTAAGCCCAAGAGTTAGAGGTTGCTGTGAGCTGTGTGACGCCACGGCATCCTAACCGGGGGCGGTACAGTGAGACTCTGTCTCTACAAAAAAAAAAAAAAGAACTTCATATAAACGCACTCTTCCTACACACTGAAGTTACTGGGAGACGTCACAGTTAACCATAATGAAATTCCTTATTTTCAGCACTACTCGTATGGATAGCACTCTGTGGTACCTGTATTTCCAAACCTGGGTGCTAAGAACCACTGGGAGAGAAAAGCTCCAGTAAATACACATTGTAAGCAGAGTTGGGCCAAATTATTATGACATGTGGGAGAGACATTTCAAATACTAGAAAGATTAAAATTTTTGTTTTTTAAAAATGACAATATCAGGTGGTGCCTGTGGCTCAGTGGGTGGGGCGCCAGCCCCATATACCGAGGGTGGCGGGTTCAAGCCTGGCCCTGGCTGAACTGCAACCAAAAAATAGCTGGGCGTTGTGGCGGGCACCTGTAGTCCCAGCTACTCGGGAGGCTGAGGCAAGAGAATCGCTTAAGCCCAGGAGTTGGAGGTTGCTGTGAGCTGTGTGAGGCCACGGCACTGTACCGAGGGCCATAAAGTCAGACACTGTCTCTACAAAAAAAAAAAGAGAGAGAATATCATTGTATTCTCATGGTTGGAACAAAAATAATGATATAAATATAAAAAACAAGAATAACATCCAGAATGAGAACTTGAAGCAACTCATTTTTCTAATCTTCACTGGTCAACACTACGTAACAGGTACAGTTACTCAAAAAGCACCTATCAGTATAAAATCAACAAAGAGCTACATAAAATACATTCATTCTGAAGATACAATTATACATAAAAATCTCTGGATTACATTAAGAATACAATAAATTTTAGCTAATTTATTTAGCTAATTATTATCTTTATCAAAGACGGGACTTCCAGGGCAATGTTAAGTATTTTCTCAGTGAAACATGAAATATCTATTAAGCATTGAGAATGACAGCTAAATTTTAAGTCATTTTCTGTCTCAAAGTATCAAAAAAGATGCCTTATTAGAGATGGCAAGGGTAAAGAAAGAGGGGAAAGTCTGAGTTTTTCCATGTAAATTAGACTCCCACATTAGAATCCTTTAAACGAGCTGGCTGGTTTTCCTCTCAGTGACTGTACTGACTGATCGTAAAATACTATAGAATTTACACAAATAAAGGGGAACTGGCATACTACTGTTTCATAAAACATTCAAGTAAAGCAGCCCAATAAGAAAAGCAGTTAGATAATTTCTTGATTATTATGCAACTGGAAGCTACAATTCTAAGATGCTTTTGTTTATATGTCACCATATTTACAAAATCCAAAAATAAAAGTGTGGCAATACTTCTTCCCTTATTAGCTACCTGATCACAAAATATGAAATTTCTTACATAATTCAGTAATAATAAGCCTAATGAAGGTGGTACTAATCATATTAGAGTACAAAACATAATAAAGAAAATTTCTTAATGAATATGATCAAAAAAGGTGAAAAATATGGGCTTTCTATTTATTTGTAAGACTAACAATTTCTTCATTTAGGTCTTCTAAAGGGAAATAATTGGCCAGGTGCAGTGGCTCATGCCTGTAATCCTAGCACTCTGGGAGGCCAAGGTGGGTGGACTGCCTGAGCTCACAGGTTCGAGACCAGTTTAAGCAAGAGCGAGACCTCCTCTCTTAAAAAAAACAATATAGCAGGGTGTTGTAGTAGTCCCAGCTACTTGGGAGGGTGAGGCAAGAGAATTGCCTAAGCCCAAGAGTTTGAGGTTACTGTGAACTATGATGCCACAGCACTCTACTGAAAGCTACAAAGTGAGACTCTCAGAAAAAAATAAAAAATAATAACCAAAAAGGGAAACAATTATATGAAAGATAAACAAAAACATTTTTATTTTATGACCTTTATAACAAGATTTACAAAAGGAAAATTTCTCAGGTGTTAAGTGCTTAAAAGGACCAGAAAACAGAGTGTAATAAGAGATGAAGAGACACATTTACTGATGCTGCCTTTGCCAAAGCCTTTACTGTAAAGCTATGAAGACACGATGAAAAGAGAGGCACTACTTTATAGCAAATTAGAAGATAAAAAGATTGAAGTCACTCAAATTAAATTTCCTGGAACATGATGAAGCAATAAAAGTGACTTAAGCTGTATTTTATAGCTACTACAAGTCTGTAGATAAAATTAAATACAGGTATGTATACATTTATATATACATGTATACATTTATATAAATATAAAATCTCAAATTACCAAGATAGATTAGTGTTATTACTCCAGTCAAAACACATAACGAATCTTAACTCCTTATACATACTAAGTGCAAAAAAAGGTTTCTCTTCAAGTAATAGACTATATTATATATCTATTATACATTTTTAAAAGTAATCAAAACATTTTAAATTTAAATCAAAATGTTTAAAATTTAAAACATTTTATAACAGTTCTATTACATTAAAGCTTTTGCTTTAATGATCAAAATATTTTATTTCATTATTCTAATTCATAAATATTTAAATCTAAGAAAGAAATAAATTACGAAAAGCATTATCCTTTTCTTTCTCTTCAACTACTCACTTCATTGGCACAAATACTTTTTTCCTAATGACAACAGAAAGTTATTTCTGAGCACAAAATTTGGTGCACAAAGAAATCTTTCACTTAATTAAAGATTCCTATAAGGCAATATGTTTCACATTTGTAGAAAAACCGTTGCACCAGAAGGGACAACACCCAAAAGCCAAATAAAGAAGTAAAAATCAGAACAAAATATACTTTCTCTTTCAGACCACAAAATACCAGTGATGTTTCTTCAAATAATGTTCCTAAAATTGAAGATTTTCCAAAATTCCAAATAAAGTTTAGAAGAGTTGAAAATTTACTTAATAACCAAGTACTCTGAGCTCTCACTTCATGTCTACTAATATTTTTAAAGTTCAAGAAATATATATTAAGAATTAAACTAAATTTCACATTAAAAAAATAAGGACATCTGGGCGGCGCCTGTGGCTCAAAGGAGTAGGGTACCAGCTCTATATACTGCCTCGGCCAAAAACTGCAAAAAAAAGGCCATCAAATTCTTCATTTTGTATAAAGTTATATAAGATACTTTATAATCTACTTTGAACCAAAAACATTCCTTCTAAAACATAAACACATAGCTTTATTTTGATGCACGTAATTCAGAATTTCAGACTGCTGAAGTGAATTTATTTTTCAAAGCACAGAATTTTTTTGAGGCACACTTTGATTTATTTTCAAGGCCCACATGTTCTATGAGGGTAAAATAGGATGAATAAATTGACAAAGGTAGTAATGACTTTTCGTTTCCTATTTCACAAAAGGGAGGAGGAAAAAAGAAGAAAATTGATTATTAACTGTTGTACAATAATTCCATCTTCAAAGAAAGCTATTCCTGAGCCCCCTAGTGCTTAACAGGAAGCTGGTGGCTGTGCACAACAGGGGCCAGGGTATGTCTGACTGAAGTTCCCATCCCTGCCTTTCACAGTAACAGCACCAGACATGATGGCTTTGGACGCGTGTGTATGTATGCCTTAACATTTTAGAGCTTGCCCTTTGATACTTTATGTGTCAAAAAAAGCTGGTGCTGGGGTCTGGGAAAAACAGAATGAAGGAAAAAGAAGTCTAGTCAGAGAACCAAGTAGTCCCTAGAAAGGAAAACCAAACAGCTGGGATTAAGCATGCTGGTAACAGTGACAACTCAGCAGTTCCAGGTGGCCTGAGGACAGCAGTCTTGACAAAAGACTAGATACAACCAAGTTTAGGGTCCTGACAAAAAAACAAAAACAAATAATAAAAAGAAAACCACCCCAAACCCAGGGAGCTCTCATTTTCTCCAGAGACAGAGGGTGAGGGAGTGGGGAGGTACCACAGCCCACCCTGGCATATGGAGTGGGGTACAGGGTGGGACTTTCTGGAAAGCCCAACAAGGCCCGGTTAGAACCTAGGCTAGAGGCAAGGCCAATAGTGTCAGTGTCTGAGGAAGACGCAGCAATGCCTGGACATGTCAAGGTTAACTTTCAGTCACGTGAGTTGTGATGCAATCTTTGCCAGCCCTACACACCAAGGTTCTAAGTGGCATATAGGTAGCATTTCAAGGCTGACCTGCATTATAGCAAAATAATGGTAAGCTACAAAAATGTGATCCCTTGCATATAAAGCAAGAAATTAGAGAAAGAAGAGATAAAACAAAGAAGAAAGCAGACATAAAAATTAATTCAGGCATCACCTTTGTGGCTGTCCTGTCACCTCTTTGTGGAGGGAAATGAATATCCCTTCACTATCAGATGACATCCCCTTGCAAGGATCTATCTAAAGCACCAGTCTGCCCCTCATGCACTCCCCCTCCCCCGTCTCCTACCCCCTAGTGTTGCTTCACTCCCCTACATGGCATTTCCCCAACTGACAGTACAAATTTTTTGATTGTCTGCCTCCTGGCACCACGATGAAGGCTCCGGACAGGAGGGACTTTGGCTGACTGCCGTTCTGTTCCTTACCTAGAAAGCCTGCTAGGTAGAAGGTAAATAAATATTTGTAAAATGACTATGTTAGATGAATAGGGAAATGTGGTCACCATTATATTTAATAAAATCAAACATCTTCCTCCTAAAAAGTAATTTTTCCCCCCTCCTTAAAAAGAGACAGAGTCTCATTCTGTCACCGAGGCTGGAGAGCAGTGGCTCAATCATAATTCACTGCATCCTCAACCTCCTGGGTTCAAGTGAGCCTCCCACCTCGGCCTCCCAAAGTACGTACAGGCATATCCCACCACACCTACACACATTCCATTAATTCTAAGATGGACCATTATCGCACCTATTACTGAAACAGAAAAAATGCTACTGATTATTACAAGATTCCATCAACTCTTAGAAGCAGCCTGATTTCAGAAATGGGAAGAAATTTTATAGAATTAATGCCATATCCTAGAGCTGTGTCTGACAGTTGGCCTTTATTTTCTTCATACCGTATTTTACTCTCTGCAAGTAAGTATGTGTCTCTCTCAGCAAGACGTAAATTCCTCAAAAGCAGAGCCTTTTATCTTGTTCATCAGTGTAGCCTCAGGACAGAGGCTAGGACCTGCCACATAGCAGATGCACAATAAATACCCAATAAGCGAATGTACAAATCCCTAAGATAACAGCTTAGAAGTCAGAACTCAGGGACCGTATGTAAGACAAAGAAAGAAGAAAAGGACATTAAGGAGAATGGAGGAGAAGGATCGGGGACAAATGACAGTGACTGTCAAGAGAAATCCTGGAACCGAGCATTCTCTGGAGCTGTGCTAGCTGCCATCCTACTTCCCTTCCTCACCCTAAGCTTGCTTATGTAAACTTCCCACTGAAAGTCAAGGTACAAATACATAAACTTAAAATTTAAATACCTTTTCCACTTATCTATTCTGTACAAGTCAGATATACCTTCTAGATACACACATATAAGGGATAAAAGTATTTCTACAACCCAACACTTTCCAACTCTTCCCCTTGCAGGCAAAGAGTAATTTAAAACCTATCACATGGAGCTACTCCTTATATTTGATAATTAACCATCAGTTGTAAATACAGAGCAGACGGTTTCTTACCTGCTGTTTATTGCCTTTTCTTGTTAACATGACAAATGGCATCGTGTCTGCAGACTCTGCCTCTCCTTCCCCACCACCAAGTGGGGGCCCTTTCCTCAGCTGGCTTTTGAGATGCAAAGGAATAGCCACATCAAGTTGGTGCACTTTAACAGATTCACCACTTCGTTGCTTAAAAACAGAAATATAAAAGTATATTAATATTCTAAAATACAGATGAAAATAGAAAGAGCCAACGATTCATTCAGTGCCATACAGTAGAACATCCCCGCTGACCACTTCCCTACACTGACCATCTCCTTAAACTGACCTAATTTTCATAGACTGGACATGTACCACATGTATCTATCAGTGTGACAGGCCTAGTTCCCTATGTTGACTAGTTTGTTACAGTCCCATAGGTGGTCAACTTACAGAGGTTCTACTGTACTTCTTAAAACACCACAATCACAAGAGCCAGAGAACGCTCTCTGAAACAGGTGACACTAGGAAGCACTTCTGCACCCCAGCATGACACACGAGTCGGAAGGACCTGTGTGACTCGGCCCTGTTAACGTCTGGCCTCTCCTAAGCGCACAACGCTGCAGGTGCTACCGACTCTCCCCGTCTTGAAAACACACTGTGCTCTCCTCCTCATTCTCATAGCCTGCATCTTCCTTCATTAAGTACCATCATGTATCTCTATGGCCTATTTGTCCTCCAACTTCCCTTTGGCATAGGCGGGCTCACCACTGAGCTCCCTGGACTCAGGCTCCCAGTGGAGCCTTGCACACAGTGGGCGCTCAGGAAGTACTCACAAGTTAACGGAATCTATAATCACATTCAGTTTAATTTCTTGGTTGTTAATATCAAATATTTTTAACTTTTAAACTAGTTTTAAATTTTAACTTTTCAACTAGTTAATTAAATGAACCTTCACTAAAGACTTACTATGTGATACAGACTTGGATATAACAATATTAAAAGGATGTAATCTCTACCGTCAAAGAGCTCATAAACTAATACATAGAAATAAACTATGGTACAGCCACAGTGTGCATCACTTGTGTACGGAGTGGAGTGACTGACTGTCCCCAGCTGGGAGTAGGTGGCTCCTGAGATTTCACCAAAGGTTGAACAGAAATGGGCCACTTGAGAATGTTAAAGATTTCATATGACTTCTTTCAAACGGATGGTAAAAGAGCAGTCTGGGGGATATGGAGGAAATTTAGGCAGGAGAAGAACAGGTACAAAAGCAAGGACATGAAATGGTACGGTGCACTTAGAGAGCTGCAAATAACGTGATGACCGGAGCAGGGGAGGAGAGAGCTGAGTGTGGTTCCTCAGAGCTGGGCAGGTGACGCTGAAAAGCCCTGAGGGTAGGGAATTTCTCTACTAACATTTAAATAGTCTTTTGCTATAGGCTCCATATATTCAAGAGATTTGCAAATCAAGCAAAACAGTGTTTTATTGTTTGTTTCTTAAAGGTCCAATTTTTCAGAATCTGCTTGAAGTCGTCCCAAGTTCATAAGATTTATAAAGACCTTTTACTTTTACTGAAAATTTCAAAGGACCGTATTAGATGAATCTTGGCTTATTTTTTCCTGATTACGACATTCACATATTCCCTACATACAATATTTAAATACAAAAATGTATAATTAATGTCTCCATACAAATTCTTCCAGCTACCTCTCACTGCCCCACACCAAGATGCAACAACTGTTAACAATGAAAAATGTTCTTCCAAATCTTTTCTTGCACATATTAAAATACACATTTAAATACAATCAATCACTAAGCATACTGGGCTATACCAAATATGCATATTTGCTTCTGCTTAATCCTATATTTTGGGCATCTTTCTTTCTTTCTTTTTTTTGAGACAGTTTCACTTTGTTGCTCTCAGTAGAGCTGCCGTGGCATCACAGCTCACAGCAACCTCAAACTCTTGGGCTTAAGCCATTCTCCTGCCTCAGCCTCTTGAGTAGCTGAGACTACAGGCACCTGCCACAACACCCGGCTATTTTTTTGTTTTTATTTATTTATTTATTTATTTTTGTGGAGACAGAGTCTCATGTTACCGCCCTCGGTAGAGTGCCATGACGTCACAGGACTCACAGCAACCTCCAGCTCTTGGGCTTATGCGATTCTCTTGCCTCAGCCTCCCGAGCAGCTGGGACTACAGGCACCTGCCACAGTGCCCGGCTATTTTTTGTTGTTGTTGCAGTTTGGCCAGGGCTGGGTTTGAACCCACCCTATTCACTGAGCCACAGGCACCACCCTATTTTTCTGTTTTTAGCATGCCGGGGCTGGGTTTGAACCCAGCCTTGGTGCACGTGGCTGGCGCCCTACCCACTGAGCTACGGGTACCACCCTTTGGGCATCTTTCTATTTGAATATATATAAAGCTAATTATATGGATATGTCCTTATTATTTAATTAGTCCCCTATGGATATACAAATTGGATTTTTTTCTATTACAATGTGACATTTTTGTATATTTAACTTTATAAAAAGAATTATTAACTACAGGTAAATCTTCAGATCAAATGGCACACCTATTTGCACCCATTTAACAGGTTTACTAAATTTCCCTGCAAAAAAGTTGGGACTGATTCACATTTACCAGATACAGATGTCTACCAACAGAGTTGGGTATTCTCAATGTGTAAACTGTCTGGTCTGATATTAATGTTAATATTACAGATATTTTGATTACTAATGAGCTCTGCAATGACTTTGCCTATTATCTATCAGACAGTAAAAAAAAATTGGGTCATTCATATTTTCTCATTGGTTTGCTATAGCTCTTTGTTGTGTAGTGTAGACTGTAATAAATATTTCTTTCCTGGTATGTCATTCCATGCTGGAAGGCAATACACAGAAAAATGGTTGAGAACAGGTTCTACCATTCTACCAGCGAAGCGGCCTCAAGAAAGTCTGTCCTTCCAAGCCTCCATTTCTTTAACTATAAAATGAGACTACTAATAGTACCTGACAGCCCCACATAAAAAACAAATGGAAAGCACTTGACACAGGGTCCACCAGATTTCTATTTTGGATTCTCTGTTTCATTCATCTAATCCTGTGCCAAACTATTCTTTGCATTATATTATTATTATTGCAAGTTTAAAATGTTTTAATATCTTATAGAGCAGTGGTTCTCAACCTACTTCCTAATGCCTCCTAATGCCGCGACCCTTTAATACACAGTTCCTCATGTTGTGGTGACCCCCCCAACTATAAAATTATTTTCGTTGCTACTTCGTAACAGTAATTTTGCTACTGTTATGAATTGTAATATAAATATCTGATATGCAGGATGCATTTTCATTGTTACAAAGAAAGGGGCCGCAATCCAGTTTGAGAACCGCTGTCATAGAGCATTTCTTCCCTCATTTTCCAGAAATGTCTTAGCTATTTTGCTTATTCTAAAAATGTTTTTAAGAACAACTTCATCAAAAACAAAGGGACCCAATGCAACTGGTCACTTCCAGTATTTTGTCAATGTTTTAAAATTAGGACCTAATATAGGATTAAGTTCTTCTCCAGCACAGGAAGCACATCTGCAAAAATATGAATTCAACCCTGTCATCACATCTGTCATCTTTCCCGCTTGCTTTTTTTTTTCTTTTTTTTTCTGGTTTTTGGCCGGGGCTAGGTTCGAACCCACCACCTCCGGCAAATGGGATGGGCGCCCTACTCCTTGAGCCACAGGCACCAGCCCCGCTTGCTTCTTTAAAGACTGTCAATAAGCAACAATTGTTAGATTCCATCTAAAGCTTCTATTCCTTTGACTTCAGCAGCTTTTCTGCCTTATTTCTAAAAGCTGAGGTTCTTCAGGGGCTCAATCCTAAACCTGCTTCTCCTCTCTCTCCACATATTACATCTAAGTGATTTATTTCCATGGCTTTAAGTGTGTTCTACAAATCACAGTTACATTTTCACTCCATAAGTCTCTTCTGATCTCCAGATGTTACCATTTTAATATCTCATGGAATTCTCAAACTTAACATGGCCTAAGTGGAATTCTTGCTCACTCCGCTTGTTTCCTGTCCCTAGAGGCCGAATCTGGAAAACCATGGTCCTTGATGCCCCGCCCCTCCCACATCCAAGAAAGCACCAAATAAATCCAGTTCATTCTATTATACTTTATAGATTGATTTCAAATCCAAACTTCTTTCTGTGTGCCCTATTGCTACTTTAGATAGATGACCACCCTCTCTTACCTGGATCCCCACACAGCCTCCTGCCCAGCTGGAAGTCTTAGTCCGTTAGTTTTACACCAGCTGGAACCACCTCCACAGAGGATCCTGCCCCTCCAACCAAACTGGTCCCATTGCAATGTCACGCCACCCCCCACAGATGATGTTCTACTGAATACTGGCCTCTTTCAGCTTTTCACATGCAAGTTCTTCTCTGCCTCAGAACCTTTTACACATTGTTTGCACCTTATTCCCACCTTCCCCTAATTTTTTATCTGAATGGCTCCATTTTATCTGCCCTATGACCTCAGAGATATCTTCCCTATCAACCTGTCTAAAGAAGGCACTTCCCTTACTCTCTACCAAAGCATTCTGTTTTTAGTATGTATCAAAGTTTGAAATCATATATTAGTTTAGTAGTTAAATAGCTGTCTTCTTTCTCTAAAAAAGGAACCATGTCTGTTGTGCTTACTACTTTATACTTAGCCTGCAGCACACTGCTGGGCACACAGTACAAACTCAATAAATATTTGCTGACATAAGATGGAAAAGTTTCTTTCGTGGCATCACAGCTCACAGCATGTCTGAGCCCAAGAGCAACTTCAAACTCTTGGGCTTAAATGATTCTCTTGCCTCAGCCTCCCAAGCAGCTGGGACTACAGGTGCCCGCCACGATGCCCAGCTATCTTTCATGTTGCAGTTGCCATTGTTGTTTAGCTAGCCTAGGCCGGGTTTGAACCTGCCAGCCTCAGTGTATTTGGCCGGCACCCTACCCACTGAGCTATGGGTGCCATCCAGGGAAAAGTTTCTTTCTTTTTTTTTTTGAGACAGAGCCTCAAGCTGTTGCCCTGGGTAGAGTACCATGGCATCACAGCTCACAGCAACCTCCAACTCCTGGGCTTAAGTGATTCTCTTGCCTCAGCCTCCCAAGTAGCTGGGACTACAGGTGCCCACCACAAGGCCTTGCCATTTTTTGGTTGTAGTTATCATTGTTTGGCGGGCCTGGGCTGGATTCAAACCCACTAGCTCTGGTGTATATGGCTGACGCCTTACCCGCTGGAGCTACAGGCACTGAGCCAGGGAAAAGTTTCTTAAAGAAATAAACTATTTTCTCCAAAAAGAGATTATAATGATTATATTTTATTTGATGATTTGGGTTTCTAAATGACATAAATGTAAGATTTATCTGATAAATTTATAAGATAATCAAACTGCAAATCAGCACTTCGTGGGGGCGGCACCTGTGGCTCAGTGAGTAGGACACCGGCCCCATATACCAAGGGTGGTGGGTTCAAACCCAGCCCCGGCCAAACTGCAACAAAAAAATAGCTGGGCATTGTGGTGGGCACCTGTAGTCCCAGCTACTCTGGAGGCTGAGGCAAGAGAATCACCTAAGCCCAGGAACTGGAGGTTGCTGTGAGCTGTGATGCCATAGCACTCTACCGAGGGTGACTAAAAAAAAAAAAAGAGAAAAGAGCTTTGTGGTTATATGAAGAAACATTAATATACAAAGGCATAAGCAGATAGGCCTAAGATACCTGTAATTCTAATTTATTCTTTATCATACCTTTGACTTTAGTATATCAAGTAAAGTCTGTATTTCTTCTCTATAGTATCTATCTTTAAAAAGCCCTGTCTTTTAACTCTATGACCTTCTGTAGCTACTTTCCCATTTCTCTTCCCTTCCTAGTAAAACCCCTTAAGAGGTACCTGCATCTCGTAGCTTCACTCCTCTCTTCCCATTCTCCACTGCTCCCACCCTAATGGAGCCTGCCTCCCCCCACTCCAACAAAACCACTCTTAGCAAGTCACCAAAGGGTCAGTTAACAACGACTGTGTGGGGGCTGAACTAAACAGTTTAAGGGGCTTTAAGTCTTTTCTCTAAGGACAGAAAAATGTGAGTACCCCAAATCACTGTGACACTTTAAAAACTGCTAAATGGAGCTTTTTATAAAATACAGTTTACTAATGTTATAAATACATTGAACAATTAACAATTGTTCTAGAAACATTAAATAACCAATATTCCTCTGTTTACATACAAGCTATCCAAATAATAAATCGAACAGAAGAATTTGCTAAATTAGGGCAGTGCCCATAGCTCAGTGGGTAGGATGCCAGCCACATACACCGGGGTTCAAGTGATCCTCCTACCTCAGCCTCCCGAGTAGCTGGGACTACAGGCACCCGCCACAACGCCCGGCTCATTTTGCTACTTGTTTGTAGAGATGGGGGTCTTGCTCTTGCTCAGGCTGGTCTTGAACTCCTGAGCTCCAGCGATCCTCTCACTTTGGCCTCCCAGTGCTGGGATTACAGGTGTGAGTGAGCCTGGTCTGTTCCAAGTCTTATATTTGCTGCATTTTCCCCCACCCACAGAAATGTGCAAATCAACATGTGGGATGCAAGTACTGGCAGCCACAAGCTCACACCCAAGGAGAAACTGCCACAGAAGCAGAGATTTAGAAGCAGAGACTCCCATGTTAACCACAATTTGATGCGCTCCAATGTTTCCTACTGAGGAGACTGTGTGGGATAGAACACCATTTCATACCTGAAGGTTTTCTAGCATCATTTTATCCAGAGCTTGAATGAAGTCCTCATCTTCTACACACGGTATGTGCTTCAGTCCACCACCTTTAATCATTACCTCCTTATTAAAAGAGAATAACAACAACAAAATTAGACCAGATATTTGAATGTTTCCTATGGCAAAGCTTTGTTTACTATAACTCAATTAGCAAGTGGGTAAAACATATACCATTATTAAACTTGAAAATAACTTGTTAATAAAATAGGAAAACAAATTGAAAATGAGTTTCCAAAGAAGTAAGATTGTCTAATAACCAAACAAAATTAAAACTGCAGTGGCTAAAATTCAAATACTACAGGAATGCTGCATAATTCAAAACCATTTTCAGCCGTACGTACAGTATTCTCCTCATCAGTCTCATTCTCCTTGTTGGAATCTGTAAGGTAATCTGTATTCTCCTCCTCCTCCTCTTCTCCCTCATCATCATCATTATCAGAACCCTCCTGAAAGTATTTAAATGAGAAGATGAAAACACTGAAAAGGGTCGCCACACTTCACATGCCTTACAAAGATGTTAAAACTTCTGTATAATTGTTTGTTGTTCTCAAGTTTCAGCCCTCTGTGTAGTCTGCTTCCAACGGGAAGGCAAAGTCAGCTAGCAACATTTACTACAAACCTGTAGCTGAAAACCCATCTTTTTTTCTTTTTCCTTTTGGAGACAGGGTCTCACTTGGTAGAATGCCGTGGCATCACAGCTCACAGCAACCTCAAACTCTTGTGCATAAGTGATTCTCTTGCCTCAGCCTCCCAAGTAGCTGGGACTACAGGCACCTGCCACAACACCTGGCTATTTTTTGTTGCAGTTGTCATTGTTGTGTAGCTGGCCCAGGCTGGATTCGAACCCGCCAGCCTTGGTGTATGTGGCTGGTGCCATAACCACTGTGCTACGGGCGCCGAGCCTGAAAACCATCTTACTACCTTCTACTAATCTAATAATATAAAGATCCCTGGTGGAAACTCTTCCTTGAATTCCAAAAGGAATGAGTTTCCTGAACTGTTTGTATTTTTCTCCTCTGAAACTAATCAAGAGACTGAATTTCTGACAGAAACCAACTGTGAAAGAAACAGTAGTCTTGGGGTAGGAAGAGAAGTGAACTATTCCAATCTCGCTTCCCTTAAAGGAAACCACACCTTTCACTCCTCCTAGACATGGGTATATGGATTGTCCAACCGAACATTTTGTTTGCATTTCTACTTGGCAAACACATTGTATCATGTACAATCTTCACTCTCTAAATGGAAAAGTAAGCAATGGTTAAAAATACAGCTTTCAAAATTCTTAAAGTTCAAATATAAAAAGGATAAAATGCATTTAGAAGGGAAAATATATCACAACTCTTCAAATGAGAAATTAATTAAAAAATGAGTCCCTTTTAATGTCACATTTAACAAGGATCTTTGATTTATTAGATGTTGTTTATCGAATTAGTACAGTAGCAAAATACAAAGACAACCATAAGATGAGCCTGAAAAGATGAAATGAAAATACTGTCTCATTTCCTTTTATTGTTATAAAATATTTTATAAGCCAATTAAAATTATATTACTGAATGTTTCTATGACAACCTCATTTTGGTAATAAAGCAATATAATGTCCACCTATTATACTGAAAAGAATTATGGAAACAGGCTCAGCACCTGTAGCTCAGTGGCTAGAGCGCCAGCCACATACACCAGAGATGGTGGGCTCAAATGCAGCCCGGGCCTGCCAAACAACAATGACAACTACAACCAAAAAATAAAAATAGCTGGGTGTTGCGGAGAAGCACCTGTAGTCCCAGCTACTTGGGAGGCTGAAGCAAAAGAATTGCTTAAGCCCAAGAGTTTGAGGTTGCTATGAGCTATGACGCTACAGCACTCTACAGAGGGTGACAAAATGAGACTCTGTCTCAAAAAAAAAAAAAAAGAATAATTATAGAAACATAATTCAGGGGCGGCACCTGTGGCTCAGTCGGTAGGGTGCCGGCCCCATATACCGAGGGTGGCGGGTTTAAACCGGCCCCGGCCGAACTGCAACAACAACAACAACAAAAAAATAGCCGGGTGTTGCAGTGGGCACCTGTAGTCCCAGCTACTTGGGAGGCTGAGGCAAGAGAATCGCTCAAGCCCAAGAGTTGGAGGTTGCTGTGAGCTGTGTGAGGCCATGGCACTCTACCCAGGGCCATAAAGTGAGACTCTGTCTCTACAAAAAAAAAAAAAAAAAAAAGAAACATAATTCAGTTCTAAATTTTTATTAGTTTATTTACACCTACTTTAGGTATGTTCTAAGATTGTAAAGAGAAAATAGGAGTAGCAACTAAAAAATACTTA
The DNA here is from genome assembly GCF_027406575.1 of Nycticebus coucang. NCBI lineage: Eukaryota > Metazoa > Chordata > Mammalia > Primates > Lorisidae > Nycticebus > Nycticebus coucang. The sequence continues at coordinate 60,436,226 of NC_069799.1, read as the reverse complement.
GAAGTATAGTTCCACTGCCTGTGAATCCTAGCCAATTACAAAAACCATACATCATTGTCTTTACTGCCTTGTCATAACTGCCTTTTCATAATCAATTGTTTTTAACTATCAGTAAAGCTATTTATTCTGCAGTAAATCATACCAACATTCCATAACAGTTATAAACCTGGAGGGCTAAAAGAAAACACAGCTTTATAAATTTTTACTTCTAACTGTAGAAAAATTTAATTATCTGAAATTAGTGGATCCTTTTTTTTAATTCTAAATGGAGCTCTTAAAAACTGTTCACAATAGCCGGGCGTTGTGGTGGGCGCCTGTAGTCCCAGCTACTCGGGAGGCTGAGGCAAGAGAATCGCTTAAGCCCGGGAGTTGGAGGTTGCTGTGAGCTGTGTGAGGCCACGGCACTTTACCGAGGGCCATAAAGTGAGACTCTGTCTCTACAAAAAAAAAAACAACAAACTGTTCACAAATCTATCTGATGCTTTAAACAATTAGCATTCCTTTAAACACTAAGCAACATATATTCTCTATTTACATTCCATTTACTCAAATACAAATTTTAAAACTGAAATTCATCAATGAACCCCCAACAATAAAAAATTAAAAAAAACAATTGAAATTCAATTTCCCCCAAATATTTAAATATTGATTACCAATTTAAACTTTTAAAAATATTTAATCAAAATCATAATCCCAGGGAAAAAGATCTAATTTCATGGTTTAAATTTCATTTTCATTAATACATTATTCATATTCTCATTCATCCTACTTTTTAAAACTTTCTTATTTTGTTTCTTCTGTACCCCAAACCCATTCCCCAATCTAACTCCAGGTTACGAAGTAAATGCAGATATTCCTTTATTTTGATGGAGCCCCTACACCTCTGACCCCCGCCTTTTTTTTTTGAGATGGAATCTTGTTATGTTAACCATGCAGGACCCAAACTCCTAGGCTCAAATGATCCTCCCTCCTCAGTCTCCCAAGTAGCTAGGACTGAAGGCACATAATACCATGCCCAGCTGGATAGAACTTTAAACTTAACCAGGTTTGGAAGAAAAAAAACTGAAAAATTAAAGCTATTAGTTTGAACCATGTGAAAATGGCATTTTGGATTATCAAAATTTCATGATTTAGCCTAGTAGGGTCATAGAAACAAAAAGGGCTTATATTGGGCTGCGCCTGTGGCTCAAGGAGTAGGGCGCCAGTCCCATATGCCAGAGGTGGCAGGTTCAAACCTAGCCCCGGCCAAAAACCAAAAAAAAAAAGGGCTTATAGTATACAATGACTTTCAGATTTCAAATCTCATTAGATCTGGGAGAAATAAAGCAAAGTTCAATAATATATAGCTAGTAATTTTGTTGGTAAGACTGTAAAACCCACAGGTCAAAACGTCCATATTTAACAGTGAGATTAAGATAAACAGGAGATCAGACAATTTTTTTCTTCGTATCGCCTATTAAATAAAAACGTTGTGATCACTATTTTATTACTTTCTTTAAAAATCCTTAGTTACAGCTTGGCGCCCATAATTCAGTGGTTAGGGTACCAGCCACATGCACTGAGGCTGGTTACACAGAGTTCAAACCTGGCCAGAGTCTGCTAACCAACAGTGACAACCATAATAAAAAAAATAGCCAGGCGCTGAGGAAAGAGAATCGCTTAAGCCCAAGAGTTTGAGGTTGCTGTGAGCTGTGACGCCACAGCACTCTACTAAGGGTGACACACTGAGACAAAAAAAAAAAAAAAGAAAAGAAAAGAAATCCTTAGGTAAGAGATTTTAGGCTGGCCCAGGGGCTCACCCGTATAATCCTAGCACTGTGGGTAGACTGTTTGAGCTCAGGAGTTCAAGACCAGCCTGAACAAGAATGAGACCTCTTTCTACAAAAAAAAACAGAAAACTTAGCGAGCCATATGGTAGACACTTGTAGTCTCAACTACTTCGAAGGCTGAGGCAGGATGATCCCTTGAGCCACGAGTCTGAGGTTGCTGTGGGCTAGGTTGATGCCATGGCACTCTAGCTAGGGCAACAGAGTGAGACTCTGCCCCCCCCCCAAAAGAGAGAGATTTTATAACATAAATATACTAGTTCTATTTACTGTAATAAAACTGAGGAGTTCTTATGCACTAAAAAAAGTTAGTTCCAATATAATCAAAATACTCTTATACAAATGTACCTATTTGCTATAAATAAAAGTCATCACCTCTTCTTCTGGCTCATTTACTTCACTTTCATTTCCAGATTGTTCTTCTGTCTCAGCTCCCCCTTCTTCTTCTTCTTCATCCTCTTCAAGATTTTCTCCTTCTGTCATAGCATCTTTTGAATCTTTGTCATTTACTAGGCCTTGAAATGAGGAGAAAATGGAAAAATACATTTCAAAGACTAGTTTTCAATATTATACTACTTTATTGAAAAGTGTATATTAGGCTGGGCACAATGGCTCATGCCTATAATCCTAGCACTCTGGGAGGCTGAGGTAGGTGGATTGCTTGAGGACAGGAGTTCGAGATCAGTCTGAGCTAGAGTGAGACCCTGTCTCTACTAAAAATGAAAAACTGCCAGACATGGTGGTTCATGCCTGTAATCCCAGCACTTTGTGAGGCCAAAAGGGTGGACTGCCTGAGCTCAGGAGTTCAAGACCAGTCTGAGATAGAGCGAGACCCCATCTCTACTAAAAATGAAAAACTGCCAGACATGGTGGCTCATGCCTATAATCCCAGTACTTTGGGAAGCCAAAAGGGTGGACTGCCTGAGCTCAGAAGTTTAAGACCAGGCTAAACAAGAGCGAGGCCCTGTCTTTAAAAAATAGCCAGGCATTGTGGTGAGCACCTATAGTTCCAAGCTACTTGGGAGGCTAAGGCAAGAGGATCACGTGAGCCCAAGAGTTTGAGGTTGCTATGAACTATTATGCCAAGGCACTCTACCCTGGGCAACAAAGTGAGACTGTCTCAAAAAAAAATACATGTATATATAAAAAAATAATTCAACAGCCATATTCTCAGAACAATGTAAACAGAAATACAGAAGTGAAGACTATGAGAAAGAAACATTTTTAAACTAAATGTGTAGACCTACATTTCAACAAGGGAGTACTGAAGCATTTAACCAATGCCAAAAAGGGAGGGGAAAAAACAGTGTGTGTGTGTGTGTGTGTGTGTGTGCTCCTTTTCTTAGAGCTTCACATTTTCGGATTATCTTGTTTATCTCAGTCTGAGATGAACAAAAGCAAAAAACAGCAGCACGTAACATGCAGTGTCAGTCACGTGTAAGGGAACAGCCTCAGCCACACTCTTTACCAAGTGCTATTTCAAGAATCTCAGAAAACTCAAAAGACATGACATGATGTCACTTTAATAGAGTAATCCCATTTGGCTATCAATGTAAATATCTGCAAATTACAACTGAGGGAAAGGGGCAAAAAGACACAGCAGCTTGTCACCATACAGAATACTCCAATCTCCTCCTAAAGGAACGCCTGACTTGAATCTGCTTTCACCTCTGCGTCCACCCCACATTTCACTGCCTAGTCATTCTTATTGCTGTGTGAATTCCAATCCAGCCTCTCAACTTTCAAGATGTGCCTAATATGGCCTCACAAGGTCTGATTATTTCCCTTCCTGTCACAGAGCACATGCCTTGAGACCCTTGCTCACTCAATGCCCTTCTCAATAAGTGAATGTCCTTCAGTAAGTACTTTAAATACCATCCCTCCTTCAAGTTCAGTTTAGGGTTTACTTTCTACATAAACTCTCACTGACCACTTCACTCTATTACTTTTCCTCCTGCTTACTCCTAAAGAACATGGAAAATTTACCACAACATTTGACATCTGGTGATACACCATGTCAGTATCTCTAATGATTTCGTAAATGTGATGTTAGATTATAAGATCCTTGAGGACAAAAAAATATATATATATTGTTTTATATGTCTAAAACTTGGCTCGGCACCTGTGGCTCAAGCGGCTAAGGTACCAGCCACATACACCTGAGCTGGCGGGTTCAAATCCAGCCTGGGCCCGCCAAACAACAATGATGACAGCTGCAACCAAAAAATACCCAGGTGCTGTGCTGGGTGCCTGTAGTCCCAGCTACTTGGGAGATGAAGGCAGGAGAATCGCTTGAGCCCAGGAGTTGGAGGTTGCTGTGAGCTGTAATGCCACAGCATTCTACCCAGAGCCAACAGCTTGAGGCTCTGTCTCAAAACAAACAAACAAACAAAAAATATATATATATGTCTAAAACTTGAGAGACTATATCTTAACAAATACACAGCAGGTGTTAAGTAAACACTTGTTTATTCACAGAATCTTTGAGGATCAGAGCAAGAAGAAACCTTAGTAGTGATGTGATATAACCACCTTATTTCATAAATAATGAAGCCAAGAGGTTTAATAACTAGGCCTATCAAGAAAAGTAAACATTTACTCCAATGTCTTAAGTATAAGCAACTGATTAAGAAATGACAGAAATACAGATGTATGGAGTGATTAAAGGGTATATATTCCCATTTAGGAGAAAAAAACACAAGAGAATGAAACCCAGAGAGAATCATTTTAAAAGGAAATAATACTGAGAAAAACACGTTGGTATCTGAGATTGAAAATCTATTTTCTGCTTATATATATTATTATGTGTTATCACTTAATAGTTTTCATAGATATGAATAATACATTTTATATATCTATTTATTTAGTTATACAAACTTTAAAAAGTGAAACATTGGACTTCTGACTTGTTTAAAGCAAAAAATAATAAGTTCAGAACTGTATAAAGCTAAGTATTCTCAGTAAAAATCACAGTGGTGATAAATGCAAGAAGCATGAAACACCATTACACTTGGTTATTATATCCACTTAAAATATGAATCATGAGGGGAGCCACAATATATAAACAGCTTTGTTTGATAGTGATACTTTCATTTTCTAAGGAAAATACACAGTATTTCTACACATCTTCATTTGCATCGCAGGTTACTTTCAAAAATAAATTTGTCAGTATCCTATTTTGCATTTGCTAAAAATTGTGTAATAATTAGTTGCTGACCCCTAGGAAACTGTCAATATAAAATAAACATTAGAGAAAAATGAGTATGTAAAGGATGTATGGATAGCCAAACACAAAGTCCAAACACTGAAATTTAAAACATTAAAGTATTATAGAAGTGTACTTGGGAACCAAAAGAAAATGCTGTTCTCTTTTAATTTGAGCTGTTTGGTGCCCTGGTTTTCCTACTCATAACACAGATGGTAACAATGGCAATACCACCTTTAAAATTGTTTTAATTTACATTTCTCTTCTTATTAGAAAACAATGAACATTTCTTCCCATGGTCAGAAGAGCATGTTCTTTGAATTGTCTTGAACGGTTAACCCAGGGTATTAATTTGGGCTTTCTATGAGTAACGTTGCCTCTATCATTCTGGCAAACAAGCTGTACTCAATAAAAACATCATCTTTTCCTTGACCCCCTTATTTAATTATGTCATGCTCACTTATCTACTGGGGTGTTCTACTTCATTATCAATTTGCCTGTGTTCTTTATATAGCATGGAAACTATTTTCCTTTTACTTTTAATTATGTTTCATTGTATGAAAGTTTTAAAGACCTGAATCTGTCTATTCCTGTGTACTTACTTCTAGCATTTTACAATTTGAACATGAGCCCTTCTTCAAATATTTGATAAATAACCAGATTTATTTTTAACCTTTAAAAAATATCTAACTCTTTTAACCCATCTGGAGTTTGATGCCATAAAGTACAGCTCATTTTAATTTCCCCCCAAATGCTCATCTATTGTCAGTCTATTTTTAAGAGTGCTCATTCACCATATGCCAAATCACTTCTAATTTAACTGGAACTACTTCTGGGCCTTTTATTCTACTGAATTTATTTCCAATTTATGAAGTACACTTTTGTTTTAAAATATAATTTATTCATATGGTTTTTCTTTTTTAATTTTTACTTTTCTCATTGCTATTCCTTATAATTATAATACTAACTAGAACTTCCAAACCAGAATTAAGTAATACTGCCTCTGATCATTTTTGGTTTTGTTCTTAAATTTTAAAATATTTCTGAGAAAGCAATTCTATCTATCCTGAGAAAATTAGAGGTGATTCAAAAATGACATAAAAGTATTATTTATACTGCCAGGTGCGGTGGCTAACACCTATAATCCTACCACTCAGGTAGGTCGATGCAGATGGACTGCTTGAGCTCACAAGTTTGAGACCAGGCTGAGCAAAAGCAAGACCCCATCTCTACTTAAAAAAAAAAAAAGAAAAGAAAAGAAAAACTGAGGCAAGAGGATCACTTGAGCCCAGAGTTGGAGGTTGCTGTGAGACATGACGCCACAGCACTCTACCCAGGGTGACAGCCTGAGACTCTGTCTAAAAAAAAAAACTCCAAACAACCTAAGAGTCAAATTGCAAGATTAAATAAGTTATCGCACATTCATACAAAGGAATACTGCCAATTAATAAACAAATAAATGATTTAAAAGCATATTTAATGTTAGGAAAAACTTCATAACAGATTAAGTAGAACCAATGCAGTTATAAAACTGCAAACACACATGAAAACATTAAAAAGACTAGAATATACAAAATATTAAGACATGATTATCCTTCTTCATGAAATATACGCAATATTGTTTTCTTGTATTCTTCAAAATTACTGCCATCAACATTTATTACTTTTAAAAGTAGCCCCTTTAAAAATAATGCTCAAATCAAAACAATCATTCTCTTCAAAAGATTTAACTTTAGAGAAAACAATCCTATTAATATGCTAGATATATGAAAAAACAGTTTTACAGGAAAAAAAATCACAAATGCTTTCACTACAAAAAGTGGTTCTTCAGATATACAACGTATAGTAAATTTGTACACTCTGTGTAACTGGTGAAGGTAAGGATCCACTAATGATAGACATGAATGTACCAAGGACTAGTGGACATAAAATCCTTCGTATTAGTCTGAAAACAGGTGCCACTTTGAAATAACCAAAATAAAACAGGCTAAGAACTCTGAGCAAGCAAAGCAGATTGGTACTGCTACAGACTTCACCAGTCATCTCTATAGGCAAAGCTAGCAGTTTCCTCCACTCTACAAAGGGAGCTGTCCAGGAGCCAACTCTTCTCCCAGAACCATGGTTTGGACAGTTCCAAACTTCTAATAGGTATTTCCTTCTGAAGTTTCTATGCCTGCACTTTCTTGAGAAATGATGACTACTGCGTACACTGCATAAATAAGAGATACTTTAGTCAAAAGTAGATTTTATATTAGCAACTGAAAATTCTAAAATTAAGAGAGGCTGACAGGACTGTTATTTTCCATCATTAGGACTTGATTCGAGTCCGGAGTGACTGTTTTCCTCCAATTTGAGATGATTTAATGAAATCAAGAATGCTGCACAGGTCTTGCCTAACACTAAACATCACGAATATAAAAGTATGCAACATAAACTGCCTGACAACATTAAAAAGCATATTCTCTGTGATTAATTGCTTACCTAGTTTTATTAAGAATTCTCGTTCCAAGTCTTGTACCTGCCTGATGGATTCTTCCAGCGAATTACACAGTTTGATCTTTGGTCTTAGCAGTTCCAGGGTATCACTGATCATGTAATCTATATCAATAGGAAATGGATGGTCTTTCGTCCAAACCTCCAAACTTTTCTTCCACCAAACATAACGCTGATAACAAATGAAAAACAAATTTGGTTATATAAGAAATGAATAACAAAAATATTTCAAAATAATTAAGTTTACTGTTATAAACTAATAATTAACTTCATTGTTATAATAACTAAGCTAAAAGGCTGAACAAGACACCATTTTTTTAATGGTCAACAGCAATGATTCTAATCCAGGCGTCCTCAAACTGCGGCCCGCGGGCCACATGAAGTGGTGTGAATTGTATTTGTTCCCATTTTGTTTTTTACTTCAAAATAAGATATGTGCAGTATGCATGGGAATTTGTTCATAGTTTTTTTTTTTTAAACTATAGTCCGGCCCTCCAACGGTCTGAGGGACAGTGAACTGGCCCCCTGTTTAAAAAGTTTGAGGACGCCTGTTCTAATCCAATTACTTCCCTCTATATAGTTTTTGAGCTATTTAGTGGCACAGTTTTCCCTAAAGGCAAGGAAAAATTGTAAATAAAATACCAAACAAATTTTTAAGTGCTCTGAAATAAAGCCAAAATTCATATCCATATCCAAATGGAGTTTACATATTAATTCTGGGGAAATAACCAGAATTAAAGACAAAATTTTGATAAAATTTTGTTATTTTCTCTGTGCTACCTACTTTGGTTTTTTAAGAGTCAATTAAAGTATCTGAAGATAATGGTTTTTGAAATATATAAATATCACTAACCATCAACAACTGTGCGGATATTATCCCTCTCTACTCCTAGTCTGGTCCCCTCCATTTACTTTGTGTTTGTATTTGGTTTAATTCCTAAATTTATATTAACTAAAGGCACAACCCCATAATTTGCCAGTATATGAAGGACAGGTATTCCTCTGGGTGCTTTCTCAACAATGTCCTCAGGTGAGGTGCACACAGATCAAGTTCAGAAGCACTGCTCCAGGCTGTCCTTTCTTTCAGGCCTTCTAATACTTACTTAACTGTACACTCCATGATCAAGGCAGCACATGCTGATCTCACCTCCTAGGCCTGCCTCCCATTCCCTAGGTAGATCTCGTTATGTGTGTCTGTTAATCCACAGCAAGATTATTTTTGTCTCTTTCAGCTCTTGGATATTTCTGAGTGGCTCTTTTCTCTCAGCCTGGGATGTCAGAGGGAATCCAAATAAGGATTCTCTTCTGAAAGAAATTCTACTTTAGATGCTGTTATAGCTGTCACTTCGCAGCAGAACTCTGGTTTTTGGTTTTTTCTTTGTTGTTGTTGTTGAGACAGGATCTCACCCTATGCCCAAGAGCTGAGTGCAGTGGGCGTGGTAGCTCACCGCAACCTCAGACTTGGGCTGTGGGCACCCCGCTGTCTCAGCCTCCGGAAGCTGCTGGGATTACAGGCGCTCGCTGCAGTGCCAGGCTGGGTTTTTCCATTTTTTTCATGAGTTGGGGTCTCACTGTCGCTCAGGCGAGTCTCGAACTCCAGAGCTCAAGCAATTCTCCCTCCTCAGCCTCCCACAGTGCTGGGATTACAGGCGTGAGCCACCGCACCTGGCTAGAACTCTGGTTTTTAAGTCTCTAATTTAAGACAGTCCTTATATACAACAGGGAATCTGATTCTCTAATCTGCAAACTCCTTTCCCCTTTTTTTGCTCATCAATTCAGAAAATAAGGGAGTAATAAGTTGCAAAGAAAAGTTTAGGGCTGGGCACAGTGGCTCACACCTCTAATCCTAGCTCTCTGGGAGGCTAAGGTGGGTCGATTGCCCTGAACTCACAGGTTCGAGACCAGCCTGAGCAAGAACAAGACCCTGTTTCTAAAAATGGCCAGGCACTGTGGTTGGCACCTGTAGTCCCAAGCTACTTGGGAGACTGAGGCAAGAGAATCACTTGAGCCCAAGAGTTGGAAGTTGCTATGAGATATGATGCCATGGGCACTCTATGAAGGGTGATAAAGTGAGACTCTGTCTCAAAAAAATAATAAATAAATAAATAAAAGCAAAATAAAGTTTAGTGGTAGAAGAAAGTTAAACTATCCCCACTTAGTAATAGCCAACATGTGGATGTATTTTTGACAACTTAAATTATAATATTAAACTTATTTTCTTCATTAATGGGTAAATGAAAAAACTAACAATCGTGATTATAAAGAATCAAATGGTACTATTGCTACTTTATTCATTATTATCTAAAGCACTTGATAGCAAGCTATTTAACCAAATCAAACTTGCAATGTTGTATTTAATGAGAAATGGTAATCGGACTCCAACATATAACCTACAAGTTAACTTTTAGAAGATAAACTTCACAGAAGTTATAGGATTGCCTCTGCATTTGTATCTGAATTTAACCTATACTAGATTTGTTCTAAATCACAAGCTTATATAATTAACCAAAATTAAGATACAGAAAGCACAACCCCAGAGTGTACTAACAGATGAATAAGTATTTCTGTGTTACAAGTAATACATTTTCCCTAAAAGTAATAGGTTTTTCTCTCATTCTCCACTATCTCCCCACAAATTAGATCTTTTAGCAGTAAGAGTCTTGGATGCAAACAAGAATACAGATGAATGAGAAGAATGTTATCCAAAGTATAAAAATCTAAGTAACGTCATAAATTACTGTAAGAAATACCATAATTTATAAACTATTATACCAAATTCATAAACTTTACCAAAAGAATTCCCAAAAGTAATGGAAATTACTTCAACTGTTATCAACCATGAAAGTTAAAAGCAATTAGAATGTTTATAAGAGAATATACCATACAGTTTTAAATCTCTAAAAGCATCTTCATATGATGAATATTGTCTAATTATGAATATGTTATATACGTTTCTTCTCCAATTTTTTTTTTTTTTTTTTTTTTTGGTTTTTGGCTGGGGCTAGGTTTGAACCCACCGCCTCCGGCATATGGGACAGGCGCCCTACTCCTTGAGCCACAGGCACCACCCAAAGCTTTTTTTTTTTTTTTTCTTCTCCAATATTTTTATAATATACCCAATGTAGTATGCAATTTCCAACTGCCTATCAGCTTAGACATACCTGAAAATATACAAGGAAGCAATCAAGTTTTCGTTTACTGGAACCTCTGTCAAAGTACTGGCCACATGTGTCCAAAATAGTACATACTAATCTAATTCTGAAAAGATGCTCAGGAGGGTCCAGTGAACTTGGAGATCCATCAGGGTTAACACCAAATGAAGTAAAAGAATAAAGAGTTCTGAAAATAACAGCTGATTCCACCATTCGGTAATTATAAAGTTCTCCTAAGAACTTGGCACTGCTAATACGCCTCTGATTAAATTTAGGTTGATTAACCTAAAAAAAGAACAAGAACAAAATGGATTTTCATTAAAGAGTAGTAAATGTATCTGAAAACAGGCTAAATTCTCCTCTGTAATTTGACAATATCAATTACTGAAAGAACAAACACTGACCAGAGAAACAGCAGATGATTTTTTTCCTCCTTTCCTAATAAGGTGGTCACTGCTGTGTGTCCTTTTTTTCTCTTTAAGAAATGGCTATCTTTAAAATGTTTCCATAAAAAGAACATGTTCGATATTAAATTTAGTACTAAGCTATCATGAGTGTGTCTAAAAGGTTGAAATGTCATTCTCCCTATCAGCCCCCCACAATACATTTTGTCTCTAATCAGTGAATTAAGGAAACATAAGCCTATATTTTATGGGAAGTGTAAGAGAGAAGTGCTTACAGGAGATTCTTATAAAATGATTATCAACTTTTTTCTAAGTAATAAATCTATAGAATCCTACAATATGAGTCTTAATTGTGACCCTGAAATATTAAAAATTAAATATAGTCTTCTAAACTAAGCTTAACAAAGTTTGAGATAAAGAGGGAAGAAATACTCCAGGCTAGGTACCATGGCTCACGCCTCTAATCCCAGCATTTTGGGAGATCCAGGCAGGACAACTGCTTGAATCTAGGAGTTTGAGGCTACAGTGAGCTATGCTCATGCCACTGTACTCCAGCCTGGGTGACAGAGTACTACCTTGTGTCTAATAATAAAAAACAAAGAAAACTCTAGAACTGGCCTAAGAGAAAACTTGGAAATCTGATACAATAGGGCTTGTTAATGATTAAATCATTAACTCCCAAGTAGTAGTAAGCAACATAGTATGAGAAACCGACAGTTTTTCTTATTATTATTTTCAATGATAGGATTTAAAGGTTGTTTAAATTCCTCACAGACTCCAATTTGTTGACTTTAAACAAAGTCTTTGTTACCTCCATTCCTAATCGAATATCTTCCAAAACTCCATCCACGACATGGATGCCAACATCCTCTTGGTAGAGCACGAGTCCTGCTAAGAGGTTGGCTACACAGTGAATACTATTATACTTCACATTCCAGATGTTTATCATACAACAAATAACATAATCTTTCACTTCTTGGTCCTGCCAGGGTAATTTTCGCATCTGCCTCAAAACCTAAACAAAAAGAATTTTGTTTAAATTATTAAGATAAGCACACAGTGATCTGACCAACTAACATAAAAATTTATCAAGAAGGGCAGCGCCTGTGGCTCAGGGAGTAGGGTACCAGCCCCATATACCAGAGGTGGTAGGTTCAAACCCAGCCCTGGCCAAAAACTGCAAAACAAACAAACAAAAATCTATCAAGAGATAGAGAACTTTTGAAATTGAAATACAGTAGAGATCGTCAGCCTCTTCTCTTCAGAAATAGAAAACATGAGAATTTCTAATTCTGGCAAAATTTATTCTGATCTTTCCTAAATCTTTCCATAATCCTCCTAAATTTCCTAGAGTTTTCAGGTCTTCAGTCTAACTAATAGTGTACAGTCGTATACTCAGACCACTGAAAGAAATAACCAAGGTTCAGCAAAGACAACACATTCTCTTTTGTGCATCATCTGGTATCAATAACATCATTTTTAAAAAATCATCAATTTCCAACAAATAAATAAACCCAAGGTCAACTGGTTAAAAGACCATTTAAGAGGGAAAACACTACATCAAGACTGGCATTACATGATAACTTCAGTTTCTTTGTGTATAAAATGGGTGACAGTGAAGTACTTACACTTCATACCTTATTCTGTAAGGATTAGACAAGTGAAAACACGTAAAGTATGTAAGAAAGTATCTGGCACATTATAAATGCCTCATAAAAGTTAGCTATTACTATTTCAAAAATAAACCTCTACTAACAACAACAACAAAAAAAAATTAGAAGAGTTCTACCTATAACCAAAGTCTTTCCATTATTATTCTGAATAATATGGATACTATTAGCAGAATGCAAAGTATTCATCTCTCCTCCCTATATCCACAATCTGTCTTTCAAATACCAAATATGTTCAACATCTTCTCCACTGTATAAGCCTTCTATACTTTACAAACTTTCATCCAATTCTAAAACTGTTTTAAACAACCACTGCCTCAGACTTGGGAAGTTGGTTTCCATTTTGAAAGCTATACTGTCATTCTTTATCACCTTCTATCCTAACAAGAAAAAAGCTCAACACTGTATTCTACGTCAACTTGTAGAATTCACCAAGAAATATTTTTATTCAACACATCTTATTTAAAAGTGAAGATTTTAACAGAGTAAATACAATAATTAAGATAATAATAGGTCAGCTGTTCTTAACCTTTTCTGAAAATTGACCACTGTTGAGAATCTAACAAAAGCCACATACCCTCTCTAAAAAAATATAGTCCCAGACATTCAAAATTATGAAATTTCCGAGGGATCACAAGCCTCCTGAAGGTTAAGATCTCCTGAATTAAAGTAAAATACTTATGGGCAAATGCATTATAGAATATTAAAGTAATAGTTTCAAATACACACATATAAAATCAAATTTAACTTTAGTAGAATCCTATTTCAATTAGAATAAGTTATAATTAAAGGGAAACAAAACCGATGTCCCAAACATTATATGCCATTGAATGAATGCTTTCTTCAGACAACTCGTACAGGAACATTGAAGCACAATGGAACCTGGGATTTACCCCCACCTCTCCTAGATTTTAGTACTATCGCAAAACTCAAGCTGACTATACTGTATGATTTCATTAAGATTTACCTTCTCAGTAGTAACCTTAGAGAGATCTTTGTACAGAAGTTTCCGGACGTATTCCTGGAGAGGAGGTCTTTTCTTTTTCACTGTTTTCTCAGCTGGAGGTGGGTTGCAGTAGTAATATGCATTCTCTACCATTGTAACATATCTTGCATCAAGATGCATTGCTTGTTTTTTTCTCATCATTTGCTCCTAAAATAAAAGTCCAAATTTATTAAAACACTTTAACTCTTAAGATTTCTTTATTCCTAAATAAACTTCTATTCTCAGTGATTTAAAATTTCTAGATAAAGGTTCAGAAAGGAAAAAAATAATCAAAAAAAAAAAGAAAAAATAATCACTGGTTACATCTAAGAGAATATAAACACAATTATTGTTATACCATTACCCAATTTTATGATGCATTATTAGTCCAATCATACTGAGCCTTAAGATTTCATCCAATAAAATACTCAGAGACTTTGCTACAAATGTAGCTTATCCTTAACCATACAAACTCTAAGGAAAGCAGGACTAGAATACATGAGACTAAAATTAAGGACTAAGAATATAACAAAGGTGTGACTCTGGCCCTGGCTGTTCCAGATACAACAACTGAGAATAAGTCTGTTCTCCAGGCTACACCACGCAGTGTTATAACAGGCAAATCTGACAGTCTCTACACCCCCGAGGTTCCATAGCTTGTTTAGGGTTCCTAGCATCAACTCAGAAGAGGAAACTAGAAAACACATATTTGTTTAATCATCATTTGCCTCAACGTATCTCAACCTCAACCCTGTTGACATTTTAGATCAGGTAATATTTTTGTTGTGGGGGATTCCTACCTGCATGAAGCTTAACAGTCTGGTGTAGGAAGACAGAAAATAAACAAGTCAACAAATAAATCAACTGTTAGTCTTTCCAATAATTGTAATCAGTAGTATGAAGTAAAATTACAAGGTACTAAGATGGGGAATAACGGGAAACCTGCTTTAGTTAGAAGTGGGTTAGGTAGGGAAGGCCTCACTGAGAAAGTGACACTTAAGCTAGAATTGGCTAAAGAACCCCAGGAAGAGCACTCACAGCAGAGGAACAGCAAAACCAGAGGCCTGAGGCCAAGAGAGTGGGATATGGCCCAGGCCCTGAAGGAAGACCAATGTGGGAAAACATGGAGCAGCATGAGAGGAGCTATTGGGGAGGAGAGGGGGGCGCTAGGTAATATTGATGCTGCACCCCACAGCAGTAAGAGCCCTGGGTTGTAAGCGTACAAAGAGAAACCACTAACCAACGTCAAGCAGATGTTGTGGAATGGGGTGTTGGTGGTGGTTAATTTCAAATTGTGAAAATATCACTATGCATGTAAGCTCAGGGAAGGCAGAGGCTGTACCTGATTCATTGTTGTCTACCTAGAACCTAAAACAGTGCCTAGCAGGCAGACATTAATATTTAACAATGTATGAATGAATGAATGTTAAAAGCACATTAAATCTTTTCCATGGACTGCTTTTCTTTACAGGTAAGATCACGAAATATTGGGAAAAACTTTTGCTATTTATAAATTCAACAGTAGAAACTACAGGAGAAAACTACTCTTTCACCTCTGTATACCAAGGGTCTGGCTCAGAGTGTGTACTCAGTAAATATTATAAAGCCCACAGGGTAGATCTTCCCTGACTCACTGAGTCTGGCACAAGTACCCCTTCTGTGGGCTCACAGTATCTGCTGCAGACCTCTGCTGTGGCATTTACAACACCGCATTAGAATATATGTTTAGCTCTCACTTGTTAGGTATGAACCACTTTGAGGAGGGCAATTATATTTCATTTCTTAAAATCATCTTCCTCGCCCAGCTGTAATACCCCTGCAGAACTGAGCTTAGTGCCTGACACATAGGAGGAAACCCAAAACTTACTGATTAACAAGGCTCCTATACAGAAATCAAGAAAATCAATAATAGCCAGGCGTGGTGGTGTACGTTATATGCCTGTAATCCCAGCACTCTGGGAGGCTGAGGTAGGAGGATCACTTGAACTCCTGAGTGCACAATCAGCCTGAACGAGAACAAGACTCTGTCTCCAAAACTAGCTGGGTGTTGTGGCAGGCACCTATAGTCCAGCTACTCTGGAGGCTGAGGCAAGAGGATCATTTGAGCCCAAGAGTTAGAGGTTGCTGTGACCTATGACAATACAGCACTCTAGGGCAACAAAGTGAGACTCTGTCTCAAAAGAAAAAAAAAATAATAATAATAATAACACCTAGCTGCTTTTGCAGTTAAGAAGGGAAAAGAAAATTGGTCAGGTTAGAAGCAATTTGGTTTTCAGAAATGCTATGTTCGTCCCTATAAGAAATAAGAAATAAGCCAGACATGGTGGCTCATGCCTATAATCCCACCACTTTGGGAGGCAGGAGGATCACTTAAGGCCAGGAGCTTGAGACCAGCCTAAGTAACACAGCAAGATCGCCATCTCCGTAAAAAAAAAAAAAAAAAAAAAAAAAAATTAGCCAGGTGTGGTGGTGCACACCTGTAGTCCCAGCTACTTAGGAATCTAAAGAAGAGGGATTGCTTGAATCTAAGAGTTTGAGGTTAGTGATCTATAACAATGCCACTGTATTCTAGCCTGGGCAACAGAGCAAGATCCTGTCTCAAAAAAATAAAAGAGAAGAGAAAGAAAAGGTTTCACTCCCAGGTTAAATTTCTAAGCTTATATTTTATTTATAAATCTTAAAATCTAATTCAATATTTTTAGGCTTATATTTTATATACTTATTTGACCACATCATTGATGGCTTGAGATGTATTAAGAACATTCACAAAGAAGGTTCTAACATACTAGTATTAAGAGTACTCATCCAGCCTGAGGAAGAGACCTGGTCTCTACTAAAATAGAAAAACCAGGCAGATGATGTGGCGGGCACCTGGAATCCTGGCTGCTTGGGAAGCTGAGGGATGAGGATCACTTGAGCCCAAGAGGCTGAGGTTGCTGTGAGCTATGACGACAACATGACACTCAACCCCAGAGCAACAGACTAAGATTTTGTCTCCAAAACAAATAAATAAGAGTACTGTTCATTTGCACCATGTGTCAAAAGTTTTATAGGAATAACTTAATTCCCTTTTATGACACTGTGAACTCACTGGTAGCCAAGTGAGAATAATTTCTATTGATCTCCAGGGATGGCAGCTCATATATATAAAAGTTACAACTTAGGTAGAAATATCTGTATGTATAAACAACTTAGAGCAAAATAACCAGCACCGATCAATATTTTTAACCCCTGAAGTACATGTAAATCAAGAACCTCCAGCTCTTACCAGGATCCTCAGCCCTTACCAGAAGTACACTGGTCCTCAAGTGAGATTCTGGAGATCTGAAAAGAAACCGTCCACATGTCTCCAGTAGAGTACATGCCATTTCGATGTGGTGATGAGAAAAGTCTGACAGAAGCATCTGTAATAATAAGAATGATGAAAAACTACAAAGACAACATTTCAATCCTAGTACAGAAAGAAAATATTACACATCTAATGTGTGTAACAACTTAAAAACTATCAGTTGTTAAAAAACAAAATTTGTCAGCCTACTTAGCTTCACTGTTCAGCATCTTTTGTGTGATACCATAAAATTTTTATTGAAAAACTTCAACATATTTAATGTTTTTCCTTTCAGAAAAACACATGGTCAAAGCCCTTTCTATATTATTCAATGTTATGCATTCACATGCCACATCCCCAAACACTGTCCCAGTGCCTTTTTGTTTTGTTTTGGTCTATTTACTATTTACTTTTAAAAATTTCTACTACTAAAGTATAATCTGTATGAAAATTTATAAACACAAAACATACCAGGAAGTTAGTACTTATCCTCTCTCAATCTTTCATGCATATTTTCGAAACTAAAACAGATTTAAACATTTCATTACAAATTTTGTTTTTCTGGCTTAATGAACATTTTTTTCAGGCCTCTTTTTATCTTTCTATGACATGATTTAAAAGATACCCTAGTATTATATCACATGAAGTAGATTAAAACTTCTTTATTCTTATTTGTCATCCAAATTGTCTCCCATTTCTTGCTAAAATTGTTATTTTAAGACATCTGAAATACTTAGGACCACAGGTATTTTGGATTTCAGACTTTTTTAGATTTTAAAATATAGTATTTGCCCATAAATAATGAGCTATTTTGGGGGGTGGGACCCAAGTCCAAACACAAAATTCCTTTTTTCCTTTAAATTTTACCACTCAGAAAATTTTCACAAGTCCTCTTACAAAGCTGTCTTAGAGTTTCCCTAAATGGACTGAGCACTGTACATTTCCTGAGATGCTCAAAGGTTTGAGAAACTTAATACCTAAAATATTTACAGTAACTATTAATATTTTAAGTGCTCTAAGAAACCATGCAGTTAAGAAACTCTAATTTTGTTTAACTCCATGTGTCTGAAATGTATTTGAATCTGTGATGGGTTATGTGTATTATACCTATTAGTATTCCAAGGAAATCAAATTGACAAAAGAATGTGTTATTCAGAAAAACAACCCTATTAAGGGAATGATCAATTTCAAATGCAGAAGAATTATTCCACCTCTTTTGTGTTAACTTTACCACAGATAGCTAATTACTATTGCAAATTATTTCTAGTTTAATTCCACTGTGGATAGAAAACATAATCTGAGTAATTTCCACCTTCTCAAATTTGCTGAGACATTCTTTATGGTTGATTTTGGCAAACGATCCAAGTGCACTTGATGAGATTGTAAATTCTGCTGCTGTTGGAATATGGTGTAAATTAGATCAAGGTTGATAATAGTGTAGAGTATTCAAATTCTGATATATTTATTGATTTTGTCTGCCTATTCTTTAGGTTATTAAGAAGTGTTTTCAAGTCTCTCATTACGTTTGTGCTTTTGTATGCTGACTCAGGAAGGTAATACTGACCTCTTCATCATACCAAACCATCCTTCCTTATTGCTATTAATAATTTGTGCCTTAACATCTACTTTGTCTGATAATAGTGAGTGAAACTAGATCTTTGGATCAGTATTTGCATGGTATATTTTCCCTTTTTAACTTTTCTCATCTTTTATATGTACTGTTATCTCTCTAGTACATAGCACATGGTTGTTGTAATTAAGGCTTGTTTTTTAAGGCTTCTGCTTGATGTATTGAGTCCTTTCAGGTTTCATGTAATTACTAACTACACAATGCGCCTAACATCTCACTATCTGTTTTCTATTTTGCTCATCTATTTCGTGATCCTGTTTACGCCTTTCTTGTTCTCTTTCGGATTAATGATTTCACTTTATATACTACTTACAACTAAAACTTTAAACTTTTCTATTAAAAATGATCAAATAATTCAGTACTAACCTTTAAACAATGTAATGTATCATTTTTTGTGAACATCTTAAACTTAGTTAGTTCTCCAATAAAACGAACAGTTTTATTCTTTGTTTCAATATTGATCTGGTCCTTTTTTCGTACCTACAAATTAAGAGAAAAAAGATATTGATTAGGTAATCAACATTTTGAATCTCTGTGATAAGAACTGTTATTTTAACACATCTGAATTCACTCTCAATATTTTAAATAAATTGGGTATAATTTCTTGCTACATTTAAATTATTTTAAGTTAAGGAAAAATTTACTCTCTGTAACAAGATTCCCAAGATGGGCTCTACAAAACAGTTCCATAGTCAAATAATCTGGGGGAAACGATGCATTTTATCAGCTCAAAGAGGCCCTTAAATAAAGAAACCTGTTTAAATATGTCAATGTTTCTCAAATTTATTTGGTAACACAAATTTTCTTTCTTTTTTTTTTTTTTGTAGAGACATAGTCTCACTTTATCACCCTCAGTAGAGTGCCGTGGCATCACACGGCTCATAGCAACCTCCAACTCCTGGGCTTAGGCGATTCTCTTGCCTCAGCCTCCCAAGCAGCTGGGACTACAGGCGCCCACCACAACGCCCAGCTATTTTTTTGTTGCAGTTTGGCCAGGGCCAGGTTTGAACCTACCACCCTCGGTATATGGGGCCGGCACCCTACTCACTGAGCCACAGGTGCCGCCCAGCACAAACTTTCTTTTGAAACATTAGCCACTATCAGCAAACATCTCATTAAATTTATATTACAAGAAACAACACTTACGAAAATGCTGCATTGAAATATGAATGCCAACTTATGCAAAAATGACATCAAGGTTCAGCTGGGGTACTGTAACTACAAACTACGTTGCATTTTTTATCATAAATTCACTATAATGAAACATCCAGCATTATCATTGCTCTTTTATCACCAGACATAGTTGTATGTTGAAGTTCAAATCCTTTGTAAATAAAAGTTTTGTACTTAGGCATACATTTTAAGAAATACCAAACACTGGGGGAGGCGCATGTGGCTCAAGGAGTAGGTGCCGGCCCCATATACCGGGGGGTGGCAGGTTCGAACCCAGCCTGGGCCAAAAACTGCAAAAAAACAAACAAACAAACAAAAAAAAACAAATGCAAAAAATCCTACTGCAACAGTACAATGTGAACAGACACATCCAGGTAAATGTAATTGGATTTATCCTCAGAATTCCATTTTCATCTAAAAACTAAATCTATAGTCAAGAAACCTTTTATCTGAACAAAAATGACCGTAATATGGTGGTGCCTTGAATTAGTTTAGCGCTTTCTTTTCAGGATATGATTCTATCTTATTTTGTCCATATGACAACATTCTGAGAAAGGAACAGCTGTTATTATTCTATTTTGTTTTGTTTTTCTTTTTTTTTCAAGGCAGAGTCTCACTATGTCACCCTGGGTAGAGGGCTGTGGCATCACAGCTCACAGCAACCTCAAACTCTTGGGCTTAAGTAATTCTCTTGCCTCAGCCTCCCAAGTAACTGGGACTACAGGCACCAGCCACAACGGTTGGCTATTTTTTGTTGCAGTTGTCATTGTTGTTTTAGCTGGCCCAGGCCAGGTTCGAACCCGCCAGCCTCAGTGTACATGGCTGGCGCCTTAACCACTGTGCTACAGACGCCAAGCCTATTATTATTCTGATGTAAAAGTTAAACCAAAATAGGACAGAAAGCTGTCAAATGACTTGATTAAGAATTGATACTAAGGCTCAGCTGGATTTAAACCCCAGCTCCATCACTTCTACTTCCTGGCTGTTTCTTCAACTCTGTGGTTCAATTTCCTCATCTGAAAAATGGAACTGATAGGTTTGCTGTTGAGTCTTACATAAGTTAATACATACAATGCACATAAAGCAGTGCTTGGGATGAGTAAGGGCTCAATGAACGTTAGCTAGCTATCATTAATGTTATCCATCCTTGCATATCTGCATCACTAGTACATAGGTATTAAATAAATGTTTACTGAATAAAAAAACAGCTTTATCTATGTGTTACAGTGAAGTGAAAGAGCCAAAGTTCTATAGTCAGAATAGGTGTGCTCTTCTGGTGACTGCTAATGCCTATAAATTTAAGTATTTGGTTTTAATCTAAATTTCAGCTACTTCTAGCAAAGGAATTGCAAGTAGCATTTTTTCTAAGGGCAATTGATTATGTAAGCAAAATCTTATAATCACCCTGAACAAAACTCTTCAGACATGCCCACACATAAATTATAAGGATTTCCTGGGCCTTCCATTGACCGCTTTCCTATAGGAAGACTTCTCTTCTCCAGGCAAGCTGGCCCCTCTACAAGAGGCAAACAGACACTCACCCAAACAGACTGCTTACTGTCCTCCAGTCCGCACGTTTTGTTTTACAAGAACCTTATTCAATCATTCAATAAAGTTTTTTTGAAAATCTATTGTATTCTAAACACAAAATCAGTTTTAAGTCTATTAATTTTATAAGTAAATTTTCCTTGCTATAATATTTTAAAATTTTGTGGACCGATGATCTCCAAATTAGGGAGGGTTTTATAAGACCCTTGATCTACTGGGATGTGATGGGGGGAAAAGTTGAACTTCTATTTATGTTTTATTTCATACCTTTTCTTTTTTAGTTTTACAAAGAACATTAAATATTTGCTACAACTGCAAACATATATAATTTTTTTAATTGTCTGGGATTCATTGATTGCATTTGTTAGGCAAAGTCCTTCTTATAATTGTGTCCCACCCCCAACAGGTGTGTCATACACCATAACCTCACCTCTCTCCTCCCCTCTCCCTTATTCCCTGCCCCCCACTTTGGATTTGAGTTTGTCTCTTATGAGGGTAAGTATTAGATCATCTACTGCCGTCATATTAGAATGGAGTACATTGGATTCTTACTCCTCAATTCTTGTGATACTTTACTAAGAAGAACGTATTCCGAGACATATAATTTTAAAATGAATACACCTATATTAGGGATATGTGGCCAACTTATCGTAACTAATAAAGAGGCTTGATCAAAAAGTTGAGAGGTGGGCGGCGCCTGTGGCTCAGTCGGTAAGGCACCGGCCCCATATACCGAGGGTGGCGGGTTCAAACCCGGCCCCGGCCAAACTGCAACCAAAAAATAGCCGGGCATTGTGGCGAGTGCCTGTAGTCCCAGCTACTCGGGAGGCTGAGGCAAGAGAATCACTTAAGCCCAGGAGCTGGAGGTTGCTGTGAGCTGTGTGAGGCCATGGCACTCTACCAAGGGCCATAAAGTGAGACTCTGTCTCTACAAAAAAAAAAAAAAAGTTGAGAGGCCACCAATTTTTAAAAGTCAGTCAGTAAGGGTAATTTACTTACATTTAAATAAAAGTTGTCCCTTCCATTTATTAAAGAAGTAGGCCGTACTGAAAATTCAGAGAACAAAAGGAAAAAACATCCCTCATAGTCCCACCATCTAAAGATAGCCACTGTTAACAAACTTACATGTATTTCCCTACTTTCTAAGTATTTTAACATGACCACAAATTTATGTTATGCAAGATTTTATATTTTGCTTTTAAAACGCCTGTGGCTCAGTGAGTAGGGCGCCGGCCCCATATGCCGAGGGTGGCAGGTTCAAACCCCAGCCCCAGCCAAACTGCAACAACAACAACAACAAAAATAGCCAGGCATTGTGGCGGGCGCCTGTAGTCCCAGCTGCTCGGGAGGCTAAGGCAAGAGAATCGTGTAAGCCCAAGAGTTAGAGGTTGCTGTGAGCTGTGTGATGCCACAGCACTCTACCCGAGGGCGGTACAGTGAGACTCTGTCTCTACAAAAAAAAAAAAAAAGCACTTGTTTTATGACACGAAAACTTTTTAGCAAATACCATTTGTAATGATTCTGTATCATTTCAGCATTGTGACTATATGGCCATTTTATCACTCTACTATTGGGCTATTAGATGATCAGTTTTTCCCTAGTATAGTTCATGATGTGAATAAAGCTTTTTTGGTATACAGAATTGTTTATTTAGTACAGATTCTCAGAGTTGTCCAATGTTTCAACATCTCCAAGGCTCTTGAAATACTGCCAAACCATCACTCCCAATTCCTATATAAAAATGTCAGTTTCTCATTTCTATTACCTTTACTAATCTTTGTTTTAACTAGATAAACTTTGTTTTAACTAGAACTTCTTTTGAGAGTGAAAATGCATAGTTTTGCTAACCAGCTTTACATCATAGCTGAGGTTCTTCTAAGTAAAGGGCACATATAACTAGAATGTGGCAATATACCAGAGCTAAGGAGAAGACAGAGACAGGACAACCTGGTTAAAAGGCTACTGTCATAATTGTAGTTAGGGAAACAGAACACAGCAGCAGCAGGAATGAAGAGAAGAGGCTAGATTTGAAGTGCTTTAGGCGGCAGCATTAATGGAATTTGGTAACTATGCCTCCTGAAGTAGAGGTAGTTTCTCTTACCAATTAGGCAAAATATACTGCAAATTTACAGGGAAAATAAAGAAGTAGCTTCGAGGAAATAAAGATTAAGGACATTTTTAAGAAGAACATAACAAGCCTATTTTTTGAACACATTTAGCTAGAAGTACATGATGACTTTCTCAGTATCAGGAGACAGGTTCTGGCAAGAGATACATATCTGGGGTTGTTGGGAATAGATGTGAATTGAAGAGCAGGTAAAATGTACTCCATCAAAAAAAAAAAGGTAAAGGAAGAAGAAAGCTTAGGAAATTTTAGCATATGAATTCACCCAGAAAGAAAAGGTGAAGGAGATTAAGAATAGCAGTCATTAAGTAAGAATCAGGAAGAAGTGGCGGTACGGACAGGATAATCATTACAATAATATTTATGAGCAGACACTGTGTGAAGAACTGTATATGCATTATCTCATTTAATGCTTAGGAATAGTCTATGTTAAAAGATACAGGTGGCTGAGCGTGGTGGCTCATCCCTATAATCCTAGCACTCTGGGAGGCCAAGGCAGGTGGATTAATTGAGCTCACAAATTTGAGATCAGCCTGAGGAAGAGGAAGACCCCGTCTCTACTGAAAATGAAAAACTGAGATAAGAGGATCGCTAGAGCCCAAGAGTAGGAGGTTGCTGTGAGCTATGACGCCAAGGCACTCTACTGAGGACAACAAAGTGAGACTCTGTCTCAAAAATAAATAAAATAAATAAATAAATAAAAGATACAATTATTATCCCCAGTTAATAGATATGGAGATTGAGGTTTAGAGCAATTGAGTAACTTGGCCAAAGTCACAGTGCCAGCAGCATGTGGTGGAGACAGAATGACAGTTTCCTACAAAGCAGGAGTGTCCAGGAGTTTAGAATCTGAAGAGACATCAACAACCAAGCAATTAAGAAATATTGTCGGTCTCTGCCAGGGTGCAGCTATCATGGGGAGTCAAAGGGTGCAAGCACGCAGAAATATAGATAAGCAGACTCTACAACATGTGAATACGAAGAAAGGGGAAGAAGACAGCTGCAGGGGAGTAGGGGTGTTGAGAGAAGTTTTCTGTTGTTGCTATTATTTTATTTTCCTTTGAAGATGGGTGAGCACCAGGCACTGAGCATACTTATGACCTAATACGAAATCATTGGCAAAGTGCAGATTTGGCAACAGGGAAGGACAGATCGTGGGGGAAGTAAAAGAAAATCAATTCCTTCCAGTGTCCTCTCTTCTCTTCCCTGAGAGCAGTGGTTCCAAAGCATGCTCCTGGAATTCTAACACCATGCATTTCGCCCATTTACAATGAAGCACTGCAGCGGTTATAATAAAAATGCCAATTCTCGGGGCGGTGCCTGTGGCTCAGTTGGTAGGGTGCCAGCCCCATATACCGAGGGTGGCGGGTTCAAACCCGGCCCAGGCCAAACTGCAACCAAAAAATAGCCGGGCGTTGTGGCGGGCGCCTGTAGTCCCAGCTACTCGGGAGGCTGAGGCAAGAGAATCGCTTAAGCCCAGGAGTTGGAGGTTGCTGTGAGCTGTGTGAGGCCACGGCACTCTACCGAGGGCCATAAAGTGAGACTCTGTCTCTACAAAAAAAAAAAAAAAGCCAATTCTCCAATTCCCATCTCAATTTTAAAATGGGAGGAGAGTACACATGGAAAATGTTATTAATTTTAGGTTTTTCACGAAAAGCACCAATTATGCTTCCTCCAGCAACGTCTGTTTCAATTTGGAGTTTGATTGAGCAGTACAGGCATGTAACTCATATAATACACTCGTACTGTCCACTGGCAAAACAGTGGTGTGTACAATGGGGTTAAACATACCAAGAATTTCAGGGCTTCTGACGCATCAGTCCCTGAACTAGCAACATTTATCAAAGTATGTTCTTTAAAGGATTATATACTTGTGCCCCTCCAGAAGACCCCCAAAGCACATTATAACATATTAAAGCTTTCAGAATTCTTATAATAAAACAAAACAAAACCATTTAGTTTTATTGAGTTCAGTATTTTCAACTTCTCTAAACATAAAAATCTTTCTAATTAATATTACCTATGAAAATCTAAAAAGCATTGTAGCAAAAGCTGGCCCAGAAAAATCTTAACCACAAATCTCGTAATACCAAATTAACTCCTACTCCAAGAAGCTAGTACAGATCATTCACCCTCCTAAGACTTTCTCCTTCCTTGGAACCAAAGCACTCACTCTCCAATAATTCACTTGACAATTAAGCATGCAATTTCTTATATTATATTTAAGGATTGAAATTTTATTTCCCTCTTGCTTTTGTCTTTATGCCTTGTCTCCCCAACTACATCATTAGATTCCTGACCTCAGAAATTGTGTCTCTTCTTTTCTGAGTTCCCTGCAATGCTCCTGATCTGTGTGCGATGAACATAGTAAAGCAGGTAATGAACACAGCAAACAATTCCTGATTTTATTTGCATCCAGAGCAACTTACCATCAAGCTAAATTTTGTAAACACAATTTCCCCCTAGCTAATATAAACACTTGAATTTCATGTTTTTTCATTATCTACCAATGCCCACTGTCAGTCCCCTCCTAGCAGTACCATTCCCTACCCCACCCTCACCAAGCCAGTATCTGAAGATGACCTGGCTACTTGGGTTGGGGAGAACTACAACACTGAAGTTGTAGTTCAGTCTGTTCAGACTCCTATGGAAGCTGTCTGGTAATAGGCCCCTGGTATTTCCCAGGGTGGTCTTTAAAAAACTCACCACTACCCAAGGTAGAAACTCTTAAGACAAGAATCAATAAAACATGGGCCACAACAGCATTTACTAATATGAGAGAATTTATGGAACCTTTTATGGTCCACACATTTGGACCCCAACACTCCAGAGGCACCCCACATGGCACCCTGACTCATCATTGCTGATCCTGCTGGAAACACAACAAGGCCCCTGGCTGTCTTGACCTTGGAGAATGGTTTTTACTTTACAAAAGCAAAAAGTGAAATAACTACAATGGGGGGATAACGTAGCAGCAATGGCTCACTTCCCAGGTAAAATCTCACTTTGCCATTTCAAGCTTTGTTGAATAAATTCACATTTTTAAGATTTAGAATTCCATAAATTCAGAACTGTTATATCACTACCAAATTTCAATAATATATATGCTCATCAACAATCACGTTCTTAATCTAAAGAATCCTTACTCAATTTTTAAAAATATATATATTACAAAATAAATGCTTAAATACATACATGAAATCTGAAATCCCCCCTCAGCATGGAACAAAGATCCTCTGCTACATCAGACATGCAGGGATGCAATGTAGCAACCAATCTTGCATAAAATGGTAGCAAATCCAACCTGCAAAAGTTATATGTGATATGTGTAAAAGGAAAGACATATCAGAAATAATTCAATTTAAACTTAAACTTTCTCAGATGTATTCACACATTAAATGATTTTAAAAGTAATAATCATACAGACATGCCTCTTTATTGACATCATAATGAAATGTCTGAAAATTCAATCAGCCTTACAAAAGTTTATTAATAATCTGGCGTTTTCCATTCAGTGAATTTATCACACATCTCTAATTTTACTAAGTATGTAATTTTGATAAAATGTGAAACACCAAACAAAAAAAAGCTCTGAGTTGGTTTAAGTTTTTAATCATGTAATTACTAAGTAACTGCATACTTAGAAAACTAAAGGCAATTTATACAGTGTAAAACAAAATCCTTTCAAATAATTTCTTTCATTTATCCAGGGGTAAGTTATTTAGAAACCCCAACATCTAAAATAAGAAGGTAATCAATAACCAAAAACATCCAAGAAGTCAAAACAGTATCACAAAATCCACACACTAACTTACATACTTCATTCATTTCAGAACCCACTTGGATCCACCTTCAGGATCGTACTTTAAATGACAAGTATGTGGCACTCACGTGCCCACAGTCAGCCCACTCTTTTTCATCACACATGGACAAAGCTCCATCCAAAAATGCTGCCTTATGCAGGACTCCGGGCAGCTACTACTAATTAGAATCAACACAAGCTAAAACTTATTTTCCATTTCTGCCCTAGACATTATTTTATACAATTTGATTACTCCATGATTCGACACTCAGCAGATCAGATGCCAAGCTGGGAAGCAGAGAAGAACTAATAAAAGTGCTGCACTGACAGCAGCAAGTAATGAGAGCTGACAGCGAGGAAGGAACCTAAAAACTAAACTGAAAAAGTAGACTAAGCTCAAAAACTGTGACAACTGGAAGCCATCTAGAAATGAAAGAATCATAAGCCTTAATTATCACCAAATAGATCACTGTACACAGGAATAATACATGAGAATAGTTTGATCATCAGGAAAGAGACTGCATACCATGAAAGGCTTAGAATTAGATCCGGGAAGCTCCTGACAGATTAACCCTTACACAGAAGAACAGACACAGCGAAGGAAGAAGAATGGAGATAAATTTGAAAGGGGCAGTTAAGGAGAAGAAATTGAGTAAATCCATGCCTAAAAGCCTCAAAAACTTGGACCGTTATAATTTGAAAGATACCTATCATTTATTTAGTTCTTTTTTTTTAAGACAGAGTCTCACTATGTTGCCCAGAAGGGTGACGTAGCATCACAGCTCACAGCAACCTCTAACTCTTGGGCTTAAGCAATTCTCTTGTCTCAGCCTCCCAAGAAGCTGGGACTACCGGTGCCCATCACAACGCCTGGCTATTTTTTTTTTTTTTGGTTGTTACTGTCACTGTTGTTTGGCAGGCTGGGGCTGGGTTTGAACCCTCCAGCTCCGATGTATGTGGCTGGCGCCCTGGCCACTGAGCTATAGACACTGATCCTTATTTAGTTCTTAACTAATGTGCTAGCTAGGCACAGATAGGCATCTATACACATATTATTCAACTTATTAACCTAATAACCACCCTGTGATG
Organism: Nycticebus coucang; assembly: GCF_027406575.1. Taxonomy (NCBI): domain Eukaryota; kingdom Metazoa; phylum Chordata; class Mammalia; order Primates; family Lorisidae; genus Nycticebus; species Nycticebus coucang. The sequence goes on along the minus strand of NC_069799.1, from coordinate 60,407,796 downwards.
CTGACATTGTAATCACCATTTCAGAAATGAGACAACAGATGCTAAGAGAAGTCAGTAACATATTAGAGCTTCGCAATAAAATCTCAATAATTCTTTTTAAATGAAACCATATCATTCTTTAAAGAAAGAGCAAAAACTATAATCCATTACATAAAGATTCAAAAATGTTTCAAATTAAAACATTTAATGTTGGCTTGGTGCCTGTAGCTCAAGCGGCTAAGGCGCCAGCCATATATACCAGAGCTAGCAGGTTTGAACCCAGCCCGGGACTTCCAAACAACAATGACAACAACCAAAAAAAAGTAGCCAGGCGTTGTGGTGGGCATCTGTAGTCCCAGCTACTTGGGAGGCTGAAGCAACAGAATCACGTAAGCCCAGGAGTTGGAGGTTGCTGTGAGCTGTGATGCCACAGCACTCCACCCAGGGCGACAGCTTGAGGCTCTGTCCCAAAAACAAACAAACAAACAAAAAACCATTTAATGTTAAACATTAAACAATTAAATATTCAAAAACCTTCCTCAATTGAAGGTTAAGCTTCTGTCACAGACAATGCATATAATGTAGGTCAAACCACTCCCTGAAAAATATTTTTAAAAGCCTGGAATAAGTAAACTTTTAATTTTCCTACATCATAAATGGATTCACTTTAATATGAAATTTATAAGTATTAGTTATCATAGAATATTAGGTTCTTCATTTGTTTCCCATACCCATTTTAGCAACAATAAAATATTCTTTTTCAGTTCATAATCAGTTGCCAAATTCAAATATAGGACTTTTAACCCACCCTTAGCTTCTACTGCTCCCAATTGCCACAGTACAGATACAAGAGCGAAGGTCACAGGCTAACAGAGGGCAATGGGCTGGGAGTTAGGAGGCCCAGGCATGAACTCTCTGGCAACAAACAGTACCTCTGTCACCTCAGGGGCTGACCCATCCTCTGCTCAACCTGTTCCAGGCACACTGGCTCGTCAGCAAAGCCTTGCACTGGTGCTACCCGTGGCCTTTCCCTAAATGCCTATTCCAAATATGCCACTGAAACCACAAACTCACCCCACCTTCCTCCCAATCCCCTTACCCTATACAACTTTTTTTTTTTTTGAGACAGAGTCTTGCTGCTACCCCGGCAGTGGCTTCATCATAGCTCACTGCAACCTCAAACTCCTGGGCTCAATCAAGTCTCCTGAGTAGCTGGGACTACCAGCTAGTGCCACCATACCTGGCTAATTTTTATATTTCTGTCTGCAGAGACAGGGTCTTACCATGTTGCCCAGGCTGATGTTGAATTACTTGCCTCAAGCAATCCTCCCACCTCAGCCCACCAAAGTGCTGGGATAATACGTAGGAGCTACCTTGCCCCGACTGCTTTTTAAAATATAATTTACCACCTTCTAACATAATAAATAATTTACTTATTTGTTATGTTCATTTTATCTGTTACGCCTCCCAGAGACTAGAATGTTACATTCCATGGGACACAGTTTACCTAGCACTCAAAACAATGCTTAGAACCAGTAGGTACTGTAGATAGATAGATAGATGGATGGCTTTGGGATCTCACTCTGTTAGCATTTAGTCTAAGATAGTTTTCCCCATATTAAGGAAGCATCATCCTATCTTTACAAAAATATTAAATTTCACCAAAAAAGCTCATTTATCAAATATCTTTCAAGCAACTAACAGGATATTCATAGTTTCTTATTTTCCAATTAATGTTATACACATTAGTAGATTTCCTATGTTCAACTATTCTTCCATTCCTAAGAGCAATCCTCTCTGATCATACTGGATTCTTATTTTTTAATATGCTATGTATTAAATATGATTTGTGAGTATTTTACCTACAGTTTTTACAAAGACATTCAAAAGATTAGTTAATACTTTTAGCTTTCTTATTCTTTTTTTGTTAGTTTATCTTTTTTTATGAAATATGAAATACCAAGTTTTTATTTATTTATTTTTTTGAGACAGAGTCTCATCATGTCACCCTTGGAAGAGTGTTGTGGCTCTAGCGATTCTCTTGCCTCAGCCTCCCTTGTAGCTGGGACTACAGGTGCCCACCACAACACCCAGCTATTTTGTTTTGTTTGTTTAGCAGGCTCGGGCCAGGTTTGAACCCACCAGCCCCGTTGCAGGTGTCCGGCGCCCTGACCAGTGCCGAGCCAGATTCAGCAAGTTTTTAATGCTCTGGACCAAGTGATATAGCAGAGAAATTACTTATTCCATGAAAAATCAAAAGAACTCTAAAAAGCTATCTAGTCTTAGTCTATTAAGACTTAATCTAATAAGTTTTTACATTTTCTTCCCTGATCATTACTGTATTTTATTTTGTCCTAATTCAGTTTTTAAAAAAATGTATGTTTTAAAAAAATTATCTATTTTGCTAAAATTCAAGTGGCTTTTTTTTCTTATTAATAGCATAATATCTGTTCATTTCTTAAACTTTGTAATGTTCTTTATTTCTTTTTTCTAGATTCTGTATTTGAATTTTTTTAACAATCAGCTCTAAAATTTCTAAACTAAGTTTTACCTTGGTTGTCTCTTTTAATGCATTTTTTAACAATGTTTGAGATCATAATACGTACCATAAAAAAAAATTCTTAAACTATGTCATTTCCTCTATTTATTGGCCTGTCACTTATAACTTGCTTCATTTTTTCTTCTTCTTCCAATTATCTCAATCTACTTCAAACCTTTTATTTTCTCAGACATGGTCCTGCTCTGTCACCTAGGCTGGAGTACAGTGGCCCAATCATACCTCCCTGTAACTTCAAACTCCTGGCCTGAAGGGATACACTCACCTCAGGCTCCCAAAGTGCTGGAATTAGAGGCATGAACCATTCCTGGCCAAGACTCTTTCTGAGCTCCCAAAAATATGCAGATATAGTTACCCATTTTAAAATAAAACAATTTTGTGTTATTTTCACAACACAATACAAATACAAACACAACACAACACAAATAAAACAATTTGTGTTCAGGTTTGCATCAGTGAACTAACAACACAGGAAAGTGCTTTCAGCTTTAACAGAGATTTAAAAAAATGGTTTAAGGATTCCCTGAGAAGAATTTAACTCTTTTTTTTAATTTTATTTATTTTTTTTTTTGTAGAGACAGAGTCTCACTTTATGGCCCTCGGTAGAGTGCCGTGGCCTCACACAGCTCACAGCAACCTCCAACTCCTGGGCTTAAGCGATTCTCTTGCCTCAGCCTCCTGAGCAGCTGGACTACAGGCGCCGGCCACAACGCCCGGCTATTTTTTGGTTGCAGTTCGGCCGGGGCCGGGTTTGAACCTGCCACCCTCGGAATATGGGGCCGGCACAGAACTTAACTCTTTAAAGCTTTTCTAGGTAGTTAGTAAATCTAGTTTTTGTTTCTTTTGGAATTGGCAAAGTGGAAGTAAAGTTAGATGCTGCATTTTTTCAGGATCTTCTAACGAATAAAATGAACCCCCCTCTTTAAATCTTCAAGTTCTGTGACTGTCCATTCCTTATTTCACAAAATAAAATCCCTTATGTTGTAAACAAAGTAATAAATTATATACTTGATCAATGCCAACCCTGCTAAAGAATGTTTCTTGTATTCCAAAGAATACAAGCTCAAAAAGGAATGAAGTGTGCAAGATGTCATATCATTCATGTGAAAGCTATTATAATACAAAATGAAATATTTTAATCAATATAAAGAGCAATTTCTGTGCCCAAATTTAAGCTAGATGGATAGTTCACCTAATTTGAGTTTTCTGAAAAGCAACTGGAAAATAAACTTAAATCTTTCCTTTGAAATGAATTCTAAAATGTTCTGAGTGTGAAAATTATTTTGACCAATGGTTAACAAAAAACTTACAAAGAATCCTTTTTTCTTTTTTTTTTTTTTGTAGAGACAGAGTCTCACTTGATAACCCTCAGTAGAGTGCCGTGGCCTCACACAGCTCACAGCAACCTCCAACTCCTGGGCTTAAGCGATTCTCTTGCCTCAGCCTCCCAAGTAGCTGGAACTACAGGCGCCGGCCACAACGCCCGGCTATTTTTTTTGGTTGCAGTTTGGCCTGGGCGGGCCTGAACCCGCCACCCTCGGTATATGGGGCGGGCGCCCTACCGACTGAGCCACAGGTGCCGCCCAGAATCCTTTTTTCTTAAGCAATAATAAAACCTTGTTTGTATCTTCAAGATCTCCTGAATCACACGTTTAAGTATCCTTCTGGCAGTTAATGATAATCAAGTTAGTAAACATACAATCACTAACTATAAGCAAGAAATAGCAAGAATGCAGACACGTACACACAAATACACATGCTTTTGTTACTCAAGAGGGAAAAGAAATTCTTACAGGTTTTTATCTCCTAATCAATTGGCTTTCTAAAAGAAATGTCTACCTTTCTTTTTCTCTTTAAAAATCTAAGAGAATTCAACTTGAAAGCTACAAATTTTATCTCTGTGCTCAAAAATACCTGGGGGAAAAAGTATGCCGAAGAACACAGTTACAGTTCAATTAAAGAATACAAAGGATTCTCTTCATAGGAAACACAAAGGAGATGACTCCAAAAAGATAAAATATAATAAATAAAAGATTTCAGATTACTCTGAAATCCCCAACCAAATACCCTGTTGACTGTTTTCACAGTGTTGCTGTTCACAACACAACAGTGCCATCAAGTGGTGTCGCGTACTAATAGGTTTCAAAAACACACTCTTTCAGTAGTTCCAAATTTAAGGAGGGAAGATGTCCAGAAAGAAACTTTCTCACAAGACTCCAGCAAACTTTCCTAAAAGCTTGATCAGAAGAGGTTTTCAAACATCGAGTGCAGCACATCACCTTTGAACAGCACTCTGCTTATGTTTAAGAGATGCTGGACACTCACCTGCCAACACTTAGCTACCTTATGGCTTCAAAGTCACTGTAAACAATACTATGTGCTTCTACATTCACTATAAGGAAAGGAACTCTTCACACATTTTCCCTGACTCTGATATTAAACTCAAAATCTGCCTTAGCTAAGCTGCTTTCTGGGGGTGCTAGGAATGTTCTACATCTTGGATCTGGATGATGGACACATTATGTGTACTTAAGATATAAACACTGTGAAATTTCAATTATATGTGTTTATAGATACGTTATATATTACTTGTGGCATGCAAATATTTAATTAAGGGGATTTTCACATTTCATTCCTGTGGATTCCTTCAAATTAATAGGCTAAGAGAAATGACAGCCTTTTGAGATTTCTTTTTTTTTCTATTTAATGAAGGAAGAACACAACTGAAAGTTAAAACACTGCTCTAGATTAGACCTTTAACAACTATAAAGATAGACTCCATCAAATTTCAAAAAAAAAAAATTTTTTTTTTTTTTTTGCTGCAAACCAAACCACCAAGAAAGTGAAAAGATTTCGGAAAATGAAAGAAAATATTTGCAAATTGTATCTTTTTTTGTTTTTTTGTTTTTTTGTTTTTTTGAGACAGAGGCTCACTGTGTCGTCCTCGGTAGAGGGCTATGGCTGTCACAGCTCACAGTAACCTCAAACTCTTGGGTTTAAGTGATCCTCTTGCCTTAGCCTCTCAAGTGGCTGGGACTACAGGTGCCCACCACAATGCCCAGCTATTTTTCTGTTACAGTTGTCATTGTTGCTTAGCTGGCCTGGGTTTGAACCCGCCAGCCTCGGTGTATGTGGCTGGTGCCGTAACCACTGTGCTATGGGCGCTAAACCTGCAAATTGTATCTTATAAGGTATGCGCACCAACAATATATAAAAAAACAACTCGGGGCGGTGCCTGTGGTTCAATGGAGTAGGGCACCGGCCCCATATGCCAGAGGTGGTGGGTTCAAACCCAGCCCCGGCGAAAAACTGCAAAAAAAAAAAAAACTCAATAAAAAGACAAATATAGTTTTAAAAAGCAAAGGATATGACCATTTCTCCAAAGATGATACACAAATGGCCAAGAAGCACACAAAAAGACTTTTAACATCATTTGTCATTAAGAGAAATAACCAATATTTATCCCTCAATATCCATCAGGGATTGATTCCAAGATCCCCCATAAATACCAAAATCTAAGGATGTTCAATTCCCTGATATAAATGATGTAGTAATGGCATCTAACCTATGCATACCATCCTATATACTTTAAATCACCTCTAAATTATTTATAATACCTAATACAGTGGAAATGTTATATAAATAGTTGTTTTACTGCATTTTTTATTTGTACTATTTTTTATTGTTGTATTATTGTTTTTACTGTTTTTGTTTTTTTCCCCAAAAATTTTCGATCCACAATTGACTGAATTCATGGATGCAGAATCCCCAGATCCAGAGTGTCAACTGTGCAAATCAAAACCACAATGAGTCTCTACTTTCACATCCACAAGGATAGCTACAATCAAAACACAGATAATAACAAGTGTGGCCAGGATGTGAAAAACTTTCTAACAGTCAAAAAGTACAAACAGGCCAGGCATGGTGGCTCACCCTTGTAATCCTAGCATTGTGGGAGGCTGAGGCAGAAGGGTTTCTTGAGTTCTTGAGCTCAGGGGTTCAAGACCAGCCTGAGCAAGAATGAGACCATGTCTCTACCTAAACAGAAAAATTAGCCAGGTGTCATGGTAGATACCTGGAGTCCCAGCTACTGGTGAGGCTGAGGCAGAAGGATCACCTGAGCCCAGAAGCCTGGGGTTACAGTGAGCTATGATCATGCTACTGTATTCCAGCCAGGGTAACTAAGAAAGACCCCATCTCTCTTAAGGAAAAAAAAAAACCAAAAAACCCAAAACTGGGGAGTTTGGGTAGGAAAAAAACGAAACAACTAAACTACTGGCTAATTTAATGAAGATTAGAAAGAAGGGGAAGTGCAAATGTGGCACTGTTTATAATGGCAGAGGCCAGAAAGCTTGAAACAGTTAAATACACAGTCAAATGTGCTAAATATAGTACATCCACTAAAAGAAACCCTGCAGCTTTAAAAGAAATAACAAGGGAAATCTTGTGTATCGAAATGAAAAGGTATGTTTAATAAGTTGCCCATTGTATAAAAAACAGGAATAGGAATCTATAATTATATTTTCTGATATATGATGCAAAAGTAAATTCAGGAGAATATGTAAGATTCTTTTTTTTTGAGACAGAGTCTCATTAATGTCGCCCTTGGTACAGTGCCATGGCGTCACAGCTCACAGCAACCTCCAACTCTTGGGCTTAAACCAGTTGTTCTCAACCTGTGGGTCATGACCCTTTTGGGGGTCGAATGACCCTTTCACAGGGGCTGCCTAAGACCATCCTGCATATCACATATTTACATTACGATTCATAACAATAGCAAAATTACAGTTATGAAGTAGCAACGAAAATAATTTTATGGTTGGGGGTCAGCACACCGTGAGGAACTGTACTAAGGCAGGTTGAGAACCACTGGCTTAAGCAGCATCAGGAAGGTTGAGAACCACTGGCTTAAGTGATTCTCCTGCCTCAGCCTCCCAAGTAGCTAGGACTTCAGGCGCCCGCCACAATGCCCGGCTATATTTTTTTGTTGTTGCATTTGTCATTGTTGGCTAACTGGCCCAGGCCAGGCTTGAACCCACCAGCCTTGATGCATGTGTCTGGTGCCATAACCACTGTGCTACAGGTGCCAAGCCAAAAAATATGGAACTCTTCACGAATTTCCATGTCATTCTTGACAGTGGTTTCCTATTGAAAGGAGAGTGAATTGGATAGATAGAGAAGCATAGGAAGGACACTTTTCACCACACGTATTTTATACTTGTGGGTTTTGAGCCATGACAATGTATTATTTATTATTTTAAACTGTTCATGACCAACATCAGTGCATCAATTATTTTTAAACATGTACTATGTACTGAACACTATGCTAACACTCTAATAAATGGTGTTAGAGATGTACAAAATGAAATGATCTAGTCCTCTCTCCTAAAGGGCTGGAAGCTCAGAGACAGTCTGGCAGATACGGCAGCAAACCAGCAATGGGAACACAACGTGCCTAATTCTTCCCATGAACACATGTGGAAACCGCTATAAAAAAGCACCTGTATCTACATAAGGAAAGTAAGGCTGTTCAAAGAAGGTAGCTTTTGTGCTAAGACTTAAAGGGTGAGTCCAAGATTTCCGGTGGAAAAATAAAGGACATCCCAGATAAAATACAAAGTAGAGGCAAAGGCATGAAATGGGAGTGGAGAGAGCAAAGGGTAGAAATCACTCTGCAAGAAGAGTAGCTAGAATGAAGACTAAAGAAACTGAAAACAGGCTTAGAAAGGGCATTATGTGCTATGTTATATATTTCGATCACTCCTACGTGTTGGGAGTTGTGCTGGGAATAAAGAAGTAAACACGGCCTCCTTCTTGTAGCTTACAGACTAGTGGACAATGCCAGGCAGTCCAAGAAAGCGGTTTAGCCATAGTTTGATGCCATGACCTTTCCTGTCTCTGTCTCTCTGCACACTATTGCCTTGTCAGAAATGTTTTCTCTATTCTCTTTCCTCACCCATTGCTGTCTAGCCAATTCCTTTCTCAGGATTCAGATTAAATGACTCTTGTTCAGGCAGCCTACTCTGACTCCCCAGACTAAATCAATCAGTTCCAGTAGCACTATGCTTCAAAGCATGCTGCACTTCTTCATAACTACGCTTAGAATTATTCATCTGTCTTCCTCTGCAATTCATAAACTAAGTGAATGCAATGAACTAAGTCAATCTTCTTCATCACTATCTCCAGCATTGAGCACAGTATGCAGATGACCACTAACGATTTAATAAATGAATAAATATTAGAATAGAATTTAATCTTTCCTGATCATCAAGCTGATTGTAACAAACTTATTATAGTTATACAATTCAGGTATGTAAGACTGGGGGGGGTGTCTTTCTCATAGCTCATTCACTATGCATTTTAAGTAAATTTTATCTTTTTAAAATATTTTTTCTCTCTTCTCCAACCATAATTTGTTATTTCCTACTATTTCAAACTGACATTTCTAGCAGATTCCAACTACTACTAATTTGCATGCAGTTTTCTATCTCCTGAGCTAAGCAGATAAATTCAGTTATAAAGGATATGACTGATAGAAAACCAATAATAGTACACAATTTTTTAGGACCACTTTTTTTTTGAAGGTGAGAGAGGAATAGGTATACAAAAAGAGAAGATGCCCCTTTATAAGTAAACTACTTAAACATCACTGCATGGTTTATTTTGTTAACATTTATTTTTTTTTTTTTTTTTACCTTTTTACTACCACAAGATCAACCAGGTAACAAGCTTTTAATTTTTGCTAACTTAAGTCTATTCTGTATTATAAATGTTGCAATAAAAATTAAGTCCAGACAATTGTTGCTACATGTCACGTCATTCAAATAAACAGCTGAAAAGAAAAATTTGAAAACATACATCCCATCGACAGGGTAAAGACTCACTTGAAAAAAAAATCAGCCTAAGATAATATAACACTGTTTTATGTAGTTGTATTTTCACACCTACCATCTGTCTGGTTTAGCATTTGTCCTAAACAAATACCAGTTGGACTATAAATGTTATGGTTATGCTACTGTCACCCCACATAAGTTAGTCAAATTCCTAGCTGCTAATGCTGCTTCTACACCCAGAATCAGCTGGGCTGTGGAGGGAAAAAATTTAAATTCCCTTCAATTCAAGGTATTCCCCCCATTTTCATATCCACAAAATTGTAACACGTCTCAGTATTTTTCCTTAGGTAGATTAGATGTACATAAAATAATGTGTACCTCCTCATTTATGGCTCCTTAGAGTGTACTTCTCAATATGACTTTTTTAATTACATAATTCTTTCTGATTACATACATTAACACCCTCGCTCTCCCTTGCCCCACTAAAATAAAAAACTAAGTGCTCATATTAATGGTGCTGACAGGAGATTAAAAAATCAGCATGATTTCCTGATCTATATGTATACGACTTAATAAAAAAAATCAGCATGAAAGAAAAAAAGACAAGTAGTAATTTAGTTTCACCGAGAAATCTTACCATTAAGAGATTAGGGGCCCCCACCAATGAATTGGACCAAATTAAAATTCTGCTGAAGAGACTTCAGTGAAATCCCTTAGAATCTTTATCTTTTGAGGAAAGTATCTACCTTAGCTATTTTGTACGTAATCCCCATAACAGGTAACAAAATTCTTTATTCATTGTAGAATAAACAGTAATGGATCTCCTCCGGATAATGCTAAGGTCAACATTCTATGAGTGGTCCTGAAATGTTTAGGTGAAGCAGGAGTCTTAATTTAGCGTAATATAAAACATGGAGAATTTTCTCAAAGCATTATGCAACTATTTGTCTTGAATTACTAGCAATGTTATCACCAATATGACTTCTAATTCTACCCAATGAATCTCTAGGTGGGCTATCTCATCTCTATCGTAATTGCCTAAATAATTTGAAATTTTTCATTTAAACACAAATTCAAGAACTAGGTACACTAAATTAGTCTCATCTGTACACAAAATAAAAACTCTCCAAAACACTTATATGCCATTTATTATTTTTTTCCACCTCAGAGGCGAAAATAAACCAACTGGTTCTATCAATTATTATTACTCTTAAGTTATCCTTAAATATTTTCTCCTAAAATAGCAGATATCAGAGAAAGTATTTCCATTAGAGCTAACAAGACCTGTTGTTGGTAACAACACCTACTAGTGAAAAAAATCAACACAAGAGGTATTTTTAAAGGTAATTAAGAACTTTGACCTTACTTTCTGTAAACATCACTACCGAGTAAAAACACTTAAAATTTCTCTTTTTTAATACCTACCTTTGTCTAGGAACAATGAAGAGCGCCCGTACCAACTTCTTCCTGTTTGCCTTTGTGTTCATGTTCATACAAAAATCCATTGCAGCCTATTGAGAAAAAGCAAACTTTTTCTTTAAAAACTTTGATTTAGCCACTGAAAGCAGAAACCTCGCCCACTACGGTATTTTCACTTGTTCTTAAACAATATTTTAAAATGTTTTTAAGACATTGGTATTATAAGCATTTCCCAAATTAAAAAGATCACTAAGCTTAAAGTTCTCTCTAATTACATATCTAAAAATCTATGCTTCTTACTTTTTGAATGCAACCTAGTGCTGGGAACAGCACTAAGTTAAAAAAAAAAAAAACCTACCACAAGATGTTTGGCAAATAACCATATGAAAAATACAATCGATGCCTTTAGTCTTCATTAAAGACAAGTAAATCAATGTTAATATCAGGAAAGTTTTCTGATAAAACTAGAAAGTAGCACAATTCAAGAACCAATAAAATTACTAATACTAATAAAGGCAGTAAAAAAAAAGCTCACCCAACCCTCATTTTATTTTTCATTTTTTCATTTTTTTTTTTTTTTTTTGAGACAGTCTCAAGCTGTCACCCTGGGTAGAGTGCTGTGGCATCATAGCTTACAGCAACCTGCAACTCTTGGGCTCAAGCAATCCCCTTGCCTCAGATCTTCTATTTTCAGTAGAGACAGTATCTCACTTTTGCTTAGGCTGGTCTTGAACTCATGAGCTCAAGCTATTGACCTGCCTCAGCCTCTCAAAGTGCTAGGATTATAGGCATGAGCCACTACGCCCAGCCCCAACCCTCATTTTAAAAACTACAGATGGGCAGGTGAGGTGGTTCATCCCAGTAATCCCAGCACTTTGGGAGGTAAAGGCTGGAGGGTCTTCTGAGGCCAGGAGTTCCAGACCAGCCTGGGCAAAAGGAAAGAAAATGAGCCAAGCATGGGCCCACACCAGTAATCTAAGCTACTTGGGAGGGTAAAGCAGATCTGATGATGGTATGCATCCAGCAATTTGAGGCTGCAGTGAGCCATGATCAAATCACTGCACTCTAACCTAGGAGACAGAGCAAGACCCTGATTCTAAACATGCTTTAAAAATTAACTATAGGGCGGCACCTGTGGCTCAGTCCGTAAGGCGCCGGCCCCGTATGCCGAGGGTGGCGGGTTCAAACCCGGCCCCGGCCAAACTGCAACCAAAAAATAGCCGGGCGTTGTGGCAGGCGCCTGTAGTCCCAGCTACTTGGGAGGCTGAGGCAGGTGAATCGCTTAAGCCCAGGAGTTGGAGGTTGCTGTGAGCTGTGTGAGGCCACGGCACTCTACCGAGGGCCATAAAGTGAGACTCTGTCTCTACAAAAAAAAAAAAAAAATTAACTATAAATGGCTGGACACCCATAGCACAGTGGTTATGGCGCCAGCCACATACACCAAGGCTGGTGGGTTCAAACCTGGGCCAGCTAAACAATGACAACTGCAACAAAAAACAGTCGAGGCTCGGCACCCATAGCACAGTGGTTACGGCGCCAGCCACATACAACGAGTGTGGCGGTTTTGAAACCAGCCCGGGCCAACTAAACAACTGCAACTAAAAAATAGCCGGGCGTTGTGGCAGGCACCTGTAGTCCCAGCTACTTCGGAGGCTAAGGCAAGAGAATCGCTTAAGCCCTGGAGTTTGAGGTTGCTGTGAGCTGTGATGCCATAGCATTCTACCAAGAGCAACATAGTAAGACTGTCTCAAAAAAAAAAAATTAACTATAAATGAATTTATATACACATACAGCATAATATTCAGATTACATTCTGATTCTGTCTATATAACTTTAGGAAAGTCTCAGCTGTAAAATGAAAGGCTAGGTCCAGATCATTTCTAAGAACATTTTTGGGTTTTTTTTTTTTTTTTTTTTTTGGCCAGGGCTGGGTTTGAACCTGCAACCTCCAGCATATGGGGCCGGCGCCCTACCCTCTGAGCCACAGGCACCACCCACATTTTTGGTTTTATAAACTCTTGTTAAAAATTTGACTTACGGTTATTTGTAGCTACATAATTACTAAAGTCATAAAATTCTTAGATTTTTCTACTTCTTTCCTCCAAATTTTTCCTCCTAAGCCATCTGCACCTTTGCTAATACATGTAGAAGAAATCCCTTTCACAAGAGAGCCAATGGGTCTAAAAGAAAGCTGATGACTCCCATTTCACATCTGGCTCTGAGAGAGTTAATTCATCATTTATCATGTGGTCATTACTGTCAATTGCTCTTAATAACAAGCTGCACAATGGAGGATACATTCTAACAGCATAACCTGAGATTCATAAGAATAATGTAACTAGTACACATAACTGATGGGGTCCCTCTTAAAGGACTTAAAATGAGGAAGGAGTGAACCAAGACTGTCAAAAGCTCTCTCTTTCACCCTGTTTATGGCCAATGGACCCAAAACTTAGAAATAAGCCACTAGGCTTAGTGCCCATAGCTCAGTGGTTAGGGCACTGGCCACATACACCGGGGCTGGTGGGTTCAAACCCGACCTGGACCTGCTAAACAACAATGACAGCTACAAAACAACAAAAAAAATAGTCGGGCATTGTGGCAGGCACCTGTTGCCCCACCTACTGCGGAAGCTGAGGCAAGAGAATCGCTTAAGCCTAAGAGTGTGAGGTTGCTATGAGCTACGACGCCACAGCACTCTACCGAGGGCAACATAGTGAGACTCTGTCTCCAAAAAATAATAATAAGCCATTGTTTAAGAGTAGTTTCTCTTACACCTATAAAAAAGAAAGCAGAAATAAATGCTGTAATTTCTAAATTTTTGACAATTGCACATTGACCCAATTACTCAAGAAGTAAGCAATCTGTAATGAGATTCAAGCCTATCTGATTACATTAATAATTACTCAAGTGCAATAAAATTATCTGAAGGGTTAAAAGCTTAAAGTGAAAAATAACCTAATTTCTTCAGTTCTCTACAAAGGACCCTCAAAGAATTATGGGGGAAAAAGGATAAAAGACATCACACTTTAAAAAAAAAAAATTAACTAAAGCAATACTTTTCATACTTGGTCTCAAGAGTCCTTTACACTCTTAATAATGATTAATGACCTGAAAAAATGTTTATGTGGATTATACTTATTAGCATTTACTATGTTAAAAATTAAACCTAAGAAAAATTTAAAAAATAGTGAAAGATGAATGGCAGGCATTCATTTAAAAGCAGCTGGATTCTCTTATTTATTTATGCATTTAATATACTATGATGTATTATTTTGAATGAAGTATATGGAGAAAATCTGGCTTCACATATATATGTACTTGGCAAAGGCAAGTATATACATACATTTTTTGCAGGTTTTTGGCCGGGGCTGGGTTTGAACCCACCACCTCCTGCATATGGGGCCAGAGCCCCACTCCTTAGAGCCACAGGAGCCACCCAGGGAGGTATGTTTTTTTTTTTGTTTTTTTTTTGTGGGTTTTGGCCGGGCTGGGTCTGAACCCGCCACCTCCGGCATATGGGACTGGTGCCCTACCACTTTGAGCCACAGGCGCCGCCCTGGGAGGTATGTTTTTTTTTTTTTACTTAATCCATTTACTTCCAACTTTATTTGACCATGGATTCTTTTTTTTTTTTTTGTAGAGACAGAGTCTCACTTTATGGCCCTCCGTAGAGTGCCGTGGCCTCACCCAGCTCACAGCAACCTCCAACTCCTGGGCCCAAGCGATTCTCTTGCCTCAGCCTCCCGAGTAGCTGGGACTACAGGCACCCGCCACAACGCCCGGCTATTTTTTTTTGGTTGCAGTTTGGCCGGGGCTGGGTTTGAACCCGCCACCTTCGGTATATGGGGCCGGCGCCCTACCGACTGAGCTACAGGCGCTGCCCGGGAGGTATGTTTTTAAAACCTTTTCAGTAATTGCAAATATTTTTCTTTGATACTACACCCAAACTTGACAAGTTGTAGTTTCTGAAGGGTTAATAGCAATGTGGAATTGGAAACTATATCAATAAACATTTTATGCTTTTTAAATTAAAATCCATCAATCCACCTTGCACCTTGAGCAGATCTTTTAACGATTTTTAACACTGTGTTAAAAATCGTTAAAAGTGACTGTGTGATAGAGTCACTTAGAAAATAGTTCACTGAGCCATGCAGATCTTCCAAATGTACACATATTTTAAAATTACATTATGTAATATTACAACACTCTCACCAGAAGTCTCATCAATGAAGTTTATTCAGAAAAGAATTGCGAGGTTGTTGAGCTCACGATGGTAAACAGTTTTCCAAAATTCTAATTTTTGTTGAAAACTCAAATTTGATCACTGGCAATAAATACTTTTAGTTATTTTCCTTGAAGTGATGAACTCACTTTGTTAATTTTAGAAAAATGTTAAAATATCCAAGTTTGAATATCCCTTGTTTGTCCATCAATTCTTCCAAGTAAAAATGCTATTCTATGAAAAAAAACAATTAGTCCAGCTTGCAATTCCAATCATCACACAAGTGTTTTTCCTTGAGACAGCAGAAATGCTTCACATGTCCTTCCCATTTTGTCAGATTTAAAGAGCATACACTCAAAGGTTGAAATGTAAAAAAAAAAAAAAATCATTCACTTCTATGGATCCACCAAGGAAATTCTTAAGTAAAAGTGGCATTTTAACTGTAAATTTATGGCAGTAAAGAATACAATGGTACTAGTATGGTCTGGCACCACTGCCTTGATTCATGAGAAAATGCCAGCAGCTTTACTAATCATCACTTACGCAAATGTCAAAATAGTAAAAAGGGGAAGAACTCTTAATATTACGATGAAAACAGTTTTGACTTTATAGACTCCCTGAAAGTATCTCAAGAGCCACCAGGAGGCTCAGTGCCTATAGTTCAGTGGTTAGGGCGCCGGCCACATACACCAGGGCTGGCAGGTTCAAACCCAGCCCAGGCCTGCTAAACAACAATAATAACTGCAACAAAAAAATAGCCAGGCATTGTGGCAGGTGCCTGTAGTCCCAGCTACTTGGGAGGCTAAGGCAAGAGAATTGCTTAAGCCCAAGAGTTGGAGGTTGCTGTGAGCTGTGACACCACTGCACTCTACTGAGGGTGACATGATGAAACTCTGTCTCAAAAAGAAAATAAAGGGCCACAAGGAATCCACAGACCATACATTAAGAATCTGATCCAAAAAACTGTGGGATCCATAAATGAACAGGAAAAATATCAAACCAACAAGATTCTAGAGCCAATCCCATTCCCAAAAAGAGCCTCTCCATAATATATCCAATTTTATCTGTATGTATGTTGGATTCTGTGACTCCATTTGAAAAAACGGTTCAATCTATAGCTTGAATACTCTAAAAACGACAGACAGCCTAATTAAAGGACTTCTACAAGTATGTGCTTTAGTGCAATTACACAGCAATAAGGATACCTTGTCTATAAGGTCTCGGTTGACACAGTTGGGCAACTGCTGGAGGAAAGCGTCCACTATGAGCTTGAGATGAGATCCGGTGCTGGCTTCTTCGTCCTCTTGTTCTAATACAAAATTCATTTTTAAACAGGTTAAAAAAACATACAGAGAAGAGAACAAAATTCCCAATTGCAAGTTACTTAGAAAATAGATCATTGAGAGCTACTTACTCATGAAAAAACAGCTGCAAACCAGTGAGGACATCAAAGACATGCAGAAACAAACCAGCCTCACCTCTCCCCATTGGTATGCAACTGTTATGCACTGTTTAGGGTTTTACTCTAGAAAGTTCAGGTATATCTAGAATCATTAACCCTAGTCACTAAAGTCTTCCAAATATCAACCATTCTATTAAAAAGTCCAGCTTTTTACATTAGATACATAAATTCGATCAGAAAAAGCATGTATATATTTCCTAGAGGCTACAGAGGAAAAAAAAAGAAAACAGAAAAAATCATATAGTTTTATAGTAAATTTGTTATTTTTTATCAGCCTGGCATCCCTTCCCCTGCCCCTGCGTTCTTCAATTAACAGCACCCCCAATTATCAGCTTTGAAAAGCCATCAGAAATCCATGAGATTCTGACGGGATGGCTGCTACCAACCAAAGCACAGATACACCCCACTATTCCTCTTGGCCCCTGGGTGAGGACAATACACAACCAGCCAAAGTCTTTATGTGAAATTAATATCCATACAGTGGGAGAGAAACTCATTCCCTATAATATCACTAGCTGGTATTATTTAAGCCTGGGACAGCCTCTAGCACTATTCACCTTCCCTTTACTATATACAGAAAAAGAGAATCTACAATACGAAATAATGAAGCCACCAGAGAAAAAACAATAATAATAATAGCAGGTATCTTTCTAATAAAGAATCCTAACTAATAAAGAAACTTGATAGGAGAATAAATGTAATTTTTTATTATTAAATACAAACAACTAATAAGCTAGTCGCACTTCTACCTCTCAACCAATTTAAAATAACTTCCAATACATTTAAGTTTGTAAAGATTATATCATAGAATTAAAATAGGATAATGTTATCAAGTTGTCAGAAAGTTATAAGAAATATCTTTTAAGCTATTCAGAACTAAGATTTTAGAATTTAGTTCATCACTAAAGCTTATGGCCATATAATACAGGGTATGCTTAAGCAAAACAAACAAACAAAAAAAAAAAAAACAGGGTATGTAGTATCTTGTTCTGACTCAAATTCTAATAAAGTTATAGCCTGAAAACAACAACAACAACAACAAAGGAATTAAAAAACAGAGGCTTGGCATCTCTAGCTCAGCAGATAGGGCACCAGCCACATACACCAGGGCTGGTGGGTTCAAACCTGGCCAGGGCCTTCTGAACAACAGTAACAACTACAATAACAACAACAAAAAATGGCAGGCATTGTGGCAGGCCCCTGTAGTCTCAGCTACTTGAGAGACTGAGGCAAGAGAACTGCTTAAGCCCAAGAGTGTAAGGTTGCTGTGAGCTGTGACACCACTGCACTCTACCGAGGGCAACATAGTGAAACTCTGTCTCAAAAAAAAAAATAGAGAAATAGAAAAGAAGCATTTTCTTAGGCAAGAGTGTTGTGTATAAAAACTAAGCAAAAATGAAAATTGGTGAAATAGTACTTACCTTGCTCATCAAGAAGTTTCTTCGTAAGATCTTCAGCTTCATCCCCACCCTCTAACTCCAAGGTGTCATCATTAATTTCTAGATTCTCCAATTCAAGTTCCAAATCATCAGGACTTGATACCTCCTTATTATCTTTAGGTTCTTTTGTCTCTGTTTAAAAAACAAAAACAAGTATTATCTGAATTAAAAGTCATACTGAAATCCTGCTGCAAAAAGTAGATAAAGATTCACAAAATCCGTCACTTGTTTTAGAAGCTACACATATATCTGGCAACAAATATGAATGAAAATTAACACATCCACATTTTATAAAATACAACAAAGATGACAATGTCTTTGATTCTACATGCCATTTGTTCACTGATGGGGTAGATGGATGGATGAAGACTTATATGGCATGAGCATCTGTGCTAAAGATGAGGAGAAATGAAATTGATAAAAGTAGACTCAGATTAAAAAGGGTCTCAACCTCCAAGATGAGGAATTCAAGCAGATTGATTGCATGTGATTTGATATGAAAATTAACTTAGCAGCAATATATAAGACGAATCAGACAGGAAAGAATAGATGTGGAAATATCAATTATGAAAACAACCTTATAATCTGGATGTGAGGGGTCCAAGAAAACCAAAAACTGGGACATAACAAACAAAAACAGCCAGGAATTTGGGAAAAGCCTAAATAGAAAAAATAAAAAAAGAAAGAGAAACTAAACCTTTGTTCAACAAAACGTTAATAATTATTGAAGTTGAGTGATAGGTAAATACGAGTTCACTATACTATCCTCACTTTTAAGTTTAAAAATGGTCTTAAGTTGCTCAGCACTCATAGCACAGTGGTTACTGCGCCAGCCACATACACAGAGGCTGGCGGGTTCGAACCCAGCCCAGCCCAGCTAAACAACAAGGACAGCTGCAACAACAACAACAAAAAAAAATAGCCGGGCGTTGTGGCGGGCGCCTGTAGTCCCAGCTACTTGGGAGGCTGAGGCAAGAGAATTGCTTAAGCCCAAAAGTGTGAGGTTGCTGTGAGCTGTGATGCCATGGCACTCTACCCAGGGTGACAGAGTGAGACTCTGTCTCAAAAAAAAAAAAAAGTTCTTAAGTAAAAGACAATGAAACTTGAGTTCAAGAATTTATGCTTAAATTCAATACACAGTATTTCTCAGCTTCATCTCAGGTTCTCTAATCTCCTCATTTCCACACTGACGCCACACCATATTTGGGAGAATTAAAGCTCTAACTGCTATGGCTTGATTTTGCTGTCTCTGAGTAAAGGCAGACTACTATTTTCTCATTTGTCCATCTTTTTATGTGACTGACACTTATTGAATTCATTGAATTCCTACCATAGCTAGGTACTGTTCTAAAACCAGAGATACAACAGACACCATGACATACAAAACCCTCCCCACATGGGGGCTTATTCTCACTCACAAGTCTTCCCTGATGCCTGGCTATAAAAACAAACAAACAAACAAAAAACCATTTTATGGTTAGTCATTACCCATTCAGAACTATGCTAAACTACTGACTATTCAGAAAAAAGCTTAAAATGTGACCCTTGCTCTCAAGTAACTTATGATTTACCTGAGAAAATCAAACTAACATGCACTGAGGGGGTCAAGTTGGATATGGGGATGAGAGGGCTCCAAGCAGAACAGAGAACAAATGTAGGAAGGCATGAAGAAGATCTCAAAGACTGAAAATGCTTTAATTTAATGACCTCCAAGATTTGATTTCTCTAAAATATCTCTTCCTCACAAATTGCTGGCTATATCAAGCCTAGAAAAGACATTACAGGTACAGACCACCACAGAGCTAACATTTGCCTAACAATCCAATTGGGGGAAATTCATACCTTATCAAGACTTCACATGAATTAGTTATAAGATTATGAATGCTTACCTTCAAATTAGTTCACATTAATTTAAACATAGAAGTAATGTTAAAAGTATGTCAATTATCGCCCTCCATGATTCATTCCTTATTATTCTGTCATTTAATCTAATGATCTAATGTTCAATTACAAAACCAGTAACTAGGACACCTTTTTTTAATGCTACTTTGAAGCTAAGTTTTGTAGCACTTAATGTAAATATTTTTATCTAGAATTTACCTTTGGAATCATCTCTGTTGGACTCTTTATTCTGACAACTTTTTTCATTGTCTTTAAACAAGATGGCTGGAACAAAAGCCTTCAAATCAATGAGGTTCTCATAAAAATTCCGAGCATCTTCATCTTCCCATATACCACCTTCCAAGTCATATTCTCCAGGTTTACCAGGTGTAAATATATCAATTCCAGGCCCATGTTCTACAATAAGATAATTAACAAGTAAATAAAACCATTTTAAGTATAGCATGCTAAACAAGACCTTATTAAGATATTTTACATTTTGGGCGGCGCCTGTGGCTCAAGGAGTAGGGCGCCGGTCCCATATGCCAGAGGTGGCAGGTTCAAACCTAGCCCCGGCCAAAAACCACACACACAAAAAAAGATATTTTACATTTTATAGCTATTGAATCTTTAGTGTTTGAATTGACAGGTGCTTCTACAATTAACAAACATTTGGAACTGTAAATATGAAATCAAATCACAAATGGTGGGGGCTTGTTTGTATTTTTTAGACTGAGTCTAGCTTTGTCGCCTGGGCTAGAGTGCAGTGACATCATCATAGCTCACTGCAACCTCAAACTCTTGTGCTCAAGCGATTCTCCTACCTCAACTGGGACTACAGTCATGTGCCATCAGACCAGGCTAATTATTTTCATATTAGTAGAGACAGAGGTCTTCCTCATGCTCCAGCTGATCTTGAACTTCTGACCCCAGAGGCAGAAGAGGGAGGATTGCTTAGGGTCAGAATTTCAAGATCAGAAGTGCTAATTTATATCAAAAAATGAGTATCCATTACATACAGAGTGTGGTATAATAAAAATTATTTGATCTTAGTCCCTGATTCCTTGCAGAGCCCCTAAGACCTTTGTATAGCCTGAGTGATAGAAACATCCTTTATCATTCATAATGAGCCCCTTTTGATTACACCAGAGTTTATGCTAATGAAATAAGGGGGCTGTAGGCAACCTCAGGACAACCAATTACCAAAAAGACCAAGAGCAGGCAGAGTTAGAACTTTCAGCCCTTTTTGTGTAAAATAATAATAAAGTCTGGACAGATTCATATTAAGCTATTAACAATGGTAACCTTGGCTTGGCGCCCATAGCCCAGTGGTTACGGCGCCAGCCACATACACCGAGGAGAATGGGTTCAAACCTAGCTAAACAACAATGACAAATGCAACAAAAAATAGCCAGGACTTGTGGCAGGGGCCTGTAGTCCCAGCTACTTGGGAGCCTGAGGCAAGACAATTGCTTAAGCCCAAGAGTTTGAGGTTGCTGTGAGCTGTGACACCATAGCAGTCTACCCAGGGTAACATAGTGAGACACTGTCTCAAAAAAACAAAAAAACAATGGTAACCTTAAAGAATAGAATGCACCTGATGTGAAACTTACACTTTTAATTCTGTAACATGGGGCAGTGCCTGTAGCTCAGTGAGTAGAGCGCTGGCCCCATATACCAAGGGTGGTGGGTTTGAACCCAGCCCCGGCCAAACTGCAACAAAAAAATAACCGGGTGTTGCGGTAGGCCCCTGTAGTCCCAGCTACTCAGGAGGCTGAGGCAAGAGAATCACCTAAGGCCAATAGCTGGAGGCTGCTGTGAGCTGTGACACCACAGCACTGTACCGAGGGCAACAAAGTGAGACTATCTCTAAAAAAAAAAAAAAAAAAAAAAAAATTCTGTAACATGCATAAATATTTTGTGTATAAAAAATGTATTTATAGTAAATCATAATAGTCCAGGCCCAGGGACTCACACCTGTAATCCTAGCATTCTAGGAGGCCCAGGTAGGTGGAACACCTGAGTTCAGGAGTTCGAGACCAGTGTAAGCCAGAGTGAGACCCGTTTCTACAAACAGCCAGGCGTTGTATTTGGTACCTACAGTCCCAGCTACTTGGGAGACTGAGGCAGGAGGATCACTTGAGCCCAAGAGTTTAAGGTTTCTGTGAGCTATGATGCCATAACACTCTACCCAGGGCAACAGAGTAAGAGTCTGTCTCAAGAAAAAAAAAATTGTTATAGTAAATCACAACAGAAATTCAACTTCTGAGAGGCAAACAAATACTAAAAAGTCAAAAAGCAACTAAAAATACGGGGAAATAGGGAGGCGCCTATAGCTCAGTAGGGTGCCGGCCCCATATACTGAGGGTGGCAGGTTCAAACCCAGCCCCAGCCAAACTGCAACAAAAAAATAGCCGAGCGTTGTGGCGGGCGCCTGTAGTCCCAGCTAGTTGAGAGGCTGAGGCAAGAGAATCACCTAAGCCCAAGAGCTGGAGGTTGCTGTGGGCTGTGTGATGCCATGGCACTCTACCGAAGGCGACAAAATGAGACTCTGTCTCAAAAAAAAAAAGCGGGGGGGGGAATATTTGCAATGCATAGAAAAAAATAATTTCGTTAACATGTAAAGTGCTTTTACAAATCAATTTTTTAAAAAGACATAGTAGGGGGCGGCGCCTGTGGCTCAGTGAGTAGGGCGCCGGCCCCACGTGCCGAGGGTGGCGGGTTCGGACCCAGCCCTGCCAAACTGCAACAGAAAAATAGCTGGGTGTTGTGGTGCGCGCCTGTAGTCCCAGCTCCTCGGGAGGCTGAGGCAAGAGAATCGCGTAAGCCCAAGAGTTAGAGGTTGCTGTGAGCTGTGTGACACCACGGCACTCTACCCGAGGGTGGTACAGTGAGACTCCATCTCTTAAAAAAAAAAAAAAAAAGACATAGTAGGGGTAAAAATATCATGTAAATACTAGCATGCATACAGAAAGAAGCAGGTTCAGATATTTTGTATAGCACTGACAATAATAGCTACAAACAAGAAATAATTTATTTAACAATAATTTTAAAAAATTTAAAAAAAAGAAATAATTTAAAAATCATTCAAGGAGACAAGTAAATTATAGTACAATTGTACAACAGTATATTATCATGTAGCAATTAAAAAGTAGATGGTTCCATACATATTAATATGAAAAAAACATCTAAGACATATGATTAACCAAAAAAAGTAGCTGTAGAATAGTACATATGATATGATCTCATTTCTGTGAGGCAAGAAAGGATATTCTATTTTATTTTTTTTTTGGCTTTTTTATTTTATTTCGTTGCTTATTTTTTATTTCTTTACTTTTTTTTTTGTTGTTGTTGAGACAGGGTCCCACCCTATGCCCCTGAGCAGAGTGCAGTGGACGTGGTAGCTCACCACAACCTCAGACTCGGGCTGCGGGCACCCCGCTGCCTCAGCCTCCGGAAGCCGCTGGGATTACAGGCGCTCGCCGCGGCGCCCGGCTGGGTTTTTCCATTTTTTTCACGAGTCGGTGGTCTCACTGTCACTCAGGCGAGTCTCGAACTCCTGAGCTCAAGCGATTCTCCCTCCTCAGCCTCCCACAGTGCTGGGATTACAGGCGTGAGCCACTGCGCCCGGCAAGAAAGGATATTTGAATCACTGCACAAGCTAGGCCTCTTTGGGACAAGATGAAGATGTACCAGTGACCCAAAATAATTAAAAATCAAAGCCAACAATATAAAACAATGGTTTCAAACACTGGGTATCAGGCAGCACAGGTAAATAATCCCTGATTGAGAGCACTCAGAAAAAGTCAGCCCTGCAATTCCCCTAGCTTACTGCACAGAGAAATGCTCCAGCCTGAGGCCAAGACCTAAGCCAGACAGAGGCTAGCAGTTTCCCTGAGTTGAGGACAGCATTCCAAAAGTCCAATCCATGGTATCAATATCTGACAAAGTAAATCTTTCTGTAACTCCAAGATGGTTTAAACAGGTCCCTACTGGATATAATCTGAGGGTATCTATTACACAAAAACCTAAGGAACTCATCATCAAATGAGTTAATTATTATCCCCAAAGTATCATGCTTTTTCTATTCAAGTATAATTTTGAGCAGTTTTTCAAAGTTAACAATAAATCTTAATACTATTTCTTCATTTAAAAAATTTTGAAGGCATTTTTAAACTTAAATTCTAACAAACCTAAAGGTAAATGTTAGCATTTATTTAAAAAAAATTACAATGTTTATTTTTAAGGATATCTTACCTTCTGGTGTTGGTTTGTCTTGAGGGAGATCTGGCATATTTTCATCCAAGAGGTCTGCTAAGGATTGAGAATTTGCCAGCAGCTTCTGATAAGACATAGCAAATTCCTCATACTGTTTATGTCTATCTTCACTTAGCTCCCCTTTAGAATGTAGAATACGCCTATAAACAAACGATGAAATAATCTGACAATCTTAACAAAACAGATATGACCATGTATCATTATGCAGGAATTGTTCAGCAAAATTTGACTTTGTCAAACAAAGTTAGCACAATCTTATTCACTAACTCATTTTCATCTAACATTTTCAAGATGTATCTGAAACTTAAAATACATATAATCAAATCCACCTAAACAATTACATTTTAACACGAGTTCCTCAAAGATTATGAAGTATACCTACAGAAATACCATGTTATTTAAAAATATATTACTAATGCAACATTATCTAGTATTTCATTAAGTCACTTTTCTCAGACATCCACAGTTAACCAAGAATATTTAACACAACTACAGAAGTCAGTTTTCAAAAGCAAAGGAATACAGAATCATCTATCATTCTATACATAATTTAATCATAAACTGACATATTTAACATTGAATCAGAAATGTCATATTTAACACAACTACACAAGTCAGTTATCAAAAAGAATTAGTTATCCTTAAACTTCCATAATGATTTGAACCAAGATTATCTTTTGAAAAAGCCCACATCTTTCACATAGCCAATTCTCAATGTACTGTGCAAGCACAGGTTACTTATCCACTTGACAAATACTAACTGAGCAACTCGCTCGGGGCAGGCTCTCCAAAAGAACAAAGGATATAACTACTCTTCCACTTTATAACAGTATACCAGTAAGACACCCAGAATTATAAATGCAAAACTATTGGCAAATACCAAAATATACAAAATCAAAGTTCTACCATATGAATACAAATGGTTTAGACTTACATAGGTGGATCCAAATTTTTCTATCTTACTATACAGTGATACACTGTTTGAAATTTACAAACCCATGATGCAAATACAGTATAGGTTTCAAAAAAAGTCGATTATAAGTAACTTTCAAAAGTAATACTTAGAAGTTTTTTATTCCTTGTCGTTATGCTTTCTCACGAACAGTGAAGAAAACAAGGGACTTCTGAGATATCTTCTTAAAAGAGAAAAGAAGGCAGAAAGTCACGCCGACACTTATTCTTCCCAGCTTATCTGAAACAATGTCCAAACTTTCCCTTCTTATCTTGTTCCCACCCACATAGCTTTTGCTTAAATGTGGTAACAATCCAAATAACATTTTCTATTGTAGGAATTTCCCATTACAAGCATATCAACACATGCATTCATTAAATCCAATCTTTTTTCCCCAAATCTGGCCTATTTGAGTAAAAGTGAGAAATTTCCACTCATTTCTTATGATTTAAGTATATAATAAGCAACAACATTTTACCAACACATTAGAAAAATGTTAAAATAGCTTAACCATAATAATCAGGCAAAACACCTGTTTTTTAATAAAACAGTCACTAGAGAGATTTTTCCCCATTCAAACAGTTAATTCAGACTATTACAAGCAAAAACAAAGTTTCTCACAGTAAGTATTATGAATGAATTTTAGAAATTCAAACCAAACCAGAAGTATTTTAAATATTTACACCTATGAAAGAAATGATTAACATTTGTATTTTGAATGAGCTTATCAGAACTTTTAATCAAAAGCTCTACTAGAAGTCATTTTGCATGTTTTTTAAAATCATTAAATATTCAAATAATGCTCAAACATAGGTACTTTAAAATGTGTCTATAAATGTGTTAAGAAAAATACTAAACTGGTAAAAACTGAAGACTTACTATGAGGTAAATTAGGTTAAATGGGATAATAATGGCTCTAAGACATTTCAAGATGATACAGCCTTATTTCAATAATTGAAAAGAAACTGAAAAATAGCTCAGAATAACATAACCTAAGTTCTATTAGTTCTATTCTAAATTCTTTATTTCTCCAACTAGTTCTAACATTCTGGTCATCTGAAGAATATCCAGTCTATTAAAATACACAATACTCACTAAAGATTTCTGACATATCAGCAGTAGAAAGCTAATGATTATTTTAATTTTATCAGAACAAAAATGAACAGTCCCTCTTCCATTAACAACCTCACTTCCACATATTTATCTGGGACTCTATATTGAGTCAATTAAAAAAGCAATTAAATTCTATGAGGTTCCCTGGTTCTGTGTTTAACTCTCCAGTCCTACTAAAACTAAACTTAAACTTCAAGTTTCAGCTGTATTCTTCCCCAAACCTAGATTCCACCAACAAATTCTCCAACAGCACTAATTTACTTAATTACTTAGTAAATATGTAAAGTTACTATTCAGTGAGGAAACTGTCCTCAGGGAAAGTTTAGATTCTGGTTGTTTTGTTTTCTAATCATTATCTCGCTCTCTCTCTTTTTTCTTTTCTGGAAGCAGGGTCTCCATGTTGTCCAATTTACAGCAGCAGTATCACAACTCACTGCAACCTCAACTTCTGGGTTCAAGTGATCCTCCTGCCTCAGCCTTCAAGTAGCTGGACTACTGGCAAAAGCCACTGTGCCCAGCCTCTAATTATCTTAGACACAACAGGTGGTAAGCAAGACAGGATACCAATGAACTGAATTATAAGTTCTAGTATATAGAAAACTTACATATGAAGTCATGTATCTTTTCCTTGACCATCTGTTTAAGAAACATTTACTGAACATCTCACTAAATCCAGAGCATGAAGCAAATACACCCATCATAGGTGAATTCGAACATTCGAATACCCAAGAATCATTTAGAAATTCTAATGAAATTAAAATGAAACATTTTCTTTCTTTTTTTTTTTTTTGGAGACAGTCTCACTCTCTTGCCCTGGGTAAAGTGCCAGGGCATCATCACAGTTCACCAAACTCTTGGGCTCAAGCCATCCTCTTACCTAAGCTTCCCAAGTACCTAGAACAAGAGGTGCCTGACACCACACCCAGCTAATTTTTCTATTTTTAGTAGAGACAGGGGTCTCATTCTTGCTCAGGCTGGTCTCAAACTCCTGAGCTCAAGTAATCCTCCCATCTCCCAGAATACTAAGACAAGCCACCACGCTCAGCCTGAACTTCATATAATTTTTGTGTTTCACGAAGTACTAGCTACTTTTGACTTTTTCAACCATTTAAAAGGTAAAAACCGTTTTTAGGTTACACACTGTATAAAATCTAGTCATAGGCCTAACCTGGTCCACAGGCCACAGAGCCTCTCAATTTCTCTATCTGTTCTGGCACCTTCAAATTTTAGGTATTTCTTGGAGGGGTACTGTGAGGTTCAATTAAGATTACATATGCAATACATTATTGAAGTAGAATGTATTTTCTTTTTTTTTCTGAGACAGAGTCTCAAGCTATTGCCCTGGGCAGAATGCCATGGCATCACAGCTCACAACCACCTCCAACTCTTGGGCTGAAGCGATCCTCTTGCCTCAGTTTTTCTATTTTTAGTAGAAACAGGGTCTCGCTTTTGCTCAGGCTGGTCTTGAACTCGTGAGCTCAAGCTACCTGCCTCAGCCTCCCAGAGTGCTAGGAGTAAAACAGTATTTTCATAAGAAAAATAAGTGCCAAACCCCAATGCAAGAAAGGCAAGAACTTCAATGTCAACTTCATCTATTAATCTTCTAATTAGCTAAATTAAAAAGGAAAAAATCTTGACGAGAATATAGAACATTTCAGGCTCAGCGCCTGCAGCACAGTGGTTACACACCAGCCACATATACCGAGGGTGGCAGGTTTGAAACGGGCCCAGGCTAGCTAAACAACAAGGACAACTGCAACAAAAAATAGCCTGCGTTGTGGTGGGCGCCTGTAGTCCCAGCTACTTGGGAGGCTGAGGCAAGAGAATTGCTTAAGCCCAAGAGTTTGAGGTTGCTGTGAGCTGTGATGTCACAGCACTCTACCAAGGGTGACATAGTGAGATTCTGTCTAAAAACAAAAAAATACAGAACATTCATTTTTAACTTTGACCTTGTTCAGTCATACAAAATAACATAGAACACATGGCCAAAATCTTTAGATAAAAAATGTAGCATCTCCTCAGCACTTTGTCAAATTTTTATAAAAATCTGCAACAGAATTATCTTAAAATTTTTTGGTTTCATTTTAGCATTAATTTGGTTATGGATGTCTCAATCTTGGGAAAAAACACTAGAACATAGTGAAGCATAACTGTACCCATGCAAATATTTATTAACATACTAGATCTGGTCATTTAAAGAGGCCAGCACAGGTGCTCATGCTTGTAATGTTAGCACTTTAGAAGGCCAAGACAGAGCTCAGCACCCATAGCATAGTGGTTATAGCGCCAGCCACATGCACCAAGGCTAGCAGGTTCAAGCCTGGCCCAGGCCACCTATACAATGACAACTGCAACAAGAAAACCCCAGGAGTTGGATGTTGGCATTGTGGTG
This sequence comes from Nycticebus coucang, assembly GCF_027406575.1. Classification (NCBI taxonomy): domain Eukaryota; kingdom Metazoa; phylum Chordata; class Mammalia; order Primates; family Lorisidae; genus Nycticebus; species Nycticebus coucang. The sequence continues at coordinate 60,379,266 of NC_069799.1, read as the reverse complement.
CACACCTATAGTCCCGGCTACTTGGGAGGCTGAGGCAAGAGAATCGCTGAAGCCCAAAAGTCAGAGGTTGCTGTGAGCTCTGACACCACAGCACTCTACCGAGGGCAACATAGTGAGACTCTGTCTCAAAAAAAAAAAAAAAAAGACCAAGACAGGAGGACCACTAGAGGCCAGGAGTCCAAGACCAGCTTAAGCAACATAGCCATAACTCATTTCTATGAAAAAAAAATTTTTTTTGAGACAGAGCCTCAAGCTGTCACCCTGGGTAGAGTGCAGTGACATCACAGCTCACAGCAACATCCAACTCCTGGGGTCAAGCGATTCTCCTGCCTCCGCCTCCTAAGAAGCTAGGACTACAGGTGCCCACCACAACACCGGGCTATTTTTTGGTTGCAGCCGTCAGTATTGTTTGGCGGGCCCAAGCTGGATTCGAAACCCGCCAGCTCAGGTGTATGTGGCTGGCACCTTAGCCACTTGAGCCACAGGCGCTGAGCCTATGAAATACTATTTTTAAAAATTAGCCAGTGGTGCTAGTGTACACACATATGTAATCCCAGCTACTCAAGAGGCTAAGACAGGAGGATCACTTGAGCCCAGAAGTTTGGAGGCTGCAGTAAGCTATAAAGGTGCCAACCCTAACCTAACCCTAACCCTAACCCTCTAGCCAGGGCAAAAGAGTGAAATCTGGGGGCAGGGAGGGTCATTTAAAGAGAATTAGAGAATACCTAGGAGGTAAGGATCTTAGACTTTTTATAAAATTAGAGCTTCCTTAAATCTAAAGTCCAGGGAAATTAATATCTTAAGAGTGCTTAAATACTACCAATTAATTAATCAAACAACCTACCAGTAGGCCAAGGCACAACTCACCTGGAAGAAAAGTGAAAGTAAAAGCAACACTTTTAATTTAGGCTGAGTTTCTATGTTTGAACTTTGGTCAATGAATGCCTCATTAATCTACTTCAATAACATAAACCTCTCTGATTTTATTAACAATGAGGGAGAGGGAAAAGTCTGCATTTTACTTACATTTTTGCTAACCTTTATATCAAATCACTTATTGCTGAAGGACTAAGCATGCAATCAAGAAGGTATTAACCCACGGGTCTACAGAAAAACTTGCCACTACTTCTACCAATTAGGGAGGGAAAAAAGGAGTTACAGACACTTCAAGATTATTCAAACAAGAATTCAGATTTAACATACGAATTCATTATTTCACTATGCTGAAAAAACAAATTCCATTATATAATTAACATTAAGTTACACGTAATAAAAATTTAATCATTTCTTCAGCCAATCTTTATGAAATGGCAAAAAAATACTAAGTAATAAGACTTCTATAATATTTCAAAGTACAAACCACTTCAAGGTACACAGTAATAGCACTAAATTAAAAGCAGAACTTTACCAACACAGGTGTTAACTCCAAGTTGGCAAATACTACCAGATATTTTATTTATTTTTTTAATTGAGATAGAGTCTCGGGTGGCACCTGTGGCTCAGTCGGTAGGGCGCCGGCCCCATATACCGAGGGTGGCAGGTTCAAAACCGGCCCCGGCTGAACTGCAACAAAAAAATAGCTGGGCGTTGTGGCGGGCACCTGTAGTCCCAGCTACTCGGGAGGCTGAGGCAGGAGAATTGCTTAAGCCCAGGAGTTGGAGGTTGCTGTGAGCTGTGTGATGCCACGGCACTCTACCCAGGGCCATGAAGTGAGACTCTGTCTCTACAAAAAAAAAAAAAAAAAAAGAGATAGAGTCTCACTTTATCACCCTTGATAGAGTGCTGTAACATCATAGCTCACAGCAACCTCAAACTCTTGGGCTCAAATGATCCTCTTGCCTCAACCTCCCAAGTAGCTGGGACTACAGGCACCCACAACAATACCCAGCTATTTTTTTTAGAGACCAAGTTCTCCCTCTCCTGCTCAGGCTGGTCTCCAACTCCTGAGCTCTGGCAATCCACTTGCCTTGGCCTCCCAGAGCACTAGGATTACAGGCATGAGCCGCCGTGCCTGGCTCAGATATTTTAAAATATGTAAATATTAATTATAATTCCACAGACATTATTTTAAATACAAAACGTTTCCAGACTCAAATTTATTAGAATTCACCCAACTCTAGGGTCAGTCACGCTGCTTGCTTACAGTTGCAAATCCATCAGAGGCTTAGAAACAATACTAGCTACCTAACAACCTCCACACAGGCTCAGATAAAAATATGAGAAAAGTAGTCAGATTATGCAATGTTTCGTTCAATCACTTCCTTCATTCATTCATTACAATGTCTTTAAGAAAACAGCTATTTTACTAGTCTACATTTAAAAACTGGTTAAATTTTTTCTTTTTTTCCTTTTTTTTTGTAGAGACAGAGTCTCACTTTATCGCCCTCGGTAGAGTGCCATGGCATCACACAGCTCACAGCAACCTCCAACTCCTGGGCTGAAGCGATTCTCTTGCCTCAGCCTCCCGAGTAGCTGGGACTACAGGCACCAGCCACAAGGCCCAGTTATGTTTTGGTTTGCAGTTCAGCCGGGGCCGGGTTTGAACCCGGCACCCTTGGTATATGGGGCAGGCGCCTTACCGACTGAGCCACAGGTGCCGCCCAAAAAGTGGTTAAATTTTTAAGTATAGACTTTATTGCGTGTAGACAAGACTTTAGAATCTCTTATAAGGGTGTCTCCCAAGTTCATTAAAATGACCTTAGAGGATTCCTAGAATGAAAACAATACAGTACAGCTGACATTTTAAAAGACATTAAATAAAGTCTTAAAGAAATTTAACTATAGGGGCGGTGCCTGTGGCTCAGTGAGTAGGGCACTGGCCCCATATACCGAGGGTGGTGGGTTCAAACCCAACCCCAGCCAAACTGCAACAACAACAACAAAAATAGGGCATTGTGGCACGCGCCTGTAGTCCCAGTTACTTGGGAGACTGAGGCAAGAGAATCGCCTAAGCCTAAGAGTTTGAGGTTGCTGTGAGCTATAATGCTACAGCACTCTATCAAGGGTGATAAAGTGAGACCGTCTCTAAAAAAAAAAAAAGAAAGAAATTTAACTATAATAAGAGTCTTAAATATTATATCAGCTAGCTTGGAACTGCATTTTCTTCATTATCACACCTAAGAAAAACATCATTGGGAAAAAATATTGCCCGTGATTTACTACTATGACATAGAAAAACCTCCAATACCTACTGAATAATGACTAGGAGGGAGAAAATTTTGGCAAATGATCACTTTAGCAGTACACTGTAATGTACCCTCTCAGAAGGTAGAAGACTGACATTAGACCAAGTAGGGAGTCTGCACTAATCCATTCCTCATGTCTTTTTTTGCTCTGTCACGTATTTGCATCTTTACTACAGTGGCAGCTCAGGGTGAATCTACTCTAAAGCATGAGTGATTTCCAATGGTTCTCAACCTGTGGGTCATGACCCACAGGAACTGTATTAAAGGGACACAGTATCAGGAAGGTTGAGAACCACTGTATTAAACTGTACTACGTAGACTGATTATATGGTGATTAAGATTCTCATAACCCCCAAATTATTACATCTAAATGTTTCCATGCTAAGGTCAACTTACACAACATAATTAACCTTCTCTAATAACCATCTATTGATAGTTCTGTATCAAAATGGATAAAAGTTTTTAAGGAAAGGCCCTGAAGCTGTATTCTTAATACCACGCCCTATTCAAAACCTTCATCAATGACTTCAAAGATAAAAGAACAGCTGTGTATCAAAGTTGAATGTGACCAGCAGATAAATATAATAGTATTAATAATATACACACATATTTAATATTCAAAGTTATCAATAGGCTTAAATAATACACCAAAAGCACCTATATAAAGTTTAAAAGAGACAAGCAGGTACATATTTTGGCTTAAAGAATTTTTTCACGGGCAGCACCTGTGGCTCAGTCGGTAAGGCGCTGGCCCCATATACCAAGGGTGGTGGGTTCAAACCCGGCCCCTGCTGAACTGCAACCAAAAAATAACCGGGCGTTGTGGCGGGCGCCTGTAGGCCCAGCTACTCGGGAGGCTGAGGCAAGAGAATCGCTTCAGCCCAGGAGTTGGAGGTTGCTGTGAGCTGTGTGATGCCATAGCACTCTACCAAGGGCCATAAAGTGAGACTCTGTCTCTATAAAAAAAAAAAAAATTTTTTTTTTTTCACTAGCTGAAGGTGAAGAACTGGTTTGGCAGCAGCTCACATGAGAAATTAGGCTTTCATGTCAAAACCCTAACAAAAAGTCAAAAGAACAACAAGGCAGCTATAAAAGCTAAATCCAAGTTTAGGTCACAGAGAGAAAAGAATGCATTAAGTGTCCGCAAGAAGAGATAAAAAGAAATCCTATCTCCAAGTGCTTACACGAATTAAAAAATGCATCCAGATAGCCAGGCATTATGGCAGGCGCCTGTAGTCCCAGCTGCTCAGGAGAATCGCGTAAGCCCAAGAGTTTGAGGTTGCTGAGCTGTGACGCCATGGTACTCTACTGAGGGTAACATAGTGAGACTCTATCTCAAAAAAAAAAAAAAAAAAATCATTCAGAACAAAAGTCCTAAGGACAGTGAAGTGCCTGGAAATCAGTGGGGCAAACAGAAAGAGCTGAAGGGGGTATATAGGCTAGAAGGGGAAAGGGAACCACCACGGCAGTCTGTAAATATCTGAGATACTATCACGGGAATAAGAGGCACATGTCCTATACCAGTGTTTCTCAAACTCTCAGTAGTTAAGGGCCAAATTTTGCCCCCAACCACTGCAGGCACTTTCCTAAAATACTTTCCTAAGAATATCATGACAACAGAAAATTGCTCTGAGTTTCCGTACTTATTTCATTGCTAACATGTAAACAGTTCATAGACTCCCCCCCACCCTTATTCCATTGATACCAGAAAAAAGAACTAAATCAAAGGGAATAATTTTATAGGGAGAGTTAAACTTCAACTTGACATAACAAAGAATTCCTAGCAAACAGGTGTGCCCAACATTGAAATGGCTCAAAGAAGAACTAGCTCCTTTGAGAGGTATTGACAAAAAGAATAATCATCGGGGTGGCGCCTGTGGCTCAACGGAGTAGGGCGCTGGCCCCATATGCCAGAGGTGGGGGTTCAAACCCAGGCCTGGCCAAAAACTGCAAAAAAAAAAAAAGAATAATCATCCACGGTAATCTGTACAATGGATTCTGCATTGGAAAGATGATTGAATTAAACTATGATACAATCTCTCTACTCTCTAGGTACTGTAAGTCCAATCGAAAGCAAATACAAAGCGAGTAGATCACCTGAACTCAGGAGTTCAAGACCAGCCTGAGCAAGAGCAAGACCCTGTCTCTAAAAAACAGCTGGGCACTGTGGTGGATGGCTATAGTCATAGCTTCTTGGGAGACTGAGGCAATAGGATCACTTGAAGCCAAGAGTTTGAGGTTGCTGTGAACTATGACACCACAGCACTCTACCAAGGGCAACAAAGTAAGACTCTGTCTCAAAAAAAAAAAAAAAAGGCTGGGTGGCACCTGTTGGCTCAAGGAGTAGGGCGCTGGTCCCATATGCCAGAGGTGGCAGGTTCAAAACCTAGCCCCGGCCAAAAAAAAAGGCAAATACACACATACCCTTGAAGTAGCCATTAACAACTAATAAATGACTAGCATACTTAGCAACTCAGTTGTGACATATTAGGTAGACTATATGGGCAACTGACTATGAAACTGACAAATCACTATGTAAATCATAATCAAGAAGCCCCAAATTGATGAGCATTATTCATAAAGGAATACCATATTCTTTTGATAATATCACTTTTGAGCCTCTTCAATGTTTAAAAAGGGCCCTGCTAATCAAAAACACAAAACAAGGGCGGCGCCTGTGGCTCAAGGAGTAGGGCGCTGGTCCCATATGCCGGAGGTGGCGGGTTCAAACCCAGCCCTGGCCAAAAACCACAAAAAAAAAAAAAAAAAAAAAAATGACAATCCCTTATATTAAGAATCATTGATAACACCATTGCCATCTTAAATTTTCACCTCTGAGTGACCTTCAGCCATAGTCTCTACCCACACTTTGTTGTCTTCTCTTCTAGTTAAATCACCCATCTTCCTATGGTAACTACTTAAACCAGTTCTCCCTCAACTGCAAACTTACAAAAATACAAAAAGGGTATCCCCCATATAAATTTCTGATCATTAACAATTTCAGATTCTCAACCATGCAATTTAAATCACTATGTAGTACACAAACACATGATACGTTCCATACCCCCTCAGCCCTTCTCCCAATCCACCCTCCACAGAAGATGACCTAGCAAGGTGCAGTGGCTCTCATCCGTAATCCCAGCACTTTGGGAGGCTGAGGTAAGAGAACTGCTTGAAGCCAGGAGTTTGAGACCAGCCTAGGCAACACATTGAGACTCTCATCCCTTAAGACAAAAAACTGACTTAATGCCTATAAAACTACATTAACTTCTAGCTTCTTGTTGTGTTCTAGATACAGAAACTACCCAGCAGCCTACAATATTTTGTTATCAAAATTGGCCCCTAAATCAGGTGTTTTCATCAAATAACATAGCACAGTATATTATTCCTTTAGCAATTTAAATGGCTGCCCCCAGGAAGAAGACTGCAATAAGTGCACTTGATAGCTACATTTAAGAAACTTTTTTCGGGCGGCGCCTGTGGCTCAGTGAGTAGGGCGCCGGCCCCATATGCCGAGGGTGGCGGGTTCAAACCCAGCCCCGGCCAAACTGCAACCAAAAAATAGCCGGGCGTTGTGGCGGGCGCCTGTAGTCCCAGCTGCTCGGGAGGCTGAGGCAAGAGAATCGCATAAGCCCAAGAGTTAGAGGTTGCTGTGAGCCGTGTGACGCCACGGCACTCTACCCGAGGGCGGTACAGTGAGACTCTGTCTCTACAAAAAAAAAAAAAAAGAAACTTTTTTCATTGCTAATTTTGTCCACTACTTTCCAAAATTCTGATCAGAAATACCACTGATAATAAATGACTCATTTTCTTAAGAAGAGCAAGTATAAACAGTGACATTAATAACTTAAAATACAAAACAATAAAAGCAAACGTGTTATAGAGAGGGAACATCAAAACACACAGAAAAATAGTAGCAGTTAAGTTAAAGTGACAGAAAAAGAAAATTTACCCTTCAACATTAGGAAATTTTTTAAATCACAGGAAGAAAACACATCCACAAAAGCAAAAATCATCATCTACTTGCTAGATTTCTTTTAAAAATCAGAAGCAAAATCTATTACAGACTCACATTTAAACATGAGTACTTAGACTGTTACACTTAGAAATTTTCCTGGAATGTTAAGAAATCACCTGTAAGGAGCCCTTTTCCATAAGTTCTTTCAGTGGCATGAAGACTTTAAACAATTTTTAAGTATGAGCTCCAAAATAAATTCTCAATTCTGAGAAACATTTGACAATCACCTGTTTTGTCTCTCAGTATTCTGGAGCTCCCTGTGGTCCCTTTTCAGGTGTTTGGTCAAAGATGTAAAGTACTCTTTTAAAAGATTCTGGAAAGGCTGTTGTTTCTCTGGACTAATTATCTCACTAGGAGGAAAACTCAAATTAAACTTCTCAGCAGCACTTTTAACTTTCCTTGGTACAAGTCCAGCAATATCATCTCCACAATGTCGACAGAAACTAATCACCACAGAAACATGAGTGTGGGATTCCCGATCAGCATTAATAATACTTTTTAGCTGTTCATAGATTAAGGAAAGACCTTCCTTGTCAGTGAAAATCCCAACTATTGTCAATTCTGCAATAAAACGCAAATCGGTTCTTAACTTGGTAATGTTAGGCGTTTTCTCCTCTTTCCTTGCTTCGAAATGTTTTTTCCAGACCTGAAGAAGTGATGGAGCAAAGTCAGCATATCTCTGGTGAAAAAGAGAGCACAGGTGCACAGCACAGTTCACATCAGAGATTTTCAGCTTTGCTTCCACAATAGAAGCTACGGCTTCTGCAATGTATTTGCTTAAATTTAGGCCATTAAAATCATGAGACAAGGAGTCTCTCTGCTGTTCTGTAATAGTTTTTAGCTTCTTGACAAAAGCGGTATTTTTCTTCAAACTTGAGTCTAGGCGACTAAAGAAATTTTCCTCTGGTCGGTTGTCTGGAGCATTTTGATTTTTGCTACGAAGTTCCTTTCTTAATTGATGTCGTTCCCAAGCTTCTTGATGAAGCTGAATAGATTCTTCTTTCTCTCTGTATAAGAAATAAATTAATTAATTAAAACTACTCTAAATATTTTGAAGCATCACTGATGAATCACAGAAAAGCCAATAAACAATAATCACCTAAATATCAGAATCCACAAGCAACAAAAGACGCAGAAGGTCCTTTCCCTATACTTAAAAACATTTTATTGGACAGATGCAGTGGCTCATGCCTGTAACCCTAGCATTTTGGGAGGCTGAGGAGAGAGAATCACTTGAGAACAGGAATTTGAGAAAAACCAAGACTTTCTCTCTACAAAGAATAAAAAAGTTAGCTAGAAGCGGCGCCTGTGGCTCAAAGGAGTAGGGCGCTGGCCCCATATGCCAGAGGTGGCGGGTTCAAACCCAGCCCCGGCCAAAAACTGCAAAAAAAAAGAAAGAAAGAATTGGGCAGCGCCTGTGGCTCAAAGGAGTAGGGCGCTGGGCCCATATGCCAGAGGTGGCGGGTTCAAATCCAGCCCTAGCCAAAAACTGCAAAAAAAAAAAAAGAAAGAAAGAATTGGGCAGCGCCTGTGGCTCAAAGGAGTAGGGCGCTGGGCCCATATGCCAGAGGTGGCGGGTTCAAATCCAGCCCTAGCCAAAAACTGCAAAAAAAGAAAAGAAAGAAAGAATTGGGCGGCACCTGTGGCTCGGTGAGTAGGGCGCCGGCCCCATATATCGAGGGTGGCAGGTTCAAACCCGTCCCTGGCCAAACTGCAACAACAACAAAAAAATTGCCGGGTATTGTGGCGGGCACCTGTAATCCCAGCTACTCAGGAGGCTGAGGCAAGGGAATCGCCTAAGCCCAAGAGCTGGAGGTTGCTGTGAGCTGTGATGTCATGACACTCTACCGAGGGCAACAAAGTGAGACTCTGTCTCAAAAAAAAAAAAAAAAAAAAATTAGCCAGGCATTGTAGTGCATGCTGGTAGTCCCAGCTACCTAGGAGGCTAAGACAGGAAAATCACCTGAACCCAGGAGTTTGGGGTTACAGTGAACTATAATTACATCACTTAACTCCAGCCTGGGCAACAGAGCAGGATCCTGTCTCAAAAAAACCCAAGAGGGTGGCGCCTGTGGCTCAAAGAAGTAAGGCACCAGCCCCATATGCTGGAGGTGGTGGGTTCAAACCCAGCCAACGCCACCCCCCCGCCACAAAAAAAAAACCCAAGAAAACATTTTATTAATGACTTAAGATAATGAGAGCCAGTACTGTACATCAATAATCTCAATGTGGTAGACCAAAGGATTCTTAATAACTAGGTTATAATTAAAACTCATTCAGCAAACTGGCAAGCTAAACAAATAAAACACATCATGTTTAATATGAAAAATATAAAATAATAAAAAAAAGAAAAATATAAAATAATATGCTTGGGAAGGATACAAAACATTAAACAAAAGCACTGAGCAAACAGGAAACAAGTTGTCTACAAAGAATACTTTATAAAGAATAAGCACTATAAAAGAATGCATTAAAAATGTTTTGAAATGTTAGATAACGTTTTTCCATACCTGGCATTAACCAAACCTATAATAAAGCACCTTGCTAGGTTTGGGCTCTTAAAAATTCAAGTATGATTTAGAAAACTGGAAAAAAGTCAGAAAAGAACTATCAGAAAAAACTGATAAAAAGCCAAAAAACTCAGTTTATCTTGAAAAGAATAACTAAAAATAGATATGCCTATTTTTCCACTAAGAAGAAAAAACAAGTTCAAACAGCAAAAGTAGTAGAGTAACTTGGACAGGGGTTGGAGGGTGGACAGTCTATGACTTTAAGGTTTCTGAGATATGTAATTTTAGTATATAAATCTCTAAAAAGGTGGATTTTCATCTTTCTAAGACAATCACTCGAGTTACTGTATAAGATTTTTCCACTGTATATGGATTTTCATCCATACTGTATATGGATTTTCATCTTTCTAAGACAATCACCCGAGTTACTGTATAAGATTTTTCCATATTTCCAAAGCTAAAATATGTTATCAGAGAGGTTGTCTCCAATCACTTATACATTTAAGCATCTCTTGTAAATCTCCCAGCCACACATAAAACACAGGATTAGCACTCTAGCCCAGGTGACAAAGACAGACCCTGTCTCAAAACAAACCAACCAACCCATCTCATTATTTAAATGATTAAATCAGACTCAGCACCTATAGCTCAATGGCTAGGGTGCCAGCCACATACACTGAAGATGGCAAGTTCGAATCCAGCCCAGACCTGCCAAACAACAATGACAACTACAACCAAACAATAGCCAGGCATTGTGGCAGGCGCCTGTAGTCCCAGCTACTTGGGAGGCTGAGGCAAGAGAATCACTTAAGCCCAAGGGTTTGAGGTTGCTGTGAGCTGTGACACCATGGCACTCTACCCAGGGAAACATAGTGTAGTGAGACTCTGTCTCAAAAAAATAAATAAATATAATTAAATCACCTTCAGCATGGCTCTTGTCAATGAAATTAACAGAATAAGTTAACAGAAATTAACAGAATAATTAAATAGAATGAAATTAACAGAATAATTCTCAAAGAGCTACACCCAGGAAGTATTATTTCAAATAACCATTTTTTCCTAAAATATGCCAATCTCCCTACTCCTTCACAGTAATAATCACAATAAACTGTCTTACTTCATCTGAGCAGCTTCTTCTTCTTGCTGACGTTTCGCCTGCTCCTCCTGCTTCTTTCTCTCTTCCTCTTCCTGTTTCTTTTTCTCCTCTTCCTCTTTTTTCTTTGATTCTTCCTCCGCCTTCACCTTTTCTTCTTCTTTTTTCTTGCGCTCCTTGTCTTCCTTTTTTCTCTTATCGTCGTCTAGTCTCTTCTTCTTGTCTTCAGGGGTCTTGCTGACCTCCTTCTTGGCAGTGAGTTTGAGATCGTCTTTTGGCTTCTCTTTGCTGCTCACTGGCCGCCTTTCACCGCAATCTTTTTCCTTGTTGTTTAGTAAAGAGTCTTTTTCTTCCATACTTGCTGGCTTTTTACGCTCAGCTGGCATTATGTGACCCAGTACAATCTGTAAGAGTGAAAGAAGGTCAGTACTGTACATGTGGTGACTTTTGTTTAGTGATGTGACACTATTTTCCAAATATATCAATGCAACACGGCAATTTTGAGAGAGGAAAAAACGGCATGCAAAATGAATACTATTTCATTGTTAAAATAATCTATTAGTCTTATTCCACATCCTCTCATTATTAGTATCTGTCACCCAGATTCAATTATTATCAACTCCAAAACAATACATTATTTAATTGAAAAACTTCAGTTATGTATTTTGAATTAACCCCAGCATTTTACAATCATGAAGAGATGCTGGTTAACTATCTCATGCAATACTAGATGTAAGTATTTAAGCTGGAGAAGGGGAGCATGAGCAAGTTCTTGCCTTCTAGAAATCACAGACAAAACAGAGAATAGAGGACTCATTAAACTTCAGCCCACCCCACTGTGCTAACCTTATAATCAAATTTTCGAATATAAAACGTATTAACTAGACCTTTAATCTCTTTATTAGTATTAGTCAAAATTTAATTTATAAATAAATATAAATATTTGCCAATACTTATATTTAATAAATAAAGGAAAAAAGGAAAGAAAAAGTGTATTTCCCAATAAAATTCTGTATTTTTCTTTTCTAAAAATTTATTTCTCAACTCAGAACAAACTAGTTTTCTAATATAATTTCTTTTTGGACAGTGTATCCCATTTTAACTCCTAAATTATCTGAGTGTTGTTTACAAGAAAATCAAAATTCTATTTTTGTTTGTTTGTTTCTGAGACAGAGTCTCACTATGTTGCCCTTGATAGAGTGCCGTGGCATCGTAGCTCACAGCAACCTCCAACTCTTGGGCTTAAGCAATTCTCTTGCCTCAGTGTCCCAAATAGCTGGGATTACAGGTGCCTGCCACAATTCTGGGCTATTTTTAGAGACGAGGTCTCGCACCTGTGAGCTCAGGACAATCCACCTGCCTCAGCCTCCCAGAGTGCTAGGATTACAGGTGTGAGTAACCGCGCCCAGCCTCAAAATTCTATTTTAAAAACAGAGAATTGGCTCAACGCCTATAGCTCAAGCGGCTAGGGTGCCAGCCACATACACCGGAGCTGGCAGGTTTGAACTCAGCCCGGCCCGCCAAACAATGATGACAACTACAACCAAAAAAAGAAAAAAAAAATAGCCAGCATTGTGGTGGGCGCCTGTAGTCCCAGCTACTTGGGAAGCTGAGGCAAGAGAATCGCTTAAGCCCAAGAGTTGGAGGTTGCTGTGAGCTGTGATGCCACAGTACTCTACCCAGGGTGACAGCTTGAGACTCTGTCTGAAAAATAAATAAATAAATACAGAGAATTACTTAAACTTTCTGGGTTTTTTTTTTGTAGAGACAGAGTCTCACTTTATGGCCCTTGGTAGAGTGCCATGGCATCACACAGCTCACAGCAACCTCCAATTCCTGGGCTTAAGCAATTCTCTTGCCTCAGCTTCCCGAGTAGCTGGGACTACAGGCGCCCACCACAACGCCCAGCTATTTTTTGGTTGCAGTTCAGCCGGGGCTGGGTTTGAACCTGCCACCCTCAGTATATGGGGCCGGCGCCTTACCGACTGAGCCACAGGTGCCGCCCCCAACTTTCTAGTTTTTTATTATAAGCTAAAGATACAGGCTCGGCGGCTGTGGTTCAAGTGGCTAAAGCGCCAGCCACATACACGTGAGCTGGCGGGTTCCAATCCAGCCTGGGCCCACCAAACAACAATGACTGCTGCAATTAAAAAATAGCCGGGCGTTGTGGCAGGCGCCTATAGTCCCAGCTACTTGGGAGGCAGAGGCAGGAGACTTGCTGGAGCCCAGGAGTTGGAGGTTGCTGTGAGCTGTGATGCCACAGCACTCTACTCAGGGCAACAGCTTGAGGCTCTGACTCAAAAAAAAAAAAAAAAAAAGCTAAAGATATATATAGTATTCTTAAATATTTTCAAACATAGGCTTTAAATTACAGCACTGAAAATTGAGTTAGCAAACAAAACATTTGCTGTAATAAATATTTTATAAATACACAAGAATTCATTGCAGCACTCCAATAAAATGTTATCATCACAGAAAGACAATCTAGGCCAGTAGAAACACTTCACATAATTTTCAGAAATACATGCCACAGTCTGCACCTCTGCTCAGCCACTGTTTCCTTCCACTTTTTCTCTTTTACTCCCTTGTTTCCCTCTACTCCCATGTTCTATGCATTTATTTTGAAACTCAAAGGCTTTAATTAACCCCACTGCTGAACTCAGAACAAAAAAAGTTACTAGTTCTATTAAATCAATCATTAAAATGTGAAAAATACTTAAACAACTTATCTATGTTCCAAGACAATGTTAGTATTTACATTATGTGAAGTACAGATACCAGTTCTTCCACATTTTCAATTAAATATCCACCTTTAACATGGATATATGTGAAAATATCATGCCCTAAAAGCAAGCAAACTTTCAAAGAAAGGATAGTACTAATAGATAACCACTCATTAGTACCACACTAAACATTTTATATACATTATCTCATTTAATACTGAAATCTTTATGAGGTGGGTATCATTTTCCCTAGTTTATAAATGAATAAACTGAGACTTAACCAAGTAACTTGACCAAGGCCTCCACAGCTGGTGACGGAGCTGGAATCTGAACCCATACTCTTAACCAAAGAATCCTGAGAGTACCAAATTGTGAGATGGAAGACTTGATCATAGATGCTGACTATGACAAATCATGGAATTATGAATCTCAAGAGTAGAAAGAATCCCTCATAATGGTAAGGCAGTTTTCACATACCCTTTTTAACTTTTACCATATATATATATATATCTTCTGGTTGAAATGTATGGGGACAAGATAATATCTAAGGTAACACAATCTTATTTAGGGATATTAATTATTATGTGCAAGAAAAGTGTTTTATATAGACTTTTTGTTTTCTGATGTGAAGCATCAAGTGATATTTCAGGATTACCAGAAACAACAGTTCTCAGACAAGAAAAATGCCAACAAAACTTACAATTAATGCCTCATTTAGGAAAATAAAATTAAATCTTAAGTTCTTCTAAAACATTAAGAAATTGGGCAGCGTCTGTGGCTCAAAGGGGTAGGGCGCTGGTCCCATATGCCAAAGGTGGCGGGTTCAAACCCAGCCCCGGCCAAAAATAAAAAAAATAAAAAAAATAATTGACTTGGGGGCGGTGCCTGTGGCTCAGTTGGTAAGGCGCCGGCCCCATATACCGAGGGTGGAGGGTTCAAACCCGGCCCCGGCTGAATTGCAACCAAAAAAATAGCCGGGCGTTGTGGCAGGCGCCTGTAGTCCCAGCTACTCGGGAGACTGAGGCAAGAGAATCACTTAAGCCCAGGAGTTGGAGGTTGCTGTGAGCAGTGTGATGCCATGGCACTCTACCCAGGGCCATAAAGTGAGACTCTGTCTCTACAAAAAAAAAAAGAAATTGACTTGGTATCTGACAAATTCATAAAGGATCATTATTTACCAGCTCAACAGAATCCCAGACTTTTGTGACTCTTAACAATATTCATTTATGGGCGGCGCCTGTGGCTCAGTCGGTAAGGCGCCGGCCCCATATACCGAGGGTGGCGGGTTCAAACCCGGCCCCGGCCAAACTGCAACCAAAAAATAGCCGGGCGTTGTGGCGGGCGCCTGTGGTCCCAGCTACTCGGGAGGCTGAGGCAGGAGAATCGCTTAAGCCCAGGAGTTGGAGGTTGCTGTGAGCTGTGTGGGGCCACAGCACTCTACCGAGGGCCATAGAGTGAGACTCTGTCTCTACAAAAAAAAAAAAAAAAAAAAACAATATTCATTTATTCAACAAATGTTAAGTACTTACTACATGAAATAAACTACAGGAGGCATTCACAAATTAGATCCTACTCTAGAGCATGATCTAATAGATTCTCAATAAGACACTGCCTTAATCATGATACCTTCTTTGAAATCACTTCAAAGCACACACCCCTAGTACACCTGAAACTAAACTTCAGTGAATAAAAATGAAGGTTCGTGCAGAGGCACCAATGCAGCTTGTGCAAATGACACGCATGGGGTGTGAAGTCAGATTTTTAAGTCTGCATCCCAACTCTCAGGGAAAGCACCTGAATAGAAGTTGGACGACTAACTTCTCTGAGTTTATTTATGTAAAATAGATATACTACTATACCCTTACAGAGTTCTTTTTTTTTTTTTTGTAGAGACAGAGTTTCACTTTATGGCCCTTGGTAGAGTGCCATGGCATCATACTGCTCACAGCAACCTCCAACTCCTGGGCTTAAGCGATTCTCTTACCTCAGCCTCCCAAGTAGCTGGGACTACAGGCGCCTGCCACAACGCCCGGCTATTTTTTGGTTGCAGTTCAGCCGGGGCCGGGTTTGAACCCGCCACCCTCGGTATATGGGGCCAGCGCCTTACCGACTGAGCCACAGGCGCCGCCCCTTTACAGAGTTCTTAAACTTCTAGCATACTAGCATGAGGGAGACACACAAAAAATGATGATTCTCTTTCACACAAAACACTAAAAAGTTCATCATAAGATGAGAGATTTGAAAGTCAGAAGGAGTAGTAGGTTTTAACTACTCCAATCCTCTTTTTTCACATTGTGGCGGCAGCAACAGAATAATCTGCCCAAAATGACACAACTTGGTTTGGGGACAGGCCCGCAAGATGCCCAATGTACTTTCCCACTATACACCTTGTCTCTTAACGATTTAAAAGAACAAACGACATGATTCAGCTCAATACACATGTAAGTCAATTTAAAAAAATTAAACTGACCATTAAGTTATATTTAACAAAATGCTAAGACTCTTATTTTAATAAATTCAAGCTTTAGGGCGGCGCCTGTGGCTCAGTGAGTAGGGCGCCGGCCTCATATGCCGAGGGTGGCGGGTTCAAACCCAGCCCCGGCCAAACTGCAACAACAACAACAAAAAAAAATAGCCGGGCGTTGTGGCGGGCGCCTATAGTCCCAGCTGCTCGGGAGGCTGAGGCAAGAGAATCGCGTAAGCCCAAGAGTTAGAGGTTGCTGTGAGCTGTGCGACGCCACGGCACTCTACCCGAGAGCGGTACAGTGAGACTCTGTCTCTACAAAAAAAAAAAAAAAGCCAAGCTTACTGCAAAGCCAAATCTTTCATCCAAAGTGTTTCCAAAAGCTTTTCAAGTAAAAACTAGAACTTCAAATAGATTCCATCTCAAGATAATCAAGATAAAAAATGGTAATCTTTCTTTTGGAATATGACTAGCTCTTACAATTTGTTTTGCTGAGTACAATTACATTCAGCCCTTAAAAAGATACCATGCTTTAAAAACCAACTTCCTAGCTCCCAAAATAGTGTCCTGGAACTTGGGCTATATATTTTATTTGGTTTTCTAAATATACTCTGAACTTCCAAAAGAAAGTAAAATTACTTTACTAGTAAAACAGGTACCAGTGGTGTGTACTAAGAAAGAGAAGGCAGAAAAGGGGGGTATTCCCCTTTTAAAAAATACCCCTTCACAAAGTACCATATGGACTATGTATGAAATCACAATTACAGTGCTCTGAAAATACTCCAGACCAACAGAATGCTATTTTCCTTTTATTCTGTGTCATTCAAAATGTTCTGAGGGCAACACGGCACAGGGGGGATTATCTCTCAATCTTTGACTGTAAAGAACGTCTAAAGACTAAAGAACATCTTTAGTGTTAAGAACTCATTCACATTTTTTAGAAATCTCACCACATTTCCAAAATGAGGAGCCGCACGATTTCTACGAACACCTAAAAGCTACAATAAATGACAAGAGTCGGTGAGAGTTTCACTTTCATCTGATGCATCACTTTCATGTAAGTCCTGTCAGAGCAAGAGAGCTGAAAATCCGGCCGCTCCAGTGTGTACCCCCCAGCCTGGAAGCTGGCTCTGCTCTGCCAACCTGGAGACCAAGTGTCCTGTACTTGGAGTACTGGGGTGAAGGCGAAGTGAAGAATCAACCAGCCTACGTGATTAAAAGAAGTAAAGCAAACAGCCCGTGCCCACCATCCCCAGAGGCAACCCTGACCAGTCCCCTCCACGCACATCTCCCGCAAAGCCCTGCTGTGGCTCCACGGTCCTGCACCCAACACGCTTCCCCGCCACGACTCCCCTTCCCACGGGGGCCCGCGGGCACCTTCACGTACCATCCCCTACCCTAACTTCTCGCCCCACTCTCACTCACCACCCAAGCCTCTGGGCTGGTCTCCCGACTCCACACTCTCCCACACACGCGCCCTCCCCACTTCCTCGCCCTCGCCTCCCTCCCGGCACCCCAGGCGCTCTCCCCAACCTCCCCTTGCTCTACTCCACGCCCCCAAACACCTTCACAGCTCCCCGGCAGGCTCCCCGCCTCCAGCCTCGAGGCCCGGCCCAGGGATGTGGGGCAGGCAGCTCCTCTACCGCCCCTCACGTCTGCCCCGGCCGGGGGTTCCCGCGTTGATGGGAGCCTCGGGAGAGGGTCTGAGGAGGACGCCGCCGGACCCGCGGTCCCTCCACTGCTCGCCGCCCCCGGAGAACTGCTGTGCGGAGTCGCCTCTCGGGTGCCCCAGGGAGTAGGAATCCAGGCCGGGTGCCCCCCCAGCCCCGTTTCCTCCCGATCGTTGAAGCGGAGGGGAAGGAGGCTCCCCGGGACTCACCTGGAGCCTGTTGTCAACATTAGCCCCGGGTTTCCCAGCACCAACTCCAGCTCTCGGGTTCTCCCCTCCCCTCCCCCCACCTATCTCGCAGCCGAGGGCCCGCCTTCCCTCAGTTCCCCCTCCTCCCTCCGCCCGCCGGCCCTCCCGCCCGCCACTCACCAGCGCGGCCGGGCTGCGAGTGGGGGCGGGGCGGAGGGAGGTGGAAAGGAAGAAGCTGTCCGTATGATTGCCAGATTAAAAACTCTCTGGGTCGTCCTTACCCCCGGCACGCCGGCGCCCTCAGCTTGGCTCTATGGTGGCGTATCCAATGCAAAAGCTGAAATAGCTGACAGCCACTTGATGGCTTGTCCAAATTTGCCACTCAATGAGACAGGCAAATTTTTTCAGACAGGCAATCCTTAGGGCAACCACCACCAGGACTTCAAGCCAGGGCCCCAGCAGAGGGGAGGAGTGTTCCGAGGACCGGAGGCAGGAAGTGGATTGGTCGCCAGGAAAGGGAAAGCGCCTGAATTGGAGATGCGCAGGCGCAGATGCTTCGCGGGGGGTGGGAGGGCAGAAGGGGGCGGGGCGGAGCGGAGCTAACAGGAGACAAGAAGGGGTGGTGGAATAGTAGGAGAATTACGGAGCGCCATTAAGGACAAGTTTGGCCACGTGATTCTCGTGAGCGTTTCCTAGTGCAAACGTAAAGGAGATCTAACAAGGGAAAGTTTGATTGGACAGGTTGAAGATTTAGGAAATTGGAGAAACCAAGGAATATGGCTGGTCTGGAAGCTAAATGTTGGCTAGGAATGGGTCGAGATTTAAGGGTGCCCGAAAGGACTACGAACGTCCCATGGGGGATTTTCCCCAGTTTTATGACATCCAGAGTGAAGTAGAATCCAGGCTTTTCCCATACGGTTCTTAGAAAGCACCTGTTTCTGGCAAGCAAAGTCTTTAAATTAGAATGGAATAACCTCCCTAATTGTCCAATGAAATTACCCTTTTAAAAAAGGGGGGGGAGAGAGTTAGTCTCTCCATTTCTTCCGACTGCGAACCCAAGTCGACTTTTAAAAATGGCTATCAGCTTATCTACATTAAGTGCTCAAAACTATGCACCTGGACTTTGGTCCGACTAGATGTTCTCCTGGGTTGGCTTTGGCCAGTCAGAAACCACAGTAACAAAGGTGTAAGACTGGTCTTCATTTTTGCTTGACATGTGGGGCCCCACCTGGTATCCAAGCCACAAAATCAGCTACCCCCAATCTCAAATACCTGAGGCAAATCTGACTTTCCTTTTGTTCAGCCTTTGCCCATTTGCCCATTATTTACTGTTTGACTCCCTATTGATTCTTAGCAAGCAGATTACCCTCCCATATTGAGGGTTGATGTTTCCTGCATTCAAAAATTCTTTTTTCAAAACACTACTAATCAATCATTAAACAGTAACAGAAAAATGAATACTGCTGTTCTGCATCATTTATAAAAAATTACCAAAGAACTGTCCCAAAACACTGTACTGGTGATAGCCACCCACAATTCTTTCTATTAATGGCTTTCTTTTCTCATTTTTGTCTACTTTAAGAATCTATTATAGCCTTAGCCGGGCGTTGTGGCGGGCGCCTGTAGTCCCAGCTGCTCGGGAGGCTGAGGCAAGAGAATTGCGTAAGCCCGAGAGTTAGAAGTTGCTGTGAGCCGTGTGACCCCACGGCATTCTACCCGAGGGCGGTACAGTGAGACTCTGTCTCTACAAAAAAAAAAAAAAAAAAAAGAATCTATTATAGCCTAACTGGATTGTATTGCCTGCTGCACAGAGACAAGCAAATACAGGCATTCCCCTGGGTAGCAAATGACAGAGTTTCTGTAGGTTTGTTCTGAAGTTGAAGAATATGTAAGTCGGGACAGGTATATTTACCTATTACCTGTAGTGATCCATTTGTGTTAGTCATAATTCAGATTTTTGTAACTTGAGGACTGCCTATACACTGAGACGGCCATGGTCCCAGCAGAGAAAAAGTTTATTATGGCAGAGCACAAAGCAAGGAGATGGGAGGAATTTCTCAAATTCATCTCCCTGAGAATTTGGAAGAAATGTTTTTGAAGATAGTTGGGTGAGGCCGCGCCTGTGGCTCAGTCGGCAGGGCACCAGCCACATGCAAATAGGGTGGCAGGTTCAAACCTGCCCAAGCCAGCTGAAACAACAACAAAAAATAGCCCTGTGTTCTGGCCCGCGCCTGTGGTCCCAGCTACTTGGGAGGCTGAGGCAGGAGAATTGCTTAAACCCAAGAGTTTGAGGTTGCCGTGAGCTGTGACACCCCAGCACTCGGGTGTCGAAGAAAAGAAAAAAAAAAGATAGTTGGGCGAGCAAAAAGCTGCACAGTTGGGTCTGCTGCCTGGCTAGGTTGTGATGGGAACCACAAAAGTATAGAGATTGTCTTCCTGTGCTGAGTCAGTTCCTAGGATTGGGGCCACTGGTCTGGGTGGGCCAACTAGTCCCCTAAAATGCAGGACTTAGATGTCTCAGATTCTAGCCTTAGGCTTCACAAGGGTGATGTTATCTGTGGAGAAAGTTAAGCATCTTTGTGACCATGAGCTAAGTGACCCTTGGGTAGCAATGATAGGAAAACAAAGTAGGGGACAATGGCTAATTATTTTTTTTAGTTATGCCTGTGCCTTTGCAGAGTTTAGACTCCTACCGTAGTTCCCACCTTATACCCATTTATTAATTTATAAAGGACAGTTTGAAAGTTTAATCTCTTTATTGATAAATAAATCCTTATTGTAAATGAAATCAACCTTTGCCTTTCATCAGGTTAGGAGAAAAACCTGTGAATATGAGCAGTGACTGTGGTTCAGTGGGTAGGGCATCAGCCCCATATACCGAGGGTGGTGGGTTCTAACCCAGCCCTGCAACAAAGAAACAGTCGGGCGTTGTGAGGGCATTGTGACAGATGCCTGTAGTCCCAGCTACTGGGGAGGCTGAGCCAAGAGAATCGCCAAAACCCAAGGAGCTAGAGGTTGCTGTGAGCTGTTATGCCACCGCACTCTACCAAGGGCGATAAAGTGAGACTCTATAAAAAAAGGAAAGAAAGAAAGAAAAGAAAAGAAAAATGTGTGAGTACAGGTAGGAGAGCATTTTTATTAAACATTTGCTATGAGCGTCACAGCTCACAGCAAACTCCAGCTCATGGGCTTAGGTGATTCTCTTGCCTCAGCCTCCCGAGTAGCTGGGACTACAGGCGCCTGCCACAACGCCCAGCTATCTTTTTGTTGTTGTTGCACTTTGGCCCGGGCTGGGTTTGAACCCGCCACCCTTGGTATATGGGGCCAGTGCCCTACTCACTGAGCCACAGGCACTGCCCTACATTTGTAATTATAATCACAGTAATCTCCATTTATAGAAATTAAGTCACAGATCAAGTAATTTACTCAAGATCACAAACTAGTAAGTGCACTACCTAGTATTCTACTCAAGTCTGACTCCAAAAACACAAGCTGTTGCTGCTATAGCCCACTGCTTTTTTGTTTGTTTGTTTTGCAGTTTTTGGCCAGGGCCAGGTTTGAACCTACCACCTCTGGTATATGGGGCTGGCACCCTACTCCCTGAGCCACAGGCACTGCTCTACCCCACTGCCTTTATGTAAATATTTACATTGGCTGAAAATGCCCCTAATCACTTTATTACTGAAGAAAGACATCAAGCTAGCCACTAAAAGCCTTCTGATATGAGATACCATTGCAATCTCTATCTAAAAATCACATTGCTCTGAAGAGGCCATCATTTTTAGATTCTGGTGATAATTCAAACTTTATTATCTTCCGAAAATATATTCTCAAAGTTATCAAAATGAATTTTGAAGAAAATACTTGAAATCATTGATTGTTTTCCTTTTTCTCTGCTCCAGTTGACAGAACTATACTATATAGAAAAAAAGGAACAACTATTTATTTATGTACATAGACCTATGTGATATTATTCCCTACTTAAAACCTAACTATAAAGCGGCTGTTTGGCAGAAGAAAGCAAAGGCAAGGGAAAGAGATTACAATTACAGAGCAGATAAACCGTCAGTTTATGGAAAAAAAAAGTTATGTGAGGCAAACCAGCTCTAACCACAGCCTCTACCCCCTAACCTCAGAGAGTCGGAACTGCTATTTCAAGAGCAAATCCAGCTTCAGTCTTTCAGAAGCTGATGTTTAGTTTAAGCTAGTTTCAGCTACCTATTTTCTTAAACACCCACCTCTTCATGGTGTATCTGTGATGGAAATTTTTCAGTTTTCCCTCTAATTAATAGTTTCTAAAGTAAATTTGTTAAGATGTGTCTCTTCGGGCGGCGCCTGTGGCTCAGTCGATAGGGCGCTGGCCCCATATACCGAGGGTGGTGGGTTCAAACCCAGCCCTGGCTAAACTGCAACCAAAAAATAGCCGGGCGTTGTGGCGGGTGCCTGTAGTCCCAGCTACTTGGGAGGCTGAGGCAACCTTGGAGGTTGCTGTGAGCTGTGTGAGGCCACGGCACTCTACCGAGGGCCATAAAGTGAGACTCTGTCTCTACAAAAAAAAAAAAAAAAGATGTGTCTCTTCAATAAAAAAAAAACAAAACTGAGTATTGAGGGTACATTTAAACAAATGAAAATATTAAATATATTGAACATAAAAGTACTTACTACAAAACTGTTAGTGGCCACTGTTAACCTGATTGGCCACTTTATGCAGAGCTGTGCTGGTCAGGCCCTAATAAGGCTGGATGAGCCTTGTGTTGACATCTGGAGATTGTTTATTCACTTTCAAGACCTTCCAGGATAAGTTGCAGGACTGGACTCCATTGCACCAGTTAAGGACCTTGCAGAAAGCAAATTATTTATTTATTTATTTATTTTTGAGACAGAGCCTCAAGCTGTCGCCCTGGGTAGAGTGCTGTGGCATCACAGCTCACAGCAACCTCCAACTCCTGGGTTCAAGCGATTCTCCTGCCTCCTCCTCCCAGGTAGCTGGAACTATAGGCACCTGCCACAACGCACAGCTATTTTTTTGTTGCCTCTTGGCCAGGACTGGGTTCGGACCCACCACCCTTGGTATAAGCCACAGGTACCACCCAGAAAGCAAGTTATTGAAGTGGAGGAACAGATTGGAATAGTAGAAAACTAAGATGGAGATGGAAAAAGTGAAAACAGCCGGACGCAGTGGCTCACGCCTGTAATCCCAGCACTGTGGGAGGCTGAGGCGGCAAGATTGCTTGAGCTCAGGAGTTCGAGGCTTGTCTGAGCGAGAGTGAGACCCCGACTCATGGAAAAACCCAGCCCAGCGCTGCGGCAAGCACCTGTAATCCCAGCTGCTTCAGAGGCTGAGGCAGCAGGATGCTCACAGCCTGAGTCTGAGGCCATTGCACTCTGCTCAGGGCATAGGGTAGAACTCTGTCTCGACAAAAAAAAAAAAGAAAGAAAAAGTGGAAACATATTTGAGAAATTTTATTGAGAAGCATAGCAGAAAAATATATCACTATGGGAGAATGTAAGGTCTGAGGGATTTTGTTTTTGTATCTTTTTAAAATTTGGGAGGGATTTTTTTTTTTTTTGAGAGAAATTCTCACTCTGTCATCTGGGCTAGAGTGCAGTGGCATGATCATAGCTCACTACATCCTCAAACTCCTGGGCTCAATCCTCCTGCCTCAGCTTCTGGAGTAGCTGGAACTACAGGCGTGTGCCACTGTCTGGCTAATTGTTTTATTTTTTTGTTAGACAGGGTCTTGCTATGTTGCCCAGGCCGGTCTCAAGTTGCTGGTTCCACAAGATCCTTCCTCCTGGGCCTCCCAAAGTGCTAGGATTACATGCATGAGCCACCGCACCTGGCCTTCCTTTCTGTATTTGTAAGTGAAAAGCAAAGAGAATATGTTCTAATGGGAACAATCCAATAGGGAGAGAAATATGGATCGTGCAAGAAAGAGCCAAAAGACAACTCTAGGAGCAAAATCCTCCTGGTGGCAAGAAGGAGTGTAATGTGAAGAACAAGTGGGAAAAGCGCCTGCGGTGGAATCAGGGACACTGTTAGATTAGGAGGGAAGAGAGCAGTTGGGTGCGTGCGCAGATCAGTTTGTAGATTCGGAACGGGATTCCAAGAGGACTGCCTCCTTGATCCTTCCTATTTCTCAATGATATTTGAGGCAGGGTAGTCAGCTAAGAGTGAGGTGAGGGAGAGGAGAGAGTGGGGGAGGTTGAAATGAGAGGAGAGGCTCGGTGCCTGGAGCTCAGTGGTTAGGGCACCGACCGCGTAAACCGGCGCTGGCAGGTTTGAACCCAGCCTAGGCCAGCTAAAGAACAATGAGAACTGCAGCAACAAAAAATAGCCGGGCGTTGTTGCGGGCGCCTGTAGTCCCAGCTACTCAGGAGCCTGAGGCAAGACAATTGCTTAAACCCAAAAGTTTCAGGTTACTGTGAGCTGTGACATTATGGCACTCTCTACCCAGGTTGACATAGTGATGCTCTGTCTCAAAAAAAAAAAAAAAAGGCAGTAAAACCATCCAGCCTGTGTATGCCAATTTCTGCAGAAGAGATGGAAAGTTAACTTTGGGGGTTAGGGGTTGTTGCGTTTTGGGTTTTTTTTTTTTCTTTTCCTTTTTTGAGACAGTCTCACTCTGTCACCCTGGATAGAGTGCTGGGGTGTCTTAGTTCACAGCAACCCCAATCTCTTAGGCTCAAACGATCCTCCTGCCTCATCCTCTCCAGTAGCTGGGACTATAGGCGTCTGTCACAATACACACCCAGTTTTTCTATTTTTAGTAGAGTTGGGATCTCGCTTTTGCTCAGGCTGGTCTCAAACTCCTGACTCAAGCAATCCACCTGCCTCCACCTCCCAAAGTGTGAGGATTACAGGCGTGAGCCACCTCACCAGGCTTGGGATTTTACTGGAGAGTAACGACAGACAAAGAGAAGAGTAAGAGAATGGAGGGTGTTTGTAAGAAAGCGGTTAGAAGGGAGGATAATGGAAGCTAAGCTGGGTGAGAAGGGAGGTGGAGGGAGATGAGGGATGTGTGAGTAGGGACGGGGCTCATGGACTGAAAGGCCGGGAAGAAGCAGGAGAAAGGAGCCACCAACGTCAATGAATTAAAGGGGGCAGAGTCAGACAACACGGTGCTTCTGTAGAGCTGCAGCACCTGGAAGTGTAAACGGAAGGAGCCCAGGGGATCCAAAGTTTTTGAAAGAGGACAAGAGAGACCTGGTGAGGAGGCCACAATGGACAGCAAGGAAGACTACAGCTCCAGACTCAGTCTGGTCCCAACATTTACTAGCTATTTGAACTTGGGCTTATTATGATACTTAACTAGTTTAAATGGCAGTATTTCATTCTTAAAAATTATATTAATAATGGTCCTTTTCACGAGTGTTGTGAAGAGTAAAAGGGTAATCCAAATAAGAGCCCTAGCACAACACTCTGTAAGTGCTGGCTA
The DNA here is from genome assembly GCF_027406575.1 of Nycticebus coucang. Lineage (NCBI taxonomy): Eukaryota > Metazoa > Chordata > Mammalia > Primates > Lorisidae > Nycticebus > Nycticebus coucang. Next base: position 60,353,976 of record NC_069799.1, on the reverse strand, counting down.
TTACTAAATCATTTTGGAAACAATAAATACAATCCTTTTTCTCTAAGCGTTAGGAACCTGTGCCAAGACACTCAAGATTAGAAAGAAAGGAGAGAAAAAGGAAGATTTTCTCAGTTATTGTAACTGATAATGACAAGACTTGTAAATACAATCATCATTTCTACTTCCTGGTTTCACTCCATTTTACCCAACAGAAAACCGGTCTCAAGATTCTTTGGAGGAGCTAATGGGTAAGGTACAAGAAAGCTAAACCTCGGCCTTCTTACTGGTCTTAATTATTAAATTTATGACTTATATTTCTAAGTCCCTGCTGTGAGACATCTGTGATGAAATATTCCACATATACGTTTTTCTTTTTCTTTCCTTCTTTTTTGTTTTTTTTTTTTTGAGACGGAGTCTCATTTTGTCACCCTCGGTAGAGTACTGTGGTATCATAGCTCACAGCAACCTCAAACTCCTAGACTCAAGTGATTCTCCTGCCTCAGCCTCCCAAGTATCTACAGGGGCCCACCAGAATGCCCTGAATATTTTTAGAGATGGGGGTCTCCTTCTAGCTCAGGCTGGTCTCGAACTCCTGAGCTCAGGCAATCCACCTGCCTTGGCCTCCCAGAATGCTAGGATTATAGGTGTGAGCCACCATGCCCAGCCTTCCACATATACTTAAACCTAAAATGTATGAAACAGACCTCAATACTGATCCCTGCCCCACTTCTTTTCCTTTTCTTTGTAGAGACAGAGTCTCACTTTATTGCCGTCGGTAGAGTGCCGTGGCATCAGACAGCTCACAGCAACCTCCAACTCCTGGGCGTAGGTGATTCTCTTGCCTCAGCCTCCAGAGTAGCTGGGACTACAGGCACCCGCCACAACGCCCAGCTATTTTTTTGTTGCAGTTTGGCCTGGGCCGGGTTAGAACCCGCCATCCTTGGTATATGGGGCCAGCGCCTACCCACTGAGCCATAGGAGCCGCACCCCACTTCTTTTTCTATTTACATTCCTCTAGTCACTGGTACCTCAGTCCCCACTCTCCATCCCTTATCCAGATCCAAACATTATGTCATTCTTTTGTTTTTGAGACAGTCTCAATCTGTCATCTTGAGTAGAGTGCCTTGACGTCATACCTCACAGCAACCTTAAACTCCTGGGCTGAAATGATCTTCTTGCCTCATCTTCCCAAGTAGCTGGGACCTGTAGTGCCCACCATAATGCCTGGCTAGTTTTTCTATTTTTACTAAAGACAGGGTCTTGCTCTTGCTCAGGCTAGTATTGAACTCCTGAGGTCATGCAATCCACCTGCCTTGGACTCCCAGAGTGCTTAGGATTACAGACGTGAGCCACCGCGCTTGGCCTCCCAGTGTAAAGAATGAATACTGGTATTGACTGGAGCCAATGATGTTGTTGTTTTTCACAGTTTATCATGTAAAAGAAAGAATGAATGTTTTTCACAGTTTATCATGTAAAAGAAAGAATGAACATAAAGAAAGAAATTACACAAAGTGAAAAATTTGCCACCCAGCCAGGTTCATCTGTCCACTGCCCAATACAAAACCAATATCCAGAGACAGCAGAGTTTGTTTTGCAAAGCCTTAAGTGGGGAAACAGGAGAGATTACTCATGTTCACCTCCCTGAGAATTGGGCCGACAGGGTTTTTAAAGACAGTTTGGTGGGCAAAAGATTAGATAGTCAAGATCTGCTAATTGGCTGGTTTCAGGGCGGAGCTGCTGCTGTCAGGGTGGGTCGGGTACTGGAATGAAGACCTGGGGTGGAGTGTCCAAGACAACTTGAATCAGTTCTCTATCTAGGTAGATCCATCCCTAGAATGCAGAATTTGAAAGACAGCTCAAAAACTACTTCTAGGTTCCAAATAGGCATCGTTCTATATGGACAACAGGGTAAAAAAACAAACATGGAGCAGCGATTATTGCAAACACTGTCTGATTATTCTCATGATTTTAGCTAAGCCTGCCTCTTTGCAGAGTTCTTGGGGCCCATCCTCTAGTTCTTTTTTTTTTTTTTTTTTGAGACAGAGTCTCACTATGTCACCCTCGGTAGAGTGCTGTGGCATCATGGCTCACAGCAACCTCAAACTCCTGGGCTTAAGAGATGCTCTTGCCTCAGCTTCCCAAGTAGCTGGGACTAACAGGCGCTCACCACAACGCCCAGCTATTTTTTCTTGCAGTTGTCATTGTCATTTAGCTGCCCCTGGCCGGGTTCTAACATGCCTGCCTTGATACATGTGGCTAGTGCTGTAACCACTGACCGACAGGCGCCGAGCCTCTTTCCCTAGTTCTTACCTTGCACCCTCCATCAAATTGTAGGGGCAGTTTCAAAAATATGTTCCAGAGAAAGGGGAATGGGCCAGCCTCCAGGAGTGGAGAATGACCTGCAGACTGAGCACAGGCTGCCTTTTATAAGATCACTAGTTTAGGGCGGTGCCTGTGGCTCAGTCGGTAAGGCGCCGGCCCCATATACCGAGGGTGGCGGGTTCAAACCCGGCCCCGGCTGAACTGCAACCAAAAAATAGCCGGGCGTTGTGGCGGCGCCTGTAGTCCCAGCTACTCGGGAGGCTGAGGCAAGAGAATCGCTTAGGCCCAGGAGTTGGAGGTTGCTGTGAGCTGTGTGATGCCATGGCACTCTACTGAGGGCCATAAAGTGAGACTCTATCTCTACAAAAAAAAAAAAAAAAAAGATCACTAGTTTAGGCGCACCTGTGGCTCAAAGGAGTAGACACTGGACCCATATGCCGGAGATGGCGGGTTCAAATCCAGCCCCGGCCCCCCCCAAAAAAAAAAATCACTAGTTTGTCCCAACTTTCTCCTGGCAGGATTGGTTGCTGTTTCCTGCACTATGGGGTGATTGACAGGTTGGGGGTGGGGTTATTAAATAGATGTCATGACAGGTCCATAATAGTTTGCATGCTTGCATCTTCCCCAGAATTCTTCACAAAACTCCACCCATCCTATGCTAATTAGATGGTAATGAGCTGTAGGTCACTAGGGCCACTAGGAACCTACCCTCCTTCCTTCCTTCTTTTCTTTCTTTTCACAGAGTCTTACTTTATCTCCCTTGGTAGAGTGCCGTAGCGTCACAGCTCACAGCAATCTCCAACTCCTGGACTTAGGCAATTCTCTTGCCTCAGCCTCCAGAGTAGTGGGACTACAGGCACCTGCCAAAACGCCTGGCTATTTTTTTGTTGCAGTTTGGCCGGGGCTGGGTTCGAACCCGTCCACCCTCAGTATATGGGGCTGGCGCCCTACCCACTGAGCCACAAGTGCCGCCTGGAATTTTTACTATGTATATGCCCACCAGAAAACAGTTCCTAGCCCCAATTTGGTTCCTAACTACAATTCAGTTTCCACTCTCTGCCCTTAGCCACTTCCTTGCTACCCTGTTTCCCTGAAAATAAGACAGTGTCTTATTTTAAGGTGTGCTCCCAAAGATGCGCTAGGTCTTATTTTCAGGGGACATCTTATCTTTCCTGTAAGTAGGTCTTATTTTCGGAGGATGTCTTATTTTCGGGGAAACAGGGTACCTGTTTACCCTCTGGCAAACCTAACATTGATCATGGGCTATTGTATCTATATCTAGTCTTGTTTCCTGTGATTTTCCTGAGTCTAAATTCAGGCCTTAACAACCATAATATACTGGGCGTCCTCTTCCCTCATTATCCATGGTGTATCTTTGCCTAGAATCCCCTTTCTCCCATGAATATTTACAGACTAGTTAGGTCAAACATTATTTTCTCAAGAAAGTCATTTTTTATCACCACCACCCTACATATGCAGTAAATTGAGCACCCAAGGGACTATAACAAGCTGGCGAACATAGGGAAACTAGGCCTATTGTACTGATATGTACATGTGGTACATGTCCAGTCCATGAAAATTAGGTCACCTTATGGAGGTGGTCAATGTAGGGGGATGGTAGACTATGAAAGTTCTACTGTATAACAAAGTTCATGCTCTTATATAATATTTCCTTCCATTCTGGGATATTTCCACCACCTTATACAATTGAGTACCACACATGTGATAATACAGATATTCCTATCAACACAATTAGAATATAAAATAAGAAGGTGGCGCCTGTGGCTCAAGGAGTAGGGCGCCGGTCCCATATGCCGGAGGTGGCAGGTTCAAACCCAGCCCCGGCCAAAAAAAAAAAAAAAAAAAGAATATAAAATAAGAAAAGACATGATTTTATAATCTATTCTGATAAGACAGACCAATATATGTAATAAAACAGAAATGTCCACTTGGGTTAAACTAGTGTGTTACTAAAATCTACCCATGACAGTACAAAGGAAAGAAGGCTGGGCCAAAGGAATGGAACACCTGCCTTGGAGTCTCAGAGCCCAGCCACAGCCCAGGCCTCACAGTGAGACTAGGGCAAGTCATTTCTAACCACTCTGTGACTCAGTTGGCTTATTTTAAAAATGAGTAGATTGATCTTCACAATCCCTTACTTTGTTATTTTAATTTAATTTTGGCAACACACTCTATCACTGTTTCTAAGCTTTTCAGAATTCAAATGAAAAGTGGTTGCCTTGGCTCGGCACCCATAGCTTAGTGGTTAGGGTACCGGCCACATACACCGGGGCTGACGGGTTTGAACCCAGCCCGAGCCTGGTAAACAACAATGACAACTACAACAAAAAGATAGCCAGGCATTGTGGCAGGTGCCTATAGTCCCAGCTACTTGGGAGGCTGAGGCAAGAGAATTGCTTAAGCCCAAGAGTTTGAGGTTGCTGTGAGCTGTAATGTCATGGCACTCTACCCAGGGAGGACATAGTGAGACTGTCTCAAAACAACAACAACAACAACAACAAAAGAAGTGGTTGCCTGCATAATTCAGAACAATGTTGATGGTCAGGCGTGGTGGCTCACACCTGTAACCCTAGCACTCTGGGAGGCTGAGATGTGTGGGTGGCTTGCGCTCAGGAGTTTGAGACCAGAACTCCTACAAAACAAAAAATAGAAAAAAAACAAAACTAGCCAGGTGTTGTGGTAGGCACCTGTAGTCTCAGCTACCAAGAGAGTTTGAGGTTGCTGTGAGCTGGGATGCCATGGCACTCTCCCCAGGGTGACAGAGTCTTACAATATCCTCACATTGAGACATACACCAGGCAAACACAAAGTTATTACCTAGAGTCTTCTGCAGGTGCTTCACATCTTGTGTCAGTTGCTAAGGGTAATGTGAAGAAATAGGTGTCATTTCTGGCTTAAGTGTCTTCTGGACAGTACCATACTGCAGACATCGTGTCACTTCCCTAAGGTTTCCCCATGGAAACTGTAAAAATAGCCATGCCAGGGCAGCGCCTGTGGCTCAGTGAGTAGGGCACCGGCCCCATATATTGAGGGTGGCGGGTTCAAACCCAGTCCCGGCCAAACTGCAACAACAACAAAAAATAGCCAGGCATTGTGGCGGGCACCTGTAGTCCCAGCTACTTTGGAGGCTGAGGCAAGAGAATCACTTAAGCCCAGGAGTTGGAGGTTGCTGTGAGCTGTGTGAGGCCACGGCACTCTACCGAGGGCCATAAAGTGAGACTCTGTCTCTACAAAAATAAATAAATAAATAAATAAACAGCGATGCCACCTGATCTTTCTGATCTTTCTCACACTCATCAGTCAATATCAGCTTAACAATAATAATAATATACCAATAACAATAGCTATCATATTTTGGGTACTTACTATGTGACAAGTTCTGTACATTTGTTCTCTATTCTACAATAGCTCAATAATTATAACACCTCACCTGAATGATTTTCTATGTGCAAGGCATTGTTCCACACTTTTCATGTTCATTAGCTATTTGCCCCTCACTATAAGCTTATGTGAGGGTACTAGTATTAAGCCCATTTCACTGCTGCAAAAAATGAGGGCTAAAGAAGTTAGGTAACCTGCCCATGGTCACAGCCAGTAACTGACAGAGCTAAGTCTAGGAATCAAGTGGTTTAGATTGAAAGATACTTAGCCAAAACCTTATACTAGCTTTCTATAAGATATGCCTCATAATCTCAATTTTATCATTGTAGATCAAGATGTAATCCAAGATCACATAATTAAGAACTGGCAAAACTAGAATTCCAACTTGGATACGCCAAAAAGCCCTGTTTCTTTGAAATTCTCTATTTTTCATTCTCCTTTGCTAGAACTCCTTCTCATCCCATCTTTTTAACCCCTGTGTTCCTCAGCATTACAAATCTAGAACTTCCCATTCATATTCAAGATCTTAGTAACATCTATCCGTTGAAAACCATCACATGTATTTTTTTCTTGCTGCTTTTCTTAACTTCAAACAAGTGTATCCAGCTGCCCAATAGAAAGATTTGCTTAGGGCAGTGCCTGTGGCTCAAGGAGTAGGTGCCAGTCCCAGATGCCGGAGGTGGCGGGTTCAAACCCAGCCCCAGCCAAAAAAAAAAAACCACAAAAAAAAAAGAAAGAAAGATTTGCTTAAGGCTGGGCACAGCTGCTCACATCTGGAATCCAAGCACTTCAGGAGGCTGAGGTGGGAGGATTGTTGAGGCCAGCGTTCAAGGCTGCAGTGAGCATGATTGGGCTACTGCACTCCAGCCTAGATAACAGAGCAAGACTCCTGTGTCGAGGAGGAAAAAAAGTCTGCTTACTATCACCTTTGCAGCTCAAATATCCAAAAGTGAATTTTGCTTTCCAAGCATATTCCTCAATGCCACAGCAGCAGCTTGGTTGCTCCAGAAGCAGACCAAGAAAGGGAACAGGAAGAATGTATTTGGAAAACATTTTCCAAAGGAGGCACATTCACAATAGTTTTTTTTTGGTAGAGACAGAGTCTCACTTTATGGCCCTCGGGTAGAGTGCCGTGGCCTCACACAGCTCACAGCAACCTCCAGCTCCTGGGCTTAAGCGATTCTCTTGCCTCAGCCTCCCGAGTAGCTGGGATTACAGGCACCCGCCACAGCGCCCAGCTATTTTTTGGTTGCAGTTTGGCCGGGGCCGGGTTTGAACCCGCCACCCTCGGCATATGGGGCCGGCGCCTTACGGACTGAGCCACAGGCGCCGCCCCACAGTAGTTTTTAAAGGTGATAGGTTGACGGCACAGTTGTTATGACAAGGGTGAAATGACATCCGAGGAAGCAGAGCGAAAGCAAGACCCCAGAGTAAGCAGGGAAGCTGGACAGACAGCGGTGTTTTAAAAACACGCTCCCTCCTCCCCGAGGCAGTGGGAGAGGATGAGCAGCTCCTTAGAACTTGATCTTGCCTCTGAGCTGTTTGCTTTGGACATCTCTATTTGCCTGCCTCACTCCTACTTCATTCTTAAAAGCTTTCAGTTTATGTAATCTCCCACACTCGGGAAGCATCCCCCGGTTCTTGGTTTCATCCTACACTTGTCTTCCACAGCCTTGTTACAATCATAATTAATTGCCGTATGATTATTTACTTCACTGCTATGTACCCTCTGAAACTGTGAGCTCCTACAAACAGGGGCCTCATGTGGCTTTTTCTCTGATACATCCCAAAGCGCTTACCATGGTACTGGCTCATAGGAGGTCCTCAATAAATATAAGTGGAATAAATAGATGACTGCTACTTGAGTCAGATGAAGATATGATGATTTGACTTTCGATGAAGTAAAATAAAGTTGTCTTTCTACAGTGAGATCAGCACTCCCAAGGTCAGTAGGGATGTGAACCTAGGGGTTACAGAATGTTAGAAGCAAAAGGGCTTTGGGCTGAGCACTCAAGATAGTAGCAAACTGTTAAAAACATAATCCTTTCTGGGCAGCGCCTGTGGCTCAAGGAGTAGGGCGCCGGTGCCATATGCTGGAGGTGGCGGGTTCAAACCTAGCCCAGGCCAAAAACCAAAAAAAAAAAAACATAATCCTTTCTGTCAAAGATTTTATCCTTTGGGAGTCAAGAGAAGTAGATGGGAAAACAATGGCAAATGACAGGATGTAGTGGCACCCGCCTGTAATCCTACAACTCTGGGAGGCCAAGGCAGGTGGATTGCTTGAGCTCAGGAGTTCAAGACCTGCCTGAGCAAAAGTGAGACCTTGTCTCTACTAAAATAAAAAACTAGCCAGGTGTTGTGGCAGATGCCTGTAGTCCCAGCTACTTGGGAGGCTGAGGTGGGAGGATTGGTTGAGCCCAAGAGTTTGGGGTTGCTATGAGCTGTGACATCACGGCACTCTACCGTGGGGCACCAGGGTGAGACTCTATCTCAAAAAAACAAAAAAAGAGGGTGGTGCCCATAGCTCAGTGGGTAGGGCCCTGGCCACATACACCCAGGCTGGTGGGTTTGAAACTGGCTGGACCAGCTAAACAGCAAACCGCAATAAAAAAATAGCTGGGCATTGTGGCAGGTGCCTGTAGTCCCAGCTAATTGGGAGGCTGAGGCAAGAGAATCGCTTAAGCTCCCAAAAGTTTGAGGTTGCTGTGAGCTGTGACGCCATGGCACATAGCGTCACAGGAATACATAGTGAGACTCTGTCTCAAAAAAAGAAGTCATTTTTATAGGAATTTCTATTAATCTATTAATCAGGGAAGAAATAAGACCAAGTAATAGCAATAGTAAGAGAATGTTATTTTCCACCCTAAAGGATTCATTTGGATGAATTTCATCTTCTTGTAATCTTTCTGGGTCTGAATAGTTGATTTTTTTTTTTTTTTGCAGTTTTTGGCTGGGACTGGGTTTGAACCCACCACCTGTGGCATATGGGGCCGGCGCCCTACTCCTTTGAGCCACAGGTGCCACCCCTGAATAGTTGATTATGTGTAACCTGCTCTTTCCCAGGCTGGTCTTAAACTCCTGAGCTCAAGCCATTCCCCTGCCTCAGACTTCCTAGTAGCTGGGGGACTACAGGTGTGCCTCCATACCCAGCTAAATTTTATATTTTTTATAGAGACAGGGTCTAACTGTGTTGCTCAGGGTGGTCTTGAAGTCCTAGCCTCCAACAATTCCACCTCAGTCTCCCAATGTGCTAGGATGATAGGAATGAGCCACTGCATCTGGTCAATTTTTTAAACGTTTAGATGTTTAAAATCTTTTAAAATGTTGAAAAGTGCAGAGAAATAATAAAACAAATACCCATATTCCCACCACCCACAATTTAACATTTTAACAAATATTTTTGGTTCAGGATATTCCAAAGAATTAAAGTATTGCAGAAATCATTACAAATTACCTCCTTTGTCCATAACCAAATTTGCTGAAATTGTCATTGATCCAACCTATATGTATATATATACTTTTGCTATATATGTGTGTATAAATAACATTCCTATCTTTTTGTCTCTCAATTTTATATTCTTGGGACCTATTTATTTTATTTCTTTATTGTTAAATCATAGTTGTGTACATTAGTGCAATCAAGGGGTACAATATGCTGGTTTCATATACAATCTGAAATATTCTCATCAAACTGTTCAAAGTAGCCTTCATGGCATTTTCTTAGTTATTGTATGTAGACATTTGTATTCTGCCTTTAGTAAATTTCTCCTGTACCCATTTATTTTAATATGTGTTATTCTAGCATATTCATGTTAAATTGATGTATAGTATTCCACTTTATGAGCAAGTAAAGCCCACATTCTTTTTTTTTGTAGAGACAGAGTCTCACTTTATCACCCTTGGTAGAGTGCCGTGGCATCACACAGCTCACAGCAACCTCCAACTCCTGGTTTGAACCCTCCACCCTCGGTATATGGGGCTGGCACCCTACTCACTGAGCCACAGGCGCCGCCCAAAGCCCACATTCTTAACCCCTCTAGAGGCTCGATACCCTTTACATTTTTCTTTTCTTTCTTTTATTTTTTATTTTTTATTTTTTTGAGACAGAGTCTCGCTCTGTTGCCCTAGGTAGAGTGCCATGGCGTCACAGTTCACAGCAACCTCAAACTCTTGGGCTTAAGCGATTCTCTTGCCCCAGTCTACCAAGTAGCCGGGACTACACATGCCCGCCACAATGTCCAGCTATTTTTTGTTGCAGTTGCCATTGTTGTTTAGCTGGCCGGGGTGGATTCGAACCCGCCACCATCAGTGTATGTAGCTGGTGCTATAACCACTGTGCTACGGGCACTGAGTCCTTTTCATTTTTCTATTAAGTTTCAGAATCAAGATGATTTAGAACTTGAGGAAACCTTCAAGATGATTCAGGTCATGGGAAACCAAGAAGTTTCACCCTTCCAAGGACAGAGCCAATTGCAGAAAAGATGGAGTTGGGACCTAGTGACCACATAATGTCACACAGTATTCATTCAACTATGACCACACTGAGCTTCATATGTCAACAGAGAACTATCTATAGAGAACTATTTATATACAACTCTACATCCATACCCTATATAGAAATAATGTACCAGCAAAAAAAATAAATAAATAAAACTATTAAGGAAAATTACATAGACCATAGTTTTGTTTTGAGACAGAGACTCAGTATGTTGCCCTCGGTAGAATGCTGTGGCATGACAGCTCACAGCAACTTCCACCTCTTGGGCTTAATTCTCTTGCCTTAGCCTCCCAAATGGCTGGGACCACAGCCCGCCACAACGCCTAGCTATTTTTGTTGTTGTTGCAGTTCTCATTGTTGTTTGGCAGGCCCAGGCCGGGTTCAAACCTGCCAGCCCCCATGTACGTGGCCTAGCTGCTGAGCTACTGGCTCCCTCTGGGGCGGGTACACCATTTCCCTCTTTATCAGAGCTTTCTTTCCATTCTTTCTATTCTGAACCTACCTAAGGTTAGATGTCGTAAGCTTTCTAGACTTACATGTTTTCATGTGAGGGGAAATAATGGCATATTCTGTCTTAATTGTTCCCCCTCTGCCAATACCAGGATGGATGGAGTTAGGAGAGCAAAGAAATGTGTTATAAACATCAAGAAATTTCAAAACTTTTCTATATGATTTTATAGCTATGACTTGAAAGAAATAGATGTCACTGGTCAAAAAGCACACATTTAATAGATCAGAAGTGGAACTGGCCATTTTTCTTTCCCTAATTAGAGTCTGAGGGCATTTAAGGTGTTCATTAATTATACAAAGTAATGCCTACCTATTGCTGTGCAAAGATTGCTGAGCTTTGTTTAACTCATGGCCACATGTCTCTCTGGTACAGGTAGCACTGGTTTAAATGATATTATGAATTCCATAGAGCAGGTGTCAACAGATTTTTTTCTATAAAAGGTCAGATAGTAAATATTTTAAGCTTTGTAGCCCTATGGTCTCCATTGCAACTATTTAACTCAGCAGTTGCAGCGTGAAAGCAGGCTTAGAAAACATGTCAACCAATGAATAAGGCTATGTTACAATAAGATAAAGGAGCAGTATAAACCAGAGGCCTCCCTATAGGATCCTCTGCTCTTGGTTTTCTTTCTAACGACAGGCACCGAGCCTATACTCTTTCTTTTTTTAGACTGTAGCCTTAAAACAGCATTTACAACCTATTCTTGACTATAATAGTTCTTTATTCACAGTCTACTTTTTTTTTTTTTGGTCAGGGCTGGGTTTGAACCCGCCACCTCTGACATATGGGACTGGCGCCCTACTCCTTGAGCCACAGGTGCCGCCCCACAGTCTACTTTTATTTATTTATTTATTTGGATAGAGTATTACTCTGTCACCCCAGGTAGAGTGCCAAGGCGACATAGCTCACAGCAAACTCCTGGGCTCAAGTGATCCTCCTGCCTCAGCCTCCTGAGTAGGTGGAACCATAGGCACGCCCCACCATGCCCTAGCTTTTCTATTTTTTAGCACAGACATGGTCTCACTCTTGCTCAGGCTGGTCTTGAACTCCTGAGCTCAAGTGATCCAGCCATCTCAACCACCCAGAGTGACAGTCTCCCTCTTAAATGTTTTTTATTTAATTGAATACTCTAATTTTAATTCATTTATGCTTGCATCTTGTTTTTCTTGAGGAGATAAGAACAACAGACACTGATATTATAAAAACTAGCATGAAGCTGGGAGTCAGATGGTGTTCCCTCCCTAGTTTGGTCATCATCAGGGACTTAAGAAAACACAGGCACAATTCTCAAACCTAACCTGGGGGCAGCTGGTCTTCTCTCCTCTCCTTTTCTCCTCCCCTCCCCACGTCCTTTGCCACTGGCCATCTACTAGACTGTTACCTATGTACTCGTTTGACAGGGATATGTTGATTCCACAGAGATGTATTGATTGCCTGTGATCTACAAAGGACCCTAATACCAGAGTTGAAAAAAATGCTTTTAACATCTATGCTTTATCACGTGCAGTCCAGAAATACTTAATTTTGTGGAATAGAAGATTAAGAGAAACTGTTTATGATAGAACTAATAAAATACCTTGGTCTTGGATAGGGTAAAAATAGGGAAAGACCATTTTGACAGATTTTGAAATCTGTACCTTCCTTTCTGAAACCCACACCTAAAACCCCATCTCTTTGTTGAACTGAGTAAACAAACTAAATGGAGTGTGAAATGCAGCTGCAAAGTGGCTGTGCCAGCAGAGCAGAGCAGCTCTGAACACTCAAAGAGCATGGCCCCCTCAATCATAGTTTCAAATCCTCCTTGAGTGGCATTTGTGCAAAAGCAGCTCTAGCAGTCAGGAGTTCTTAATTCTTTTTTTTTTTTTTTTTTTTTGTAGAGACAGAGTCTCACTGTACCTCCCTCAGGTACCGTGGCGTCACACGGCTCACAGCAACCTCTAACTCTTGGGCTTATGCGATTCTCTTGCCTCAGCCTCCCGAGCAGCTGGGACTACAGGCGAGGAGTTCTTAATTCTTATCCTGTTTCTGCTTTATCCTAAAACACGAGCTAAGTCATATCACATCTTTCTCTACAGGAAAAGATGTAATTACTCTCCTGCTCTCTAGAAGCATTTTATTTATTATTTTATTTTTAAATTTTATTTTTGTAGACTTGGGAGGGGGAGGGTCTCACTGTGTTGCCCAGGCTGGTCTTGAGCTCCAGGCCTCAAGCAATCATCTTGCCTCAACTCTACCTTTTCTTACATTTCAGCAAGATATCAAGTTTTTTGAGCCCCTATTTTCTACCAGTCCATCACTCTGCCTTGGTTGACTATTTGCTCTCCCCCATCACATATAACTCCAACTTTTCCACCTCTGCCTTACCCTTTTAATAACCATTATGATGGAAACCTCCATTATTTGAGCATCTACCATGCACTCAAATCTATTATGTGACTATACGGACTAAGTATATAGACTAAGAGTGCAAGGAGGATGCCTGGGGCCTTTTAGTAAGTGGAAGGGCCTGAATTCAAATCCTGATCTCTTGGACCCAATGTTCCTACTCTTTCCACCAGGCCACACTGCCCTTTATCCTTTGCAGACTTGTTGGGCTCTGGGTGGAAAGCATTGTGCAAATTTTATACCAGTGCCTAAGAGTAAGGGTGAGTTATTTTTCATCCTTAAATTAAGATCTGGTGAGTAAGCCAAGTGTGGTGTTCACACCTGTAATCCAAGCACTCTGGGAGGCTCGGGAGGGAGGATTGCCTGAGCTCAGAGGTTCTAAACCAGCCTGAGCAAGAGTGAGACCCCCTATCTCTTTTAACAATAGAAAAGTCAGCCAGGTATGGTCCCACCTACTCAGGAGGCTGAGGCAAGTGGATCGCTTGAACCTGAGAATTTGAGGTTGCTGTGAGCTATGACACCACAGCACTATAGCCTGGGCAACACAGTGAGACTCTGTCTCAAAAAAAAAAAAAAAAGAACTGGTGAGTAAAAATGAAAGATTATGGCTGGGCTCACACTTGTAATCCTATACCTGGGAGGCTGAGGCGGGTGGATTGCCTCAGCTCATAGGTTCCAGACCAGCCTGAGCCAGAGTGAGACCTTGTCTCTAAAAATAGCTGGGTGTTGTGAAGGGCACATGTAGTCCCAGCTACTAGGGAGGCTGAGGCAAGAAAATTGCTTGAGCCCAAGAGTTTGAAGTTGCTGTGAGCTATGATGCCACGGCATTCTACTGAGGGTGACAAAGTGAGACTCTGTCTCAATTAACAAAAAAAAAGTAAAACTCCTGTCTTCCCCTGTCCCCAGCCTAAAAACTCCCCCCACCAGAGGCAATAATTTCTAGCATCTTCTTCAAGAGATGCTTTATGTATAAAAAGCACCTGTGTGTAGCCGGGCGTTGTGGCGGGCGCCTGTAGTCCCAGCTGCTCCGGAGGCTGAGGCAAGAGAATCGCGTAAGCCCAAGAGTTAGAGGTTGCTGCGAGCTGTGTGACACCACGGCACTCTACCCCAGGGCGGTACAGTGAGACTCTGTCTCTACAAAAAAAAAAAAGCACATGTGTGTGTAATTACAAATGTAAAGTATTAAAGTCTATATATTTTCTGGCTCATGCCTGTAATCCTAGCACTCTGGGAGTCTGAGGCGGGTGGATTGCCTGAGGTTAGGAGTTGGAGACCAGTCTGAGCAAGAGTGAGACCCCATCTCTACTAAAAACAGAAAAACTACACAAGTGTTGTGGTGGGCACCTGTCATCCCAGCTACTTAGGAGGCTGATGATAGAGGCTCTTCAGAGCCCAAGTATGAGGCTGCTGTAAGCTATGATGCCACGGTACACTACTGAGGGCGACATAGTGAGACTCTGTCTGAAAAAAAAAGAGAAAGAAAGAAAAGAAAGAGGGGTGACTCCTGTGGCTCAGTCGGCAAGGCGCCGGCCCCATATACGGAGAGTGGCGGGTTCAAACCTGGCCCCGGCCAAACTGAAACAAAAAAATAGCCGGGCGTTGTGGCGGGCGCCTGTAGTCCCAGCTACTCGGGAGGCTGAGGCAAGAGAATCGCTTAAGCCCAGGAGTTGGAGGTTGCTGTGAGCTGTGTGAGGCCACGGCACTCTACCCAGGGCCATAAAGTGAGACTCTGTCTCAAGAAAGAGAGAGAGAGAGAGAGAGAGAGAGAGAGAAAGAAAGAAAGAAAATACATTTTCATTCTCTAAGATAGGCATTCTTTTTTTTTTTTTTTTTTGTAGAGACAGGGTCTCACTTTATGGCCCTCGGTAGAGTGCCGTGGCCTCACACAGCTCATAGCAACCTCCAACTCCTGGGCTTAAGCGATTCTCTTGCCTCAGCCTCCCGAGTAGCTGGGACTACAGGCGCCCGCCACAACGCCCGGCTATTTTTTTTTGGTTGCAGTTTGGCCGGGGCTGGGTTTGAACCCGTCACCCTCTGGTATATGGGGCTGGCGCCCTACCGACTGAGCCACAGGCGCCGCCCAGCATTCTTTTTTTTTAAGGTTTATTTTATTTTTATTTATTTATTTTATTTATTTAGTTATATATATATATATATATATTTTTTTTTTTTTGCAGTTTTGGCCAGGGCTGGGCCTGAACCCGCCACCTCCGGCATATGGGGCTAGTGCTCTACCCCTTTAAGCCACAGGCGCCGCCCTATTTATATATTTTTTGAGACAGAGTCTCACTACTGTCACCCTTGCTAGAGTGCTATGATGTCACAGCTCACAGCAACCTCAAACTCTTGAGCTTAAGCAATTCTCTTGCGTTAGCCTCCCAAGTAGCTGGGACTACAGGTGTCCGCCACAATGCCCAGCTATTTTTTGTTGCAGTTGTCATTGTTGTTTAGCTGGCCTGGGCGGGGCTCGAACCTTCCAGCCTCGGTGTATGTGGCTGGCACCATAACCACTATGTTACACGCACCGAGCCTATTCATTTATTTATTTATTTTTTATTTTTTATTTTTTTTGCAGTTTTTGGATGGGGTTAGGTTTGAACCCGCCACCTCCGACATATGGGACCAGCGCCCTACTCCTTTGAGCCACAGGCGCCGCCCTTTATTTTTTAATTTTACTTATTTATTTATTTATTTTTGAGACAGAATCTCAAGCTGTCACCCTGGGTAAGAGTGCTGTG
The DNA here is from genome assembly GCF_027406575.1 of Nycticebus coucang. NCBI lineage: Eukaryota > Metazoa > Chordata > Mammalia > Primates > Lorisidae > Nycticebus > Nycticebus coucang. Next base: position 60,338,138 of record NC_069799.1, on the reverse strand, counting down.
GCATCATAGCTCACAGCAACCTGAAACTCTTGCGCTTAAGCGATTCTCTTGCCTCAGCCTCCCAAGTAGCTGAGACTACAGGCACCCACCACAATGCCAGGCTATTTTTTTGGTTGCAGTTGTTGTTGTTTAGCTGTCCTAGGCCAGGTTAGAACCTGCCAGCCTCAGTGCATGTGGCTGGCACTGTAACCACTGTGCTACATGCGCTGAGCCAGATGCTTGCTTTCTTCACTTAAAAATATATCTTAGAGCCGGGCGAGATGGCTTATGCCTATAATCCTAGAACTTTGGGAAGCCGAGGCTGGTGGATTGCTTGAGCTCAGGAGTCCAAGAACAGCCTAATTAAGAGTGAGACCTTGTCTCTACTAAAAATAGAAAACCTAGCCAGGTGTTGTGGAGGGAGCCTGTAGTCCCAGCTACTCGAGCGAGAGGCTGAGGGAAGAGGACTGCTTGAGCACCAGGGCACTCTACCCAAGATGACAGAGTGAGACCCTGTCTCAAAAAAAAAGATAATCTTAGGAATTGTTCCAACTTGATACATAGGATACCATGAACGAGTTGCTTCATTTTCTTTTCATTGTATCTTCATGATACCATGAACAAGTTGCTTCATTTTCTTTTATAACTCTATAGTATTCTACTGTAAATACTATAATTTATTTAATTTCCTATGTTTAGATATTTAGGTACTCACGATTTTTTTTAATTTAATTTTTGTAGGGACAGAGTCTCACTTTATCACCCTCGGTAGAGTGCTGTGGTGTCACAGCTCACAGCAACCTCCAGTTCCTGGGCTTAGGCGATTCTCTTGCCTCAGCCTCCCAAGTAGCTGGGACTACAGGCACCCGCCACAATGCCTGGCTATTTTTTTGTTGCAGTTCTGCTGGGGCTGGGTTTGAACCTGCCACCCTTGGTATATGGGGCCGGCATCCTACTCACTGAGCCACAGGCACCACCCACAATTTGTTTTTTAAATTATAGACAATACTACACATACAATGAATATTCTTTTTTTTTTTGAGACAGTTTCACTATGTCACCCTCGGTAGAGTGCTGTGGCATCACAGTTCACAGCAACCTCAAACTCTTGGGCTTAAGTGATTTTCTTGCCTCAGCCTCCCAAGTAGCTGGGATTACAGGCACCTGCCACAACGCCTATTTTTTTGTTGCAGTTGTTATTGTTTAGCAAGGCCGGGTCGGGTTCGAACCCACCTGCCTCAGTGTATGTGGTCAGCGCCCTAATCACTGAACTATGGGCGCCAAACTTGAATATTCTTTTTGTTTGTTTGTTTGTTTTGTCTGCAGTTTTTGGCCGGGGCTGGGTTTGAACCTGCCACATTGGGCATATGGGGCTGGCGCCCTACTCCTTTGAGCCACAGGTGCCGCTCAAGCCTGAATATTCTTATGTATACAAAATTGTATGTGAAAGTCTATCTTTCATGATGAATGTCTGGACGTGTAACTGTGCATTATTTTGTAAGACATTAATAATTTGCCCTTTATAGAGTTTGTACCATTTTACATTTCTACCAACAATGTATGAGATTACTTATTGCCTACATCATTACCAACAACATATCAAATTTCGGGAGACATTTTGAACTTTGCCAATCTATTAATATAGGTCACTATGAAAGTTTTGAGATAGACTATTTTATGGTGCATTATTTCATTCCAAAGAAACATAGTCGACAGCATCCTTTCTGATTCACCTGTGTACATTTCAACTTGCTGGGCTTATTGGTCTTACTAGGAGGGCTTTATTTGTTTCCATCTGCGTGGCTTTTACAATTCTTGATTTTCGTGTATCTAAAAAATTTTGTAAGTACCCACATATGTCAGTGGTTTTTAGTTGAGGTCTACAGGCTTCAAGAAGAAGTTTCTGAGCTGGGCCTGGTGGTTCATGTCTGTAATCCCAGCCACTTGGGAGGCCAACTTGGGAACTTGGGAGGCCAGGGTAAGAGTTCAAGACTAGCTTTGGCAACAGAGCAAAATTCTAATCTCTAAAAAGGTTTTAAAAAATTAGCCAGGTGTGATAGTGTACAATTGTAGTCCCAGCTACTCTAGAGGCTGAAGCAGGAGGATCACTTGAGTCTAAGAGATCAAGGCTGCAGTGAGCTATGATGACACCACTGTGCTCTAGCCCAGGTGACAGAGCAAGACCCTGTTTCTAAAAAGATTAAAAAAAAAAAAAGGAGTTTCTATCCCTGCAGTACCAATTTCTGCCTTCCAAAAAATTTCTCAATTTGAAGCATCCCACTACTTGATAAACAGTTCACTTACACCAGTGGTTCTCAACCTTCCTAATGCCAATATGTATTTTCATTGTTACAAAGGGGTTGCAACCCACAGGTTGAGAACTACTGACTTACACTATTATCTGCACCTCAACGACTCTCTGCCCCGTGGTACCAATGACCCTATCAATTTTTCTTTTCTTTCTTTTTTTTTTTTTTTGGAGACAGAGTCTCACTTTGTTCCCCTCAGTAGAGTGCTGTGACATCACCACTCACAGCAACCTCCAACTCTTAGGCTTAAGCGATTGTCTTGCCTCAGCCTCCAGAGTAGCTGGGACTACAAGCCCTCTCCACAATGCCTGGCTATTTTTTTGTTGCAGTTTGGCCAGGGCCGGGTTCAAACCCACCACCCTCGGTATATGGGGCTGGCACCCTACTCACTGAGCCAAAGGCACCACCCCCTATCAATTTTTCAACATAAATCTCCCTTCACTTTTCCCTTGATCTAGCCTTCCACGGCTCAGTGTGAACACTCCCTGGCCCCAGGTCTCCATCGTATCTGCAGAGCAAAACTTTACCTTGGTCAAATTCAACTCATGCCTGCTCTGTACCTGCAACAGGAGTTAAATACATATGGGGGGGAAAAAAACTCACAACCATCCTGACTGACCTTAAAGGCTCAGTGGACCCTGGATATCCCCTAAATCATGATGGTTTCTAGTACACTTTTCCTGCACATTATTTCATACCTTTTCTTCACGTTCAAACCTCCTTCCCTATCTCCTTACTCCCTCTTTCAGCTGCTGATCTTGATTTTTCACCAAAAATTTGAAGCAGAAAAGAAATACCTCATCCTCTCATTGTCAAATCTATAAACCCACCCAAGGATATACTGGATTCTCTTGTCTTTCCTCTTCTTCTTTTTTTTTTTTGCAGTTTTTGGCCAGGGCTGGGTTTGAACCCGGCACCTCTGGCACCCTACCCTCCTGAGCCACAGGCGCCACCCTGTCTTTTCTCTTCTTAATACTGTATGTCCTTGTTCCTTCTTTTTTTTTTTTTTTTGTAGAGACAGAGTCTCACTTTATGGCCCTCGGTAGAGTGCCGTGGCCTCACACGGCTCACAGCAACCTCCAACTCCTGGGCTTAAGCGATTCTCTTGCCTCAGCCTCCCGAGTAGCTGGGACTACAGGCGCCCGTCACAACGCCCGGCTATTTTTTGGTTGCAGTTTGGCCGGGGCTGGGTTTGAACCCGCCACCCTCGGCATATGGGGCCGGCGCCCTACTGACTGAGCCACAGGTGCCGCCCTCCTTGTTCCTTCTTAATACTTAATGTCCTTGTTCCTGCCTAAGGATAACCTCTTTGCTTGCAGATCATGTCTTCTCTGGGACCTTAAGGGACGTTGGTCCTGCAATTACCCTCTCTTTTCTGCTCAAATCTCTTTTAATCAGCCAGTTATCCCGTATCTACTCTTCACTGCCTTCTCTTATCACACACCCAACATTCCAGTCCTCTGGAAGCACATGCTGTGCTTTGAAGCCTGTCTCAAGCTGCTGTGCCCATGGCCTTCCCTCTCCTTGGCATGCTGTCTGTCCTCTTTGTGGATTTCCCTAACTCCTCATCCATCTAGATTCTGTTCTAAGTGTCCCTTCCACTTAGAGGTCCCCCTGACACACTTGTCTCTGCTGGATGTTTCTGTTACAGCCTTACCAGGTTCATTGCCCACTGTTCAAGACAACAGGGGTTATTTATAGCAGAAAAAGAGTTTAATATCACAGGGGCCGTGCCAGGAGATGGGAGGAAGTTCTCAAATCTGTTTCCCCAAGAATTTGGGAGAAAGGGTTTTTAAATATAGTTTGTTGTACAAAAGGCTAGGCAGTTGGGTGCTGATTAGCTGGGTTTGGGGCAGAACCATAAGAGAGTAGAAATTATCTTTTTTTTTTTTTTCACCCTTGGTAGAGTGCCATGGCATTACAGCTCATAGCAACCTCCAAGTCTTGGGCTTAGGCGATTGTCTTGCCTCAGCCTCCCGAGTAGTTGGGACTATGGGTGCCCACCACAACGCCTGGCTAAGAAATTATCTTTTTTGCTGAGTCAGTTCTTGGGTGTTGATCACAAAACCAGTTCAGTCAGTCCCTCCATATGGGCCTGGGTGGGTTAGCGGTTCCACTGGAAGGCATGGCCTTAAAGCTATCTCAAAAACTAGCCTAGGCGATTTTATCTATGGGAGCAAAGAAGGAAGCTAACAATCTTTACCACCATCAGCTGTGTGAATCCTGAGTAGTGAGCAATTATAGGAAAGCAAGCTAGGGAACCGTGGTTGGTTATATGTATTTTTTTCCTACTGTAATTCCCACCTTGTTGCCCTTTATAAAGGGCAGTTTCATCCTCCTCTGAGTTTGCAGCACAATGCAAGTGGCTGATCATAGCATCTGTCATACTGCGTTTAGGGGGTCAGTCTGCAGCTGACTACAGGGAACTGATTAAGGGCAAACACTGTATCTTGTTAATCTTTGTAACCCAACTGAGTGTTCTGTGGGAATATTGGTTGTAGGAACGAGGAAGGAGGATATCTTGGGCTCGTATGTATAACATTCTTAGGACTTTGGGATACAGCCACACAGTTGGCTGGAATAAAGGATGACAGACCAGGGAAGAAGGCAGACAGACATTCCTGCCCCACCCCCTTCTCCCTATACTGGCAAAGTGAAAGGTAAATCATGGGATAAAATCATTTAGAAAACTCAGACAAATCGAGAATCTCAAATATCTCTACACTGCTGCAATCGTCCATGTCCAATTTCTTTTGACTTCTTTTCTAACCCTTTCTTTCATGTCTCTGTCTCCACTAGCTGCTTCTTTCTCTCCCATTGTTTCTTTAAAAAAGTGTCAATTTTGATTTTCCAGCTTTCCTTTCTACGTCCCTTGATTCTCAGTCCCAGATTCTCTCGGTCCACCCTGTGGCTAATTTGTCCTTTCTGTGTGAGAACCTCGGTTGGGTTTGAAGGCTTCCAGCAGAGAGGTGGATGAATACTCATGGCGGGAAACCGAGCTCCACAGCTATAACCAGTTTCTTAGACAGTCGATTACGCTCCTTGGAGGTCTCGCTACTCTGTTCGCTCAAAGCCGGGCTGTTAAGGCCTGGGATCGCCCAGGAATCCCTCCCCGGCGAGGGGCGTGGCTTCTCCGCAAGGGCTGCTGCCTGGGATTGGTTCCGAGGGACCGGCCCCTCGGCCAATGAGGCGCGGGGGCGTCGTCGGGGGCGGGGCTCCGCCCTTGCTCGTGGGGCGTTCGGGACCTCCCGGCCCCGGCTACTAGACTCTGAGGATCTCTCCAGGCCCGCGGGCCGGTCTAGACATGGCCTCGGCCTGGGTGGCAGCCGCACGACGCGGTCTCGGCCGTGCTCTCGGTCTCCTCTTCCGGCGCGGCTACCATACCGAGCGCGGCGTCTACGGCTACCGGCCAAGGAAGCCCGAGGGCCAGGAGCCCGGGGTCCTGGCGGGCCCCCCAGGTGGGAACGGAGCTCCGGCGGCGCGGCGGGGGCTGGGACGCGGGCTTCTCCGGGCCTGGCGTGCAGTGGGGGGCTGCTGCGGCCGGCCCCGGCCTGTGAGTGCGCGGCGGTGGGAAGGAAGAGGCGAGCTGGGCAGAGCCAGGCGGGCGAGGGCGTTGTCAGCGTGGGGGTCACCCCGCTTCCAGTCTCTGGGGCTGGGGTTCCTTGGTTCCATGCCTGCCTGGTCTCCCGTCTTACTAGTTCAGACCTGGTTTTGAAATCCCTGCCTATTACATTCTTTGGTTGTGAACATGTGGGAACTCAGCTGGTTGTGGAGACCGGGCGGTGGGAAGAGTTACATGAGAGCTCCCAGCTCCTTGAGTTAACCCAAGGATACATTTTCGGGGCTATGTGTGAGACTTCAGCGTGAGAGGCGTGGTGGCCAAGACTTTGCAGCAGGCAGTTCGTTCGCTATCTTGGACTGGTGTGTCGTGTTCATTATGCATTTGTCTCCTCGACCTAGCTAGCCTGTTATTTTAATTTCAGGGTTTACAACTCCTGTTAAACTTAGAACCATACTGCTGGTGGTTTTACTGGATGAGCAGTCGCAAATACCAGTTTTTGGAACCGTTGTATGCTCCAGAGACATGTTGGTTATGCTCTAAAATTACTGTATCTTTATTCACCCTCAGAGAGTAGAAGATGAATGCAGATTTGATTATTAGAGGAAAATCGTTTGGCATCCTTGATTCAGCTATTAGGTTAACGTTGAAGATCCCTTCATCATCTAAGCACCTGACCTTTGAGTTTTGAATCTTGCATCACACACTGAGACCTGCATACCTTGCTCTTCACCTCCGGGGGCATTGGAGTAAACCTCGTTTCTGTCCCTCTTGAATGTTTAGGGAAGGTATTTTGGCCAACTAGATTGTTAATTCCTTGAATTAGGTAAGACTATTGATACTTTATTTCACTTTGCAGATTGAGTGTCCAGAATTTTATATGTCAATTGTTCTTAAATGTGCAAAGTGATTTAAATGTTTAAAATGCCAGTTTCCAGGCTGCCTTCCCTACCTTTCCTCACAGATTCTAATTCAGTGATCTGAGATGAGGTTCAGGAATGTGCATTTTTATCAGGCACCCTACATCATTCTCCAGCGGGAGGTCCATGGCTTGACCTTGTTCCATAAGGGATGTATGTATGTGCAGGACAAATTTGACAGTCTTTTCTTTATTTGAGATCATTCAGGTGTGTGCTTAGTCCACAATTATTGTGATCTTGTTTGAGGTTTTTCCTCAAACGGAGTCTCAATTTGGTTCCTGTTAACAGCCTTGCAGTTTAGAACTAAACCTTGCTTTGGAAAAGCCTGGGCCGGTGGTTCTCACCTGCAAGACTGTATGAGAATCATCTTGGGAGCTTTGGGCTGGTTTGATTTTATACGTGGCCTCCTCCTTCCTCTTCCCTCATTACCAAATTGTTTGCCACTCTCTCACTAGCAATGAACTCATTCTATTGTGAGGTGCTTGGGGAAATCTGAATATTCAGTATGGAGTTAGAACTTCAGGCCAAGGGTACAGTCTTGTGTGGTAAAGGGAAGAGTAAAGTCAATACTGGGAAAGAGTTGTTTGTGGCACAGTTGGAGGATGTGGCATAAAGAATTTTATTGCTGGGCGGCGCCTGTGGCTCATAGGAGTAGGGCGCCGGCCCCATATGCCGGAGGTGATGGGTTCAAACCCAGCCCTGGCCAAAAACCGCAAAAAAAGAAAAAATTTTATTGCTAAGACTAAAAACTTAATTTTCATATTTACTTTTTTTTTTTTTTTGCACTTATTGACCGGGTCTAGGCTTGAGGGCTAGGCTTGAACCCGCCACCTCCGGCATATGGGGCCAGTGCCCTACTCCTTTGAGCCACAGGCACTGCCCTCATATTTACTTTTTAAAGTACTTTGAATCAAACTTAAGGACAAGTGGGCCATTTTGTAACAAGATTACCATTGCATGTAGATCTGTGACCGTTTTTTCTTTCTGTTCTGTTTCAGAAAATTATTTTTGTACTAACTTTTCTTGTACAGAGAGAATTATTTTTGTACTAACTCTTCTTTGTACTAACTCTCCCTACTAGGCGCTGTAGGAGAAAGGAGAGGTGCATAGATCACTTCTAGTCACTTGCCATTGGCCAGAACTTGGTCAGGTGTCTATATACACCTGCAAGGGAAAGCATAGTCTTTATTTAGTGAGGCCAGGTACTGGCTGAAAATTAATTTGAGAGAGAAGAGGAAATAGATATTGGAATACAATGAAATCTCAGTTATACTCTATCTTTTTGGCCACCCAAGTATCTTAAGCTTTTCTTTTCATATGTAGAATGTATTCTTTCTGCTCCACTCAATTCTTGGATCCTGCTTAAAGTCCATTACCTCTGGAAAATGTGCCCTTCCCTCTAACATGTCTGGCTGTTGCTTCTCATGGTCTATCCATGCCATAGGTATAACATTCAATATACAAAGGAAACTGTTGCCTGAAAAGGAAAGATGAGGAATCTATTGGTCATTGGTTTAAAACTGTTACCAAATCCTGTTGGGAATGATGAAAGTTCCTTCTTATGTCTGTGTAGTAACTTCACTAGTTTATTTGGCCTGCTAACTCTGCCTCTGTCCATCTCCTGGCTTTGCCTTGCGGGTTTTTCCTTATCTTATTTTCTGTGGCATTATCTGGAGAGTACAGCCTCTTCTCAGGAGCTTCCTTTACTGATTTCTTCCACAGCCTCCTTCATTTTTATTTACTTATTTTTTTAGAGAAGCAGTCTTGCTATGTTACTGAAGCTGGTCTTGAACTAGCCTCAAGTCATCCTCTTGCCTCAGCTTCCTAAGTAACTGGGACAGCAGGTGTGAGCCACTATGCTCAGCTCTACAGCCTACTTTTACAGCCTATTCTGATAAAATTTGGAGCTTGAGGCCTGGCATTGTGACTTCATGCCTGTAATCCTAGCACTCTGGGAAGCTGAGGCAGGTGGATTGCTTGAGCTCAGGAGTTTGACACCAGCCTGAGCAAAAGCAATACCCTGTTTCTACTAAAAATAGAAAAACTGAGGCAGGAGGATTGCTTGAGCCCGAGTTGGAGGCTGGAGGTTGCTGTGAGCTATGATGCCATGACACTTTACCCAGGGCGACAGCTTGAGACTCTGTCTCCAAAAAAAAAAGATTTGGAGCTTGAAAGTTACTTTAGTGGGTCATTAATTACAGATTATTTTTCTGGCCAAAGATGGGATTTCTTTGGCAGTGCAATTCTCTTTAAAAATTCATATGTCTGTAGTCTTTTTGTTTCTGATTATTCTATAAGCAAGTTGCCACAGTCAAAAATCTTATGTAGAAAAAGTTTTTAAGCCTGAAAACTCTAGTCTTTTATTTTCTGCTTCCATACCCTGGCTATTTAGCTCTCTAAATTTAATGGTGTTTACTTTGAGACTATCTGAAATACAGTAGAACCTCCATAGCTGACCACCTCCCTACACTGACCACCTCTTTAAGTTGACCTAATTTTCATGGACTGGACATGCACCACATGTACTTATCAGTATACTAGGTCTAGTTCTTTATGGTGACCACCTCCGTATGTTGACCAGTTTGTTATAGTCCCTTGGGTGGTCAGTTTATAGAGGTGCTACTGTGAAGGCAATGCCCTTTATCTGATCTTTTTTTTTTTTTTTGAGACAGTCTCAAGCTGTCACCCTGGGTAGAGTGCCAGTGCCATGGCGTCATAGCTCACAGCAACCTCAGACTCTTGGGCTCAAGTGATCTTCCTGCCTCAGCCTCCCAAGTAGTTGGGACTATACATACCTGCCACCACACCTGGCTAGTCTTTCTATTTTTGGTAGAGACGGGGTCTTGCTCTTGCTCAGGCTGGTCTTGAACTCCTGAGCTCAAGCAATCCACCCACCTTAGTCTCCCCAAGTGTTAGGATTACAGGCGTGAGCCACCACGCCTGGCCTTTTATTTGATCTGTAAGGCTAAGATGACTCCTCTTGTCTAACTAGAAGTAAGTAATTGAAAATCGAAGGGCCTCTTCAGAACTACCTCTTCTGCCAGGTGCAGTGGCTCACGCCTGTAATGCCAGCACTTGGGAGGCTGAGGTGGGTAGATTGCCTGAGCTCTCAGGTTCCAGACCAGCCTGAGCCAGACTGAGACCTCGTCTCTAAAAATAGTGGGGCATTGTGGTGGGCACCTGTAGTCCCAGCTACGTGGGAGGCTGAGGCAAGAGAATCACTTAAGCCCAGGAGTTTGAGGTTGTGAGCTATGATGCCACAGCACTGTACCAAAGATGAGAAAGTGAGATTCTGTCTCAAAAAAAAAACAAAAAAACAACAAAAAACAAAAACAAAACCAAGAACTACCTCTTTTATTTGCTTCTTTTTGAACCTTACCACGCTCTGCATTCCAGCCCCTGAGGCCACAGGCAGTGTCTCTAGTTGGCAGAACTAACTGTCCTTCATCTCTACCTGCTGATAAGATAGCTTTAATTTGACCTTATCTTTCTCCTAGGGCTTTCCTGAAAGTGACAAGAAACAAAGGGAGGCCGAGGTGAGGGGATTGCCTGAGCTGAGGAGTTGGAGATCAGCCTGGGCAAGAGTGAGACCCTGATCTCTATTAAGAATAGAAAGACTTGGGCGGTGCCTGTGGCTAAGTGAGTACGGTGCCGGCCCCAAACACCGAGGATGGTGGGTTCGAACCCGGCCCTGGCCAAACTGCAACAAAAAATAGCCGGGCGTTGTGGCGGGTGCCTATAGACCCAGCTACTTGGGAGGCTGAGGCAAGAGGATTGTCTAAGCCTGAGAGTTGGAGGTTGCTATGACCTGTGATGCCATGGCACTCTACCGAGGGTGACATAGTGAGACTCTTGTCTTAAGAAAAAAAAAAAAAGAAGAAGAATAGAAAGACTAGTCAGTTGTTGCGGGAGGCACCTGTAGTCCCAGTTACTCAGGAGGCTGGGGCAAGAGGATCACTTGAGCCCCAAAATTTGAGGTTGCCCCAGCACTTTACCCCGGGCAATAGAGTGAGACTGTGTTATGGGTTCTGTGGACATATAGTCTGCCTTCAGGATATCACAGGTGACAGTTTTACGAAATGTTTTGTCCTATTGTATAGTATAACACTGTCCATCAGCCTTCCAGTGTGAAACATGTGTCCTTGGCACCCATTACCTGACTGCTAAGCCATTTATATGTATTTTTAGGCTCTAATAGGGTAGCAACCTCCCTCTCTGATACCAAATTTTGTATTAGACTAGATAAGTTCTGGTGCTGTGGCAGAGACCTGAAATTACAATGGCTTAAATAAGATAAGCAGGTCTAAGCCGATGTAACAACTTTGCTCTGCCAAGTCACAGGGGTTCAAATTTCCTCTACATTGTTCCTTTACCATCTGTGGGTGTTGTTGTCAACGGTGGTCCAAGATGGCTCACCACTATGTCCACGTCTGGCCAGCAGGAGGGAAGAAAGGGGAAGGGAAGAAGACATCCCTTCCCTATGAGAACATGGCCCAGAAGTTGCATGTATCACTCTGCTACCTTCTCACGGGGCAGAACCAGCTCCTTGGAAAGCTGAGAAGTGGTTATTTATTCTGGATAGCCATATACTCAACTATCTATTACAATGAAATAGGGAAAGGATCAAATATGTATACCATAGAATATGGATCAAATATGTATACCATAGAATACAATTCAGCCATAAAAAAAGATGGAGACTTTATATCTTTTATTTTTACCTGGATGGAGTTGGAACACATTCTTAGTAAAGTATCTCAAGAATGGGGAAAAAAGTATCCAATGTACTCAGTACTATTATGAAACTAATGTATAAACACTTAAACACTCATATGAATGATAAAAGACAAATATAGGGGCGGCGCCTGTGGCTCAGTCGGTAAGGCGCCGGCCCCATATACCGAGGCTGGCCGGTTCAAACCCGGCCCCAGCCAAACTGCAACCAAAAAATAGCCGGGCGTTGTGGCGGGCGCCTGTAGTCCCAGCTACTCGGGAGGCTGAGGCAAGAGAATCGCTTAAGCCCAGGAGTTGGAGGTTGCTGTGAGCTTGTGAGGCCACGGCACTCTACCGAGGGCCATAAAGTGAAACTCTGTCTCTACAAAAAAAAAAAAAAGACAAATATAGTCTAGCAAGGGGTGGGGTGAGGTTGGAGAGGAAAGGGGTGAAGATGGGGTGAGGGGAAGGGGGAGGGCGATTGGTGGGAGGAGGGAGGGCATCTGGCAGGATCTCACCTAATGTGCCCAATGCAAGGTACATTTCAAAATAACTAAGAGTGAATTTTAAATGTCTTACCGCAAAAAACAAGTATGTGAGGTGATGGCAATTTTAATCAGTTTGATTTAAGCATTCCACATTGTATATCAAATCATAACATTGAACCCCATAAATGTACACAGTTATGATTTTAATTAAAAATTAATTTAAAAGAAGAAATAGAGAAGAATGGAAGTTTGGAATTACAACAGTCTCTTCTACAGAGGTATTATAAAAATCTAGGGTGAACAATCCACCTGCAACTTTTACCTCATACTCATAAAATCTCTAACACCGTATTTCTCAAAGCCTTGCTTCCTTTATTTTTCACTATCTAGGCTCCTAGACAGACCTTAATTCTGGTGCTACAAAAAAATTTTCATTCCAGGGTTCCTAACCTGGGCCCATGAATTACTATGCAAGGGTTTCCAAGGGTCTCTGTACTTTGCACACCTCCGTGTATGTGTGTGTGTGCTCCTAGGCAGATGCCCTTAGCTTACATTATATTCGCAAAAGTATCGTGACTTCAGGAAGGTAAATCTGCTAGCCTATAACTGTGTTATAATGGATGGCCTAGTTCCTTTCCAGCTTAGTCAAATCTTTCTAAACTATTGGCTTCATTTAGTTGGGTTTTTTTCCCTTTTTTTGAGACAGAGTCTCAGTATGTCGCCCTTGGTAGAGTGCTATGGCATGACAGTTCACAGCAACCTCCAACTCTTGGGCTTAAGCAATTCTCTTGCCTCAGCCTCCCAGGTAGCTGGGTCTATAGGCTCCCACCACAACACCTGGCTGTTTTTGATTGCAGTTGTCATTGTTTAGCAGGCCTGGGCTGGGCTTGAACCCGCCACCTTCGGTGTATGTGGGTGGCTCCCTACTCATTGAGCTACAGGCACTGAGCCAGTTTTTTTTTTTTTAAACTCAGACCTCCAAAGGCTCTACTTTGCATCTCAGAATAAAATGAAAAATTTTTCAATTGATATTCAATACCTTCATGTTTATTGACCCATTCTGGCTTCTTTTTTTCTTCTCTCTGACATCAGTTTTCCACTTTTCCAACCTTTTCCTAAAGCTCTTCTCCCTCATTCTAGCCCTTTCCGCTTCTTACCCATTCCCTGTGGCCTGGCTCCATTCTCCAGACATCCTAATCTGAGCTTCCTTACTACCCAGTATTGGGACCCCTTCCACTCTTTCCAGTGGTTCTCAACTTTCCTAATGCTGTGACCTTTTAATATAGTTCCTCATGTTGTGGTGACTCCCAACCATAAAATTATTTTTGTTGCTACTTCATAACTGTAATTTTGCTGCTGTTATGAATTGTAATGTAAGTATCTGATATGCAGGATGTGTTTTCTGATGGTCTTAGGGGTCTCGACCCACAGATTGAGAACCGCTGCAAGGCCTTTTTCTATTTGTGGTCAGTTTTGTGTAGAGATCTTTTTCTCAGTTAGATTGAGATCATGGTTGGTAGAGATATTGTTTTATGTTCCCCTCTCTTATAGAACTAAATATTTGTTAAATGATTTATTCCTACTACAAAATGTAAATAATGTTCTATATATGCAATTGATTGGTAACATTTAGTTCGTTTGAATTTGCATATATAATTGTATCATTCAAATACCAAGAAATGAAGCCCTTTATATATTGGATAATACACTATTACCATGTTTTAGAAAAAGTAACAACTTTTTTTTGGGGGGGGTGATGATGACAGTTGAGACTCTTTGGGTCTTTCCTTAAAGTCCTTTGTAAGTGTTGCTTATGGTCATTTCCGCTAACTAGAACAGGAGGCTGAGGAGGCCAAGGACATGGTTGGAATGCCCTCAGTGTTTTTCATGGTGTCTCCCAGGTGGCCCACGGTACCATCTGGTTGAGAGGAATAATTGAGTTAGTATGATGGATGATGTCCATAACTTTTAGGTATTGGCAAAGTGAATCAAAGGACTAACCCTGCTGGAACAGGCCACATGGCATTTCCCACATAAAAGATGACACAGTGAGATAGGAGGAGGTACAGACAGAGCCTCACCACTCCTCTGCCCTTCACAAGACTTCTGTTTTTATTTTATTTATTTATTTTATTTTATTTATTTATTTTGCCTGGGGCTGTTTGAACCCGCCACCTCCGGTATATGGGTCCCGGTATATGGGTCCCGTGCCCTACTTCTTTGAGTCACAGGTGCGGCGGCCCCAGGACTTCTGTTTTTAAATGTTTATCTTGGCTAAAATCAACGACCGCATTATTCACTGATGTTTCCCTTGTATTAAGGCTTTCAAGAGATACTGAATTTGCTTCTAGTAACCTTTCAGATGGCAAAGTACCACCAGTTAAAATTTGACCCGTGATGAGTGTTTTTTTGTAGCTAGCTATTAGTAACAACTTGTCCTTTAACCTCTGTAAACTTCAATTTCCGAGGAAACTTGAATTTATTTATCAGTAATCCCAGTTTAAAATGGAGATGGGTTTAGAAGTAGTGTTTCAAGGGTACAAATTTTGTCATAGAGTTTTTGGGACCTCCATTATAAAAAATGACAGAATTTAGAGACCATCAGGAGATGGGGCCACAGGATCCCAGACAGCATTAGTGGTTACTAGCTTTCTCACCAAGCTTTGGTGGTTGAAGCAAGCTTATAGAGTTCTTGCATGTTGGGAATAACAGAAGCTTTTAATGGAGTCATAGGAAAATCTGAATACATTAGAGATTTTTGAAAACATAGATAATTCTGGAGGACAAATGCAAACTGAAGAAGGCTAAAGACATTAGTTCTTGCACTTAAAAAAAAAAGGGTCTTGGGCGGTGCCTGTGGCTCAAAGAGTAGGGCGCCGGTCCCATATGCCAGAGGTGGCAGGTTCAAACCCAGCCCTGGCCAAAAAAAAAAAAAAAAAGGGTCTTAATGATGTCTAGTTCTCTCATCTCTTTTGCTATAGACTCAGGACTTTTCAATATTTGTTGGGCATAACAAATGAAATGCTGTACTGAAGTCAAACACGTGAGTGTAAGTGCCAGCCTCATTAACTGCCTGTGTCACCTTTTTGCCAGTCACTTACCTCTTTTGGGTCTCAGTTAATCCTCATGCAGATAAGGACACCTATTTCAGGGCAGCCCCTGTGGCTCAAAGGAGTAGGGCGCCAGCCCCATATACTAGAAGTGGTGGGTTCAAACACAGCCCCAGTCAAAAATTGCAAAAAAAAAAAAAAAAAAGGACACCTATTTCAGAGTTTTTGCAGGATTAAATATGATGTGCATGAAAAAAAACATAGTTGGCCAGAGCATGGTGGCTCACACTTATAATTACAGCACTCTGGGAGGCCAAGGTGAGCATCATGTGAGCTCAGGAGTTCAATCAAAACCAGTCTGAACAAGAGCAAGATCCCATCTTTACTAAAAAATAGAAAAACTAACAGGACATGGGGGCGGGCACCTGTGGGCGGGTCCCAGCTACTTGGGAGGCTTATGCAAGGGGATCACTTGAGCCCAAGAGCTTAAGGTTGCTGTGAGCTATGATGCCACTGCACTCTACCCAGGGCAACAGAGTGAGAGTCTGTCTCCAAAAAAAAAAAAAATTCTAACATAGTGTGCAGCAAAAGTTAGTATTCAATAAATAGTCACTATCATTTTTATCTCAATCTGTGTCCCTTTCTTACTTGTATATATATACATTGGCAATGAATTAAGAAAGGATTAGAAAAAAGCCAAAAGAACCAGAACAAGCTTTCTATTTAAAGTTCACAGTCTTTTTGCAAGCAAAAATGTTTGGCAAAATAAATGTACTTTACAAAGCTATTGTGTTTGAGATGGGAGTTGTGTTTGAGGTAGAATGTTATATAAAATGAATCCAGTTGCATGGCCTACGTCTGAGTTTATCGTACAGAATATTGTATTTTGGTACAAAGTTGTTTGACTTTTAATGTGGTTATACATGAAATTCCTAAGGTAAAGTTAGAGGTTACTATCTCATTTTAACAGGGTTCTAAGGGACTCAAATTATGAGATTCCCTTTCTTGGAAGTCTAAAGTTTTTATAGATGCTCGGTGCTCCCACTTGCTTTAAGCTTATGCTGCCTCAAATGAAAATAGAACTCTGGATTTGGTCTAGATTATTTTGGGGGGAGGCTGCTTATGATCAGATGATGAAAAATAACTACATTAACTTTTAATGTAAGTACTAAGTTTAGTTTAAGTTACTTGGCAGTGTACTGCATGCTGGCAAATATGAGCATTTTTCTTCCAGAAAACAAAACACCATTCTGTGCCCCCCAAAATTTGCTTACAGCAGAGATAAAGTAATTGACATAGATATCCCTATCATAATTAAAACAAATTCTTTTTGTATTAGCTAAGGTTCTTTTGGTTATAAGCAACAGAAACCAACTCTAGCTATTTTAAAAGGCAGAAGGGACTTTATTTAAAAGATAGAAGGGCCAGGCGTGGTGGCTCAAACTTGTAATCCTAGCACCCTGAGAGGCTGAGGTGGGTGGATCACCTGAGGTCAGGGATTCAAGAACAACTTGAGCAAGACTGAGACCCTCTTCTCTACTAAAAGTCGAAAAATTAGCTAGGCATTGTGGTGGGTGCCTGGACCAGCTACTCAGGATGCTGAGCCAAGAGGATTACTCAAGCCCAGGAGTTTGAGGTTGCTGTGAGCTAAGATGATGTCATGGCACTCTACCCAGGATGATACTCTGACTCCAAAAAAAAAGATACAGGGGTCTCTGCTGGAATTGAAGGATGTGTCCAGCTGCCCTGACTCGGGAGGGGAGTAGATCAGAGCTCCCTCAGAGAATGTTGGCAGAAGGTGAACCTGCAGGGCTGGGCAAAACCTGAGTTGTTTGGGCAGTAATACATAAAGGTATTTGTTTTTCTCCTCTAGTCATCCTTTGACTTCTGCAATAGGATGTTTTATTTTTTTTACCAGTACATGTATTTTTTAATTAACTTACCGAGCTTGAACCCGCCACCCCCAGTATATGGGGCCGGCGCCCTACTCCTTGAGCCACAGGCACCACCCAATAATAGGATTTTTTAATGACGAATATATGCGTTTTGTTGCTGCGCTCTCATTCTTTTAAATCTTTTAATTTCATCCCTTGTTTTAAAAGTAATACAGCAGGAGCACTTTTATCTCGTCTAATGCATCTGAAACTGGAACTTGATCAGTTAATTTAACAAAAGTCATTAAATCAAGGAGTATCATAAAGAAATGAGAGATGGCTCGGCACCTTTGGCTCAAGCGGCTAAGGTGCCAGCTACCTACACCTGAGCTGGTGGGTTCAAATCCAGCCCAAGCCCGCCAAACAACAATGACGGCTGCACCCAAAAAATAGCCAGGCATTGTGGCGGGCGCCTGTAATCCCAGCAACTTGGGAGGTGGAGGCAGGAGAATCGCTTGAGCCCAGGAGTTGGAGGTTGCTGTGAGCTGTGATGCCATAACACTCTACCCAGGGTGACAGCTTGAGGTTCTGTCTCAAAAAAAAAAAAAAAAAAAAAAATATATATATATATATATAAAATAAAAATAAAAAAAGAAATGAGAGATGCTTTAAATATTTTAACTTAAATATGTATTTATTTTTGTTTATGTATATGTACGTCTTTAAAATGAAGACAACTTACTAAGGCAATCTGACAATAAAATCTCTCTAGATTTTTCTGATTTCTCATCAAATAATTTACTTTTTCCTACAGGTACAGGCTTGGGGACAAGTATTACTGATTCTTACAAGCATACTGTCAACTATATGGAGAGGACAGGTGCATCAAAAGCTTTTAGAGTCCATTGGGTGGCAAGTCAGGCTAATAGCATCAATTTAAAGAGCTCTACTATACATGTTTACTGCAAAAAACTTTATACATGTACTTTATACATGTTCACTGCAGAAAACACAATAAGCAAAAAAGAACAAATCAGGAATTTCTATGTAGGATTATCCCGTAAGTTTTCGATATGTTTTCTTTTTTGAAAGGTTTTTTTGGTTTGTTTGTTTGTTTTGAGACTGAGTCTCATTTTGTCGCCCTGGGGTTGAGTGCCATGATGTTGTAGCTCACAGCAACCTCAAACTCTTGTGCTCAAGACATCCTCTTGCCTCAGCCTCCTGAATAGCTTGGACTACAGGCTCCAGCCACAACACTCAGTTAGCTTTTTTTAAAAATTGAGACAGAGTCTCACTTTGTCAGCCTTGGCAGAGTGCTGTGGCATCATAGCTCACAGCAACCTCAAACTCTTGGGCTCAAGCGATTCTCTTGCCTCCGCCTCCCTAGTAGCTGGGATTACAGGTACCCGCCACAATGCCTGGCTATTTTTTATTTTATTTTTTTTGTGTAGCAGGCCTGGGCTGGATTTGAACCCACCAGCCCTGGAGCATGAGGCCAGTGCCCTAACCACTGAGCTATAGGTGCCCAACCCCAGCTATCTTTTCTTAGCGACATGGTCTCGCTCTTGCTCAGGCTAGTCTCAAATTCTTGAGCTCAAGCAATCCATCTGCTTCACCTTCCCAGAGTGCTGGGATTACAGGCATGAGCCACTGTGCCCAACCTTTTTTGAAAGTGTTTTATTTTTTTTGGAGATAGAGTTTCATTTTGTCACCCTCGTTAGAGTGCTGTGACGTCACAGCTCACAGCAACCTCCACCTCTTGGGCTTAGGCGATTCTCTTGCCTCAGCCTCCCAAGTAGCTAGGACTACAGGCGCCTGCCACAATGCCTGGCCATTTTTTATTACAGTTTGGCTGGGGCCAGGGCTGGCGCCCTACCCACTGAGCCACAGGCACTGCCCTTTTGAAAGTGTTTTTAAAAGAAGATTTAATCATAGAGACATGATCTTGACATATTGTCCAGGCTTGTCTTGAACTCCTGGCCTCAAGGGATCTTCCTGATGTGGTCTTCCAAAACACTGGGATTGCAGGTGTGGGCTACTGGGCCTGGCCTATTTCTTCAGATGCATGAGGTACATATACACACATACATATGAAGTGTATATATATACATACATACATATATATATATACACTTCATATGTATGTGTATATACTTAATACAATTAAAATATTTTAATATTCTGCTATACATAATACATGATAAATATATACTATATTCTACACATATAAATACACATTTTAACAAAATGTAGGCTCGTGTGTAGTGTCTTAGAGTTACTCTAAGTCTAGACACTTCATTTTCTTCTACAGTGTTAGTGTAATGGCTGTTGGCAAGTGGAGCTTCGTTTAACAACACTGTTGCTTGTCCCTCAGGGGACTGGATTTATAAAGCCTTGGAAGACTAATGACGGGAAATGTCCGTGAAGAATGAGGCATCGACTGTGTCCTCAGGATCGGAGAGTGGGGTGTGGGTCCGGTCACATTCTGCATACCCTGGGGAAAGCCGTATTCCAGGGAAGGCCAGGAGGTAGGACCGGTCAGGGAAAAGGATGAGAATATCAGGAGGTTTGTTCAGCATGAAACTGTGCTGGAGGGCGAGGGAAAGGAGCCAGAGGCACAGAGGAAGGGAGATAAGAAGACTGGTGTCTTCTTTTTTGTTTTCTTTTTTTTTTTTGTAGAGACAGAGTCTCACTGTACCGCCCTCGGGTAGAGTGCCGTGGCGTCACACGGCTCACAGCAACCTCTTAACTCTTCGGCTTACGCGATTCTCTTGCCTCAGCTTCCCGAGCAGCTGGGACTACAGGCGCCTGCCACAACGCCTGGCTATTTTTCTGTTGCACTTTGGCCGGGGCTGGGTTTGAACCCGCCACCCTCGGCATGTGGGGCCAGCGCCCTACTCACTGAGCCACAGGCGCCGCCCTTCTTTTTTGTTTTCATAGCTCACTGTAACCTCAAACTCCTGGACTCAAGTGGTCCTCTTGCCTCAGCCTCCCCAGTATCTGAGACTACAGGTGCATGGCACCACGCCTGGTTAATTAAAAAACTTTTTTCACAGAGGTTGAGTCTTTCTATGTTGCTCAGGCAGATCATTCCTGTCCTCAAGTGACTCCCTGCCCACATCACCCTCCCAAAGCTCTGGGATTACAGGCATGAGCCACCTTACCCAGCCTAAGAGGAAAATTTCAGCAGGGCTTCTAGATTGCCATGTTAATGGGATGGCCCTGTGGGTTTGCTATTGTTCTTATCCCACTAAAGGTGTAGTTTAGTAGAGGTGATATGGACGCTGTGGAAATCAGTCAGATTGCTCAGGGAGACGATAGATTGAGAAGGCAGTCCGGACAGAGCTGGACAGTGCCAACGTTTTAGAGCTGGGTAAAAAGAGAAAGGGCCCCCTAAAAGCGACTGTGATTGAGTAGCCAGTGAATTAGGTAGAAAACCAGAGTCTCAAAGACTAGAGTGCTCAGGAAAGAATATGCTTTTAAAAGAAGAAAGTTGCCAACTGGAGCAATGCTTTGGATATAGTCTATCTGGATGTTTGCCATGAATGTAAAGGTTTCCTACCTCATAGACAGTGATTGAGAACTTGAATTAAGGTTCAGAATAGAAACCTTAGCAGTTTACACAACTAACCTCTATGTTGAAATCAGTTCATTTGGTGGTATGGTTTTTTTTTTAATTTATTTATTTTTATTGTTAAATCATAGCTGTGTACATTAAGATGCACCGTAGATGTGGCCCCACCTATTACCCTCCCTCCACCAAAACCTCCCCCCTCCCTTCCCCTTCCTTGGCCCTTTCGTCATAGTCTTGTGCTATAGTTGGGTTATAGCCTTCATGTGAAAGCTGTAATTTAGCTTCATAGTAGAGCTGAGTACATTGGATACTTTTTCTTCCATTCCTGAGATACTTTGCTAAGAAGAATGTGTTCCAGCTCCATCCATGTAAACATGAAAGAGGTAAAGTCTCCATCTTTCTTTAAGGCTGCATAAATATTCCATGGTATACATGTACCACAATTTGCTGGTCCATTGGTGGTATGGTTTAATTCATTTGTTTGACATATTATGGATCCACCTGACAATAGCATTGGTGCAAATACTCCCTAGACATGGTCAGTTCATCGCTGTTCTTTCCCCGGTCGGCCTGTGACAAGTCTAGAGGGGTACTGTGGCAGTACATAGAATACAAGCCCAAGTGCACACATGTGGTCCTGAAATCATTCCACGATGACACTTGTGCGTAAAATGGATGTTTTCAGTTTCAGAGTAAGCTAGTAATTTTCTTAGGGTTCTGAAAAGATTAAAATTAAATTTAAAAATGTGTGCCTGCTGATCGTTACAAGTTTGTGATTAGTTTGTGTAAGAATACCTTGCTGGACTGAAGTTTTGAGTGTGGGCATGAAGGATTTTTAAAATTTTAGAAGGCCTCATATGGAAAAGGAAAGAAAAGCAGCTTTTGGCTCAATATAAAATAGTCTAAAATAGAACTGGGTCCATTGAAAGATGATCACTCCCCTTTTTTATTTTATTTTATTTATTTATTTATTTATTGAGACAGAGTCTCATTATGTCACCCTCAGTAGAGTGCCATGGTGTCACAGCTCACAGCAACCTGAAACTCTTGGGCTTAAGTGATTCTCTTGCCTCTGTCTCCCAAGTAGCTGGGACTACAGGCGCCTGCCACAATCTTGGCTATTTTTTTTGTTGTTGTTTTTGCTGGAATTGCCACTGTTGTTAGCAGACCTGGGCTGGGCTCAAACCTGCTAGCCTCAGTGTATGTGGCTGGCTCCCTACTCACTGAGTTACCGGCGCCGAGCCGATCACTCCCCTTTAAGGGATCACTCATCTAGGGTTTCATAAAGGTTTGTTTTTTTCAGTATGTGACAAGATAACTTATCAGGCCTTTTCCTAGTCTAAGATTTTATGAAATAACTGTGTACTTGGGTTTGTTTGTTTGTTGTTGTTTTTTTTGAGACAGAGTCTTACTTTGTTGCCCTCGGTAGAGTGCTGTGGCATCATAGCTGTACTTGGGATGTTTAAGAAATAAGGAAATGTAACACTGATTTTATAGTTCTCTCTATGTCTGTTTTCTTTTTATTATTATTATTTTTTATTAAATCATAACTTTGTACATTGATGCATTTATGGGGTTCAGGGTACTGCTTCGATATACAATGTGAAATGCTTACATCGAACTAAGTAACACATCCATCACAATTATACTCATTTCTTTCTTTTTTTTTTTTTTTGTAGAGACAGAGTCTCACTTTATGGCCCTCGGTAGAGTGCCGTGGCCTCACACAGCTCACAGCAACCTCCAACTCCTGGGCTTAAGCGATTCTCCTGCCTCAGCCTCCCGAGTAGCTGGGACTACAGGCGCCCGCCACAACGTCCGGCTATTTTTTGGTTGCAGTTTGGCCGCGGCTGGGTTTGAACCCACCACCCTCGGTATATGGGGCCGGTGCCCTACCGACTGAGCCACAGGTGGCGCCCTTATACTCATTTCTTTCAGTTTTTTTTTGGCCGGGGCTGGGTTTGAACCCGCCACCTTTGGCATATGGGACCGGCGCTGTACCACTTTGAGCCACAGGCGCTGCCCCATATACTCATTTCTTAATAGTTTTGAAATGTACCATTGCATCAGGCACATTAGGTGAGGTCCCCCCAAATACCTTCCGCCCTCCTATATGCCTCCCTTCTCCTCCACTTCCTCCCCACCCTTCTGCTTTCTGGACTAAGCCTATGTCTGTTTTTATGTAAAATATAAGATACAAACATATCTCAAGAAACTAGGAGAAAAGGAAGACTCCAGTTATCCATAATCTGAACTTTCTATCTTCAGGTTGGGGTGTTTCCTTCTGATATTTATATGCGTAATTATTTTTTGCAAATGTACACTCATAGTTGTATTTCCTATCTTTTTCCACTACCAACTTTAGGTATTGAGATAAATTTAAGGCAATAAATGTGTTTACCTAGATGTGGATAGTCTTTATCTTGAAAACTGCCCATGGATGTAGTAGGTGGGAGCCATTTAAACTGCTTAAGGCTGCAACTGCTTCTTTAAAAAGCTGATTTCTGTGGCTCAGAGCCTGTACCTCAGTGGCTAGGGTGCCAGCCACGTACCCGGGGGCTGGCGGGTTCAAACCTGGCCAGAGTCTGCCAAACAACAATGGCAACTACAACAAAAAAATAGCCGGGTGTTGTAGTGGGTGCATATAGTCCCAGCTATGTGGGAGGCTGAGGCAAGAAAATCACTTAAACCCAAGAGTTTGAGGTTGCTGTGAGCTGTCACGCTGCGGCACTCTACTGAGGGCGATATAGTAAGACTCTGTCTCAAAAAAAAAAAAAAGCTAGGGCGGCGCCTGTGGCTCAGTGAGTAGGGCGCCGGCCCCGTATGCCGAGGGTGGTGGGTTCAAACCCAGCCCCGGCCAAACTGCAACAAAAAAATAGCCGGGTGCTGTGGCGGGCACCTGTAGTCCCAGCTACTCGGGAGGCTGAGGCAAGAGAATCACTTAAGCCCAGGAGCTGGAGGTTGCTGTGAGCTGTGTGATGCCACGGCACTCTACCAAGGGGCATAAAGTGAGACTCTGTCTCTACAAAAAAAAAAAAAAAAAAAGCTGATTTCTGTGGTTTGTGGGCATTTCCTAAACTGTTTGTATTGTTTTATTTCCCTCTGATTTAGTTGATCACGGCCTTGCCAGATTGGTGACAGTATATTGTGAGCACGGTCATAAAGCTGCCAAAATCAACCCCCTGTTTGCTGGACAAGCCCTGCTGGACAGTGTCCCTGAAATCCAAGCCCTGGTGCAGACGCTGCAGGGACCTTTCAATACCGCAGGTATGGCTCATCTTCCCCAGGCAGGAGCAGGGAGCTGCCTAAAGGAGGTGGGGTTCCTTTCTTGTTCTTTGTTTTTTATTATTAATTAATTTATTTATTTTGACTGAAGAAATACCAAGTATGACGATTAAGTTCATGAACTTGTCCTGGAAAAATTGCTACATACCTCTTTGCTGAATGTCATTATGGTCACCTTTGAGGTACACCCCTTGGGTAGCTATGCACCAACACCAGCACCTAGTCCACCCTTCAGAGGAATTCTGGAACTCTTTTTGTGGTATGGCTATTAAAACTAGCATCACATTACCCTTAATAACCTGAAGACATCAAAATGTCTTCCTTTCAATATTTCCTTTATCTTAGGGTAAACAAAAAAGTCATTAGGGGGCAGTGCCTGTGGCTCAGTGAGTAGGGTGCCAACCCCATATACCGAGGGTGGTGGGTTCGAACCCTGCCCCAGCCAAACTGCAACAAAAAACATAGCCGGGTGTTGTGGCGGGCACCTGTAGTCCCAGCTACTTGGGAGGATAAGGCAAGAGAATTGCTTAAGCCCAAGAGTTTGAGGTTGCTGTGAGCTGTGAAGCCAAGCACTCTACTGAGGGTGACAAAGTGAGACTCTGTCTCTAAAAAAAAAAAAAAAAGTCATTAGGACCAGATCATGTGAGCAGGGAGGGTGTACCAATGCAGTTATTTGTTTACTGGCTAAAAACTGCCTCACAGATAGTGCCATGTGAATTGGTGCATTATGGTGATGCAAGAGTCATGAGTACTGGCCACGATTTTCAGTTAAGATTTTCCTGAGGTTTTTTTTCTTTTTTTTATAAAGATTTTCCTGTTTTTATATCGTGTTCACTTGGTCTGCTATGCTTTTCACAGTCAGCTGATAATTGTGATGTACAATTAGTTGAATTTTTGCAATGCTTTCGTCAGTTCTGCTTGGTATTGGCCGCCCTGACCTCTCTTCATCAGCACTGCTTTTTCTCTTCTCAGAAAAACATTCAATCCCTGTATATATATTGCTATTTTCTTCATGGCATCGTTCCCATAAACTTGGACTAACACATCCCTGATTTCTCTCCCTATTGCCAAGATTAACGAGAAATTTACAAATGTTTCTTTGTTACTCTAGTTCAAGCTTGGACATTCTTGCCACAGCACCCAAAAACAATAACGAGTGCCACATAGCAAGACACTGCCACTCGGTGATGTGAGCACTACTGTGAGACACGGATATACCAAGGTTATGAAACCTTATCAAGTTGTTTCTATAGTGCATCAACATAAGTGCACAGTGGCCAGTTTGCAAACTTAATTGTCACACCTCATAATACCTTTTAAAGCCCTGACAATCAATTTTAGCAACTTTTACTTCATAAAGGACTGAAAGCTAATGCAAGCCATTCAACAACTGAAAATAATTTTGGCTAATGTGCTAAGCATGCCGCTGCTCTGTTTTTACACGCTGCAGTTATTTAGCTGCATAGAATCTTCCTTCATTATCTCTACATACTGTGGCTTTTGAAATGGAAGAACTCATGGCTTGTCATTTCTAGTGTAAAAATCAAATGAGTTGAGTCCTATTTCTCTCCATTTTCTCTTTTCTTTCTTTCTATTTTTTTTTTGTAGAGACAGAGTTTCACTTTATCGCCCTTGGTAGAGTGCTGTGGCGTCACACAGCTCACAGCAACCTCCAACTCCTGGGCTTAGGCGATTCTCCTGCCTCAGCCTCCCGAGTAGCTGGGACTACAGGCGCCCGCCACAACGCCCGGCTATTTTTTTGTTGTTGTTGCAGTTTGGCCGGGGCTGGGTTTGAACCCGCCACCCTCGGTATATGGGGCCGGCGCCCTGCTCACTGAGCCACAGGCGCCGCCCTCTCTTTTCTTTCTTTTATTTATTCTTAATTCTTATTTATTTTTTTAGAGACAGAGTCTCACTTTGTTGCCCTTGGTAGAGTGCTGTGGGGTCACAGCTCACAGCAACCTCCAGCTCTTGGGCTTAGGCAATTCTCTTGCCTCAGCCTCCGGAGTAGCTGGGTCTATAGTCACCCGCCACAACGCCTGACTATTCTTTTGTTGCAGTTTGGCCTGGTCCGGGTTCTAACCTGCCACCTTCAGTATATGGGGCTGGTGCCCTACTCACTGAGCCACAGGCGCTGCCTTCTTTCATTTATTTTTTTAAACCACAGTCTGTAATCAAGACATACCCTCTTAGTGGTGGATCAAAAGAAAAAAAAAAAGACACGCTCTCTCTATGTATCCTTTCCATACAACTGAGAATGTTAATCAAGGTCTTAGATCTTAGGCGAAGAAATACTTCGTCCACCGTAGCTCAGTGAGTACAGCGCCAGCCACATACACCAAGGTTGGTGGGTTCGAGCCCAGCCCAGGTCTGCTAAACCACAATGATAACTGCAACTGAAAAATAGCCGGGCATTGTGGTGGGCACCTATAGTCCCAGCTACTTGGGAGGCTGAGGCAAGAGGATTGCTTAAGCCCAAGAGTTGGAAGTTGCTGTGAGCTATGAGCCATGGCACTCTACCCAGGGCGACAGCTTGAGACTCTGTCTCAAAAATAAATAAATAAATAAAATAAAAAATAAATAAAATTTGTCCATTGAAAATTATTAATATTAATCCATGATTAGGCCAGGCACAGTGGCTCCTGCGTGTAATCCCAGCACTCTGGGTGGCCAAGGTAGGTGGATGGCTGAAGCTCGGGAGTTTGACAATAGCCTGAGCAAGAGTGAGACTCTGTCTCTATTCAAAATAGAAAACCTACCTAGGCATTATGGTGGGCACTCTTGGCTACCTGGGAGGCTGAGGCAGGAGGATCGCTTGAGCCCAAGAGTTTGAGGTTGCTGTGAGCTATGATGATGCCACGTGGCACTCTACCCAGGGTGACAGAGTGAAACTCTGTCTCCAAAAAAATAACGATAAATAAATAAATAAATAATCCATGTTTAAACTCACATTGAGACCAACTGTTTAATAATGGACATTATTGACAAGACTTAAAGATTTTGGGAAATATTTCAGATAAAGATGTGATTTATAGCTGTAAAGCAGATGAAAGGTAAGTTTTAATTTTTATTTTGAAATTACTGTAGAATCAAAACTTAGCCTAAAGCAACAGGGCTCTGTCTGTGTGAAGAAAGTTTTTTTTTCCTTCTCCTAGTTTACTACTTCTTGCCCTTTGATCATATTTTTAGTTGTGCCTTTAGAAACATCTAGATAAGCATTAATTATGACCCACGTTATTGAGAACAAAGTGCTCTGAATTGAGGTAATTATTTTGGCATGTTCCAGAATGAGTTTGCTGCAGGGTTGATTGTTCTTCAGAATGATCCCTTTAATTCCATTTCATAGGATTATTGAACATGGGGAAAGAGGAGGCCTCTCTTGAGGAAGTACTGACCTATCTCAATGAAATCTACTGCGGGCAGATCTCCATTGAAACTGCCCAACTTCAGAGCCAGGAGGAGAAAGACTGGTTTGCCAAGAGGTTTGAAGAATTGAAAAAGGAGACATTTTCTACAGAGGAACGAAAATATCTCTCCAAGCTAATGCTAGAATCTCAGGTACAAAAGCTGCCTCTATCATCAGTGGCATACATCAGCTTATTTCCTATGAAGATGTATAAGTATTAAAGAGATGGAATTAAGCCATAACTCCGAATTTATTCCTCCCTCTCCATTGCCTCGGCACAACAGACAATAGCACACACAACACTTTATTCTAAATAAAAAAAAAAAAAAAAGATTGCCAAGCAATCAAGCCATTGGTTTTCCTCCGAGTCAAAATACTTACGTATTTGTCTGCTCATTCTTTCTCTTAAGGTCTTATTTCTTAGGCTGGATATGATGGCTCAGACCTGTAGTCCTAGCACTCTGGGAGGCCAAGGTGGGAGGATCCCTGGAGCTCAGGAGTTCTATATCAGCCTGAGCAAGAGCAAGACCCGGTCTCTACTGAAAATAGAAAAACTAACCTGGCATCATGGTGGGTACCTATAGTCCCAGCTACACAGGAGGCGGAGGCAGGAAGATCCCTTGATCCATGGAGTTCAAGATTGCTGTAAGCTAGGCTGATACAATAGCACTCTAACCTGGGGCAACAGAATGAGACTGCAAAAAAAAAAAAATCTTATTTCTTAAGAACTTACCTGAAACAATCGAAAGATTATACATGAGAGAGGCTCTTTTTTTTTTTTTGGCCGGGGTTGGGTTTGAACCCGCCACCTCCGGCATATGGGGGCGCTTTACTCCTTTGAGCCATAGGCGCCACCCCGAGAGAGGCTCTTGATACAAAAAAAAATTTTTTTGGCAACAGAGTCTCAATCTGTTTCCCAGGCTGGAGTGCAGTGGAGTCCTCATAACTCACAGTAACCTGGAATGTCTGGGCTCAAAGTGATCCTCCTACCTCAGCCTCCCAAGTAGCTGGGACTATAGGTAACCACCACCAGGACTGGCTAATTTTTCTATTTTTTTTTTTAGAGACAAGGGTCTCATTCTTGCTTGGGCTGGTCTTGAACTCCTGGCCTTAAGCAGTCTTCCTGCCTGGGTCTCCCAGTGTTTTAGGATTACAGGTGTTGAGCTACTATGCCTGGCCTTGATCCAAATTAATGGAACTGAATCTCCATCAGAGCTATGATCAGGACTCAGGCACGTCAAGATGACCAGAAACCTGTTCCTAACAGTTTGGATGGTTGGACAATTTGCAGCCCTGATGGAATAGCACTGTAGAGGCCCCCGATCAAACTGAGGCAGTGGGAGAGGCCTCTCATGTAGAAAAACACACATTCTGGATCAGCACCTGTAGCTCAGCGGCTAGGGCGCCAGCCACATACACTGGAGCTGGCGAGTTCGAACCTAGCCTGGGCCGCCTGCCAAACAACAACGACAATTACAACAACAACAAAAAAATAGCTGGGTGTTGTGGCAGGTGCCTACATAGTGCTAGCTGCTTGGGAGTTTTAGGCAAGAGAATTGCTTAAGCCCAAGAGTTTGAGGTTGCTGTGAGCTGTGATGTCACAGCACTCTACTGAAAGTGACATAGTGAGACTCTGTCTCAAACAAAACAAAAATAACACCTGTTCTAAGGGATTCCCTTGGGGCAACTTCTTCCACCCCTCAGCTTGTTCTCTCTGCAGCCCCTCCTGCAGTCTGAGGTCTCTAGAGAGAACTTTCCTGCCATGTTCTGTGTTACTCACATGTCTGTGGGATGTGCAGAAAGGGACACAGTTGTGGCCGTAGGAGCGGTGTGGGGTCTTCTCTCCCACACGTCTGCCTTTCCCTGGAGTAGCTGGCTACCTTCCTACAGCTCACATATCTGATGTCACGTTCCATAGGAATTTGACCACTTTTTGGCCACCAAGTTCGCCACAGTGAAGCGATACGGAGGTGAAGGGGCTGAAAGCATGATGGGCTTTTTCCACGAGCTGCTGAAGATGTCAGCCTACGCTGGGATCACCGATGTCATCATTGGGATGCCCCACAGAGGGAGGCTGAATCTGTTGACAGGCCTTCTGCAGTTCCCTCCAGAGGTAGGTTTGCTTTCTGTGTTTGTCGCCAGTGCTACATAATTGACTGTGACAGAATCATTTTAGAAAACCAACGAAGCATTCAGGTAGTTGATATAGGAGATTGCTTAACTGATAGAACTTAATCAGGCAGAATTGGTATTCAGGTTGATTTATATATATATATTTGTTGCTTAAGTGATCCTCCTGCTTTAGCTTCCCAAGTAGTTGGGACCACAGGCATGCACCACCATGCCTGACTAATTTGTTTTTTTTTTTTTGCAGTTTTTGGCTGGGGCCGGGTTTGAACCCGCCACCACCCATATGCGGGGCCAGCGCCCTACTCCTTGAGCCACAGGTACTACCCTAATTTTGTTATTTTTGTAGAGCAGTGTTTCTTTTCTTTTCTTTTTTTTTTTTTTTTTGAGACAGTTTTATTCTGTCATCCTTGGTAGAGTGCCAGCGTCACAGCTCATAGCAACATCAAACTCTTAGGCTTAAGCAATCCTCTTGCCTCAGCCTTTGCAGTAGCTGGGACTACAGGTGCCTGCCACAGCACCTATTTTTTCCTTTTTTTAGTAGAAATTGGAGTCTTGAAAAAAAAGCTACTTCATTCTGTTTAAAAATAAAATAAAATAAAGAAAGAAATGGAGACTTGCTGTTGCTCAGGCTGGTCTCAAACTCCTGAGCTCAGGCAGTCTACCTGCCTTGGCCTCCCACAGTGCTATAGGGACTATAGGCATGAGCCCTGTGCCCAGAATGAAAGGATTGACCTGTGGAGGCATATACTTAAATACATGCAGGAATTCTTAGACTGAACATTGCATTCCTAACATCTCCCAGGCCAAAAAATACTCCAAGATGCAGAAATGACCGTGAATTATTATGCTTGTGAGAAACACACATGTGCCTCCGCTGTCTGTTCCTGTTTGGGGACAAGTCAGTAAGAAGCAGTTGCAAACTGGAGAAACTTTCGGTTCATTCCTTCAAACAATGTGGGCAATTTAGATGTTTTTGGGAAATAACTCAGTTCAAGACCAAGCTTTGTTATTTACTGGCTGAGGGCCTTTAACCATTTACCTAACTTCTTTTTTTGGTTTGTTTGTTTAAATTCTGTTTGTTTTCAAAATGGCAAATAACATGTATCACCCAGAAGAGTACAAAAATGGCATGCAGAAGATAACGTTTTGAGGAATCTTTTGAAAGTTAGACGGGTAGATCTGACTTGAGTTAAGCAGTGTACTTCACTCCTGTCCAAATGGGATGACAGCCTATCCTGTTACTTTCCTCTCTACCTCTTATGACATTAATGCCAAGTTCTCTTTGGAAAGTACAATCTAACCGGTGGATCTTTACAGTGTTTCATGACCACCCTGTTTGTCTTACCTTAAAGCAGTTACAAGCCTGTGCCTATCTTTAAATACCACTTAGTTGTAATAGTTATGAAAGCGTTGGTGTGGAGGTTCTTTTATTGTATGATTTAAACTAATCACGTCTTCTTCCCTGGTCTCCACTGTGGTAAGAGACATTTTTTCCTTGTGTGTTTTTTCATCATAGCTAATGTTCCGTAAAATGCAAGGCTTAAGTGAGTTTCCAGAGACTCTCTCAGTGACCGGAGATGTCCTGTCTCACCTGACCTCCTCTGTGGACCTGGACTTCGGTGCACACCATCCCGTCCACGTGACAATGCTGCCTAATCCGTCGCATCTGGAAGCTGTCAACCCAGTGGCCGTGGGGAAAACTCGTGGCAGGCAACAGTCGCGACAAGATGGGGACTACTCTCCAGACAGCTCAGCTCGGCCCGGGGACAAAGTCATTTGTTTACAGGTACTTGGGGCTTTAGGAAGTAAGGTCAGAGGTTGGGAAAATGACAGAAAGAACATCTGGGTTTGTAGGACTAAGAGGAGATTATAGATGTTCAAGGGCAAACTGAGATGACCTTTTGTGAAAAGAAGATTCTGGGCTCATTTTAAAAATTAATGGCAGATACAAGGTTGACGTTAGCCTGCGGTTTCCACTGCATTTTTCCTTTCTCAAGTTGTGAATTAACTGAGGGGTATTGGCTGGCACACCTGCTAATTCTCAGAGGACAGATGTTATTACTTCTCTGAAATTACAGGCCAGTAGGAAACTGTGGTGTCTGTGTAACTAACAAGGCTACAGGAGTGGGGTTTGACTTCATTTGCTTGTTTGTTTTAAAATGAAGGCCTTTGGCATTAAGGCGAACAACGTAAATTATTAGTGTGGCTCTATTTTCATCTATCCCTGCCCCCCAATTTTTGGTAACCCAAGAAGAGATTTGAGCTGTGGGTCACATTTTCTTCTAAGAGTATTCATTTAAATACCAACTTTCAACTACTGGGGGATAATTAATCCAGATGTCAGCAATGGAGTCTTCAAACTCCATAAGGGGTAGGGATATATATATAATGTTATATATACATATATATTTATATGTATAATAGACAAACACACACATATATGATTTTTTTTTTTTTTTTTTTTTTTTTAGCTGGCCAGAGTGGGTTCAAACCCGCGACCCTTGGTATATGGGACCAGCGCCCTACCCACTAAGCCACAGGCACCACCCACACACATATATATATATAGCAGTAGAATATTCTGCTAAGTATACAGATAGCCACATTATCCTATTCATGGTAATTTTTCTTTTTTTTTTTTTTTTGGCTGGGACTAGGTTTGAACCTGCCACCTCCAGCATATGGGACTGGCGCCCTACTCCTTGAGCCACAGGCGCCGCCCTCATGGTAATTTTTCATGGGCCAGAAACTTGTAGCAAATAAACTAGGGGTAGGCAGAATTGGATTTGATTATGACATGGTATTTCTGAATAGAAATCTGCAAATCATTAGCCATTCCTTTACCAGTCACTTAATTCATACCACTTTAAACTATTTCAGTCATTCACCAAGTACACTGCGCTGACCTTAAGACCAACTTCTGAAGAAAGAGGTGAAAATGACATTTTCTTTAAAATGATGAGAAACTGCCCTCCTTTGTCCACTTTTTTTTTTAGAGACAACACTTTGTCACCCTCAGTAGAGTGCTGTGCTGTCACAGCTCACAACAACCTCCAGCTCATGGGCTTAGGAGATTCTCTTGCCTCAGCCTCCCAAGTAGCTGGGACTATAGGCACCCACCACAATGCCCGGCTATTTTTTTTTTTTTTTTTTTTGAGACAGAGCCTCAAGCTGTCACACTGGGTAGAGTGCTATGGCATCACAGCTCACAGCAACCTCCAACTCCTGGGCTCAAGCAATTCTCCTGCCTCCACTTCCCAAGTAGCTGGGACTACAGGCACCCGCCACAATGCCTGGTTATTTTTTGGTTACAGCCGTCATTGTTGTTTGGCAGGCCTGGGCTCCATTCAAACCCGCCAGCTCAGGTGTATGTGGCTGGCGCCTTAGCTGCTTGAGCCACAGGTGCTGAGCTGGCTATTTTTTTTTTTTTTTTTTGGTTGCAGTTTGGCCAGGGTCGGGTTCGAACCTGCCACCCTCCATATATGGGGCCGGCACCCTACTCACAGAGCCACAGGTGCCACCCTCCTTTGTCCACTTTTGTCCCGCTCTGTCTGGACACGTCTTGCCTTGCTTGAGTACACAATTGTGATTTCTTTCGGGGACCTGGAATTTGGAGGCCATTTGCTCGGTGGGTGAGGTTTTGGACACTACTTTTTCTGCCCCCCTTCTGTTTATCTCAGTTGTGATCTGTTGTGTGGGCCAAGCCCTCCCCACACTTCTGGGTGACTGGCTCCCCTTCCCCCAGCATTTGTTGTGTTAAAGGAACTTTCTTTCCACAAAGCTTTATCAGCACAGTGGTCTCTTTTGATTCAAGAAGGAAAATAACATCAGCTTGTGACACATGCATGCTTTAGTGTAGTGGTTCTCAACCTGTGGGTCGCGACCCCTTTGAGGGTCGAACGACCCTTTCACAGGGGTCACCTAAGACCATCCTGAATATCAGATATTTACATTACAATTCATAACAGTAGCAAAATTATAGTTATGAAGTAGCAACGAAAATAATTTTATGGTTGGGAGTCACCACAACATGAGGAACTGTGATACAGTGGTGGCATTAGAAGGTTGAGAACCACTGCTTTAGTGTCAAGAATCCTAAGATTGTGGGCAGCGTCTGTGGCTCAAAGGGGTAAGGCGCTGGTCCCATATGCCAGAAGTGGTGGGTTCAAACCCAGCACTGGCCAAAAATAAAAAAAATAAAAAGAACAACACAACAACAACAAAAACAAAAAAAAGAACCCTAAGATTGTGATAAAACCATGCAAGTTATAAACAAATGTCTCCAATGTAAACAAATCCTAATGTCTCTGCTGCCTCTGCTATAGCACTTTTCTGGAAGAGGCCAACATCTCCTTTCCTTGTTGTACTGATCTCCTTTACATCATTACCCCTCAAGAAATCTCAGAGCAAGGAGACCATAGAGCAAGGAGTGTTCAGATGTCAGGAACCCCTTGACCTTGTGTGTGCTGAGCACTGGACTTTGCGGCGTAACGTAACATAGAAAACACAAGGGCTCTGGAAAGCAGAAGACCTAGGTTCACACCGTGACTTTGCTATCTCGGCATGCTTGGCCCTGTTAGTGAGGTTCTCTGAGCCTCATAGGTGAAATGGGGATATGTCAGACTCCTTACAGTGTTGTGAGGATTAAACACGAATATGTGTGTATAAGTTTCCTGATCCAGGTGAAAGACTTGGAGGAATGGGGAAATGAGTGGGAAAAATGGATACATCATAGAAAGTCTAGCCCAAGCCACGTGAACTCTACTCATTCTGAACCTTGATGTCCTCATTTGTGAAAAAAACAGTAGTTCAGATGTCTTAACGTCATCTGACTCTCCCACTTGGTTGTTGGGTGGATTAATGGAAATAATGCAAGGTACACCATCAGTAGGTGTCGGTGCTCCAGAATGGCAGTCGCACCTGTAAGCCGGGTAGGTGTAGACTGGAAATTTCCCTTAGGTAGAAGAGTGCTTCCTTTCTTAAGCCAGAGTACTCTACTTATATAAGAACGATATTTTTCAGGATATTTTATGTTATTTTTTTTTTTGAGACAGAGTCTTACTCTGTTGTCCTCGGTAGAGTGCCCTGGCATCACAGCTCACAGCAACCTCAAACTCTTGGGCCTGAGCAATTCTCTTGTCTCAGCCTCCAAAGTAGCTGGGACTACAGGCGCCTGCCACAACACCTGGCTAATTTTAGAGATGGGGTCTTGATCTTGCTCAGGCTGGTCTCAAACTCCTGAGCTCAGGCAATCCACCTGCCTGAGCCTCCCAGAGTGCTAGGATTACAGGTGTGACTCACCCCACCCAGCCTCAGGACATTTTCAATAGCATTAATAAAATCTACTTGCAAATATTCTTTCTTCATTTTTATTTATTTCTTCTTGTTCTCTGAGCTTATCAGATCATTTTAGTTAAGTGTTTTATGTTTTGGCTTTTTATGATAATAGCCTGTTTTTTTTTGAGACAGAGTTTCACTCTGTCACCCTGGGTAGAGCGCTGTGACTTCATGGCTCACAGCAACCTCAAACTCTTGGCCTCAAGCAATCCTCTTGCCTCAGTCTCCCAAGTGGCTGGGACTATGGGCACCCGCCACAACACCCCGCTAATTTTTCTATTTTTAGTAGAGATGGAGTCTCACTCTTCCTTGCTCAGGCTGGTCTTAAACTCCTGAACTCAGGCAACCTACTGCCTCAGCCCCCCAGTGTGCTAGAATTACAGGCATGAGCCTTTCAATGTGAAGCCAGTAGAGCTCATATTTTTTTCCTTTTTTTTTTTTTTTTTTGTAGAGACAGAGTGTCACTGTACTGCCCTCGGGTAGAGTGTTGTGGCGTCACACGGCTCACGGCAACCTCCAACTCTTGGGCTTACGTGATTCTCCTGCCTCAGCCTCCCCAGCAGCTGGGACTATAGGCGCCCGCCACAACGCCTGGCTATTTTTTTTGTTAAAGTTTGTCTGGGGCTGGGTTTGAACCCGCCACCCTTGGCATATGGGGCTGGCGCCCTACTCACTGAACCATAGGCACCGCCCTCTCATACTTTTTTCTAAGATCTTCTAAGGTCACAATTCCTTTACTGTTTGCTTTAAACTTAAAAATGATTTTCCTCTCAGGGCAGTGGTGCTTACCTGTAATCTTAGCTACTTGGGAGGTTAAGGTGGGAGGAGTGCTTGAGTCCAGGAGTTTGAGGCCAACCTGGGCAACACAGTGAGACCCCATCTCTGTTTGTGTTTGATTGTTAAGACAGAGTCTCACTCTGTTGCCTAGGCTCGAGTGCGGTGGCATCATCATAGCTCTTTGAAACCTCAATGCTGTAGGCTCAAGCCATCCTCCTGCCTCAGCTTCCCTGGTGGATGCTACCATACCCAGCTAATTTTATTATTTATTTGTAGACATGAGGTCTGGTTCTTGCTCAGGTTGGTCTTGAATTCCTGAGCTCAAGTGCTCCTCCCATCTCAGCCTCCCACACCCTCGGATTACAGGTGTGAGGCACTGCACATGGCCTTGTGAGAGCCTGTCTCTAACAAAAAAATTTTTTTGTTCTCTACCACCTAATCTGCCAGGTATGGTAATACAATGACTTTGAATGTTCTAGAAGGATAGCATATATATTCTTCCATGATAACGTTTTTCTTTTCTGCAAATCCTCTTTCTGCTTGTACATGAGATACTTTTCTCCCACACCTCATCACGTCACATTCCTGTATGTTCACAGTGGTGGCAAAGATTAGGGGACGTGAGCCACACGGTCTCTCTCCAGGAGGTGAGATGAGAGGAAGAGTCCAAGACTGTGCTGTGTTCCTTGCGCCTCACAGGCTGTCCTCTGGCAAGATTTCCTACAGCTGATTTCTCTTTACATCCAACAGCCCTGCCTTTATGGTGCCCCCAGAATGTTTGCTTCCGTGATGACACGATGTAGAAGGAACAGGTTCCCTGACAGCGGCTGCAACAGGAAAAGGACTGACTGAGCATCTTTGTAAAAGGGGAAAGATGGACACAATCTGAAGAGAAACCAGGGTTGACTGAGCATCTTTGAAAGGTGCTTTGGAGATCAGCCTGACCATTCTAGGAATCTGTGACCCGCATGTTTTTAGGAGGGCAGTGGAGAAGTAACAGGGTGGTTTCTATTCCTACTAGTATGTGAAAGTGGTTGATCCCAGT
The DNA here is from genome assembly GCF_027406575.1 of Nycticebus coucang. Lineage (NCBI taxonomy): Eukaryota > Metazoa > Chordata > Mammalia > Primates > Lorisidae > Nycticebus > Nycticebus coucang. Next base: position 60,301,692 of record NC_069799.1, on the reverse strand, counting down.
ACGAAAGAAAATCTACGTTTTTTATTCCTTATCTTCCTTTTCTTTTTTCTCTCCCCATGATTTAGGTTCATGGTGACGCTTCTTTCTGTGGACAAGGGATTGTTCCAGAAACATTCACGCTGTCTAACCTACCACATTTTAGAATTGGTGGGAGTGTCCATCTAATTGTCAACAATCAGCTGGGTTACACCACCCCAGCCGAGAGAGGGAGATCTTCTTTATACTGCAGTGACATTGGTGAGTAGCACAGGGGAGGTGACGTCTGTCCACTGCAGTGACATTGGTGAGTAGCACAGGGGAGGTGACGTCTGTCCACTGCAGTGACATTGGTGAGTAGCGCAGGGGAGGTGACGTCTGTCCACTGCAGTAATGTGGGTGTGTGGCACGGGGAGGTGACGTCTGTCCACTGCAGTGACACTGGTGAGTAGCACAGGGGAGGTGATGTCTGTCCACTGCAGTGACATTGGTGAGTAGCACAGGGGAGGTGATGTCCGTCCACTGCAGTGACATTGGTGAGTAGCACAGGGGAGGTGACATCTGTCCACTGCAGTGATGTGGCTGTGTGGCACAGGGGAGGTGATATCTCCATCCACTACAGTGATGTTGGTGTATGGCATAGGGAGGTGACATGTCTCCACTGTGGTGGTGTTGGTGTGTGGGACAGAGAGATGTCATTGGGTCAGACAAGGTATTTGTAGAGAAACTTCTATCTAGTTCAGTCAGCACAATGAGCCTCTCTGGTTACTCACTGGTTTTATTTTATTTATTTATTTATTTAGAGACAGAGTCTCACTATGTTGCCCTGGGTAGGGTGCTGTGGCGTCACAGTTCACAGCAACCTCCAACTCTTGGGCTTAAGTGATTCTCTTGCCTCAGACTCCCACGAAGCTGGGACTACAGGCACCTACCACAGTGCCCGGCTATTTTTTGTTGCAGTTGTTGGTGTTTAGCAGGCTTGGGCTGGGTTCAAACCCAGCCACCTTGGTGTATGTGGCTAGCACCCTTACCCACTGAGTTACGGGTGCCACCTGGTTATCTTTTTTTAATTTGCGACAGATTGTACTCTCCACCCCAGGCTGGCGTGCAGTGGTGTCATCATAGGTCACAGCAGCCTCAAACTCCTGGACTCACGTGATCCACAGGAGGCTAAGAGATCCTCGTGTCTCAGCTTCCCAAGTAGCTGGGACTATAGCTCCCTGTCAGTATGCCCAGCTGATTTTTAAAAAAAAATTTGTAGTGTCACGGTCTCACTATGCTGCCCAGGCTGGTCTTTAACTCTTGCCTCAAGTGATCCTCCCACCTTGGCCTCCCAAAGTGCTAGGATTAGAGGTGTCAGCCGCCATGCCCAACTGCATTTTAAATTTTGGATCAGACATGTTCAGTAAGTCACCAACAGTGATGCCCAATGAACATTCCTTTCCAAGGTTATCCTTAAATCCATGGAAATAAGACAAGCACGGAACTGAGAGTGAATCACCTTCAATTGTTTAAGTAACCGGATGAATGATCTGGTGAAAGTCAGAAAGCAAGGCAGTTAGGGCAACACTGGAGTCCTTGTCTTCAGGGTGTTCAAATTTGGGGTGCCCAAGGTCTTGGTCAAAACAGATAGGTTCAGTCACCAAATCTGGTGAAATAGTCTAGTGAGGACTAGGCTGAGAAGATTCAAAGTCAACGTGTTTTAATCTATGAAATTGGCAGTCGTAGGAGAAAGGGTGGGCTTTCATTGCCGTTTCACAGAATTCTAAAAACTTTTAGGTGGTGGGAACTGTTCTGTTTTTACACTCAGAGCCTGGCCTGGGTGCCTTTCAGAGTTATCTGTGTTAATTCTTGGTGATTAGCCTGATAGAGATATTGAAGGTCCATTTCAGAACTTCTCTTTGGAGAAAATTTATCTTTTTTTAGGATGCATCCTTTAATGATGTTTTTATATCAAGAAGAAAGATAATAGTAATAATAACAATAACAAAATAAATATCAACTGTTATGTACAGGCAATGTACGTAACAGTGTTAAGCATTAGTACTTTATATACATTAACTCATTTAAGCTCTACAACATTTCTAAGAAGTAGTTTTAGAGATGAGTAGGCTGAGATCATGACCTCATCAAAGTCACACAGTATGTCATGGAGCTGGAACTTGCTGGCTGGACCGCAAAGTTTGGGTTCTAACCAACCAGCCAATCTCCCTGCAGGAACTAGGCTCTCTTCCCATACAGGCGGCAAGACTTCGGGAGAGCTAATATGGTTCTGGGTTAATTGTCCGCCTTCCCCTTGGTCTTCCCTGCTTAGGGAAGCTTGTGGGCAGTGCCATCATCCACGTCAATGGAGACAACCCAGAGGAAGTGGTCCGTGCCACACGGCTGGCTTTTGAATACCAGCGCCGATTCCGGAAGGATGTCATTGTTGACTTGTTCTGCTACAGGCAGTGGGGCCACAATGAGCTGGACGAGCCTTTCTTCACCAACCCCGTCATGTACAAAATCATCAGGTACAATTACACACTTTCCTTTGACACAGCCTCTCCTTCCAGGGTGCCTGCATTATTAGTTTTAATACACTCTCAGGTAGGATGCCCAACCTTCTCAGTTTGCCCTGGATATGAAACTTTCAATGCCGTCATAAGACTGGGACCATCCTGAGAGAGTCACCCCACATTCTTCACACTCTACATGTTTCCTCTTGACATAGAGAAGGGCAAGTTGACGGCTCAGCAGATGGGAAGACAGCAGGAGGAAGACTTGGGCGCAGCCTTGCCCCGAACTACTTAGCATGGTGTTGGCAGGATCAGAAATAGAACCTGCGTTGTTCACTTCCACAGATCAAAGACGTGGACCTGCTTTGCACCTTGGCTGGAGAAGACACAGGGATTTTTAACAAATGTTCTAAACTGCGCTATCCAGTATGGGAGCCACTAGCCATAAGTGGCTATTGAGCCACTGAAATGCACTGGTCCTGATTGATGTGCTGTAAGGGTGACATCACACCAGATTCCAACAACTTAGCGTGTAAAATATAAACCTGATATATCGCAATAATTTTTATATTGATGAGGTATTGAAATGACAGTATTTTGGATATATTGACATAAATCTATTATTGAAATTAATTCCACCTTTTTCTTTTTACACTTTCTAATGTGACTGCCAGAGATGTTTTCAATGACACACGTGGCTTGCATTTTATTTCTGTCGGACAGCACTGATTAAGAAGGTTGAGGTGGGCGGCGCCTGTGGCTCAGTGAGTAGGGCGCCGGCCCCATATGCCGAGGGTGGCGGGTTCAAACCCAGCCCCGGCCAAACTGCAACAAAAAAATAGCCAGGTGCTGTGGCAGGCGCCTGTAGTCCCAGCTACTCGGGAGGCTGAGGCAAGAGAATAGCTTAAGCCCAGGAGCTGGAGGTTGCTGTGAGCTGTGTGATGCCACGGCACTCTACCAAGGGGCATAAAGTGAGACTCTGTCTCTACAAAAAAAAAATAAAAAAAGAAGGTTGAGGTGACACTGTAGGAACGCATTGCTTTGCAATTTCTTTTCTAGACACAAGAAGGTAAAATAGATGCCCTCCTTCATTTTCTCATGGATAAATGAAAGCAGAGGGATAAACTTGAGGGCATTTTACGGCTTTTCTGGTCTAAGACAGCAGAGAGAGTGCTGTTCTAGGAAGAAATAATCTATGTCCTCCGCTTAGCTCTGAATTTAGACTGAATGAGTCAGTGAGGCTCAGGGCCCCATTTAAAAAAAAATCTCCTGCTTACCACTCCTTTTTCTCAGGATTAACTACAATAATATATGAGAACAGACTTTATCATTTAAAGTATATGAATGTAGAATGGTATTGTTAGTTCAAGGATGATTAAAGCAACCTGAAACAGATGACAGTAACTTTGAGTTGCATACTTTATTGAAATAAAGTAGGTGCTGATTACGTGGACAGTGTGCAAAAGTCCTGGCAATGACTGTTGTTCTTAGAAAAATATTATTGATTATTTCCACCTGGATGTAGATAAAAGCTTATAAATATAAATTTGTTTTCTCTTGCTTGCCTGGAACAGGTTGTTAACTTGTGAGTACCTTTATTAATATGTGTAATTGCTCATTATTTATTTATTTGTTTGTTTATTAACATATTTATTTATTTTAATGTCAGTCACTTCAGAATATTTGTTTTATTGACTTATTGAGGTAGGAGTCACATAATGTAAAATTGGCTATTTTAAAGTGCACAGCTTGGGGCAGGCATGGTGGCTCACGCCTGTAATCCTAGCACTTGTGGAGGCTGAGGTGGGTGGATCACCTGAGCTTACAAGTTCAAAACCAGCCTGAGCTAGAGTGAAACCCTATTTCTAAAAATAGCTAGGCAACAATTCATAATTGCTAAATCATGGAAGAAGCCCAAGTGCCCATCAACCCACGAATGGATTAATAAATTGTGGTATATGTACACCATGGAATATTATGCAGCCTTAAAGAAAGGTGGAGACTTTACCTCTTTCATGTTTACATGGATGGAGCTGGAACATATTCTTCTTAGCAGAGTATCTCAAGAATGGAAGAAAAAGTATCCAATGTACTCAGGCCTACTATGAAACTAATTTATAGCTTTCATATGAAAGCTATAACCCAATTATAGCCTAAGAATATGGGGAAAGGGAGGGGAGGGGAGGGGGGACGATGGGTGAAGGGAGGGTAATTGGTGGGACCACACCTATGGTGCATCTTATGAGGGTACATGTGAAACTTAATAAATGTAGAATATAAATGTTTTAACACAATAACTATGAAAAAGCCAGAAAGGCTAAGTTAACCAGTGTGATGAAAATATTTCAAATTGTATATAAAACCAGCGCATGGTACCCCATGACTGCATTAATGTACACAGCTATGATTTAATTAAAACAAAAAAACTTAAAGAGAAAAATAGCTGGGCAAAGTGGCAGGCAGCTGTCATCCCAGCTACTCAGGAGACTGAGACAAGAGAATCACTTGAGCCCAAGAGTTTGAGGTTGCTGTGAGCTGTGATGTCACAGCACTCTACCGAGGGTGACAAAGTAAAACTCTGTCTCAAAAAAAAAAAAAAGAAGCTCTCTCTCTCCCCTCCTCTCTCTCCTCTGTCTCTCTAGGTCTCTCCTCTCTCTCTCCCCATCTCTCCCCCCTTCTTTCCTCTCTCTCTCTTTTCACCCCCCTCTCTCTCTTCTTTTCTCTCCTCCTTGGTGCTGCTCTACAGCATCCCTCCCTCGCCAATAAAAACCTTTCATACAAGCAAAAAAAAAAAAAAAAAAAAAAAAAGAAAAGAAAAGAAAGTGCACGATTCGGTGGTGTTTATTACATTCACCATGCATTGTGACTGCCACTTCTGTCCAGTTCCAGAACATTTCCTGAATGCCCGTTTATGGTGATGACATTCTATGATGGCTTTGACAATGACTATCTCTGTCTCTCTTGGATTTTTACAGATCAAATTGATGTTTTGTTTTTTTGCCATTTTTCTTGGACAGAACCCGAAAGAGCATCCCAGACACCTATGCAGAGCACCTTATTGCCAGTGGACTCATGGCCCAGGAGGAGGTGTCTGAAATAAAATCCTCCTACTATGCCAAGTTAAATAACCACTTAACTGACATGGCCCACTATAGCCCCCCTGCCACTAACCTGAAAGCCCACTGGCAGGGCGTAGTTCAGCCAGAAGCCAGAATCACCACCTGGAACACAGGTGTGCCCCTTGACCTCCTGCGGTTTGTTGGTGGGAAGTCTGTGGAGGTTCCAGAGGAGCTCCAGGTGCACAGTCACCTCCTGAAGACGTACGTTCAGGTGGGAACTTGAAATCACGTGTTGCTGCTTTCCTTTCTTGCTCGCCAGAGGAATCGATGTTGGTTCAGTCTTTTTGGTTGGCTTATTCTTTGGACAAATATTTATTGTGCATCATTAGGCTCTAGGGACTGAGCCTAGCATTATTTGGTACTGACAGCTGATTAATAAATCTCATACACAGATTTTCTCTAATTTTATTTTTCTCCATGTATTTATTTACTTGTGCATATTTAATATCAATGCATGGAATACATGCACGTTGTAAAAAATACACAAAGAGAGGAATGTCTGTTTTGATTTTTCCAATCAGTGAGCAAAAAACACTTCTTTCAGGTGGCTTAAATAAAAGAAATAAAAAAGCAACACACGTAACCCAAAGGTTCCCACTTAGACCCTTAAACATGCTAAGGTTTTACATACTGTCTTAGGTTAGCTATGGGATGACAAGTGTGCCGGTTTGCCTGGGACTGGGGACTTTCAGTGCTAAAGTCAGGAGAGCAGAGAGTGAAAGGTTTTAATCTTTTTTTTTTTTAAGAGACAGAGTCTCACTTTATTGCCCTCGGTAGAGTGCCGTGGCATCACAGCTCATAGCAACCTCCAACTCCTGGGCTTAGGTGATTCTCTTGCCTCAGCATCCCAAGTGCAGGGACTACAGGTGCCCGCCACAACGCCCGGCTATATTTTGTTGCAGTTTGGCCGGGGCTGGGTTTGAACCCACCACCCTTGGTGTGTGGGGCTGGTGCCCTACCCACTGAGCCATAGGCGCCACCCCCGGGTTTTCATCTTTCTTAAGCTTTTTTTTTTTTTTTCATTAAGCAGGCCTGGGCAAGGTTCGAACCCACCCCTGGTGTGCAGACAGAGCTGGCACTCTTACCACTGAGCTACAGCGTGCAGCTCTCATCTTCCTTAAGCTTGAAGGAACTTAGGCATCTGCATTATGTTTTTTTTTTTTTTTTTTTGTAGAGACAGAGTCTCACTTTATCGCCCTCGGTAGAGTGCCATGGCATCACACAGCTCACAGCAACTTCCAACTCCTGGGCTTAGGCGATTCTCTTGCCTCAGCCTCCCGAGCAGCTGGGACTACAGGCGCCTGCCACAACACCCGGCTATTTTTTTGTTGCAGTTTTGGCCGGGGCTGGATTTGAACCCACCACCCTTGGCATATGGGGCCGGCGCCCTACCTGCTGAGCCACAGGCACTGCCCCCAGCATCTGCATTATGTTAAAATGCTAACTTTGGTTTTTAAGTGTATGCAATAGGCATAGAGGCTATTACAATAAGCCACATAGTGATCATCCAGCCTTAGAAGTAGGATGTTATAAATACACTCCCCACATACAGTCCCTAATCCCATCTTCTCTGACCCCACAGAGGCGTCCACTAACCCCAAGTGCATGTTTGTTTTGCCTATTTCAGAAGTGTGCGTAATTGCTGTCCTACTCTGACACAGCTGTCTCCCCTCTCTGTTTTTATTCAACATTATGATTTTGATAATTACTATTGTGTTGCATTAAGTTTTTTGAGCTCAATGTGATACCGACTCTTGAAAGTTTCTTTTCTCCTTCCCTTCAACTTTACAGTCTAGAATGGAGAAAGTGATGGAAGGGACAAAGCTGGACTGGGCTACAGCAGAAGCTCTTGCCTTGGGCTCCCTACTGGCTGAAGGTGAGAACTGGCTGTTAGCTGCACGGCTGGTAGAAAAAGCTTTAAATGACATTTGCTACCTGTGACCTTTCTGAATTACAACTGCCTCCTGTTGTTTGCATTGGCTTGAGAGATTCTGAAACATGTTAAATTAGTTTTTTTACCTGCCAGTGTTACTTGATCGTGGTACAAGTCATGTCAACAGCCTTCATCAGAGGAGGGAGTACAAAGCACTTATACTTTGCAAACAAAGGCTCAGTTCTAGATGTACTAGAAAGAGATTTTTTTCTCTAAAAATTGTGGGGCAAGAGATGACTCTCCGTTCTTGCCCTGTCTTGACTTTTGAAAATAGGAGACTCTGTTATGCTAAGGAAAATTCTCAGGATTAAGCTGATGTATAAGAATTCAGAGTTGCTCTGTCTTATTATTAGGTTATTCATGAGAGTCCACTATTTTTTTTTCTTGGTCAAGGTTTTAACGTCCGTCTGAGTGGCCAAGACGTTGGCCGTGGAACTTTCAGCCAAAGGCATGCAATGGTGGTTTGTCAGGAGACCAATGACACCTATCTCCCTCTGAACCACATGGACCCTCATCAGAAGGGGTTTCTAGAGGTAGGACGTTACAGGGGCAGGCACAAAAACTAGGTGGCCATAATTATGGTTCCAGGATTCTTAAAACAGCTAGAAACAGATGTCCAACTTTGGGTTCAATACTTTTTGAAACAAAGGGGTGCTGCTTGGGTAGACAGCGTATGCCTGTAAACTTGGAATGGAAGGAACCACTCAGGGGTAGACCGGAGCCTCCTTAAACTCTGGTGATTTCTGTGTAGTCACGCGACTGTCAAATGGACGGGTATTTCGTCAGTTCAAAATTGACATTATAATATGCACATTGCTGTGATTTGTTCAAAATAGTCAAAGATGTGGATAATAAGCCAACATCTTTTGCCTACTCAAAAAGATAAACACTTGCTTCCCCCAGGTCCCTTTGCTCCCCAAAGTGCAGTAGCTGGTGGTCCCGCGTGCACAGCCGGGCAGTGCGGTGTCCCCGTCTCCAGGCTTTTCTCTCAGAGTCTTCAGGGCTGGGGCCTTTTCCTTTTGTCTATCAGCAGTCAGAGTAGTGCCTAGGACAGGTGTTTACAAACTTGTTGTTTAAGGTAAGTTTAGAGGCATGACATCTTTCCTACTCGAGCGATTTGTTTAGCATATGATCCTGAGTTCACTGTTAACCCCAAACAAGGATCCCTTGCCAAAGGCCATATTCCAGGAACATCACTTAAAGGACACATTTTTTTTTTTTTTTTGAGACAGTCTCACTATGTCACCCTCCGTAGAGTGCTGTGGCATCACAGCTCACAGCAACCTGAAACTCTTGGGCTTAAGCGATTTCTCTTGCTTCAGCCTCCCAAGTAGCTGGGACTACAGGCGCCTGCCACAATGCCCGGCTATTATCTGTTTTTTGTTGTTGTTGTAGTTGTCACTGTTGTTTGGCAGGCCTGAGCGGGGTTCAAACCCTCCAGCCCCAGTGTACGTGGCTGGTGCCCTAGCCGCTGAACTGTAGGTACCGAGCCAGGGGACACATTCTCATCTTCTCTTTAAGTGACTCTAAAATCTACTTCTGGATCAAGTCCGATTGATGAACTAGATCCTGATTATGATTTGCTATTAGCTGTCCATTGTGAATACTGCGATTTTAAAAGTCCTTACTAAATGCCTTGTATCTGTTATGTGGGTGCTGTCAAAGATTTCATTTATTATCTAATACCATGTCCTGCATATGAAGACCTGGGAGAAACTCCTGTGACCTTGGTGTTGAGAGGAGCTGTTGTCTCCCGAGCCTTCACTGCCTGTGTTGGATTTTATTCCTGCCCAGCATTCCCTTATCAATCATGGCTTTTAGGAGGGGAAGGGGGCGGATGGAGGCAGTGAGCCACTCCTTAGGGCACGTCCTCGCCCAGCTCCGTTCTGTGTCTCCATCTTCATCTGTCTTCTTTCCCTCCACTTAAAACGTGCACACCATGATGTACGTTATTTATGTTTCATAAGCCGCCTCGCATGCTTTTTGGAATAAATAAAAACATTTATTTATTTTATTTCAATAAAAACATAGAATCTAGAAAATAAGGTATTTCAGTGTACACAGGAGATGGGGCAACTACATCTGCCTGGCGGAGGCAGGGAGTGCTTGAGAGAAGGAGGCAGATCTGAGCTTAGACGTGAGGGATGTTAGGGGGCGTCTAGTCTAATTAATGTGGGGTGCACACTCTAGATGGACACAAGGCTACATACGGAAGCTATGAGGTGAGAAAACCCTAAAGTAGCTTCACTAGACTGGAGTTTAATCAACCAGTGTGTGCAGATCACCTGGAGAGAGAGACAGAGAGAGGAGGTGCTAGATTCTTTTTAAGCAGCCAGCTCCCATGGGAACTAATAAAGCAAGGATTCCCACCCCACCTACACCCACGGAGAGTGCATTTATCTTTTCAGAAGAGATCTGCCCCCATGGCCCAAATACTTCCCTTTAGCCCCTACCTCCGACACTGGGAATCAGATTTCAACAGGAGGTTTGGAGAGGTCAGACAAACCATATAGCACTCTCCTTTCTGAGACGCATGTGGTGATGGAAGCAAAGCTTCACTCTGCACCCCTCCTCCCTTCAAAGGGTTTGTGCAAACGTGACACTCTGCCCTTACCAGCTCCTGTCCCTCCTCCCTTTGATGGGTTTGTGCAAACGTGACACTCTGCCCTTGCGGGTCCTGTGCCCCTGCTGGCCCCCATCGGGCATTCCCTTGCATGACAGCCTTCGGTTCTCTTCCTGGGCATTAGGTGAGCAACAGCCCGCTGTCAGAAGAGGCCGTCTTGGGATTTGAGTACGGAATGAGCATCGAAAGCCCAAAGCTACTGCCCATCTGGGAGGCTCAGTTTGGTGATTTCTTCAACGGTGCCCAGATCATCTTTGACACATTCATCTCTGGAGGTTGGTATTAGGGTGTGGGAGGGTAAGGGACGCAGGCCGCAGTCTCACCGGGACAGGAGAATGGACAGGGACCACTGCTGCTTATGACACTCCGAGTGCTGTGGGCCCTCCGGGGACTTGGAGATCACCCTGTTCTGTGCTGAGGCCCTGCCGCTATCACGCAGTTTAATGAGGGACTATGCCAAGGAGTCAGCGGGGCCTTGAAGACCAGTTCCCCTCTCTCCAGGCACACCCAAGTGTTGAAGAGCAGTAGCGGCTTACCATCAGAACTTGAAATCTGTGAAGGAAAAGCTAAGTCTCTCCCCAGACCCTCAACTTAATTTTCTGGGGGTATCCACTATTAGGTTTTAAATATGCAGAACCTCTGTAATGTGACCTCCCAAGAGACTGTTACAAACTGGTCAATACAACAAGGAAGTCAACATAAGGAACTAGCCTACTGTACTGATATGCACATGTGGTGCATGTCCAGTCTATGAAAATTAGGTCAACTTAAGGAGTTGGTCAGTGCAGGGAGGTGGTCAGCTGGGCTATGAGGAAGGTGGTGAGAGGCGCCCACTCTTCTACAAACCATGCCTGTGATGAAATCAGAGTGGCACCTGCTGGCTAGGAGGCCGGGCATTCACCTTGCAGTTCGACTTGCTAATGTCCAGGACATGTGCCAGTATAGGTTTTTCACCCAGCAAAGTGGATATTTTCTCCCTAAGGATGGTGTAACAGTGCTAGAAAGTACATGTAAGGAAAACAGTGTTGGGGGCCAGGCAGCAGACAAACACAGTTTCACTGTCTGAGTGGCGTCCACTGTTGCGGCTTCTCAGAGTCCTTACTCCCCAGTCCTACTTTTCCAGGAGAGGCCAAGTGGCTGCTGCAGAGTGGCATCGTTATCCTCCTTCCACACGGCTACGATGGGGCTGGGCCAGACCACTCCTCTTGCCGCATAGAGCGTTTCCTACAGGTATGTCGAACGAGGTTCTCTGGAGTCCGGGAAGCCTTTTCCTGCTTCCCAGATGGTTACCCAGCTCCTGTAGATGGCTGAAAGTCCACCTTATACCGAAGGCCTGGTAGGACTTGAATGGAACCGATTTGAGGCAATGTCAGAGTTTCTTAGAAACATGCTTCAGGTATCACGGTTTAGGGCAGTTAGAGTGATTCCTGGCACAATGATTATACTACCAAAAAGAAAAAAAGGAAGTGGTTCCTAAGTGGACAAGATCCAAGGTTTTTTTTTATTTTGTTTTGAGATAGAGTCTTACTCTGTTGCCCCAGGCTAGAGTGCTGTGGCATCAGCCTAGTATACAGCAATCTCAAACTTCTGAGCTCAAATGATCCTCCTGCCTGAGCCTCCAGAGTAGGTGGAACTATAGGAACCCACCACAATGGCTTGGCTAATTTTTTCTGTTTTTAGTAGAGATGGATTCTCTCTCTTGTTCCTCCTGTTCCCAAACTCCTCAGCTCTTAAGACCCTCTGCCTCCCAGAGTGCTAGGATTATAGGCATGAGGCATGGTGTCTGGCCAGGAAACTTTAAATAAAGAGAGATGCGGACACGGGGGCTAACGCCAGATCAGATTCTCAGGAGTGGGGCCTAAGAATCAGTATTTTTGCTTTTTTTTTTTTTTTTTCTTGAGACAGAGCCTCAAGCTATTGTCCTGGGTAAAGTGACGTGACATCACAACTCACAGCAACCTCAACCTCTTGGGCTCAAGTGATTCTCTTGTCTCAGCCTCCTGAGTAGCTGGGACTACAGGCGCCCGCCACACTGCCCAGCTATTTTTTGGTTGTAGTTGTCATTGTTTGGTGGGCCCAGGCTGGATTTGAACCCGCCAGCTCTGGTGTATGTGGTTGGCGCCTTAGCTGCTTGAGCTACAGGCACCACACCAGTATTTTTACTTTTAAAAACTATTTTTTCAAGTAATGGTAGTATTTTATTAAATGATTCATGATCATCAAATTATTGTAAGTAATTTGAAATGGCCCCTAGAAACAGCCATTGCTATCATTTGGTAAGAATCACTAAATGTCTCTTCATATTAGTTCCTCATAGTTTATTATGAAAACTTTCAAATATACAGAAAAGTTCAAAAGATTTACAATGAACATTCATGTACTAACCCCATAGGATCCCCTATTAATATTTTATTATATTTATTTTCTGACATATCTATTCATCTGTCATTCCTTTATCCAGCAATCCATCCTATATTTTGATCAGTTCAAAGTAAATGGAGGTATCAGTACATATCACCCTCAGTACTCCAACATACATTTCATTGATGATTTTGGCATATGGACAGATAAAGTGTATAAATAGATGATAGATTAGTAGGTAGATAGAACAGATATATGAATAGTTATATTGATAAATATGACACAAAAATAATTTTTTTTTCTTTTTTTGGCCAGGGCCAGGTTTGAACCTGCCACCTCCAGTATATGGGGCTGGCGCCCTACTCCTTTGAGCCACACAACAAAAATAATTTTATAAAGATGAGATTACAGGCATCTGGGTGCAGTGGCTCATGGCTGTAATCCCAGAACTTTGGGAGGCCAAGGTGGGAGGATCACTTGAGGCCAGGAGCTTGAGACCAGCCTGGGCAACATAGTGAAACCTTATCTCTGCCAAAACTAGAAAGCTTAGGTGGGTATGATGGCACATGCCTTTAGTCCCAGTTACTGGGGAAGCTGAGGCTGAAGGATCTCTTGAGTTTAGGAGTTTGAGGCTTCTATTGAATATGATGGTGCCAGCACACTCCAGCCTGGGTAACAGAATGGGACCCTGAAAAAAAAAAAGGACAAAAGAGTGAGGGACAGTGAAAAAGTGATGGGATGGGAGGTTGAAGGTCTGATGAGGTTAATGGTTGATGGAGGGTAAACATTAAAGGGATTGAGCTAGAAAGATAGCAAGTGGTGATCAGAGAGTGGAGCTTATGGAGGGAGTCTTATTATTGATCATTATGAGATTTATCTTTATAAGATTATTACCATGTGCTAACTTTTAAGTGTTTGTCCCCCCCTCCTAATTCATATGTTGAGATTCTAACCCCCAGGGTTATGGTGTTTAGAAGTAGAGTATTTAGGAGGTGAGTAGGTCATGAGGGTGAAGTTTCATGAATGGGATCAGTGCCCTTATACAAGAGGCCCCAGCATGCGAGCTCACCCCTTCCAACATGCAGCCATACAGCAATTCTAACCCCCAGGGTGATGGTGTTTAGAAGTAGAGTATTTAGGGGGTGAGTAGGTCATGAGGGTGGAGCTTCATGAACAGGATCAGTGCCCTTAAAAGAGAGGCCCCAGCAAGCGAGCTCACCCCTTCCAACATGCAGCCATACAGCACCTAGAAAGTGGGGCTTCACCAGATACCAGGTCTGCTAGTACCTTGATCTCACACTTCCCAGCCTTCAAAACTACGAGAAATAAACCTCTGGTATTGTGGTATTGTTATAGCAGCCCAGATGGGCTAAGGTGCTGTAGGAATGGGTTGCTGAGGTTGGAAGGGCACAGAGTTATTGGAGGACACGAGTTGAGGGAACCAAGAAGTCCAGGTATTTAAAGGATCATCTACGCATTAGAGTTAACACATTGTTGACTGGTCCCAAGTTACCCAGGTACCTTCTGTGTAAAATTGCCAGTCAACAATGTGTTAACATAGCTGCTGTTCATGGATTCATTTCTCCCAGTCTCAATTCCCAGCTGTCCCATATAGAGCCTTTTTTTTTGAAACAGGGTCTCATTTTGTCCCCCTCACAAACTCATAGCAATTTCACAGCAACTTCAAACTCGGCTTAAGCAAATCTCTTGCCTCAGCCTCCCAAGTAGCTGGGACTACAGGCGCCCGCCACGCCACGCTGCCAAATTGAGCCTATTTCATTCTTTTGCCTACCCTTATCTCTCAGCTGCTTATAATACAGAATCACTCTAACTTTTTTTTTTTTTTTTGAGACAGAGTCTTACTATGTCGCTCTCAGTAGAGTGCTGTGGTGTCACAGCTCACAGCTCACAGCTCACAGTAACCTCAAACTCTTGGGCTTGAGCAATTCTCTTGCCTCAGCCTCCCAAGTAGCTGGGACTACAGGTGCCCACCACAATGCTCGACTATTTTTTGTCGCAGTTGTCATTGTCATTGGTGGCCTGGGCCGGGTTTGAACCTGCCACCCTCGGTGTATGTGGCTGGTGCCAGTGCTGTAACCACTGAGCTACGGGCACCAAGCCCACTCTAACATCTTAACACACTAGTGACTGGAAATTTTACTGAGAAACACGTTACTGGTTAACTCGGGACCAGTCAGTGGTGTGTTAATATTGTGCTATGTGTCTCACAGCGGGAAGTGAGGCATAAAATCTCAATAAATGCAAACTGCTTAGAACAATAATTGATATGTATGCGGTTTGCTGTTTGTTATTTTTATAATTTATCCCTTTTACTGATTCACACCCTTTGTTTATACTGCTAATTTTATTTTTAGCCCCTTTAAAGAGTTAGAATAAAGTGTAATACTTAGACTTTGCTGTTTATGTAAATGCTTGTTTATTTTATCTGCTGTCATCGTTATTATCTCAAGCTCTTTGTGCCATTTATTTTTAGTTCTGTCTGTTCTTGACCTTTTCCTGTGTTTTCTTCAAAAGTGCTCCTTGGATGGGGTGTTTCCCCAGGCTCCTTCTGAGAAGTTCTTTGGCTATGTGATACGTGGTATTTACACTGTTGCTATGTCATCTCCTCTTTGATTATTTAAGGCAACTCTTCAAAGACCCTGTACTTACTCTGAGAAGGGTGTGTGTGAAGTACCTAAAATATCCTTTCCCATTAGTCACTTACCTTCTGGGAGTAGCAGTTGAGTCTGGGCTGCAGTTTTTGGAGCCTGAGGCTGCCGGTGGGAGGGAAAACCCCTGAGATGAAGGGTCTTCTTGCCACGTTCTGCTTTGACTTCTGAGATTCAGTAACTAACCCTGTCCAAGGGCCCACTCCCCTCAGTCAGGGTGTTCCTCGAAGAGGTTCCAGTGAGCTCTGTAGCGGCTTCTACTCTAGGAGATTTTCCTGTATCTTTCACCAGGTGCCTGTTTGCTCCCTCTCCACACTGGGGGTGTTGTAAGAATTCCCAGGACTTTTTCAACTTACTCTCTTGCTTCTGGGGTAGGGTCAGGAGCCATGCCCCAGCTTTCTGTTCCACCAGGACTTTCCGAGATTTAGATTCGTTTTAAAAAAATCCTAACCACTAGACTCTGATGTGGGACTAAGATTTAATTTACTTGTCTAAACTAACTTCCTTCCTTCCTTCTTTTCTTTTTTATTTATTTATAGACAGTCTTGCCCTGGATAGAATGCCATGGCGTCATAGCTCACAGCAACCTTGAACTCCTGGGTTCGAGTAATCCTGCCTCAGACTCCCGAGCAGATGGGAGTATAGGCACCTGCCACAACATCCAGCTAATTTTTCTAGTTTTAATAGAGATATGGTCTCACTCTTGCTCAGGCTGGTCTTGAACTCCTAAGCTCTAACAATCTTCCTTCCTCAGCCTCCTAGAGTGTTAAGATTAGAGGTGTGAGCCACCACACCTGGCCTGTTAGCTGCTTTTGATTTTGTTTTTGTCTTAAAACACATACAAACTGTAGTTTTTTTATTTGTAGGGAGTTTTTATTTATTTATTTATTTATTTATTTTTGGTTTTTGGCCGGGGCTAGGTTTGAACCTGCCACCTCCGGCATATGGGACCGGCACCCTACTCCTTGAGCCACAGGTGCCGCCCTAGTTTTTTTATTTGATTAGGAGAGTAAGATTCTGACAGTGCCTCCTTCCACCATCTTAACCCCACAGGAAGAGAATCTATTTTTAAGAGTCCATTCCAGAGAATTCTTGCAGTCAGCTATGTTCGGGCACACCTGTGCCAGGTGACCCAGATTGGGGCAGTGTCTAGAACTGACAGAACTCTCCTTCGTTTAACACTACACCGTGCATAAATTTGCCTTCTGGTATTTTTCTTTCTTTTTTGGCCGAGGCTGGGTTTGAACCTGCCACCTCCGGCATGTTGGACAGACGCCCTACTCCTTGAGCCACAGGCGCCGCCCAGCCTTCTGGTATTTTTCTATAATGGAGAGAAATGTCTTTTCCTCATTGAGAATGCTGTGTTTCCATTTGGCGAGGCCATTGTCATTGTGACTGAGATAGATGATCTTTCTGCTTCTCTCCCAGATGTGTGACAGCAGAGAGGAGGGGGTGGATGGAGACACTGTGAACATGTGTGTGGTTTACCCCACAACCCCCGCACAGTATTTCCACTTGCTTAGAAGACAGATGGTCCGGAACTTCAGAAAACCCCTCATCGTTGCTTCTCCTAAGATGTTACTCAGGCTCCCTGTAAGTAGAAAAAACGGGCTTATAAGCCTTTCTCCTTTTGTCAATCTTTATACTCCATTTCTCTCTACTTACTATCTCTAATTATATTTCTAATTTACAGAAACATCTTTAGAGTCTTAATTGATTTTGCTGCTTCTTTTATTTTTTTAAACCTTTTAATACTACCAGGAAATATAGGTAGCTTTTAATTTCCGTTGTAATGGAAGATAGACTAGAAGATGTTGTCACACAGTTGTCCTAGCCTGAGTAGAAAGGACTTTTCATTATCAAGTTTTAAAGTTCAAATAGTTTTCACACTACTATGTTGATATACATAGTAGCAAGTTGGGGAATTTAAAATATTTGGGTGACAATGAATGGTATTATTTATGGTCCTTTATTAAGATTTTTTCCTTTAGGCCAGGTGCAGTGGCTCACGCCTGTAATTCCAGCACTCTGGAAGGCGAAGGTGGGTGTATTGCTTGAGCTCAGGAGTTTGATAGCAGCCTGAGCAAGAGTGAGACCCCATCTCTACTAAAAATAGAAAAATTAGGCAGCGCCTATAGGTCAGTGGGTAGGATGCCAGCCACATACACTGAGGCCCGAGCTTGCTAAACAACAGTGACAACTGCAACAAAAAAATAGTCGGGCGTTGTGGTGGCTGCCTGTAGTCCCAGTTACTTGGGAGGCTGAGGCAAGAGAATCACCTAAGCCTAAGAGTTTGAGGTTGCTGTTGACCTGTGAAGCCACGCCACTCTACCTAGGGTGACATAGTGAGACTCTGTCTCAAAAAAAAAAAGAAAAGAAAAGAAAAGAAAAATTAGCCAGGCATTGTGGGGAGCATCTGTAGTTCTAGCTACTAGGGAGGTTGAGGCAAGAGGATCACTTAAGCCCAGGAGTTTGAGGTTGCTGTGAGGTCTGATGATACCATGATGCTCTACCCAGGGCAACACAGTGAGACTATGTCTCAAAAAAGAAATTTTTTTTTTCTATTCAATGGTTTATCCCAGGCAGAGTCCTGTTTTAGTAAGCATAAATATTATAATATATCTTACTACTGCAGTTCATCCTAAGGGTATATTTCCTCCTGGTTTACGTAAGTATTCAGTGCACAGTGTATTTTTCAAATCACAAAAATATGCTAGTTTTTATGTGGGAGTGTTCAAGATATTTAGTGCTAGTAAGCATATGTTTATCCCATCTGCTATAATTATTTTCAGGTTCATATGAGAGTTTTAACTAGGATTAGCATTTAAAAATTTACGTTATTTGGCTGCAACTGCTGAAATAAAATAAGACATTTTGCCATTTAAGAATGTTTTGGGGGCTTGGCACCCGTAGCTCAATGGTCAGGGCGCCAGCCACATGCACCAGGGCTGGTGGATTTGAACCCAGCCACGTCCTGCTAAACAACAATGACAACAATAGCAAAAAACCTGTAGTCCCAGCTACTTGGAAAGCTGAGGCAAGAGAATTGCTTAAGCCCAAGAGTTTGAGGTTGCTGTGAGCTGTAATGCCATGGCACTCTACCGAGGATGACATAGTGAGACTCTGTCTCAAAAAAAAAAAAGAAAGAAAGAAAAGCATGTTTTTGGCATGTGGTGGCTCACTCCTGTAATCCTAGCTTTTTAGGAGGCTGAGGCAGGAGGATCCTTTGAGCTCAGGAGTTTGAGACCAGCTTGAACAAGAACAAGACCCTGTCTCTACTAAAAATAGAAAAATTAGCCAGCATCCTGGTGGGCACCTGCAGTCTTAGCTACTCGGGAGGCTGAGGCAGGAGGATCACTTGAGCACAGGAGTTTGAGGTTGTCATGAACTATGATGGCATGGCATTCTATCCTGGGCAACAGAGTGAGACTCTATCTCAAAAAAATAAAATAAATAAAATAAAAAGAATGTTTGTGCTGCTCCCAAAGGTTTTAGAGTGTACCTTTGGGATGGAGGGGTGCGGAAGAAAGCTGGCAGTGATTTGCCGCAATCCCTTGTTGTTTGAAGCAGTTCCCGGCATTTGGAAGGAAGCAGGGAGGAACTGATCCTCAGGGCCAGCACTTTCGTGGCCCTGGAATCAGTGGCTCCTTAAACTTAGTACTGTAGGTATCTTACTTGACCCATGCTAGCCCCAGCCCTAGTGACTTCATGTAGTCCAGACCATGGCAGTGGTCTTTTGTAGTAATTTACTGATTCTCTCTCTCCCAGTGTTCCTGCAAAATAACCTTGTGCACTCTGAGGTGGCCTCATGAGTCTGTAACAAGTATTTCTTTAAACTGAGCTAGTTAATCAAATTTATTTTCATCACAGAAATAAACACATACTGTTCCTAACTCTACTGACTGAACAGGTTTCACTTATCATTTAATTACAGTCAAAACCTAAAGCAGAAATAATTGCCCTGGCTTCGCTGTTTTGGTTTTCAATATTAATTTTGTAAAATGTTTCTAATTCCAAAAAATTGAGCTATGTTTTTTATTGATAATAGATTTGTATGATCAAACTGAAATTTCAATTCTTAAAATTCTGTGACACTGGACAAAAGGCAATTTTATGTAACCTCTGAAACATAATTTCACTCTGATGTACACAGAACTGACATTTTTTGGAGAAATGCTGCTTTTAAGAGGAGGTGTGTGTGTGGTGTTGGGTAGAGCTCTGACCCTCTGTTTTGCTGAAGCCCTCTTCGCGGTGAAAGCACCCTCTCTTCCTCACTGTCGCCAGCGGTGTGGCTTCTTCTCCCTTTAGGCGGCTGTGTCAGCTCTTCAAGAAATGGCACCAGGAACAACATTCAAAGTGCTCATTGGAGACTCGTCTGTGGATCCAAAAAAGTAATGTGACGTGACTCCTCCATCTTCATACTCTGTGGCAGAAGTTTAATCAGTGGGAAAATTAGTTAGGAATCTGAAATGACTGAAATTCTCCTTTCCTCCGATTGAAGTCCGTAGTCAGTGGAGTAGGAGTTGGAGAGTGTGTGGAGAGGGACCTTCGGAGGCGTGTGTGACTAAAGAAGGGTGGCCAGGGCACGGCGTGTGACTGAACCCAGTGCAAAGCCCCCGCCTCTTCCTTAGCGAGGCATTTCAGTCTGCACTGTGATCCTTCTCTTCTGACCCCATTCTTACTTTTATGATTTCTCCCTGCCCCCATTGCCTTCTTTCTCCCCAACAGGGTTAAGACACTGGTGTTCTGCTCTGGCAAACATTTCTATGCCCTGGTAAAGCAGAGAGAATCCCTGGGGGCCAAGAAGGACACCTTTGCCATCATCCGCATAGAGGAGCTTTGCCCCTTCCCCCTGGACTCTTTGCAACAAGAGCTGAGCAAATACCCGCATGTGAAAGGTGAAGTCTTGTTCCGCTAGGGTTCTCTGGCTTTCAGATACTGGAAGCCCAATCAAATGAAAAGCTATTTCAAATGAAAAGAGGTGGCCTGAGAGTTATTAGAAAATTAAATCTCTTAACTGTAACCTGGGTTTTATGAAGAAAAAAAAAACAAACGGACAGACAGAAAATTAAATCTCTGCTCCGTGCCTGTGGCTCAAGCGGCTAAAGCACCAGCCACATACAGCTGAGCTGGTGGGTTCGAATCCAGCGCGGGCCCGCCAAACAACAATGACGGCTGCAACCAAAAAAATAGCCAGGTGTTGTGGCTACTTGGGAGGCTGAGGCAAGAGAATCGCTAAAGCCCAGGAGTTGGAGGTTGTTGTGAGCTGTGATGCCACGGCACTCTACCCAGGGCGACAGCTTGAGGCTTTATCTTAAAAAAAAAGAAAATCAAATCTCATGTACCAGGCGCAGTGGCTTATGCCTGTAATCCCAACACTCTGGCAGGCTGAGGTGGGTAGATTGCTTGAGCTCAGAGATTCCAGACCAGCCTGAGCAAGAGCAAGACCCTGTTTCTACTAAAAATAGTAAAACTAGCCAGGAGTTGTGGTGGGTGCCTGTAGCCCCAGCTACTCAGGAGGCTGAGGCAGGAGGATTGCTTGAGCCCAAGAGGATGCTGTGAGCTATGATGCCACAGCACTCTGCCCAGGACATAGAGTGAGACTCTGTCTCAAAATAAATAAATAATAAAATAAATAAAAGCAGACAAATTAGCTGGGCATTGTGGTAGGTGCCTGTAGTACCAGCTACTCGGGAGGCTGAGGCAGGAAGATTGCTTGAGCCCAGGGGTTTAAGCTTGCTGTGAACTAGCCTGACACCACGGCACTCTAGCCTGGGCCACCGAGTAAGACTGTCTTAACAAAAAAAAGACAAAAAAAGAAAATCAAATATTGTGGAAACTGAAGATAGGAAAAACGCATGATGAGAGCCAGTGCCTCCATCCCTCTCCTGGTGTCCCTCAGCCTGACAATCTTTCATGTCTTATCTCTCTCTCTTTTGCAAGAGTTTGGGGATTATTAATGCTATACTTTCATTTATGAGAAATACAGTATAATTCTAAAAGACAAGCATTTCAAGAAATGGAGTTAGAGGCTGGAATATTGGCTGTCCCTATTCATCTTACACAGAAATTAACTCAAAATTGTTCATAAACCTAGATGTAAAACTATAAAACTCCTAGAAGAAAACAGGAGAAAAATCTTTGTGACCTTGTGCAAAAGATTCTTAGATATGACACCAAAAGCACATTTCATAAAAGAAAATTTGAACTTCATCAAAATGAAAAACTTTTCCATCGTGAGAGGCAATGTAAAGAAATAAAAAGAAAAGCCACAAACTGGGAATAAGTATTTGCAAATACATGTCTGACAGAGTGCTATATATTATATAAAGAATTCTCAAAACTTGATGGTAGCTGGGACTGCTGGTGACACTCCAGGGGCTAATACAGCAGGAGGATCTCTTAAGGTCAGTAGTTTGAGACCAGCCTGAGCAACAGTGTGAGACCTCATCTCTACAAAAAAGAGAAAAATTAGCTGGGTGCTGTGGTGGGTTCCTGTAGTCCTAGCTACTCGGGAGGCTGAGGCAGGAGGATTGCTTGAGCCCATGACTTCAAGGCTGCAGTGAGCTATGATCAACGCTACTGCAATCCAGCCAGGGCAACAGAGTGAGACCCTGTCTTTAGAAAACAAAAAAACCCCAAAACAACAAACTGATAGTAATCGAATCCTGGGGAGGATATAGACCAACTGGAAGGAAACCTCACACAAAGCACATTTTATAATAAAGCACTGGATATCTCAGGTGGTTTATCGATTACTATACTGAAAGTGAAAAACAAGATGGGCATGTGGCTGGGTACTTGAAATACTGTTTCTATTGAATGTATATCGGTTTCGTATCCCTGTAAAGTCAAAAAATTGTAGGTTGAACCATCATAAATTGGGGACAGTCTATATGTTTGCTTGAAGTGTGGAAATGAATTTCTTCTTTTTCAGATCTGATTTGGAGTCAGGAGGAACCTCAGAACATGGGTCCATGGTCTTTTGTTTCTCCAAGGTTTGAAAAGCAATTGGCCTGCAAGGTAATAGCTCTTTCTTGTGGGGTGTATGTGTGTGTGTGTGATTTCTCCTGGAGTGCCAATAAATGGGTTTATCCCCTCTTACCAGTCTGGATGAACTAAAATCTTCTTAGATAAATTAAAATAAACAAATCTAGTTTTAGCTTATTGCTATAGAAGAAACTACTGAGTGTTCATGGAGCTGTGTATGTGTTCATAACAGTATCACGTAAAAAAACAAAGATTTGTACTCAAAAAAAGTAAAAGCACAGTGGTTCATGCCTATAAACCCAGAACTTAGGGAGGCCAAGGTAGAACCCAGCTTGGGACATTTAATGATACCCAGTCTATAAAAAAAATAAATAAATAAAATTATTTGGGTATGGTGGTACACGGCTACAGTCCACGCTACTGAAGAGCCTGAGGCAGGCTGATCATTTGAGCCCAGGAGGTCAAGGTCACGGTGAGTTATGATCATACCACTGTACTCCAACCCAGGTGACAGAGGAAGACCCTTTCCCTTAAAGAAAGGAAAAGAGAAAATCAGTGAGAAGAGTAACTGTGCTTGTGTTGAGCTTCTGTTCGGCTTTGATTAAAAGTCATTTCATTCACTGGATACTAGTTTGTTTGGCTTGACTCATTTTTACATATAAGTAGCTCTAATTAAGGAAACTCTAGAGCTAAAATCAACTGATAATTTCTTATGAATAGGACGAATTCAAGAACCTGTCTCACCTTCTTATGCCTGGAATTTAGTTAGTTGTTAGTCGTGACATGTATTTCCCGTCCAACCTATTCCGTGTAACTTCTTTTTCCAGACATGACTTATGGTTAAGGTAAGAGAAGTCCATGTCCCTTCTTAATGAAACTGAGCTGAGCTCTGATTAGTCAAAATGTCATTTTGTTTCTTCCCTGCTGTGATGATAGCTCCGTCTTGTGAGCCGTCCCCCTTTGCCAGTGCCTGCCGTGGGGATTGGCACAGTTCACCTGCAGCAGCATGAGGACGTCCTCACCAGGACCTTCACCTGATGACGACTTTTGGACAACTACTACTTCCTGTTAAGAAAACTATCCTAAAAAGCAGGCCTTGCTTTTTATGAAATGACTGTATTCCTCTAAGATGTTGGGATGGATATGAACAATTTAATTGGGAATAGTTGAAACAATCAGGGGAATAGGTTATAAATACATAAATATAAGCAGTGAATGAATCCTTGATATTTCTGTAGAGCCATGGTCTGGTTAGATCTGAATGAGTTGGAGAACTAGGTCATTCTCTAGATGATTTCAGACTCTAAGTAATCATCTCTGACCAGGAAAAGTTCTTGAGCCTGAATTTACAGCTACATGTAGATGACCTCAGTGCTGAGTCTTGACTGGTTTGATGAATATCACTTTCATTAATTTTCCCTTTTCAAAGTCCTGTGATCACTAATATTTTATTTTATGTAAACTCACGTGCTATTTTCTCACCACTGTACAAAATGTTTCACCAAACACTAGCACAACCAGATTAAGACTATTCCTAATTTGTGTTCCTTAAGGTAGTAAGAAGTTTTACCCATTATCCAGAAATCTAGGTGCTATTAGATTTAAGTCTCTGGGTGTATGATTTTCTAGTGCTATAGTTAGCTAGAAATGAAATTGATTTGTGATCTATTTTGCTATAATCTGTCTCTCTTTTCAAATTGTTGTTGTGGTGACATGTTAACTGTATTTAGCCAATTTGGGTGTTTGATATGGGATTTCAGCCTCTGGTTAATCAGTCTTGCCTCTACGGGTCCCTGCTACACCATGATGTTTATTTATGATATTTGAAGAGCACTTTAACAGGGGATCCTTCACAATACCAGGTGCTTGGGGATTTCTTAGAGCTCACCAATCCAGCTCCTCAGTCTGAAATTACACCTAGCACTGGAAGCATCACTAAACAGCAAACCATGTGGCCCTATTTTACTCAGTGTTATGGAGCAGAGCCTCTGCCATCTACTGTTCTGGTGTCATTACAACTACTCCACAACTACCAGCAACTGGTCAAGTCTTTCAGAATCCCTGTTTGTATTGGTTGTGCTGGCCATAGCGGTAGATTTATGAGTCAGATCTTAGACGTGTGCTTTTTTTTAGTGTGTTGATTTAACGTTTCTATAGCATTGATGTCCTTTCTCTTCCTACAGACCTCAGTGCATCCTTCCTGTGACAAAGCTTATAAAATAAATCAAGTAATTTAGCACCACTCATGTAAATCAGGTAAATTACAAAGCTCTATTGAATGAGAGAAGTTATCAATATTGTATATTTAATTAGAAAAAAATAAAAGCACAATGTAATTTTTTCCCCTTAGGTCTCTTGGTTTCGTGAAACAAAAGTCTAAGAACAAATTGAGTTGGAAGATTAGGTCTGTCATTTTTTTTTTTTTTTTCAAGTTTAGATCTTTCCAAATTTCTTGCTAAATTTATACATCGCAAGTCTGTTTATGATTTCTTGTTACCTATTCTCCAGCTTGAACCATAAAATGTGTCTTGTGTTACGTTAATCCTCTTATTCTCAATAACTACTGGAATATGAATCACCATTTTAATTACCTTGCAGGAAAGGACCATTTGGAGAATTCTTGTCTGTATTATCCATCTATGCCAATGTCATGTCCAATGAAAAATAGAACTAAAATTGAGTATTCAATGAGTGGCAATATTAGCAACCATGAAAAAAATTTTAATTTTGATGCATTAGTAGTAGTAAAATTTTCCTTGTAAGAATTTTCTCAGTTTTATAAATACATGTTGTTTGGGGAAAATATTCCAAAGCATGGACTTATTTAGTGTGGCTGTATTACCTTTGAAATTTTATTACTTTAAAAAATTCCTTGACTGACAATAGAAACAGTTTCTCCTTTTCAAAATGAAGGAAATAAGGGCTTGCACAGGAAGAAAGTCACAGATTAAGAAGTAAGACTTTTGGGTCTTCAGTTTCTAAAAACTTCACCTACATTTTTCTTGGAGATTTTTGGGTATTTGGTTTTCATCTTTAGCTTCTCCTAGAGTCCATATGAAACTATCATATTTTGGGGAAATTTGGACAAAATGTTTATCTTCAATATTTATTAAACATTATTATATAAATTAATAACTCCTAAATTACTCTATAGAAATAGTAATTTTGCTAGCCCCCTGGGAGGCTGGGGTGGGTGAATTGCCTGAGCTTAGTAGATTGAGACCAGCCTGAGCAAGAGCAAGATCCCATCTATAAAAAGTAGTCCAGGCATTATGGTGGATGCCTATAGTCCCAGCTATTTGAGGCAAGAGGCTCTCTTTGAGCCCAAGAGTTTGAGGTTGTGAGCTCTACTGAGTGCAACAAACTATGACTCTGCCTCAAAAAAAAAAAAACAAAAAAAATAAAATAGTAATTCTGGCTGGGCCCAGTGGCTCACACCTGTAATCCTAGCTCTTTGGAAGCTTGAGGCGGGAGGATTGCTTGAGTTCAGGAGTTTGAGATCAGCCTGAGCAAGGGGAAAGACTCGTCTCTACTAAAAGTAGAAAAATTAGCCAATATGGTGGCATGCAACTGTAGTTCCATCTACTCAGGAGGGTCAGGCAGGAAGATGGCTTGAACCCAGGTGTTTGAAGTTGCGGTGAGCTATGATGATACATCTATACTATAGTCAGGGCGACAGAACAAAAGAAGAAAGGAAGGAAAGACGGAAGGAAGGAGGGAAGATAGTAATTCATTTTCATGTTTTATTTAAACCTGATACAACACAGTCTAAAGCAAACTCATTTCCCTGATGCCAATTATAAAATTAGCTAATTTTAGGAAACTTTTTTTTTTTTTTTGTAGAGACAGAGTTTCACTTTATGGCCCTTGGTAGAGTGCCGTGGCGTCACACGGCTCACAACAACCTCCAACTCCTGGGCTTCAGCCATTCTCCTGCCTCAGCCTCCCGAGTAGCTGGGACTACAGGCACCCGCCACAATGCCCAGCTATTTTTTTTGTTGTTGTTGTTGCAGTTTGGCCGGGGCTGGGTTTGAACCCGCCACCCTCGGCATATGGGGCCAGCGCCCTACTCACTGAGCCACAGGCGCCGCCCAATTTTAGGAAACTTTTATTAAACTTTTTTTAATGTTGTTTCCCTGTCTCTTCTCTGATGCATATGGGAAACCAGCCATAGTTGAAATAAAACAAGAAATGTCCCTTTAAAACAGAACAATTTATCAACTAACATTTTATTGGACACCTTTTCCATATATGGCACTGTTGTAGATCTTAGAAACATAGAAAAGCAAAAGATAAAAATCAAGTTGCCCTTTGTCCTTAATGGTGTAACAATATATTTGAGAAAACAAACCATTTTACACAGACAATGTTCTTGTACATGCTAAAACAACGTGAAAAGTCGAGGTACAGTGACGTTCCTGATAGATGTAGATTAGGTGGCATATTGTGGTTAGACAAGGAAAAATCCTGCATAGCATTTAGGGGTAAAATGGTTGAATAGTAATTTACAAAAGTTATCCAGAGTGTCAAAGCTTATTCCCAGGCTCTTGTTGAGACATGACACTATCTCAGAAATAGGCAGTAAAAAGAGATGCAGGATACTCTTTATTTTCTGTCAGTAAGATTTTCAATTTACTGCATCTTTATTAAAAAGACATTGTATTTGTAAAATTAGCTCACAATCTGAACTTTGTCAAATGAATTTGGCATTTCAGTTTTGAAATGTCAAAACTGAATTTAATTCAATCATTTTCAAGGTGACAAAGGTGACAATCCGTGGTACAAAAATTGAAAACACCCACCTCATCTAGAAGTTTACTTCTAGTAGGGGAAATTCGACAAGTATGAAAATGACTAGTACAAAGCAGAGTGAGGTAAGGATGGGTTCAAAGACTGGGAGATTATGATTGGCAGATTGGATTTTCCAAAACTGGCCACAGGGGTAGTTTGTGTCCCACATACGCTTCCAGAAACTTGATACACCCTCACCTACAGGTGGTGTCTGTTGCCTCTCCTTGAAACTGAGCAGGCCCTTGTGGCCGCCTCTACAAAAACAATGCTGTGAAAGAGGCTGGGTCACTTCCAAGGACTTCCCTTGGCACCTGGCTTCTATGTTGTGAGGAAGCCCAGGCCACTTGCAGAAGCCATATGGAGGCGTCGGAGCTGACAGCCAGCATCCTGCGCCAGGATTTGTGAGTGAGAGAGCATTGTCATCACTCAAGTCCCCAGCCCTGGAGCTGTCCTGGCTGGCAGCAAGCAGAGCATAATAAACCCGTGCAGCTCGGCGTAACGTGCACCCCCCTCCATGTATATATTTCATTCTTGGACATGAATATGAACATTAGCACAGATGCTTGGATTTGTTGATTACAGGTCATTAGTTAACCTTTGAGAAATCTCGTTTCAGCAGATGTCAGAGTTCACGTCAGGTTGCGGGGTTAAAAATAAATTTGAGGGCTTCTATGCCAATCTGAGTATCTTTCCTGCTATGAGGAGGCGGGTATTATTATCATTTTGCGGAGGTAGCCACCAGGACGCAGAGGAGGGGCTGGGATGTACAGCGCTGGCTGGTCTCTAAGACTGCTCTTCCCCTCAACACCACGCAGTCCAAGAAGGGGTAAAGGGAGACGAGTGTCCAGGGCAACGTTGGCCGCACAGGTCAGGAAAGTGGGTCCAGGACACTGCTCAGCAGGGGAGGGCGCCATGTGTTCTGGAGAAGATGGAGAAGGAGCGTAAGCCGTAGACAGGGGAGGAGAGTTCATAAGCCATTAAGCATACATAGTGCGTCACAGAATTTTACAAACTTCCAAGAGGTTACGGTAAGATGGAAGGAAAATAAAAGGCTGGTCCCGGCCGATCGGCTCAGTCGCAGGCTTGCGGGGCGCGCAGGAGGCCTGGGTAGGACACGGCGGGCGACAACACGACAGCTTCTTTAAGCCGGGCTGCAAGGCCGGATCGGAAAGCCAAAGCCTGGGCCAGGCATCCGCCTCCGCACTCCCGAACCCGGCGTCGGATCGCGATGCAGCCGGCACTGGCGGGTCAGCCCCGCCTCGCGGCCAGCCGCGGCGCAGCGCCGGCGGTGACCATGGCAACGCGGCGGCGGTCGGCCAACGGCCCGGGCCGGCTCTGAAGGAGGGGCGGGGCCGGGCCGCGCGCGGGTCACGTGGTGAGGGGCGGAGCCTGCGCGGGGCCGGTCGGAGCGCGTCGGGAGCCGGCGCCGAGGCCCGAGCCGCGGGAGCCAAGCGAAGGGAGCGTCGAGGCCGCCTCCCCCCGCCGGGCCTCCCCAGCCGCCGCCATGGGCAGTGAGTAGCGGCGGCTGGAGCGGGCTCTGGCCCGGGGCGCGGGCCTTCCCGGGCTGCGGGCGGTGGGGCCGGCACCCGCTTGGGATCGCTCAGCTCGCGGGCCGGGGATGCGCGGGCCGCGTCGAGCCGCTGCGGAGGGCGCGGGCCAGGGGCCTCCGCCGAGGCTTCTGCGGGCGAGGGCGGCCTGGCCGGGGCTGCCGCGGGGACTCGGACCCGGAGGCCGGACGTTCGCGCTCGTTAGGGGCGAGGGAGGAGGATGGTGCGGGGAGAATGCTGGTTTGGGGGCGGGGAGTTAGAGCACTGGGCTGAACCTGGACGACTTTTAATTTTTTTCTGGAGCTTAGGAATCTCTTATTTTTATGCCCCAGTCACGCTTATTTGGCATGTTACGTTGAATAAAGCTCCCTAACTCGTTTACTTAAATAAAAAAAAGTGGTGCGTTGCATGTGCTATAGGGGAGGCAAGGAACGCGTTGGTAGCGCAGCATTTTCCTGAAAACGTTCATTATGGTCCTTCTATAGCGTTTACTGAAAACCGTGTGAGGCTGTGCAAGGCCTTGTGTTACAGGAATCCTTTGCGGGCCCTTCCCCACTCACCGCACTTCGTACATTCACGTAGATACTTACATAGCTGTTCACGCGTTTGTTAGATGCATGGAAACTGCATGCCCAAGCCTTGCACCCAATGGCCAACTAGTGGACGTTTGGGAGACATTAGAAAGGAAGTAAAAAGACCCCAGGCCTAGAATTTACAGTACGTGTAATGGGTAATAGCCTGTGGCAGCAGAGTCGTTGCTACAACATGAATATCCCAATACAGATCATAAAATGCCAAGAAATCTGAAAGAGTCCCTTGGATTGTGGTGGCAAGGAAAAGAAAGTTCTAGGAAGTTTCCTAATGTGATGGATATTTGTTTTGCATTAGGTATACTTTTGTTAATTCCAGTTTACTTTCCAAATAGTCCAAAATGATACCTGGGTAACTAACACCTCTCCATGACAGTTAGTGAATTCTATCAAACATGATTGACAACATCCTTTGACAGGCTTTTAAAAAAAAAAGTATCGTCAACTGTGGCTAATGGTGGAGATGTAGTTTCTCATGTCAATTTCAAAACAATTTCAGGATGTTAGTGTACACAAACCAGTCTGTAGGGAAAGAAGATTCTAACTAATAGCTAGATGTGGCTGTGATTCTGCACATTATAGGTTCTGGGAAAGGACTGGAGCCTGAGGAGTTGTCATCTAAAGATGACATTCTTTGGCAGGACTTGACTTAAGCCAGTGTGTATTCTCAAAGAACTTCAGTTTATCTTACTTTTACAAACTATAAGAGTAGTCTGGGAAGGCCAGGGAGAGTGGCTCATGCCTGTAATAATAGCACCCTGGGAGGCTGAGGCGGTTGGATTGCCTGAGCTCAGGAGTTCAAGACCAGCCTGAGCAAGAGTGAGACCCTGTCTCTAAAAAACCCAGCCAGAATTTGTGGCAGGCACCTGTAGTCCCAGCTACTTGGGAGGCTGAGGCAAAAGGATCGCTTGAGCTGAGGAGCTCAGGAGTGCCACAGCACTCTACCTAGGGGGACAAAGTGAGACTCTTGTCTTCAAAGAAAAAAAAAAGTAGTCTGGGAAAACAATACTTTCTCATGAAATTTAATTCTCTGGGGTGGCGCCTGTGGCTCAAAAGAGTAGGGCACCAGCCCCATATGCCGGAGGTGGTGGGTTCAAGCCCAGCCCTGGCCAAAAAAAAAAAAAAAGAAATTTAATTCTCTGGGATGATTAATGCATATAAGCAAGAACTTTGATATTATGTGGGAAAGCAACTGAACAATGAAATATGGTCTAATGAAATAAGATTGCCTTAAAAAGTGACTACAGGTTAATGTACATAGCTATGATTTAATATTAGTAAAAAAAAAAAAAGTGACTATAGGAAGTGATTCCAGGATCCTTCTCATGTATGTATTTTGGCATCTTTTGGTTAAGTCCATTCTGCGGGTTAAACCCGTTTCCTGTTGTACTTCCTCGGTGGAGAAGGCATTTATCATTTATTCTCTTCTGATACCCCTGATTTTCTTCTATAATGCATTATCTTGTGGGCACCATGAGACATTTGCTCTCTCTTTTTTTTTTTTTGCTTTTTTTTGAGACACAGTCTTACTATGTCACCCTTGGTGCAGTGCTGTGGCATCACAGCTCATATCAACCTCCCAACTCTCGGGCTTAAGCAATTCTCTTGTCTCAGCCTCCCAAGTAGCTGGGACTACAGGCGTCCGCCACAATGCCCAGCTATTTTTTTGTTGTTGTTGTAGTTGTCGTTGTTTGGCAGGCCTGGGCTGGGTTTGAACCCACTAGCCTCTATGTATGTGGCTATAGACACTGAGCCCATTTGCCCTTTTTTTACATAGTGATGCTCTTTGAAGAATTCCTTTTCTTTTTCTTTCTTTTCTTTTTTTTTTTTTGCAGTTTTTGGCTGGGGTTGGGTTTGAACCTGTCACCTCCGGTATATGGGGCCAGCACCCTACTTCTTTGAGCCACAGGCACCGCCCTGAATAATTCCTTTTCTGTATATGTAAAAAATGACTGGATACAGTGGGAGGAAGGAAAGTCACTGTAAAAGAATGCTTGGATTATAATACTTCTGCTGACTAGCCCTCAGACCATTTGGATTCTTTTGTCCCTTGAATTACATCTCTTACCTTATATATCTCGTGAAATGGAGAGATTATGATTATTTAATTTTGAGGAATGAAGACGAGGGGTAGGGTAGATTGCTGTTAAGAGAGAACATCTGTATTTGATTCTGTAAAAAGATACATCTTTTTAACTTTATAATAGGGACATTTCATTTTTTTCTTTTTTTCAGTTAAATTTCTAGAAGTTATAAAACCTTTCTGTGCAGTTCTACCGGAAATTCAGAAACCGGAAAGAAAAGTAAGTATAATATTTTAGTAACATACAGGGTACCTAAGTGACTTACTCTGTTAAACCAGCCGGATTGATTTATTTTCCCCATCCTTTTTCTGGTTATAATTGGGAAAGTACTACTTGCTTATCCTCTTTGCAAGAGGCACAAAGTAAATAAAATTAGGATAGACCTGTTTGAGTCCAGATAGGTTATCTCACGCTTTCAAAAATGACTGTTCTTTAAGTTGTAACATTTCCAAACCAAGTGTGTTAGTTGAGATATAGTATTCTCCTGTTCATAGTGATCTTTTACAATTTTTGTAGTGTAGTGTGTGTATTGTGCTTGCTAATGATGTAATCTGGTGGACTGGTGAACGATCCAGTCTGCTGGGTAGGTTTTGTTGAGTTCAAGTATTTGATGTAAATGAATTGCAATTGTGCAAAGAGACACCTCTCATTTCTTGATTCATTCATTAGAGGAAAAATATTCATAAAATGATGTAACTGGATCAAACTAGTCTTCCCTCATTATGCACTTTTGGAGTTAAGGTGCTTAAATTCTAGAAATATCGTTAATCCCAAACTGACCTCTTCCCAGGCATCCTTCTCTGTTTTCAGTTTCTCATGAAACTAGGGACATAGGAAGAGTTAGTTTATACATTATGAAAGTTTTGAGGTACATAAAAACATGAAATCCACACAGGCGGAAAACATGTGAAGCCCTCCCTGCCCAACTCGGTAGGCTAAGTGAGTTAAAACTTGCATAGGTGAATCAGAAAGGGTGCAGTGTTTCTTGGAAGTGAAATAATGGATCATAACACAGTCTGTCTCAAAACTTTTGCAGTGACCTACATATTTAAAAATGTACTGTCTCTTTGGAAATATATTATTTTTGCTTTGAGACTGTAAAATAGTTGTTCAGTTAGTTACATTTATTTATTTATTTTATTTATTTATTTTTATTTTTTTTTTTATTAAATCATAAGTGTATACAATGATATGATTATGGGGCATCATATTTATTTTATTTTTATTTTTTTAATTTTTGTAGAGACAGAGTCTCACTTTATGGCCCCTGGTAGAGTGCCGTGGCCTCACACAGCTCACAGCAACCTCCAACTCCTGGGCTTAAGCGATTCTCTTGCCTCAGCCTCCTGAGTAGCTGGGACTACAGGCGCCCGCCACAACGCCCAGCTATTTTTTGGTTGCAGTTCAGCTGGGGCCGGGTTTGAACCCGCTGCCCTCGGTATATGGGGCTGGCGCCTTACCAACTGAGCCACAGGCGCCGCCCAGTTAGTTACATTTAAAGCATGTCAAGAAAGTCCAGCTTTTCACCATCTATCAAATATTCATGTAATACTCTTACAGGCAGTCCAAGTTTTGCACAGTACAGTGTTAATTAAAACACGTGCACATAACATCTGTGTTTTGCTGTGCCTCCTTTTTTAGTTTCATTTAACATGGTAACAGTGCAGATGAGAACTGCTTGCATTTAAATTACCTTTTTTAATGAATAGTAAAGAAACCTATGTTTGTGAATTTCAGCTGTTTTTTTGTAGCTGCTACTAACTAGGGTGAAAGGGACAGCGATGGGGAATGCCAGTTAAGGTTTCGTGTGAATCTGTGCTTTAAGTTTGTTATTTCCTGGTTTTGATCATTCTTTGTATTTTGTCCTACAGATCCAGTTTAGAGAGAAGGTGTTATGGACTGCTATAACTCTCTTTATTTTCCTAGTATGTTGTCAGGTGGGTAAACCACAATGTTAAATAAATGTCTGTGCTAATATAAGGTCTTCATTGGTTAGATTATTTTTTCTGAGACAGCATGTCACTCTGTTGCCCTGGGTGAGTGATATGGCATCATCAAACCTCACAGTAACCTCAAATTACTGGGCTTGAGGGATCCTCCTGCTTCAGCCTCCTGAGTAGCTGGGACTACAGGTGCTTGCTTCAACTCTCAGCTAGTTTTTCTTATTTTAGTAGAGACAGGGTTTCACTGTTGCTCAGGCTGGTCTTGAACTCCTGAGTTTAAGCAGTCCTCTTGCCTCAGCCTCCAGAGAGCTGGGATTACAGGCGTGAGCCACTGTGCCTGGCTTAACTGGTTAGATTTTAAGAAACTTTTTTTAGTGAGAATAATAAATACAGTATACTTAAATATGGTGAGCATTGTTATCCTTTTTAATCTGAGTTTAATAGTGAAAATTGTTGCTGTATTTTTTTGTTTTGTTTTTTTCAAAAAAAATTTTTTTTATTATTATTAAATCATAGCTGTGTACATTAATGCGATGCTGTATTTCTTTTGGTTCCTTAGTGGAGTGGTCCCCACCCTTTTTGGCACCAGGGACTGATTTCATGGAAGACAGTTTTTCCACAGACAGGAGGGAAGGAACCGAAGACAGAGCTCAGGCTGTGATGCAAGCGATGGGGTGTGGCCGTAAATACTACAGATGAACCTTTACTGCCTCAGCCGCTGCTTACCTGGCCAGTTCCTAGAAGGCTGCAGACCAGAACCTTTTTTCCAGCAGGGACCATTTTATGGGAGATAATTTTTCATGGGGAGGGAGAAGATGGGACAGGAGGTGGAGCTTAGTTGTGATGCTGTGGCTGTGCCACCTGGTTCCTAACAGGCCACGGTACTTACTGGTCTGTGGTCCGGGGGTTGGGGACCGCAGCTAGGTAGGTTTGAACATTTTCTGTTTTCAGTTAATGGTCTTTACATACTTTTTTTCTTGAGATTTATTTTCTTATTTAGGACAGGTTTCTTTTTTTTTAATTAAATCATAGCTGTGTACATTAATGCAGTCATGGGGTACAATGTGCTGGTTTTATGTACAATTTGAAATATTTTCATCAAACTGGTTAACATAGCCTTCATGGCATTTTCTTAGTTATTGTGTTAAGACATTTAGTAAGTTTCACATGTACCCTCGTAATATGCAGCATAGGTGTGGTCCCGCCAATTACCCTTTCTCCACCCATCCTCCTCCCTTCCCTCCCCTCCCATTCCCCTTTCCCCATATTCTGGGGCTATAATTGGATTTATAGCTTTCATATGAAAGCTGCAAATTAGTTTCATAATAGGGCTAAGTACATTGTATATTTTTTCTTCCATTCTTGAGATACTTAGCTAAGAAGAATATATTCCAGCTTAGGACAGGTTTCTTGTTTTTGTTTTTGGCCGGGGGTGGGTTTGAACTCACCACCTCTGGCACATGGGGCTGGCGCCCTACCCCTTTGAGCCATAGGCGCCGCCCAGGACAGGTTTCTATATATAAAAGTAACTTTGTCATATATGCTGCAAATATTTTTCCATTTAGACTTTTATCACATTGTGAGTAGTGTGTATTAATTCGAATATCTCAAAACCCCAAATGTTTAGAATCTTGGGGCTGTACTATGTTTAAAAATTAGTAAAATTCAGGCCGTGCCCATAGCTCAGTGGGTAGGGCTCTGGCCACATACACCGAGGCTGGCGGGTTCGAACCTGGCCTGGGCCTGCTGAAAAATAATGACAACTGCAACAACAACAAAAAAATAGCTGGGCACTATGGCAGGTACCTGTAGTCCCAGCTACTTGGGAGGCTGAGGCAAGAGAATCGCTTAAGCCCAAGAGTTGGAGGTTGCTGTGAGCTGTGACATCACAGCGCTCTACTGAGGATGACATAGTGAGCTCTGTCTCTAAAAATAAAAAGACGTTCATTTATTTATTTATTTTTGAGACAGAGTCTCAAGCTGTCACCCTGGATAGAGTGCTGTGGCATCGCAGTTCACAGCAACCTCCAACTCCTAGGCTCGAGTGATTCTCCTGCCTCAGTCTCCCAAGTAGCTGGGACTACAGCCGCCCACCACAATGCCCAGCTATTTTTTGGTTACAGCCGTCATTGTTATTTGGTGGGCCCACACTGGATTTGAACCTGCCAGCTCAGGTGTATGTGGCTGGCGCCTTAGCCGCTTGAGCCACAAGCGCTGAGCCAGACGTTCATTTCTTTCCATATGGGTATCAAGTTATTCCAGCATCATTTTTTGAATAAAATTCCTGATTAAAATACCTTGGCATAAATGTTGAAAATTGGTTAGCCACATAAGCATGGGGCTTCTGTGCCATTGATCTTCATGTGTGTGGGTCTATCATTACTACAAGCCACTTCACAGTCAGTCCCGGAGTCAGGTTATAAAAGTCCTCCAAATTTGTTTTTTTTTTCTAAATTGTTTTGGTTGTTATAGGTCCTTCGTATTTCCATATATATTTTAAATTCAGCTTGCCAATTTCTGTAAGAAAGCCTGCTGAGATTATTATTTGTATTGCTTTGAATTTATAGGGCAATATAAGAGAATTACCATCTTGACACTTATTGAATGTTCTAATCTAGGAGTCAATGCACCTTTTCTATAGAGGTCTAAATAGTAAATATAGGCCTGATGTGGCTCACACCTGTGATCATAGCACTTTGGGAGGCCAAGGCCGGTGGATTGCTTGAGCTCAGGAGTTTGAAACCAGCCTGAGCTAGAGTGAGACCCCTGTCTCTAAAAAATTGGCAGGTGTTGGGCGGCGCCTGTGGCTCAGTGAGCAGGGCGCCAGCCCCATATACCAAGGGTGGCGGGTTCAAACCCAGCCCCGGCTAAACTGCAACAAAAAAATAGCCGGGCGTTGTGGCGAGCGCCTGTATTCCCAGCTAGTCGGGAGGCTGAGGCGGGAGAATCACCTAGGCCCAGGAGTTAGAGGTTGCTGTGAGCTGTGTGACACCACGGCACTCTACCGAGGGCAATAAAGTGAAACTCTGTCTCTACAAAAAGAAAAAAAAAAAATGGCAGGTGTTGTGGCGGGCGCCTGTAGTCCTTAGTTGTTTGGGAGGCTGAGGCAAGAGGATCATTTGAGCCCAAGAGTTTGAGGTTGCTGTGAGCTGTGGCGCCATGGCACTCTACCGAGGATGACAGAGTGTCACTCTGTCTCAAAAAATAAAAATAGGTGGCACCTGTGGCTCAGTGGCTAGGGCACCAGCCCCACATACTGAGGGTGGCAGGTTCAAACCTGGCCTGGCCAAACTGTAACAAAAAAATAGCCGGGCGTTGTAGTGGGCTCCTGTAGTCCCAGCTACTTGGGAGGCTGAGGCAAGAGAATTGCCTAAGCCCAGGAGTTGGAGGTTGCTGTGAGCTGTGGTGCCACAGCACTCTACCAAGGGTGACAAGCGAGACTCTTGTTCTAAAAAAAATAAATAAATACATAAATGAATAGTAAATATGGCTTTGCAGCTATAACACAAAAACCTAGGAAGAGAAAACATGAGGAATGAGATTTCTAACTAGAAAAGAATGACTTTTTTTAGAAAAGAATGACATTTTTCTTATGACTGTTCCATGTAATAAATTAACTTATGCATTTTAAGTTGCTTAATTTTTCCTCTATACTGTATTTATATTCTTAGCAAACTGTTTCACTTTGTCTTTCTCATGCTTAGGCAACTCTCCCCGGTGTGGGTGATTGCTTGATTCTCTCTCCACTGAGTATCAAACAGGTTCTAGCCAGTTTTCTGCAGTGAGTGGTGGGAGGTGAGATACACTGAGAGAAAAGCTGGGCGAGCTGCCTGGCTCTGCCTTCTCTCTCCTTAGATTGCTGTGCGCTGCCTTCAGAGGGTTCTCACTACCTGCCTGAGGAGGGCCCCAGATTGTGCCCCACTTGCCAATTTGATGTGACCTGTTATGTGTCATTTCCATGTTGAGGGGTCAGCCCCATTGCTCACTTCTCTCCACTACTTCCCAGCTGTTGTTTTCCACTCCCTCTTAACCAGAGGAGGGAAAAAGATCAGACTACCTGTACAGTGTACCTTCCTCCAGATTTGGAATTTGGTGAGCATTCTGAGCACCACGACTGCCCATCGTGGTGGTCAGTAGCAGTTTTGTGATGGTCTCTTTTCTCCTGGACAGTTCAGTGTTTTAGACTGTGACTACCACTGTTGAGGGTTTTTTTGGGAGACAGATTCTCATTACGTCGCCCTTGGGAGACTGCCGTGGCATCACAGCTCACAGCAACCTCAAACTCTTGGGTTTAAGCGATTCTCTTGCCTCAGCCTCCCGAGTAGCTGGGACTACAGGCGCCCGCCACAACGCCTGGCTGTTTTTGTTGTTGTTGTTGCAGTTGTCGTTGTTCAGCAGGCTTGGGCTGGGTTCGAAGCGCCAGCCTCAGTGCATGTGGCGGGCACCACTGCTATGGGCACCGAGTCACCACCAGTACTTTAAGTTTATAACCCTTCTTGTTTGGCTTCTTTGCTTTGTTTCTCTCAGTACTGTACTGTAGTTTGTCATTTACAAAAAGAGAAACTTTAGACAAAAGAAGCTTCACGGTTCATTTGAATATTATTTATTTGAACATTAAAGGATTCATGAATGGGGAGAGGGCAGCACACTTTGAGAAGCTGAATGTGTGAGTATAGAAATGGCTTGGTTGGCCGTGCTAGATGTTCACCTTATTTGGGGAGTTCTCTATAGAACCACGTGTCTGCTTACTCCCTGTGATTGGCTGAAGCTTGATTCAGAATTAATCAATTGCAGGAATGCCTCTAAGTTCAGTTTGGGTTTGCTTATATTAGGGCTATAGAAACAACTGCAGGCAAGTGGCCTTTTGCTTATGTTTCTTTTAACAAGTAAAACCCAATTATCACATATAATGCAAAGTTTGGAACTCTGCAACTATGACAGATACATAGAAAAGAGCTTCTGTTGCTCCCAACTATTATAAATGATCTTGTAGCTATGGCGTTTACTAAGAGAAATCAAATAGAAGTCTTTTAGCTTTTTTTTTTTCTCTTAGAGATAGAGTCTCTGTCCATTGCCCAGGCTGGCGCCCAGTGGCTGTTCGTAGGCATGATCATAGCTCACTGCAGCCTTGAGCTCTTGGGCTCAAGTGGTCCTCCTGCCCAGCCTCCTGCATAGCTGAGACTATAGGTGTGCACCACCAAGCCCAGGTTTAGAAACCAATTTTAATAATCCCGCTGACAGACAACAGGGAATTGGGGGAGTTTGGCCAACTTTTTATTTTTCAGTTTGCCACAAAACAGGTAAGCATGGAGGTGATGGCTGTCTCTATTCAGGACAACGTTGGACAAATTGGCCTCTATTCACTAATGGAATATTTTGATAATGGACTGTCCTATGGTGTTATTAGTGGTTGTTTTAGACAGTTCTTTATTCCTCATCTTTCACCTTCACTGAAGTGTGTCTGCAACTACAGGGTGCACATGAAATACGCATGCTTCATGCTTCACCAGTTTTGTTTCCCAGCTAATAAATTCAGGGCTCTACAGAGATTAAAGTTATGAGCTGAGTGTGGTGCATGTGCCTATAGTCCCAGCTTCTTGGGAGGCTGAAGAGGGAGAACTGTTTGAGGCCAAGAATTTGAGGTTGTAGTGAGCTATGTTACATCACTACATTCTAGCCTGGGTGAGAGAGTGAGACCCCATCTCTGGGAAAAAAAAAAAAAGATTTAGATTGACCACATGAATTGGTTAAAATTGCTAGCAATAAAACAGCAACTTGAAGTACTGTAAAAAAGAAAAAATGGCGACATCTTTTGGAACATTAAAAAAAAAATCAGTTTCACATAGAGAGGGTTTTTGGAATTGGTATTTACCTTGTGTCTGATGCCCATGTGGTTAAAGAGGGGGTGAAGGCAAGTGTTGTATTCTAAACCTGGGTCCTATAATAGGAAGCAATCTGAAGTTAATGCAGTTTTTTCCCTGACCCCAAATTAATATTTTCTCATTGTAGAAAATCTGATAAATTCTGAAAAGAATAAAGAAGATAATGTCAACCACAATCTCACCATCTACAGACAGTCAGTATTTAGGATTTAAAAAACTATTTACTTCCAGTTTTATTTCGTATACGTATTTTTACAGTGTTGAACTTGATGCAATTTTTACCTTTGTTTTTACCAAGGTTTCTTAGTGGCAACATTGAGTTTGAGGCAGGAATAATTCCTTGTCATGGAGGACCATCCTGTGTTTTGTAGGATGTTTCGTGCAGCCTTGCCTCTGTTCACTGGAATTCAGTAGCATCCCCCAACCCCTAAGTTGTGACAGCTAGAAATGTCTCTAGGACTTTGCAAAAAGCCTTTTGGGGCAAACTGCTTCAAGTGTAGAACCGCTGTTTTATACTGAATTTATAATATAAACACTTCCTCATATTGTTCTAAATTTTATAAGTATGATTTTTAGTGACTGTATAATATTTCATTGTGTATATCATATTGAGTCTTACATCTAGAAATGGCTGTCTTTAGTACCCACAGCTTTGCAAAATCATTCTGTGACTAAGCAGGTATCTTATAATCTACTGATGGAGTATTCTTTTTTTTTTTTTTTAAACAGAGTCTCATTCTGTTGCCCTGAGTAGAGTACTGTGGTGTCACAGCTCACAGCAGCCTCAAACTCTTGTGCTCAAGTGAATTCTTGCCTCAGCCTCCCAAGTAACTGAAGCTACAGGTGCCCACCACAACGCCTGGCTATTTTTTCTATTTTTAGTAGAGAGAGGGTTTCTTGCTCAGGCTGGTCTCCAACTCCTGAGCTCAGGCAATCCACCCATCTTCGCCTCCCAGAGTGGGAGTATTCTTTTTGATTATGGTAAAAAAAATGTATAGAATTTACCATCACAACCACTTTTAGTATAGTTTAGTAATGTTTGGTATAGTCAGATTGTTGTGTGATACCTCTCTATTCTGACAGGAGTATTTACTAGTGCAATGCATGAAGTAATGATTTCTGTGTTTTTTTGTCTGTTTTTTTTTTTTTTTAGAGACAGGGTCTTACTGTGTTGCCCTCGGCAGAGTGCTGTGGCGTCACAGCTCACAGTATCCTCCAGCTCTTGGGCTTAGGTGATTCTCTTGCCTCAGCCTCCCGAGTAGCTGGGACTACTGGTGCACTGCACAATGCCCGGCTGTTTTTTTGTTGCAGTTTGGCCGGGGCCGGGTTCGAATCCTCCACCCTCAGTATATGGGGCCAGCGCCCTACTCACTAAGCCATGGCACCACCTGATTTCTGTTGTTTTATTTTTATTTATTTATTTTTTAGACAGAATCTCACTATGTCACCCTTGGTAGAGTGTCGTGGCGTCACAGCTCACAGCAACCTTAAACTTGTGGGCTTAAGTGATTCTCTTGCCTCAATAGGGACTATAGCTGGGACTACAGGTGCCCACCATAACACCCAGCTATTTTTTTCTGTTGTTGTTGTTGTTGCAATTGTCATTGTTTTAGCTGGCCTGGGCCAAGTTCGAACCCGCCACCCTTGGTGTATGTGGCCAGCGTGTAACAACTGTGCTACGGGTGCCGAGCCTGTTTTTTGTTTGTTTGTTTGTTTTTCTTTGTGTTTTTGTTTTAAATTAAAGAACTTTATCCTGGTTCTGCGCCTGTGGCTGAAGTGGCTAAGGCACCAGCCACATACCCCTGAGCTGGGGGGTTTGAATCCAGCCCGGGCTGCCAAACAACAATGAGGGCTACAACCAGGAGAATCGCTTGAGCCCATGAGTTGGAGGTTGCCGTGAGCTGTGATGCAATAGCACTCTACCCAGAGTGACAGCTTGAGGCTCTGTCTCAAAAAAAAAAAGAACTTTATCCTTAGGATCCTTAGGATATACTTGTTTTTGTTATAGAGCATGAGACATAGTTTTTTAAAGGCATTAAGCTGGGGGCAAACCTGTAGTCCCAGCTACTTGGGAGGCTCCGGCCGAAGCCCAGGAGTTTGAGGCTACTGTGAGCTATGCTTGCACCTGCAGATGGTCACTGCACTCAAGCCTGAATAGCATAGTGAGCCCCATCTCTTTTTAAAAAAGTATTGCCAAAAGTATGAGATTGTATTATAAATTAAGTATAAACTTGATGTAATGCATTTTTGTAAAATGTTTTGTGTAATATTTTAGATACCACTGTTTGGAATCATGTCATCGGATTCTGCAGACCCTTTCTACTGGATGAGAGTTATTCTTGCATCCAACAGAGGTATGTACTTTTCTTTTTGCCTTTGTACTACTACTCACAACAAATACATGTAAAAATGTGGATTAAAAATTATCTTTCCATGTCTGCAGGGAGGGGAAGGATATGAGAAAAGGCCATTGCCTAGAGAAGAGCCCAACATGTTAATAATGCCACCACCATGTGCTTACTGTAGTAATAGACAGACATCTAGCCTTTGCTTCTCAAGGACTTAAAAGCCCTGATAATGGCAGTGTCAAGAGATGATGCCCAATCAGCCTTTGAATTGAAGTCCAGCGTGGGCCAGTGGGAGAGGAAGGTCTGAGTTAAGGCATACAGCACGACGCAGCGTAATAGTGGTGGTCTGGGAAATTGTGGGCAGGGATGCTGCTTAGCAAAGCTGAAGAGGTAGTGGGGGCTGGATCATGTGGTTTCTCCCATTTAAGAAATAGTGCTTGAGCCAGGCATCGTGGCACACGTCCCCTCAGGAGGCTGAGCCGGGAGGATTGCTTGAGGCCAGCCTGAGCCAAATGATGACACCCTGTCTCAAAATAAAAGGAAAGGAATAGAGCTTGCACCTTAGATAGCTGGCAGGCATTTTTTGTGTATATATATATATATTTTTTTTTTTGATAATAGGCTGTAGAAGGAGTATATTTAAGTATGATAGGAAACTTTTGCAGGCCACTAGGGACCTCTCGTCATATATTTGCTTTTTTCCTATTTTATATCATTATTAACAATGCTACAATGAAGGCTATCCCATGCATCTATAATTTTTTAAAACAATGAATTCCTATAAGTTGACTTTGGTCACAAGATACTTAAATTATTTTTTTTTTTATTAATTTAAAACAATATATTTATTTTTATTTTTTTCAGAGTCTTACTATGTCGTCCTTGGTAGAGTGCTGTGGCTTCACAGCTCACAGCAGCCTCAAACTCTTGGGCTTAAGCAATTCTCTTGCCTCAGCCTCCCAAGTAGCTGGGACTATAGGCGCCCCCACAATGCCTGGCTATTTTTTGTTGCAGTTGTCTAGCTGGCCTGGACTGGGTTTGAACCTGTGACCCTCGATGTATGTGGCTGGTGCTAAAGGTGCCGAGTCTCAATTTAAAACAAAAAATTTTTTTCTGCTCTGTGTGATCTGATCTTCAGGAATACACTTAAAATTTTTTTTGTAGAGACAAAGTCTCACTTAATCGCTCTTGGTATAGTGCCCTGGCGTCACACAGCTCATAGCAACTTCTACTCCCTGGGCTTAGGTGATTCTCTGCTTCAGCCTCCCAAGTAGCTGGGACTACAGGCGCCTGCCATAATGCCTGGCTATTTTTTTGTTGCAGTTCGGCCAGGGCCGGGTTAGAACCTGCCACCCTCGGTATATGGGGCTGGAGCCCTACTCACTAAGCCAGAGGCACTGCCCTACACTAGCATTTTTGATAGATAAAGCTAACTTGTCTTCCTAAAGAGCTATGTTATTTTGCACTTTCAGTATGGAAAGGACCATTTCTCTTCCAACAGGGTATACTATTAGTGTTTTAGTCTTTGTCAATTAGGTGAACATTGACATCTTTAATTTGTACTTGTGTAAATATTGGTGAGCTTGAACATTTTTTTTTATATATAGACAGTCCCCTGGTTACAAACAAGATAGGTTCTGTAGGTTTGTTCTTAAGTGGAGTTTGTATATAATTTTGAACAGGTACATTTGCCTATTACTTGTAATAGCCTCCGTAAACGTGAATTGTACATTAGTTGGATGTTTGCACCTCGAGGACTTACTGTAATGGCTTCTGTTAGTTCAGTGCTAGTTGTATATAAGTCAGATGTTTGTAGCTTGGGGACTGCCTATAGAGGTGTATCTTTTTTTTTTTTTTTTTTGTAGAGACAGAGTCTCACTTTATGGCCCTCGGTAGAGTGCCGTGGCCTCACACAGCTCACAGCAACCTCCAACTCCTGGGCTT
This sequence comes from Nycticebus coucang, assembly GCF_027406575.1. NCBI lineage: Eukaryota > Metazoa > Chordata > Mammalia > Primates > Lorisidae > Nycticebus > Nycticebus coucang. Next base: position 60,258,394 of record NC_069799.1, on the reverse strand, counting down.
AAGCAATTCTTTTGCCTCAGCCTCCCGAGTAGCTGGGACTACAGGCTCCCGCCACAACGCCCGGCTATTTTTTGGTTGCAGTTCAGCCGGGGCCGGGTTTGAACCCACCACCCTCGGTATATGGGGCCGGCGCCCTACTGACTGAGCCACAGGCACCGCCCGAGGTATATCTTTTATTTCAATAGATTTTGGGGGGGTTCATGTTGAATCCTGTCACTTGTACTATCTGTTGTGTATGTGAGGTGAGGTGTAGCCATTTAGCCATCAGCCGAATAGCATATGTTGTAGCCCATAGGTGATTTTTCATCCCTCACCTCCTCCTGTCCCTTCCCTGTAAGTCTCCAGTGTCCATTGTAGCACTCTGTGTGCCTTTGTGTGGTAAGTGACACATGTGGACTTCATTCCTAAGTTGTTTCAGTTTGGATAATGGCCTCTCATTCCATCCAAGTTGCTGCAGGAGATACTTCATGACATGTCACTGGGTAGTACTCCCGGCGTACATAGTCCGCATTTTCTTATCCCTTTGTCAGATGGGCATTTAGGTTGATTGCCTATGTTTGGGGTTGTGAATAGTGTTGTGATAAACATTCAAGTGTATTACTTTAATATTTTTATTGAGTATTTATATTTCTTCTGTGATTGAGCTTTTTCCTTAGTGTGTTAAATTTTTTTTGTTGTAAGTAATAGAAAATCACTGGCTAATTTAAACACAAAAATGAAATTTGTTGTTAAGCTATGGATTATTTTTTAAAATCCAAAGAGGAGGTAAACAGCTAGGCTTTGGACAGAGGAACCAGGCAGCTCTCAGCCCTCAGCAGCAGGGATTTTTGATCATCTTTGTGATTCAGCTCCCAGATTTCTTATTTCTTGGTTTAAAATCCAAGTTAGCAGTGTATACCAGGCTTGATCAGCTTTGGTTAGAGTTCCAGGGTTACACAGTAGAGATTTTGGTGCTGGTGACTGCTTCTGTATCGTAGGTATTGCATTTTCCTGAAAAAGCATCCTTGGGAACAGACACATCTCATATCTGCTGTTCTTATCTCCCAACATCTTCTCCTTTACTTTGTGGCTGCTAGATTTTTTTGTTGTCCTTAGAAAAACTTCCTCTTTTTCCATGATAATAGGCTACTTACCCATATTTCCCTCCAGTTCTGTTGTTATCCTTTATGTCTAAATTTCCTAAACATTCAGCATGTATTTCGATTTAATTCATGAGATAAGGAGTCTAGGTTTAATTTTCTAAAAATGGCCAATTATTTGCCAACGTCATGTGTTTTTCTTTTCGCTGTTGAAGTGCCACACTTTTCAAAGTTTCATTCAAGTTTGATTTGGATCTATTTCTGAACTAGATCTGTTAGGGTGATAATAAATTTTGGTATTGTGACTTAAGGAAAAAAAACCTTTCTAAGGATTTCCTTTAACGATAAAAAATGTTGGCTCGGCACCCGTAGGTCAGTGGTTAGGGCCCTAGCCACATACACCGAGGCTGGCGGGTTTGAACCCTGCTAAACAACAATGACAACTGCAACAACAACAAAAATAGCCAGGCGTTGTTGTGACAGGTGCCTGTAATCCCAGCTAATTGGGAGGCTGAGGCAAGAGAATTGCTTAAGCCTAAGAGTTTGAGGTTGCTGTGAGCTCTGACGCCAAGGCACCCTACTGAGGGTGACATAATGAGACTTTGTCTCAAAAATAAATAAATAAATACATAAAATAAAAAATGTTAAAAAAAAAAAATGTTGCATGGATATGTGGCACACTCCCTCCGTGTAGGACAGACACAACTGTAGTCTGATTTTACCTGTCACGTGTAAATTACATAACCTAATATTTGTACCCTCATATTAATCTGGAATTTAAAAGATGAGAAAGAACAATAAAAATTATTTTTATCTTTCATTATTAAAGAGCTATCTGAGAAGATGTCAAGGATTCCCTAGGGTGGAATATTTCCTCATGTTAAGGGAAACTTTTCAGTGCTTCTAAAAGTGTTATGGGGTGACGTGGCAGTGATGCACCAGGGTGTCATCTTGACCACATGGATCACTTAGTTCTACACCTTCCTTTACAAAATTGACTGACTTACTTTTCTTGCTTCTAACTATAAATACAACACATATTTTCTGTAATGAAAAACTTAGAAAGTAGAGGAGAACAAAGCCATCCATAATACCACTGGGTAAAAAATACAGACAAACCACAGGATTAAAGTAACAGGAAGTTCTTCCTCCATTCAAATAGCAAGTGCAATCAAACTGTAGGTACCTTTTTAAATTTGTTTTTTGCTACCTACTATGTCACGAACATTTTTTGTGTTACTTAGTATTCTACAACATTGTTTTAGATGTCTCTCTATGTAATTTTAGATTTTGCATTAGAAATTACAAAATATTGGCTGGGCGTGGTGGCTCACGCTTGGAAGCCGAGGTGAGTGCATTGCCTGAGCCTCACAGGTTCGAGACCAGCCTGAGCCAGAGTGAGATCTTGTCTCTAAAAGATAGCCGGACGTTGTGGCGGACACCTGTAGTCCCAGCTACTGGGAAGGCTGAGGCAAGAGGATCACTTGAATCCAAAAGTTTGAGGTTGCTGTGAGCTGTGATGCCACAGTACTCTACCAAGGGTGTTCAAGTGAGACTCTGTCTCAAAAAAAATGCAATTACAAAACATTCCTTTAATAACATTTTTTATTGGCATAAAATTTTTAGCTTGTTTTATAATTTTTCATTTTGTATTACGAATAAAACTTTTAGTCTAAGTATTCAATACGATTGGACAAAAATCTTAGAAAATTTCTTTTAAAAAAGGACTTCTTGCTGGGTGTAGTGGCTCACGCCTGTAATCCTAGCACTCTGGGAGGCTGAGGTGAGTGGATTGCTTGGAGCTCTGGAGTTCCAGACCAGCCTTAGCAAGTGCAAGACCCTGTCTCTAACAAATAGCTGGGTATCATGACACCTGCAGTCCCAGCTACTGGGGAGGCTGAGGTAAGAGGATTGCTTGAGCCCAAGAGTTTGAGGTTGCTGTGAGCTATGATACCACTGCACTATACCCAAAGTGACAAAGTGAACTCTGTTTCAAAAACAAACAAACAAAAAAGGATTTCTTTTACATTTAATTTTAGGATTTACAGGGAAATTTACATTTTTGTAGTACTTAAAGTACTTTTCAATTCAATGGATTTTTGTAGGAGTGTGTTAATAAATGAGAGCTCTTTTTAGCAATTCATGTGTAAGAAATGAAATTTTGCTTAATAAACACTTAAGCATGTGTTTCAATAGAGGTAATTTGTGACTAGGACATTCTAAATTAATCCGTATTGTCTATAGTAAAAATTGTGTGCTTCTTTCCCCTTCCTTTGTAGGAACTTTAATGGAACTGGGTATCTCCCCAATTGTAACATCTGGTTTGATTATGCAGTTGTTAGCTGGAGCCAAAATCATTGAAGTTGGAGATACACCCAAAGACAGAGCTTTATTCAATGGAGCCCAGAAACGTGAGCGTTAATGCAATTAAAGAGCTCTTTCCAAATTTGAGACTGTTTGTGGTAAAGGTGTTTTCTATGGTCCTTTTTTGCCTTTGGTTGTAAGCATGTGCTCCTCTTCCCCCGATTTTTGTCAGTATTTGGTATGATCATCACCATTGGGCAAGCCATTGTGTATGTGATGACGGGGATGTACGGGGACCCTGCAGAGATGGGCGCTGGCATCTGTCTCCTTATCATTATTCAGGTAAGAAATTTTCTTTTTTTTTAATTTTCGAGACCATTTATTAGATGCCTTTTCATTTCTCTTTTACTAACCTGTAATTTCGTTTAAGATCAATGGTTTCAAAAGCAACAATGAATTAAAACCAAATAAAATTCTCTAATCCAGTCTATCAAGCAGCCAACAAAAAACAAACCCAGCCTCCTTGAAAGAACTCCAATGAGCAGGATCAAATCTAGTATCACCCTGGGACTTAAATCACGAGCTAACGTAGAAGGAATTAAAACTTCTTGCACAACCGCCACTGCTGGCTCCTACTTTAGTATCTGATCTTTGACCAGACCAGAAATCTCTGAACTAAAAGGAAAAGTGTGGTACAAAAGGGAATTAGAAGATCGAGGTTTGGCCACTTGTTAAGCATCCATTAATGCTCAGATATCATACGGGGCTTAACAAAGCGTGCACTTGTCAGGGGCTAGGATGAGGACTTTCTGCGTCTCCAGTGTGAGAAAGTGCATGAGTAAAGGTAGTGGTGGTTGCAGAAATCTCTTGAAAGCACTTGGTCTTCACCGAGTTTCCATCCTGTGTCTGAGAGGTGAGAGGCCCATGGTAATGAAGTATCTTGCCTCTGACTCCCAGAGTCCTGTTTTCATACGCAGATACCAAAACAGTTTAATCATTTTTTCTTTACTAACAATTCTTTTTGGTCGGGGCTGGGTTTGAACCCGCCACCTCTGCCGCCCTCTAACACTTCTTTAGGATGGTGATTGATAGATTTATTTTCTTACTTTTGAATTATTTTATTTAATTACAATATTTTGATTACTGAAGTGCTATGTATAAATTGTGTTGATGTAAAAAAATAAAATTTATTCCATATAATAACCTCATAGCTACACAACATCAAGAATTATGGATCACGTATTTCATCAATTCTAAGATGCACATTTTTCACATTTTGATGTATCTGGAATCAGGATATTTTCTTACAGTTAATAGTTTCTTGTACCTGCTGGCAGCCGGCTGGCAGTTGTGACAGCTGTTGTTGCTTGTGTGTGTGTGGTGGTTTGGTGACGGCTATTCATGTCGCTGTTATATCAGTCAGTCTTGTGCACTGTTAACGAAATAGGTGTTTGAGTTTATTTGCTATCTCAATTGTCTTCAAAAAATCTGTTGTGATTTGTTATTGAAACGAAAGTTATTGTGTATACAGAAAGGTGCAGAATAGCAAGTTAGATGATAAATACCTTTGTCTTAAGTTAAAGTACCTTTTGTTCTAAGTAGAAAATGAAATGTCTTTGTAATAAGGTATCGTGCCATGGGTTAATTGTCAATGTTCTTTTTTTTCTTAGTAGTACACAAAATAATGGTCTTTTAAATAATATCTTAGAGTCAGTGAAAGACTAAATATACACACATAATTATGTTCCATGGATTTTTAAAATGGTTGCTTCTGAATGGAGTTTTTAAAGAGCAGCATAATTATTATTGTATGATGCATCTTAAAGTGTGTGAAGTTTGGAAGATAATTCTCTGTTGCCCAGTCCTTAAAAATCACTTAAATTATCGAAGAATAAATTGCAGTTAAGTTACATGATATTTATATTTATTGTGTTTTGAAAAGAAGTTTGCTTAAGTTAACCTGCAATGAATATTTGGAGTCCTGGTTATCTTGGAAAGTACAAGTAAACCTGTCTACTCCGTGAAACTGAAATTAGTTTAGGGAATTTTTTTCTGATGGTTCAGAAGATCAAGCTCACAAAAATATTTTTAAATAACCCCAAATACCAGTTTATATATTATTGAGAAATATGGCTGTCTGAGACTGACATAGTTGGCCATTCTTTTTTTTTCTTTTGTAACAGACCTTATAGAGGAAGCAAATTGTAAGATTGTTTAGTGAGCATGATTCATAACAGGGAGAGTTACGTTGTCCAAGCATTTCTTATCATCAGTGACAATAAGGATGCTTTTCTAATGAGATGGAAGGACTTTATTATTTGACTGGGAAGTTTTAATGGATTATCAGGGTCTTTGGGAGCTTTCTGAGCCCTGTATGTTCCCTTCTGGTAGAAGATACATTTCCTTAAAGAATAACATTGTCTTTATTTCTCCATTTACAAATGACTTAATAGGCAAATTTATAGCCCTTGGAATTTAGAGGGAGAAGAGGTACAATGGATAGGGAGAGAAACTCCTCCAGAGACTGACTTTGGTATCTATTTGCTCAGGATTGCTTCATGCTCTTTTGGGGATTGTTGAAGGTATTAGTAGGACAGTTTTTACCTTATGTTTTATTTATGGCATTCCCTTTATGTAACCTATAATTTATAATGACCATGATTTATTTTACTTTATTTTAATGAGATAGGGTCTTGTTCTGTTGTCTGGGTAGAGTGCAGTGGTATCATCATAGCTCACAGCAATCTCAAACTTCTGAAATGAAGCAGTCCTCCTGCTTCAGCCTCCCACATACCTAAGACTATAGGCATATGCCATATGCCTGGCTAAGTTTTCATTCATTCATTCATTCATTTATTTCAGTTTACTTATTTTGAGACGGAGTGTCACTCTGTTGCCCCAGACTAGAGTGCCATGGTGTCAGCATAGCTCACAGCAACCTTAAACTCTTGGGGTTCAAGCGATCCTCCTGCCTCAGCCTTCTGAGAAGCTGAGACCACAGGCGCCTGCCATAATGCCCAGCTGACTTTTTTATTTTTAGTAGAGATGAGGTCTTACTCTTGCTGAGATTGGTCTCAAACTCCTGAATTTAAGTGATTCCCCTGCTTTGGTCTCTCCAAGTGCTAGGATTATAGGCATGAGCCATGGTGCCCAGCTAAGTTTATTTGTGTGCGTGAGCTGGTCCCTAACTCCTGACCCCAAGAAATACTTCCATCTCATGCTTCCAAAGCACTAGAATTACAGATAAGAGCCACTGTACCCAGCCAACCCTGATTTTTTTTTTTTGCAGTTTTTGGCTGGGGCCAGGCTTTAACCCACCACCCCCGGCATATGGGGCTGGTGCCCTACTCCTTGAGCCACAGGCGCCGCCCACCAATCCTGACTTTTGCAGGTTGTTTTGTTTGTTTGTTTGGTTTTGGCTGGGCCAGGTTTGAACCCACCACCCCCGGCATATAGGGCTAGCACCTTACTCCTTGAGCCACAGGCTCCTCCCACCAACCCTGATTTTTAAAAGACACTCAGAAATGGCACTTAGTGCATTATACATTAGTAAAATTTCTCTAGTATCTTAGAAAGGATTTAGTTAGACTCCTAAGAAACCACAGCTGAGTAATTCTTGGTTAATTAGATAAAGGATTGACTTGAGTTATATATTTAAATTGGTATTAAATGGAGGCAAGCTATTTTGATGTTTGTTTTCACTATTCAGAGATCCAAGAATGGAACAAGTGAAGTGCCTACTGACTGATTTGTTTACACAAATTCTGGTATACGATACTTGTTTTGTGGTTAACTTTTCTGGTGTTAATGTATAAAGAAATGTGCCATATTTGATCCCAGGTGGGCAGTGACCCATTTGTGTCTTTCCGAGATATTGTTAATGTTGAAACTTGGATATACTGAAGAGCTGGGATCGGATCAGTGTGTTTTCACATAGGTTTTGAAAACTGCATGTAGCTACGGAAGCTATTTCTCATCTCATTTGTTCTTGTTTCAACTAGTGAGTTTTGCAATCTAAATAGCAAGTCTTGATTAAAATTCTCAAAATTAATAGGAAATATCATTGTGTATGGCATGTAAGATGGTAAGTATGTTTTGTCACGCGAAGTTGTGTGTCTGTGCATGTACAGGGTTGAAGTGTAAAGCGGTATTTTCACACCTGCTCTGAGATCCATGTGTGTTGGCATGTTGCACGTCCAGCACATGAGCGTGCGGTTAGCGCCTCTCACCACCGTGCCATCCCTGAGGTGCTGCAGTCCCTTCCTGGTTTCTCATCCCTTCTCAGACACATGCGTGATATGTGCTGTCTTTTGTTTCCTTAGATTATGGAAACCATTTCTCATTTCTCTTTAATTTCTTTCTTTTTTTGGAAGAGCATAGGAATTTCATTTTCACGGAACATACATGAGTCACCTGTGGCCATACCACCCTGAACCTGCCTGATCTTGTCTGCTCTTGGAGGCTGATCAGGGTTGGGCCTGGTCACGGTTGGATGGGAGAATATACATGAGCCCCTCTGCAGTCTGATGGACACTGTTCTGGAGGGGGGTCTGGAGAATAACAGTTGTTGGGTTGCTGTGTGACTTTGGACAGGTCATTGATCAAAAGCTCTCAATAGTGCTTTTTGGTTCATGGACAGCTATTATTCCTGGCATGAGGATGGGTTTCTACATTATGAGTGGGGGTCTTCATTTACTCGTTACATCATTGTGGCCAAACAAAATCTGGTAGTAAGTCCAAACTACTTCTCACTTTGTCAGAATGTCGTACTTGGTTTTCACATAATAAAGAATTAGCATGATCACTCTTAGAAATTTTGAGAACTGTACCCTTTTTCCAGTTCATTGAAAGTCAAACTAAAGACTGTAAATACACAAGTTAGGCTTTTTACAACCTTTGAAATGGCAATTAAGGGAAAAAACAACACTGTTAAGGTAAGTATGCTTAAAATGGTACAATGCTGTCAGGTCCAGCACTGGTCCAACAGGTGATACTAGGTGAAGTGAGGAAATAGGGTGAGCTGCCTCACAGCAGGAGGAATTGAAGTGATTTGCTCACTTCTATAGAAGGGTGTCTTCAAATGGGGACTGTGTGAGATTGGGAGCATAGAGGTATAGTTTTTCCCCCTCTTGATTAGGTTACTCAAGTGCTGGGATGGAGTCCTGTGGCTGAGGTCACTTGCAAGGCTGGGATTGTTTTTAATTGATGCATACTTTTTCTAAGAAAAAGAAAGTTAGCAGTGTTCAGTATCACATCAATTAAAGCTAGTATGCTTTGATTTTTTTAAAAAAAATTATGAGCTTAAGAATTTAGTGAACTCTTAACTATGTTCAGATTTACATTTTGTCTTTGTCACTATATGCATAAAATATATTTTACACTGTTATTTGTGTACATATTAATTTGTATTCCACTTTTTCACTTACTGTATGCATAGTATAGACAGGGTGGCAAAAAAGTATATATACATTTTAAGAAACCGTATTAAAATTATAATAGTCGGCCACATACAGTGACTCATGTCTGTAATCCTAGCACCCTGGGAAGCCAAGGAGGGTGAATTGCTTGAGCTCAGGAGTTGGAGACCACCCTGAGCAAGAATAAGACCCCACCTCTACTAAAAATAGAAAAATTAGCTGAGGCATGAGGCTCACTTGAGCCCAAAGAGTTTGAAGTTGCTGTGAGCTATGATGATGCCACAGTACTCTCCCCAGGACAACAGAGTGAGACTCAGTCTCAAAAAAAGAATTGTAATATTCAGTATATACCAATAACATCGTTATCTTGTATATTATGTCTTGTATTTCTTGTAATTGGAGAAATCAAACATGATTTGAGTATTAAAAATGCCTTTCTTAAAATGTGTATACATTTTTGGCACCCTCTGTATAATATGTAAAATATTATCTGTATGATCCTTTTTGAGAAGTATTAACGTTATTTATTTGGCCTTTTAGTCACTTGGAGGTATGTGGGACATTTTCAGTTTCTTGCTGTCATAAATTCTATAACTGATTATTTTTGTTTTAGTGTGCGTTTCAAGAAGGCTTTAATTCTAAAGCTAAACATTATAAGGGAAACTATTCAGATGATGTACTTTAAGATGTCTGCTTTATAATGTAACGATCTTTCCAATCCTGTGATTTTCTGAATTGGCTTCTGACTAAACTTCAAGTGGGTCAAAAGGAGCAAACGGTCATAATAGTGACATTGCAACTTTGGGGTGTTAGTATTAAGAATGCCCATACTTTGGAAGTAGCCAGTGGTGTTCATCCCTTCCCTGAGTTTGTTCTTGCTTCTGCTTACCTGCATTTCTTTCCCCACAGTTGTTTGTTGCTGGTTTGATTGTGCTGCTGTTAGATGAGCTGCTACAGAAGGGTTACGGCTTGGGGTCTGGTATTTCCCTCTTTATTGCCACCAACATCTGTGAGACCATTGTCTGGAAGGCCTTTAGTCCCACTACCATTAACACTGGCAGAGGTACATTGCACAGTGACTGCAACTGCACGAGTTTTGCTGGATGTGTGCTGAGAACAACCCACCGAGTAGCAGTACATGCCTGGAGCCACTCTGGTTTGCTCTCCTGGGGATAACAAATGCTAATTGTCCAAACTTAATGAGCAGAGATTTGTGAAGTACACGCTGCTACTACAGAAAGAACAGTATCTAAATTTTAGTCTCTGCTCTCGGAAAGATCTGTTGCAAACAGATTTGTAGAATTGTTTGGTAACCTTGCTTAAGCCATTGCAGCCGTTTATTTGACTGATTTCGGCATTCCTGGGGGAATAAAAAGGTAGTGGATTAAGATTTTTCAAATGGGGCTCCGTGCCCATAGCACAGTGGTTAGGGCGCCCACCACATGCACTGAGGGTGGTGGGTTTGAACCTGGCCCAGGCCTGCTAAACAACAATGTCAACTGCAACAAAAAAAAATAGCCAGGCATTGTAGCGGACGCCTGTAGTCCCAGCTACTTGGGAGACTGAGGCAAGAGAATCGCTTAAGCCCAAGAGTTTGAGGTTGCTGTGAGCTGTGATGCCATGGCACTCTACCGAGGGTGACACAGTGGGACTCTGTCTCAAAAAAAAAAAAAAAAAGTTGTTCATTGTACCTGCAGGGAACACTAATACTTCTCTACTTTTCTAATTGGCTTTGTGATGGCACTAAAGTTTTGAAACAGTTCATTCTGTCTTTCCCTACCCAGCTCTACATCATGTGCCATGCTATTCTGATGGTTACTATCTAAACTCTGATCCCAGCCTCAAGAAAATAGGAATGATAGTTTATTAATGTTCTTGGAACAATAAATTTAAAGGCAAGCTTTGATAGAATAACATACATATTTTGATTCTGATACCTTTTTCCTGCTTTGCTGCTGCTTTTTTATTTTTCCTAAAAATACTCTCTTCCTTTCCCTAATGTAAAGGAGAGGCAGATCCTACGAATGCAATATTTGCTTTGATAAATTCTACTCTGTATGTTTTCATCATGCATTGGCTTTTGAGAAAACTTCAGATTTATGCTAAAAAGAGATAAGTTTGCCTCAGTGATGTAAATATTTTTAGCATCTGCTCTCGTGGCTATATCATGAAGCAAACATTGGCGAATTCTTTTGACTTACATTCTCTGCTGTAAACTGGAGTTTCGAGGTTATTTGTTTTGACCTTTGGGATGACTTGGGACAATGGGTCTACAGTTCCTCTGTCTCAATTCCTAGGTACCGAGTTTGAGGGTGCTGTCATAGCTCTGTTTCATTTGTTGGCCACCAGGACAGACAAAGTCCGAGCTTTACGGGAAGCTTTTTATCGGCAGAACTTACCCAATCTCATGAACCTCATTGCTACAGTCTTTGTGTTTGCTGTTGTTATATATTTTCAGGTAAGTATAATCCTTTCACTAAAGTAAGTGGGATATTTTAATTTTGCTCTTAAAGAGAATGCCATTTGAAATGTTAGTGTCTAATAAGTTAGAGTTTTAAGATTTATTCAACCAAATAATTCCATAATTAGTCTCCAGACTCTAATTTTAAGGTGTACAATATTGTGGATATGAAATAGGAAAGGATTTTAAAGTCTCTGTACTTTTCATATTCCCTGTTGTGACTTGTCCCTTTCTGCTGTGTATTCTTTTTTTGATGTTTCTCCCTCCTAATTTTGTTTTTTAGGGATTTCGTGTTGACTTGCCTATTAAGTCAGCCCGCTATCGAGGACAGTATAGCAGCTATCCCATTAAACTCTTCTACACCTCGAACATTCCCATTATTCTCCAGTCTGCCTTAGTTTCAAACCTGTATGTTATTTCCCAGATGCTGTCTGTTCGATTCAGTGGCAACTTTTTAGTAAATTTACTAGGACAGTGGGCCGTGAGTATTATGTTTCTTTATATTATTTAAAATCTGTCATAATTTGCATTTCATGATAGTATTTTTAATCAAATGAGATAGACATTTCAATAGTTGCTATATAACATTTTCAAATTCACTGACCTATAGGCAAGTTTATTATTCATCTGGAAGAACTGGTAAATGTTGTAAAACTAAGACTGGTCAAGCATTTTTTATTTTATTTTATTTTATTTTTTTGTGGTTTTTGGCCAGGGCTGGGTTTGAACCCGCCACCTCTGGCATATGGGACCAGTGCCCTACTCCTTGAGCCACAGGCGCCGCCTGCATTTTTTATTTTTTATTATTTAGGAAGAGCATTTCCACATCTTGTCTGAATGACCTTTTAGGCTCAAATCACTGTTGCTTTCTAAAAAGTAATTTCCTATTTGGTAATCAAGTTCTATCTAGCATTGTCTGTACAGTTGGTTTATTTTTATTTATTTATTTATTTATTTATTTTTTGGTGGGTTTTGGCCGGGGCTGGGTTTGAACCTGCCACCTCCAGCATATGGGACCAGTGCCCTACTCCTTGAGCCACAGGTGCCGCCTGGTTTATTTTTATTTTTTAAGTGCTATTCACTGACAATATATGGGATACTGGAATCATCCTTTCCTTTCTCCTCTCACCCTACCCCCATTTTTTATGGTCTGATCCACAGCCTTGTGATTAACTAGGCTGGAGATAGAGAGGCGTGTCATTAACTAGAAGGAAGAGAGTTGCTAGAAATAGAATCTTACAAATTTTAACTCCATTTTATAGATTCCTTTTTATTATCTTGTCTTAAAGCAACCCAGCCAGGGCTGCCCACTTAGATTCCTCCTCAAGTTTATCAACTTTTCCATCAATAAACTCTATCTTGTCTCTTTAAAAAAAAAAAAAAAAAAGGGCGGCGCCTGTGGCTCAGTTGGTGGGGCGCCGGCCCCATGTGCCTTAGGTGGCGGGTTCGAGCCCGGCCCCGGCCAAACTGCAAAACCAAAAAATAGCTGGGTGCTGTGGCAGGCGCCTGTAATCCCAGCTGCTCGGGAGGCTGAGGCAAGAGAATCGCTTGGGCCCAGGAGTTGGAGGTTGCTGTGAGCTATGTGAGGCCACGGCACTCTACCGAGGGCCATGGGGTGAGACTCTGTCTCTACCAAAAAAAAAAAAAAAAGCAATCCAGGGGCTGCGCCTGTTGCTCAGTGGGTGGAGCACCAGCCTCATATACCGAGGGAGGTGGGTTCAAACTCGGCCCTGGCCAGACTATAACAAAAAATTAGCCAGGCGTTGCGGCAGGCACCTATAGCTTGCTCTGGAGGCTGAGCTAAGAGAATCGCCTATACCCAGGAGTTGGAGGTTGCTGTGAGCTGTGACACTACGGTACTCTACCGAGGGCGATAAAGTGAGACTCTGTCTCTACCAAAAAAAATAGCAATCCAGCCATGTTGTTACTGAACTGTGAGTCATTTTAGGATTGAATTTTGATAGGTTTAAGTTCCATCACCTAACAAAGGGGCATTTTTTCCCTCTTAAAATTAATTTGGTTGGGTGTGGTGGCTCACACCTGTAATCCTAGCTCTCTGTGAGATTGAGGCATGTGGATTGTTTGAGCTCGCAAATTTGAGACCAGCCTGAGCAATAGCAAGGCCCCGTCTCTAATAAAAACAGAAAAACTGGGGCAACAAGATAGGTTGGGCCCAGGAATTGGAGGTTGCTATGAGCTGTGATGATGCCATGGAACTCTATCCAGGGTACCAGCTCGAGACTCTGTCTAAAAAAAAAATTAATTTATTCTTTGCAGAGTATGTAATTCTAGAATTTGCATTTAACTGAAGAGTAGAATTTTTTTGTACAATCATTATTACTGGATTATGGAGCTTGTTTCTGCATTGGTCTTAATATGCTATCTTTTGCATTATAGATTATAGTGACTCACACCTTTCTGTTTTTATTTTTATTTTTATTTGGTAGTTTATTGCCCTTGTTTTATTTGGTAATTTATTGCCCTTGGTAGAGTACTATGGCGTTACACTGCTCACAGCAACCTCCAACTCCTGGGCTTAGGCGATTATTTTGCCTCAGCCTCCCAAGTAGCTGGGATTACAGGCACCCGCCACAACATCTGGCTATTTTTTTGGTTGTTGCAGTTTGGCTGGGGCTGGGTTCGAACCCGCCACCCTCAGTATATGGGGCTGGCACCCTACTCATTGAGCCACATTTCTGCTTTTATTGAAGGTCAGTTTTTTAAAAATTTAAAGTTTAGCAGAATAATACAGTAACTCTTAAATAGTAAAGGAAATAAGATTCTCTTTATTCAAAATACTCCTTTCTTATTCCTTTAACACAAATTCGATTAGCTATTATATCCTGACCATTTTAACTAGGAGAGAGGGCTAAAGAGGAGAATAAGAAAGCCGTCCCTTCCCTCATCAGCTAATAGACCAACAGTAATTATTATTGTGATAATAATTCCACAGTAATGAATGCACTGAGTTTTGGCCCTGAACAGATTGTATTGTGATGTTGGGTAATATTCCTTTTAATGAGAGAATTACTGGGAAATTGAATTTATCTATGAATAATGCTTCTTTTTTTTTTTTTTTGCAGTTTTTGACCAGGGCTGGGTTCGAGTTTAAACCCACCACCTCCAGTATATGGGGCCAGTGCCCTACTCCTTGAGCCACAGGCGCCGCGATATGAATAATGCTTTTGATCAGGGATTACTGATTAGGGGCACAGTAAAAGAACCATTTGGAAACTGTAAATTCAGGAACCAGATATTTTAATTATTTTTTTGAGACAAGTCTCAAGCTGTCACCCTGGGTAGAGTACTGTGGTGTCACAACTCACAGCAACCTCCAACTCTTGGGCTTAAGCGATTCTCTTGCCTCAGCCTCCCAAGTAGCTGGGACTACAGGTGCCCACCACAATGCCTGTCTATTTTTTGATTGTAGTTCTCATTGTTTGGCAGGCCCAGGCTGGATTCGAACCTGCCAGCTCCTGTGTATGTGGTTGGTGCACTGGCTGCTTGAGCTGCAGGTGCTGAGCCAGAACCAGATGTTTTAATCATTGCAACTAAAAATACAGCTTTCTCTCATCCTAAACCCTGTATTTATTACCAGCATTTATATTTAATATGAGCAAATACATGCTGTTCTCATTTCTGTTAACCATAAAAAATTCTGTGTCTGTGTAAATATCAAGTTATAATAAGTAATTATTAAAAGACTATTCCTTATAATTCAGAAAACATATAAACTTTAGGTGGTGAATTAAGTTTTCTGTCAATACTTTGATTTGCATTATTAATATTTTCATATGGAATATTATGCATAAGCATCTTAATATGGTGGATATTCATATAGGTCATAAAATTTCATATTTTAATTATAATCAGAGATTATAAATGTAAACCTATTGCTATTTTTGGGAAGAGAAGGAATATTTTGTAGATAATTTTTTTCTCTCATTTACAGTGTCTTGTACATAGATGCTCACTATATAATTTTGAAGAAGTGAAGGTATTAGATATGTATCAAAGTAAATGCTTAAGCTATATAGAATTATTAGCTGTAGGTGTTTTAAACTTAAAACATTGTTACATTTTTTGAAGTCTGAAAAGTACGCCTGACCACGTGGGTTGACCATTTGCCCTTTTTACTCTTGTTCTGTAGGACGTCAGTGGGGGAGGACCTGCTCGTTCCTACCCAGTTGGGGGCCTCTGCTACTACCTTTCTCCTCCTGAGTCCATGGCTGCCATATTTGAGGATCCTGTCCATGTAGTTGTTTATATCATCTTCATGTTGGGATCCTGTGCATTCTTTTCTAAGACATGGATAGAGGTGTCTGGTTCCTCAGCCAAAGATGTAAGCATTTGGCTTATTTGAAAATAAAGGCTAGGTTTGGTGGTTCACATCTATAATCCCAGCAATTCTGGAGGCCAGTGTGTGGGGATCATGAGGCCAGGAGTACTCAAGACCAGCTTGAAAATAATAATAATAATAAATAAAAAACCTAGCTGGGCGTTGTTTAGTGTCTGTAGTCAGCCTCAGAAGATGATCTCCATAGCCCAGGAATTTGAGGCTACAACTGAACTACGATGGGGTCACTGCACTGCAGTTTAAATGTCAGGTCGAGACCGTGTCTCAAAATTAAAAAAAAAAAATGGAAAAGAAGCAAAATATTTTGGAAAAAGACATTCATAATTTCTAAGTGTCAAAATAGTAGTTGAGGGCGCCAGCCCCATATACCGAGGGGGGCGGGTTTGAGCCCGGCCAAACTGTAACAACCAAAAAAAATAGCCAGATGTTGTGGCGGGTGCCTGTAATCCCAGCTACTCGGGAGGCTGAGGCAAGAGAATCACCTAAGCCCAGGAGTTGAAGGTTGCTGTGAGTTGTGACGCTACAGCACTCTACCGAGGGCGATAAACTGAGACTCTGTATAGTAGTTGATTCACTCTTACATAATTAAAACGTTCATTCATACATTCTTTTTTTTTTTTTTTTTTTTTTATTGTTGGGGATTCATTGAGGGTACAATAAGCCAGGTTACACTGATAGCAATTGTTAGGTAAAGTCCCTCTGGCAATCATGTCTTGCCCCCATAAAGTGTGACACACACCAAGGTCCCCCCCTCTCCCCCCATAACCTTAACATTCATACATTCTTAATCGGACAGTGTCACCCTTTGGAAATAACAGTTGTTTCTTGGAAGGTAAAAATTTCTTAGATATTATGGTGGTTTAGGACTCTCCAGAACAACCCTATGAACAAAACGTTATTCATTCGTAGTAAAAAGAAAGCTGAGAAACACTGGTTTAATATAGTTAGTATGTAGCGAAGCCTCTGGTTTAATGGGAATGGTAGAACTTCAAGATTTTGTGTTTTACTTGTTTGTATATGGGAAGCACTTCATGTAGAACTCGCAGATAGTATTTGATGAGATGTTAGATTGTTAAAATTATATTTCTCTTGGCAGGTAGCTAAGCAGCTTAAGGAACAGCAGATGGTAATGAGGGGTCACAGAGACACCTCTATGGTTCATGAGCTTAATAGGTAAGGCCACACATTAATGCTTTACAGAAGCATGTTTGTGCTTCAGTCTCATTTATTGCTAAATGTTTTTATTTGCTCAAATTCATATTTAAAGCAGTTTTCACACAAAAGAACTAGAATTTAACATAATTAGAACTAGAATTTAACATAAAACTTGTTTTCTGCATCAAAACTGACACCTGAATTTCTATTTTAATTGAAACTGTGTTCTCTTCTCTGCTCTTCCCAGTGTTAGAAGATTATAGATCAGTGGCACTCAGTATTTGCTGACTGCACATAAATTTCCAGGGAGTTTTTAAAAAAAAATACGATATCCCACCTCCAGGAATTGTGATTTATTTGGTCTGGGATGTGTCCCAGGCATCAGGATTTTGGTTTTTGGTAACAGCTGTATTGAGATATAATCCACAGACCATGAAATCCACTCACATGATGCATAAAGTTTTTTTTTTTTTTAACATATTCAGACTTGTGTGATTATTACAATCTAATTTTAAACACATTTTTATCACCCAGAAGGAAATCCTATACTAGTCATTCCTTGTTCCTACCTCATCCTCCCAGCCCCCAACAACCACTTTTCACCTTGTATCTCTGTAGGTTGCCTGTTCTGGACATTTCACACACTGTTGTTCAGTAGAATCGTGTGGTTTTTCATAATAGCTTCGTTCACTTTGCATGTTTTAATGGTTCATCAGTGTTTTAGGATGTATCAATACTTCATTCCTTTTTATTCATGAGTAATATTTTATTATATCTGGGTTGAATATTTTGAAGAACTGCTGTTCTCCAGAGTGGCCGTACCATTCTGCAGTCGTACCAGCAATGCAGGTGGTTGCATATCCTTGTTAATGCTAGTTCTTGCTTTTTGAGTTCAGCCATCCTAGTGGATGTGAAGTAATATTTCATTGTGATTTTGATTTGCTTTTCCCTGATGGCTAATTTGAATGTCTTTTCATGTGATTATTGGCCATTTATCTTTCTTCTTTGGAGAAATGCATATTCAGAGAATTCCTTCATTTTTAATTGGATTATCTTTTTGTTAACATGATTTTTTTTTTCTACTGAAAATACCTCTTATAAATAGTTGCAAATATTTTTTTCCCAATCTCTGGGTTGTCTTTTTACTTTTTTCTTAATGCCAGATTACTGTGAGGTCACAAATGATTAGGTTACATTGTTTGCATTTGTTACCTGAAGCTCCTGTTGTATTGCGCCCCTCACCAGAGGCCTGCCACATAACTCTGACCTTGCCAAAGCCTGTTAGGTGAGAGCATACCAATCCCCCTCCCTCCTCTTTACTTTCTTGATGCATAAGTTTTTTTTTTTTTTTTTAAGTTTTATTAAAAATATGGAATGCTTCACGAATTTGCGCATCATCATTGCGCAGGGGTCGTGAGCACTTGATGCACAAGTTTTTAATTTCAATGAAGTCCAATTTAAATTTTCTCTGTGGTTGTTTTGTGCTGCTTTTGGTGTTCTAAGAAAGCATTGCCAAACCCAAGGTCACAAAGCTGTTTTTCTTCTTTCTCCTAGGAGTTTCAGCTCTTAACATTTTGTCTGTGATCCACTTGAGTTAATTTTTGTGTCTGCTGTGACAGGGTCCAAATGCCTTCTGCACGTGGATATCCAGTTGTCCCAGCACCGTTTGTCAGGGCACTAGTGTTTTCATGTAAACTTTTTATTTGTTCAGAGCATGAGTACACAGAGTAGTGTGGACACAATGAACCTGGAGTTTCAATTGCTGTTTTGCCAGCTTCTTTCCTCGACCATCTTTCGTTGTTTTTTTTTTCTTCTTCTTGGGAGTATTTTTGATAAAAATCTAATTTTTAAGTTTTTCGGTGAGTCCAACATACAGCCAAGGCTGGATTACTGTTTAAAGAGGATAATCAGAATCTTGGTACATAAATTTGATACATAGAAAGCATTTTGAGATTTATTTATTTCTACAAGAAAGAACTAAAGATTGTTTAAAAATATTAAACATCTTACTACTTCAGTATCATTCTAGGATTCTTATTGTCTGCCCTAAGATCATGTATTAATTTTCTTGGCTTTTTACTGGTTGCCTGAAATTAGGGCATCAGTATCAGGCCTTGATGGCAGAGTTCCCGTCTGTGCCATCTGTTGCGTACTGCCCGTCAGTGCTGCGGACCCCCCCCTTCTGAGCGGTTCAGCTAGCGACAGCCATTGCTGGCTGAGCCCTGAGTCTTGTTCTCACTGCTGAACTCGAGGTTTTTGTCTTCTAGGTACATCCCCACAGCAGCTGCATTTGGTGGCCTGTGCATTGGCGCCCTGTCGGTGTTGGCGGACTTCCTGGGGGCCATTGGATCTGGCACCGGAATTCTGCTCGCAGTCACTATTATTTATCAGTATTTTGAAATATTTGTTAAGGAACAAGCTGAAGTTGGCGGGATGGGTGCTTTGTTTTTCTAAACCTTCAAATATTTCTTGGTGTGTGTGTGAAAGGGAAGTATTTTGACACACTTTTTCAACTAAGGCTGGTGGTTTCCCTTTTTCCCCCCTCAGTTTGTCAAGTGCTGACTGTCCCACTTCAGAAATGGGCACCGAGCTAAGCCTGTGTGCAGCATTCGTACCAGCCGCCTTAAAACTAGAGTTTACATTATTCGTTAAAAATGTACAGCTAGTGTTGCCTGTCATGCTGGAAACCAATGTATCTACCTTGCTGTGTTCAGTGACAGTGAGAGGGTCACATGGATTAGTTTTGCACACAACATTCAAAACACTTAGTACTCCCCCCACCTGTTTAAAAATAAATGTAGTTCAAATTGCCACTTTCAAGTATTTTTGAGCTTATTTAATGAGTTCTAGAACATTTATATCTAATCTATATTTTAGATAATTACTTTTTATACTTTTTTAACTCATAGTATCCCCACCACCCCCCCTCTTTTTATTTGTCCCTTTTCAAAGCAGCCATTTAGCCCAGATGGGCAAAATCATGCATCAAGTTATTTCTGTCACTAGAAACGACTGCTTCTAATTACTCTGCCTGTTTTCATCCCTCCTTTCTTCCCAGTGACAGCACCATCGGTGCTGTTTGACTGTATTGGCTATGCCTTCTCACTCCAACCAGGCACTTGAGAATGCTCTTTCAACATATTATGCCCCTGTTCTTTTTCTTCAGATCTTTAAAGCGAAGATCTAATTCTCAAGCAGTGTCTGTAGTTCGGTGGGGGTGAACAATGAGCAGTTCGTGCTAGGAATCTGTGTATGTTGTTGTTCTTACAGCAGCAACGTGAGTGTAAACAGTAGACAGTAAACTTTTATTTCATAAAATCTGTTTCAGTTGTGTTGGAAAAATAAAGAAATAATGACATTAAATGTTTTCTAAGATTATTTGTATAGGTTCAGAGTATTCTGACAAAGTCCATACTGATGCGCCTATTAAAAGAAGCTAAAATGTAATTACACTTTAATCCTAAATTACTGCAGGACATTGGCCAACCTAATAGTACTTGTTCATGTGGCTGACATTTGGAAAGGAACAGGAAAACTGGCCTCAGAACAATACACTGGTCACCATTGGAAAGCACAGTTCTTTGTAAATAATTCATTTTTAAAAGGATATATGCTTTATTTCTTACAGAAAGATAAAACTTAACTTTTAAAAGATATCCTTTTCATTAGTATGGTTTTCCATTGGTGTTTACTTTCTGAGTGTAGTAAGTTGTCTTAGGATCACAAAGCCAAACCGTGACAGGAGCAAGACAGATAAATGGAAGCAGGAGGGGCCAGGTGTGGTTGCAGCTCAGGCCTGTGCTCCCAGCACTCTGGGAGGGAGGACTGCTTCAGCTCAGGAGTTTGAGATCAACCCGAGGAAGAGTGAGAACCCATGTCTACTAAAACTAGAAAAATTAGCTGGGCACAGTGGTGTATACATGTAGTCCCAGCTACTCAGGCGCCTGGGGCAGGAGGCTGGCTTGACCCCAGTAGTATGAGGCTGCTGTGAGCTACGCTGATGTCCTGGTACTCTAGCTGGGGTGACAGTGAGACTTTTGTCTCAGAAAAGGGAAGCAGGACAGTGACTAGAGCCCACTGGAGAACATCTCTCTCAGACCACTGTTACCATAGAAATAATAGACCCAGTATTAACCACAACTGATTTTTTTTTTTTCCAAAAGAAGGTAGAAATGTTTAATTTTGAAATGCAAGGCATATTATTTTAAACAGCACCAGCCAATGAAAACACCCAGTGCCAGTAGTCAAACTTGGACTTAATTTCCTTCCAAAGCATAGCCTTACTGTAAAAAACATAAATGGCCTTAGAGGTACTTTCTAAAATTTAGCTGTCACTTCTCTTTGAACTCTTGGGAAGAAAGGCAAAAAGGACAGGTGAAGATTCATTTAAGAGCAGGTTGTTCCCCAGGGGAGTGGCATGGACTGGTCCGTGTGGGAAGGCTAGGTTAGTCCTTGCCTAGTCTATATGTGCCTTCTCTCTTCACTGTCACCCTGGTGACAGTGCCGTGGCATCACAGTTCACGGCAACCTCAAACTCTTGGGCTGAAGCGCAAACTCTTGCCTCAGCCTCCCACGTAGCTGGGACTACAGATGGCCACCACAATGCCCAGTTCTTTTTGTTGTTGTTGTCATTGTTTTAGCTGGCCTTGGCCAGCTTCGAACCTGGCAGCCTCAGTGTATGTGGCTGGTGCCCTACCCACAGAGCTACGGGCGCCGCCTATCTCTTGATTTTGAAGGGAGGAGTAACAAATGAGATTATAGGATGTGGTCCTTCAGAACACAGGGAAAACAATAAAGACCTCTGGAGAATCTTGATACTTATGATTAAAATCAAGATTTTAGGGTGGCGCCTGTGGCTCAAAGGAGTAGGACACTGGCCCCATATGCTGGAGGTGGCAGGTTCAAACCCAGCCCTGGCCAAAAACTGCAAAAAAAAAAAAAAAAAAAATCAAGATTTTTAGGGGACTTAGTGGAATAGGGAAAGCTACTAATAAAATGTAGTAGGATATTTTCACATTTATAGGGAAAGTAGACATGATTTATAAAGTTCTATACTTCCATAATTGTTTTTATTCTTGTTTTGAAAGTCCAGTATAAAAATCTTATATTTTCATTCATAAAAATATCTCTAGTAAGACAGAGAACCTGCAGACAAACTATAGCAGCATTCTGGGCATTTACCCTGATCTTGCCTGGAGAACCATTTCATAGGGTTCTACCCTGTTTCCCCAAACATAAGACAGTGTCTTATTTTAAGGTGTGCTCCCAAAGATGCGCTATGTCTTATTTTCAGGGGACGTCTTATCTTTCCTGTAAGTAGGCCTTATTTTCGGAGGATGTCTTATTTTCGGGGAAACAGGGTAACAGCCTGGCCACCTGCTGCGTTCAGGCTTAGAGCTGACAATGACAATCATCCTGACGCTTCTGGGGGTGCTGAACTGGAAAGTCCTGGAAAGTTTCAGAGCTGCTGGAGACCCTAAAAGTCAGCCTGAGCTAAGCTCACATGAGATTAAGAAAATGGCCCAGTAACTTTGGTTGAGCTTTGGATGACCAGAGCTTTGGCCATGGTAGAAGCCAGAAATGATACTGGTGTTTTCTGCTGTGAGTAGTTTGTACTGGGTTCCAACTAATGGCTAACCTTGCTGGCTCTGTTCATGGTTTAACACCGAGGTAACAGTGCCCAAACCAATCTCACTAATATGAATCTACTTTTATTTATTTTTTTTGAGATAGAGTCTTGCTATGTTGCCCTCAGTAGAGTGCCATGGCGTCACAGCTCACAGCAACCTCCAACTCTTGGGCTTAAGCAATTCTCTTGCCTCAGCCTCCCAAGTAGCTGGGACTACAGGTGCCCGCCACAACGCCTGGCTATTTTTTTTTTTTTCTGTAGCTGTCATTGTTTAGCTGGCCTGGGCTGGTTTTGAACCCAGCAACCTCGGTGTATGTGGCTGGCACCGTAACCACTGTGCTATGGGCACTGAGCCAGCATCTGCTTTTAGAAACTTGAAGTATTTTTTGAGGTAAGGACAGGGAATCAGATTCTAAAGTATGTGCACATTATTGAGGGAAGAGCCCTGAATTTCCATTAATCCCTTAGCCTTGGTATAGTGAATGGAACCATCTACTTTTCATTACATTAAGAGCTTGGTCAGCTTCAGTAAAGAGGTGGATATAAGGACCTTAAATACAAGTATCTGCTTATCACAAATGTTATTCTCTATTGATTTTATACCTCCTGCCCAGTTGATTTAATTAGATAAGGCCAAGGAAGTCCCCAATGTATGATTTTTTTTTTTTTGTAGAGGTAGAGTTTCACTTTATTGCCCTCGGTAGAGTGCTGTGGCCTCACACAGCTCACAGCAACCTCCAACTCCTGGGCTCAGGCGATTCTCCTGCCTCAGCCTCCCAAGCAGCTGGGATTATAGGCGCCCGCCACAACACCCGGCTATTTTTTTGTTGCAGTTTGGCTGGGGCTGGGTTTGAACCCGCCACCCTCGGCATATGGGGCCGGCGCCCTGCTCACTGAGCCACAGGCGCTGCCCCAATGTATGATTTTTTAAAGGAGTTTTAAAAACAGCAATGCAGTAAATAGTTATCTGCATATCCAGCTATAGAATTTAATACTGGGGGTTAAGAGTGGGAATAGTTGACCTAATTTGGAATTCAGGTCTCTTTTCCTATGGAAATATCCCATCTCCTAGACTAGAAAAGTAACAGTTGAGTTTAAAATACTTTTGGAGTAAACACATCTGCATTTATGTTCTTTTTCACTAATGTGAGCTGGAGTTTAACACATTTAAATGAAGGATACAGCCTACCTGTAATTACAATTCCATACTACCACCACGTGCATTCTGTGCTGCTTTTATTTTATGAAAAAGCTAATTTCAAATTTACATTAAACTAAGTTGAATACAAAGTCTTGGTGGAGAAGGCCTGGTGGTCTTGTTTATAAAAACATGGCCAGCGTTGTCTGTGGCCTCAAAATTTCAGGAAGGGCACTTCGAAAGGCTTCGTGTTTGCGTGTTTCAATGCCAGAGCGTAGGAATAGACTCTGGCATCCACTGTGAGATGCTCTTCAGCTACCAGAGCTGCAGGAAGCAAAGAACACAACACAGATAATGCAGTCAATGGGAGACGACACGGCTTAGCATCCAGTGTTTACTGAGCAACTATACACGCCAGTCTCTACTGCAGATACAGCTGACATAACATTTTCTGCTTTCAAGGGTCTTTAAGGAAGAACAAAGGCCTTTAAAAGCAGGATTATTTCCCCAGGATGGGACAAGAACATTAGAGATAATGATTTTTAGTGTTAAAAACAGGAAAGTTATACGTTTACACATCTGATTTTTATACTTCCTTTATAGAATAGCTCAGGTAGGGCTTTGCGACTCATTATACAGTGTTTATACTATCTTACTGAGGGACTCAGGTGTCTTTCTCACTGCTGGGGGCACATTTTCCCCCTACAAGTTGGTGCATGTTAGGGCTGGAGGTACCCTACCAAGAATGAGGCCCCAGAATCTTAATTACCACAGGTTTTCCTAAGAACATCTATTTCAGATGGAGGTTGTCAGACTTTTAGTCTGTTTCCCAGACACGTGTGTGGAACAATAGGAACAAGCCTGGAGACATTTTCACCTTTGAAGGCAGGGATCATGTCCTAGTCATCTGGACACGGCAGATGCTTGCTGAGTGTTGAATTGAATGAATGCTATTCTTTGTGGCAAACTGGCCTTAAAGCACCTTCTTTACAACTTCTCAAATGTTACTTGAATAAACGGTGTGATTACTCTATTTTGATAAAGCTAGGCAAGTCTGGCTCTTTCATCTCTTGCTCTTTATACAGATAGTCTGTTCTCCCTCCCCTCTCTTGCTCTTTTTCTTTGTTTTGTTTAAGACAAGAGTCTTACTATGTCACCCTGGATAGAGTGCCGTGACATCACAGCTCACAGCAACCTCTAACTCTTGGGCTTAAGCGATTCTCTTGCCTCAGCCTCCCAAGTAGCAGTTGGGAGTTTTTTGCTGCAGTTGTCATTGTTGATTCGCAGGCCTGGGCTGGGTTTGAAGCCACCTGCCATGGTGTATGTGACTGGTGCCCTAACCACTGAGCACAGGTGCTGCCTCTTCCTCTATTTTTTTTCTCTCTCTTTTAAGACCAAAAGGGAAGTTAGGTAGAAGGGAGAAGGAAAGCATTTGTTAAAAAGGTTACTCTTCTAATAAAAACGTGGCACACGATATTTACACACTCACATGCCAAGTGCTTTGCCTACATTATCCCATTTCTACGTGTCCCTCTGAGGGAGGTGCTATTGCTGTTCCTGTTTAATGAGAAAAACCTTGAAGAGCCCAAGGACCCTGCTGGAAGTGGTAACTAGTAGCAGTCAGCCCGTCAGACTCTACTGTACCTCTTCAGTGTGATTACTTCTGACGCTGGCTCCGAGACCTTGAGGTGGTTTTTACTCAAAGGTAGAGGAGGAATGCCAGCTATCTAGGCATCTGAAATCACAGCAGCTTTGAAAGAGCCACTCAATTTTTCAAGCAAATAACAGACATTTTAAAAGAAAGTGCTCGAGTGATAAAGTGAAACTGTAAGCCACTGGTACCCATGGAAGGACATCAAAAACTTCTCAAACCTTCAGATCAAATTTTGAAATAATTATTTAAAAACAGAAAATCTAGTATCAATTAGCTAAATACAATCAATGAAATATTCAGATTATGAGAAGTGTCTGCTGTTTTACAAACAAGTGGATGGGATCCACCCAGCCCACACAGAGGCTCCCTGAAGGCCTACGTCCTGTAATCAGCGCAGTATCTCTCCATGGAGTTGTATCACCTGGGACCTCTCTCCCTATTATAACCTTACTTAGTTTCTACAAAATCCCTGTGAGACAGGCTGGCCAAGAAGCGCACCATGTAACTGATGACCAGTGATTTCCTAGGGGTCACACAGCTACTTTGGTTCATTATGCCAGCACAACAAGTACAGAGCAGACATCTCAACTATTTGTTGAAGGAATATTGTTAAACTCTCTTCTAACTTAACACCATTCACAAAGGACCATCTGACACACTAGCATACTCAAGGAAAAGCTAGGATAGTTGTTCTCAACCTTCCTAATGCCATGAGCCTTTAATACAGTTCCTGTGGGTCGTGACCCACAGGTTGAGAACCACTGATAGTTACCTACACCTTTGCAATGCTATGGACTAAAGATTATGTTTAGACAAGTTCTACTAGAACTTGACCATTCTGTAGGGAAAAAGCCTCAAAAAAACTCACTTGACATAGAATGTTTTGCTCATTTTTTCAAACTCTCTGCCACCCAGAATGGAAAATTAGTATTGGTGAACTCCAGTTTCTAGGTATTTGACTTTAATGATATGTAGAGGACAAAGAAATGGAGTTGTATTTATGTTCCCTTTACTGGGGATGGGCACAGGGAAAAATAGAGTTGCATAACAATTGTAGAAATGCTTACCATCAATTCTCTTCAGCAGGTCATTCTTTGGTAAAGAAATTACTTCCACAAATTCTAAACAAAAAAGTACATATGAAAACAAAGCCAAAGAACCTGTCAAAGACCTGTCAAAAGACCCGAAATTGTCTGTAGCCTTTACCACCATCCCAAGCCACACAGCTGGTCACCACAGGGAGCTGAATAACATACCTCCATCCCCTGAAAATAAACAGAAGGAAGAGCACTTTAGCAAGGCCCGGAGTGGTGTACACTGGGAGACTCTAAGAATTTACCAGAAACCGGATCTCTGCTGCCTTACTTTACATACATTGTAACACAAATTCAACATATAAATTATGATTCTCCAAATCACATTACCAAAATTTAAAGCATATTCTAAATATGTACATATCCTTTTGACATATATGTATAATACTGTGGTAAAATATGTACAACATACAAAAAATGTACCATTTTAACCATTTTTAGGGGTATAGTTCAGTAGAATCACCTAACATTCACAGTATTATGCAATCACCACTACCCACCTCCAGAACTTTTGTTTTTTTAAGACAGAGTCTTGCTGTGTCTCCCAGGCTGAAGTGCAGTGGTACAATCACGGCTCACTGCAGCCTGGAACTCCTGGGCTCAAGTGATCCTCCTGCCTCAGCTGTCTCAAGTAGTTGGGACTACAGGTGTGTGCCTGGCTAATTTTCTCAACAGGATCTCACTATGTTGCCCAGGGTGGTGCTTTCAGTTTTTTTGAGTATATGCTCAGGAGTGGAAATACTGGATCCTATAATAATTCTATATTTAACTTTTTGAGGAACTGCCAAACTTTTCTGCAGTGAGTCATACGTAAATTTGCAGTTCAAAAATTAAGCACTTAAAATTAGCTGCAGCGGGATACTGAAACACAGATAGGAACTAACAAGGTGAGAATGAATCACTCCTACGTGATTTACTGTACTGTCATATATATAAATATCCCCTTTAAAGGGGGTGGGGAAGGACATGGAATGGACGGAGGCATTAAAGTTCAGTTTGTAACCTGAACTTACAAAGAAATATTATACAGCAAAGAATTTCCTAAGTCCTTCTCTAAATACAGAACTCAATAAGGGATAGTGAATAAGGTGCTGCCCACAACAATCACAACTTTCTTAGAATACACATGGACAATTCTGACATGGACAGTGGAGATTCTGAAGCTTCTCACCTTTTACAGGTCTCTAATTCATATCAGTAAGTGGGAATAAACTTTGTGCAGAAATTATGGAAATACATAAGGTAACATTTTATATAAAGAAAGCAGAAACATCCATCAAGTAGTAAAAGAAAAATGCCAAAACACACAAGACTAGGAAAACAGATGAAAGTACTGGTAAAGTATCTATGGAAGACTATGGTTCTTCCCATGAAAGACCTTTGAACGAATCAAAAATCAAACTCGTAGTAAGTGAAAAGATATTTAATGCAACTCTCCAACTTAAACACAGCCTACACACACCCACCTGGCTTTGGCTTGGGTCGCACATTTTCTGCGTCATCTCCATTAATGGTTACTGTCACGATGTGGGTGGTACAGTTTGACAAACCGGGGTCCATACAGACAGCTGTGGAGGGAAGCAGTAGACTATCTTAAAGACAGCAGTCACAGGCTCGGCGCCCAAGGCTTAGCAGTTAGTACGCCAGCCACATACACCGAGGCTGGTGGGTTCAAACCCAACCCAGGCCACCTAAACGACAACTGCAACAAAAAAACAGCCAGGAGTAGTGGCAGGCACCTGTAGTCCCAGCTACTTGGGAGGCTGAGACAAGGTAATCTCTTGAGCCCAAGAGTTTGAGGTTGCTGTGATCTGTGACACCACAGCACTCTACCAAGGGCAACATAGTGAGACTCTTTTATCTTAAAAAACAAAACAAAACAAGCTGGGTGTTGTGGCGGGCGCCTGTAGTCCCAGCTACTTGGGAGGCTGAGGCAAGAGAATCGCTTAAGCCCAGGAGTTGGAGGTTGCTGTGAGCTGTGTGAGGCCACAGCACTCTACCGAGGGCCATAAAGTGAAACTCTGTCTCTACAAAACAAAAACAAAAACAAAACAAAACAAACCCGCAGTCACAGGTTTCAGTCCCTTTTGTCGTTTGCCTCACTACTTGAATATCTTAGGAGGAAGACAGTTTGTGATTTATAGTCACATAGAAATGATGTAGGAAAGTACAGTTATCATATTCAGTCAGTATACACCATAGGACTGCAAAGCATTGATGTGGAAATACTCATATTTTCCTTTTTCTTTTTTTTTTTTTGAGACAGAGTCTCACTATGTCGCCCTGAGTAGAGTGTTGTGGCATCAGAGCTCACAGCAATCTCAAACTCTTGGGCTTAAGCGATTCTCTTGCCTCAGCCTCCCAAGTAGCTGGGACTACAGGCACCTGCCACAATGCTTGGCTATTTTTTTTGTTGTAGTTGTCGTTGTTTAGCAGGCCCAGGCTGGGTTCAAACCCTCTAGCCTTGGTGTATGTGGCCAGCGCCCTACCCAATGAGCTATGGGCGCCGAGCCAATATTCATATTTTTCCCAGAGTTTCTGCTTCAAGTTTGATAGCCTGAGGTGTTCGATGGTACTGATAAGTCATAAATCCTTTCACCACGTCAAGGAAAAAATCATCTAGTGAGGAACACAGCACATGGATGAGGTGGGTAAATGATACAGCTTGAGGTATGGGAAATTTCCTAACTCCTCCCCAGCTTCAGGTCCTTCTTACTCCAGATTACTCGTACGGGGAGGAGAGATTCATTCAGATGGTGACCTAATCCTAATCCAGGATTTCTCTTCAGTGAATCAGCCGAATAAAAGCCATGTGAATTCTGACCAGGAAGGACACCCAACGAATCCCTCCCTTCAGACCTGGATAAATCTATTGCTTGGTGACTTTTCAACAGTCTGTCCTTAAGTGCACAGCTGGAAAGCAGCACCAACCTGGAGAACATTCCGCAATGTCGCCTTTGTAGCCAGTTTCCTCCTCCAGCTCGCGGAGAGCAGCTGCTTCTGGGCTTTCGTCATCATCTATGAGACCTGGAAGTCCAAACCCTTTGTAAGACGGGCCAGGGAACCTCTCCTCCTTCTAACATAGTTGCTGCTGAGCTACGTTAGAAGAATTCAGAGCACAGTGAACAGTGTATATTCTTACAGATAAAACTGAGGCTTGGGACTTTTTTTTTTTAGAGACAGAGTCTCATTTTGTTGCCCTCGGTAGAGTGCCGTGGCATCACAGCTCACAGCAACCTCCAACTCCTGGGCTTAGGCCATTGTCTTGCCTCAGCCTCCTGAGTAGCTGGGACTACAGGCACCCACCACAACATCCAGCTATTTTTTTGTTGCAGTTAGGCTGGGGCTGGGTTCAAACCCGCCACCTGAGGCTTGCGACTTTTATAGAAAAAAAAGGCGTAAGAATAAAGGCCTAGGCGGTTAAGTGGGTTCTGAGAGGCACCATGTGTTCCTCTTGTTTAGAGCCAGGGTTTTCCTCGACCATCTCACCGCTGTTGTGTACGGTGTGGACGGCATCTGGGAGGACACGTGATGCCGTGGTGGCTCTCTGGCTTAGGTGTGTAGCTGGTGTGACTCCAGCACAGGAAGCTTAGTCATTTTTTGTTTTCTTATAGATAAGATGGTGACAGTATTACCTATCTTGTCTTCCTCCCTCACAGAAAAATATTAAGGCCCTGTAGTGAAATGCCAGAAAGGAACAAAGTGCAGGCTGGTGGACTCTTAGTGACTATGTGCTCACTCTGAGAAAACAGGCCACGTGGGGGAGGCAGGCAGCAACTCAGACTCTTTTTCCTGAAAGGAGTTTAAAAAAAAAAGTAAAGAAAAAAAGAAAGACAGGCTATTTTTCTCTTAATGTTATTAATTTCTTCCGTAAAATGGTAAGTAAACGAGACAGAAAATAATTAACTGTGTGTTATCATAAACTCACTATCAAAATACAAACTGACACCACTAATGACAAATGAGATTTACTCTCTTCAGATGGGAACAATCCAATAAAGTCCTGTGATTATACAGGGACTATTAAATTCTGGACAGCTTTACTGTGTAATTGAAATAAAATGTTCTTGGCCAGGCATAGTGGCTCAAGGCTATAATTCTAACATTCTGGGAGGCTGGGGCAGGTAGACTGCCTGAGCTCAGGAGTTTGAAACCAGCCTGAGCAAGCGTGAGACCCCTGTCTCTGAAAATAGCCCAGTGTTGGCTCAGGGCCTATAGCTCAGCGGCTAGGGCGCTGGCCACATGCACCGGGGCTGGAGGGTTCAAACCTGGCCCCGGCCTGCCAAATGACAATAAAAACAACAATAACAACAACAAAATAGCACGTTGTTGTGGGCGCCTGTAGTCCCAGCTACTTGGGAGACTGAGGCAAGAGAATCACTTAAGAGTTTGAGGTTGCTGTGAGGTGTGATGCCACAGTATTCTAACAAGGGTGACATAGTGAGACTGTCTAAAAAGAAAAAAAAATAGCCCAGTGTTATGGTGGGCACTTACAGTCCCATCTCCTTGGGAGGCTGAGGCAGGAGGATCACTTGAGCCCAAGAGTTTGAGGTTGTTGTGAGCTATGATGCCACAATACTCTACTGAGGAAGACAGAGTGAAAATGTGTCTCAAAAAAAAAATTCTTGTTCAAATTCAAATCATGTCTTGAATTTGAACAAGAGGGCAGATGAAGCTGTCTTTTCCATTCATGGCTTTTAGAGTTGAGAGTCTAGGCTATTTGTTAATTTCTGTTTAGGGGCAGATCACTAGTGACAGAAAATAAGTCAACAAATTGGGGACGAGCAATTAGTCCAAGAGAGGTCAGAGAGAGAAGGGTGACAGTGTGGCGGCTGCCCTCACATACATGGGCTTAGTGGATGCGTGGGACCTGGTGGCCAGGAGGAGCCCCACTAGGAAAATGGTTTTGTTTTGTGGAACTACAAAAGGGTGTTAAAGACCCAAGCTTTGCAATTCACATGCTTTGCCCTGGCTTAAGCCAGTGATCCCTGAGAAGCAACACTATCTCCAGTTACTCACCTGCAGGGAACTCTAGGCAGTAGCCGCCCATCGGTGGTCGGAACTGTTTCACTAGAATGATACACTCATAGTGAAGAGTTCTCTGCAACACAGGGATGACTGCTACACCTGTCACCAGGAAATGACACCAAGGACATCTGTAATGAAAGGTCAGTGATACCAGCAATTTCTTAGAGCAAGCTAACTAAAACCCCATATTTAAAGTAATTTCCACATCCAAAAGGTACCGTAATATTTGCCATTAGCTATAAGTTAACTTCATCTATGATACTGGCAGTTAACCTTGGGAGCTAGTCTCACTGAAAAGCATAATTAAAGAAAAAATAATCGCACTTCTATGTTGTTTGAATGTTGTTTTAAAACAAAAAGCTCATTTAGTTGTCAGTTTCTCAAAAATAAAATCAAAACTAAAATGAAACATTTCACACTAGGTTTAGAACATAAAGTTTGATGGAACCATTTCTCACCATGCTAGGTTGTTGGTGAAGTTACAATGATCTACGTGCTCTTGTGTTTCCTTTAAGCAATAAAGCGAGTAAGTTCCGCCGTTTGTGAATATGCTAACTAAATGACTGTTTTAGGGTCTCCAAAGGTACTTGGCCTTACTTGAAACAAAAGAAAAACAAAAAACTACTGAGTTCTGAAAAACACAAACCACCCAGGAGGAGCAGTCAGCCTCCTAAGACCTTCTCCATCAGTTAAGAACGGCAGCTGGAGCACAGTGCTGTTTGCTTCCAGTAAAAACAGAAACCCAAACAAAGTGGAAAAATAGTAAAGGCCTATTGCCCAACTTCCCCTAGACCAGAGGTGATTTTCAGGATTGTTTCTGGACTCTTTGCAGTCAAAGCATTCATGCCTGGAAGGGAAAGTGAACTGAATGAATGTCTTTTCCTTATCAGTTGATAAAGCAAGTGGCCAACAAGCATAAAGATGTACCAAGTAATTTTTCCA
This sequence comes from Nycticebus coucang, assembly GCF_027406575.1. Classification (NCBI taxonomy): domain Eukaryota; kingdom Metazoa; phylum Chordata; class Mammalia; order Primates; family Lorisidae; genus Nycticebus; species Nycticebus coucang. Next base: position 60,226,136 of record NC_069799.1, on the reverse strand, counting down.
AACTAAAGGTTCTCACCTTGATCCTTTGAACAGAACAGAAAGGACTTCTACAAGTCATAACATGCCTAGACACAGTATATGGCTTCAAATTACAATGATTTATGCTTAGCTAAAAGCATCGGTACATCTTCCCCTCAGAAACACTGTTCTGATAAAAAAAAAACCAAAATAACAAAATACTGTTCTGAAATTAGATAAATGGAGGCAGAAGCTAGTTACATTGCACCGCAAAAACTAACAGAGGAGACTTAAAAGACCATAACTGAAGATAAGTCTGTGCTGAGGCCTTGATTACATTAACCCCCATAATCACATCAGCTAACTTCCTTTCTGAAGAATTCTAATAGGTTTGCGTTCATACCATCAGCAGATTGTCCCTTCCTGGTGGTACGCTTCACTGTTTCCCAGGTTCTGTCCAGGCAGAGAAGAAAAAAAGTCATTAGTGCCAAAGAGGAGAATTTTCTTAGGTCTTCTATGTACAACCAGAACTTCTTAAATGCATGCAATGCATGCAAGTGTACTGGTGAGGTCGGTAAGAAGACCACGATGAAGATAGGGTAGAAAAAGCTAACTGCGCTCTTCTGAAAGTACCAAAGAAAGCCATCACCCAAACCCTCAGGGTGCCATCTAAATGGAAGCGTGCTGAGCACTTGGACTCTGTAATTTGAATCACAGGTCTACTGGCAAGAAGCACAGCTGGTGATCACAGCTGGAAAGGCTATTAAGCAGGTGTTGCAAATGGAGCCAGTAGAATCCCAGCCCCAGCTCTAAGAACAAAAGTTACTGAGCACAGTGTGAACTACCTACTACCATAATTATTTATATAATTTTGATTTTTTAAATGCGATTTGAAGAAAGTAGAACATTCCCATTTATTAATCAAGGAATTATTAAACTTAGGTAAGCACTTGACTTTGCATGTGTGAGATCTTATCTAAGGGGAAAAAATGGTCCCTGGAGGAAAAAGTTAAGTGAATTAACAGCAGATTCCTGCTCCCTTTTCTGGCTTTACTCCTAATTAGCTATTTGTGTTACCTAATTCAGTTTTTTGGTAACATGTGCTATTCTACTTCCTCTCCTAGGAACACTGGACAGAGGTATGGAAGATTCAGTTACTGAAACAATTCAGCACCTTAAACAGAAAGGGTACGAGAGGAAATCCCCTTTCACCCTCTTATCCCTACAGTGGAAAAAGCAGTGTGAGGAGAAGGGAACGCAGAAGCAATTTTAGGACTGCTTCTAAAGGAAGCAGACATCGCGGTGCTCTGGGCACTGGGATGAAAAGGGGTCAACACCTGCATCCCAAGGGGATGAGTTAAAGAACATGACTGAGGACTCCTCTTGCTTGTACTTTTTATCTGGTTATCCCTAAAATTTGGGCCTCCTGACATTTCTATCATAAACTTCAGATATTTAATCTGGTTTGAAAAAAACAGAAAAGAACTGTCTGTAAATTATACATCTTTCAGCACTGTACCCAAATTCTAAAGAGTAAATATCAAACAGACTACTCTGACAACTCACAGCAGCCCAACATTCTTGTTAGTAGCAAGAAGCCAACCCAAACCAACGCTGATAATAACACAGGTGGCAAGAGACAGAACACCTTTTGGCACAGCTCCCTCTGCTCCCTCTTAAGGTTAATCCTAAAGACGGAAGAAGAGAGGGCTGGGAAAAGCACTGAAGGTCCCATCCCAAATACACTAGGAATAAGGGAAACAAAAAGAGTAGTGTCATTATGGTGGTTAAGGTGAAGTACTAAGCAGCAACGAGCCATAAATAATGAGCAACAAAATAGAAATGCATTTGTAAGAAACATACTAGAACAAGAACGCCCTGGGAGAGCTCCAGAATCTTAACGGGACTCAGAGACATAAGACTGAGACTCAGAAAATCTTACTCTACCAAAGCTACGATCTCCTGGAGACTGTAGGAGACTGCTTTCTCCTTTGTAAAACTTGGAAATGAGTATTTTATCTCCAGAACCTCTTCTAGACTTAGAATTCTGCTTCCATTTATCACCCCATCCTTCAGTCTCCTTTGCTGCAGGAAAGCCTGTTTTCCTTCTTCCCTCTAGTTCAGCAACGGAAGAGGCAGGAGGGGTAACGAAGGATGGCGTCAGCATTATCTGGACATACAGCCAGCACATTTTTTTTTTTTTTTTTTTAGAGACAGAGTCTCACTTTATGGCCCTCGGTAGAGCGCCATGGCCTCACACAGCTCACAGCAACCTCCAACTCCTGGGCTTAAGCGATTCTCCCGCCTCAGCCTCCCAAGTAGCTGGGACTACAGGCGCTCGCCACAGCACGCGGCTGTTTTTTGGTTGCAGTTTGGCCGGGGCTGGGTTTGAACCCGCCACCCTCGGTATATGGGGCCGGCGCCTTACCGACTGAGCCACAGGCACCGCCCCAGCCAGCACATTTTATACTTCTAAAATTAATTCCATAGCTTCATCCATGAATGTGACAGTGGAACAAAGGATTTTCTAGCGGCTGTTGTATCCCTTACTCTGCCCTCTATGAGTGGGTTGTGCATCTGCGGATTCAACCAACTGGATCAAATATTTGGGAAAAATATTTTGAACATGGATCAAAAATATTTGCAAAAAAAAAAATCACACCTGCACTGAACATGTACAGTTTTTTGGTCATTATTCCCTAAACACAACTGTTTACAAAAAAAAAAAAATCACACCTGCACTGAACATGTACAGTTTTTTGGTCATTATTCCCTAAACACAACTGTTTACAAAAAAAAAAAAAAAATCACACCTGCACTGAACATGTACAGTTTTTTGGTCATTATTCCCTAAACACAACTGTTTACACAGCATTTGCATTGTCATGGCTACTAGAAGTATCTACAGAAGAATTAGAGTATCTGGGAGGACGTACATAGGTTATATGCAGACGATACGCCGTTTTGCCATTTTGTATCAGGGGCTTGAGCATCTGCGGATTTTGGTACCTGTAGGGGGTCATGGAACCAATCTCCATGGATCCTGAGGGATGAATGTATATGATGAGATGATGAGTAGTCCTTATCTGAAATGCTTGGGACCAGAAGGGGCTCAGATTTGGGGGGTTTTGGAGTCTTGCATTACTCTAGGTATCATGCAGGCCTACTTGACATTTGCAAGTATATTTTTACATCACAGAGCAGAAGATGAGCAAAAAACCCACAGTAAGTAATACATGTAGGTCTTGGCCCCCTGCGGGACACTGTGGCTTTGGCACATCTAGCCTATTCATGTACCATTTTATCCCTGTGTGGGCACACGTGCAAGGGTGAGTCTCGGTATGTGTGCACAAGGATGGGCTGTAACTGAAGGGGGCTGCGAGGGTCTTTTTTCCCTGTGGACTCAGACTGTGTTGTATACCTGTGTTTTGACTGCAACCCATCACATGAGGTCAGGCATAGAATTTTCCACCTGTGGCATCATGTTGGCGCTCAGTTAAGTTCTGGGTTTTGAATCACTTTGAACTGTGGATTTTCAGATTAGGAATGCTCAGCCTGTATATACATGCTTTTTATGTCAGGTAACAGATAACACATTTGATAAATGTACAAATCATGGTACGTTTCCTTCTGGAAAATGCAAGAGCTACTTCAAACCTTGACATTCTGGTATAAAATATTAGTGCTTTGCATAAAACCTCTTTGAAGGCCGGGAGGAAGACCTAGGCATGTAGGAATGGAGGTGCGCATGGTAAATAGGCCGTATGTAAACACGGTAGTGTGGGAGAGACGTCAGAGCCCATTTCCAAACTGCTGACACAGACTACCCAGAAGTGATTCTGATGCACACCCCTGACTGAGAAATGCTACAAGGGAAGATGACTAGTGAAGAGATAAGCAGGTGTCAACAAATATTCTTTAGACTAATTAGGGTTAAAAACGGCAAATTGTGTTATAAACCCAGTTTTATAGGAAAGAGAATCAAACACTATCTCTATAAATTGGGTTCCAATCTCTGTACATGTTTTACACACATAAATACATTTGAACATACTATGCTCACTAAGGCTTGGGCCATGTCACATTTCTGTACTGGGCGTGGCTGTGTCTCCTACTTCTTTCCTATTCAGTTCTCATGTCAAATTCACCTGACACTTTAAATGAGAGTCACAGTCTTCCACAGCGTCCTTGGATCATAGCGTGCACCGCTTTTTTAGTGGTGGGTTTTACTTTATTCTTAACTTTTTTTTCCTGTTTTACTGGCAGAGTCAACCAGGTTGGTTGGGTTTTAATTCAACAGTGTTAATATAACTTAATTTCCAATAAGGCTCCAACATTGGGTCTTATTAAGGTTTTTGAGTTTAGTAAATACAATAGAAACTTGTTTAGATTTCTGACAAGTCCATGTATTTTCACCTTGATGAGAGATGCATTTCCTCACCACCATGTATTCTTATTTGATCACTTAACAAATGGAGTCTTTGTATTAATGAATTTAAATCATGTAATCCAGACACTAAATTTAGTTGTGTTCTTACTTTGCCATTCTGTTTTATTCCCTTTTGTATTTCATTAAGTAAATACTTTATTTTAACACATTACTTTTTTTTTTTGTAGAGACAGAGTCTCACTTTATGGCCCTCGGTAGAGTGCCGTGGCCTCACACAGCTCACAGCAACCTCCAACTCCTGGGTTTAAGCGATTCTCTTGCCTCAGCCTCCCGAGTAGCTGGGACTACAGGCGCCCGCCACAACGCCCGGCTATTTTTTGGTTGCAGTTTGGCCGGGGCCGGGTTTGAACCCGCCACCCTCGGTATATGGGGCCGGCGCCCTACCGACTGAGCCACAGGCGCCGCCCTTAACACATTACTTTTTTAAAGTTAAAGATTACTAAATAAAAAAATCTGGAAAAGAAAAGAAAAAAAGATTAGTCACATAGCTTCCATTTTTTTTTTTTTTTTTTGCCATATTTTTCCTTCTGATCTTTTCTTCTACCTTATTTTGCAGCATTTAAGAAGCATATATACACTTTTCTTTCTTTTTTTTTTCTTTTTTTGAGACAGTCTCAAGCTGTCACTCTGGGTAGAGTGCTGTGAGGATCACAGCTCACAGCAACCTCAAACTCTCGGGCTTAAGCGATTCTCTTGCCCCAACTTCCCAAGTAGCTGAGACTACAGGCGCCCACCAAAATGCCGGCTATTTTTTTGTTGTTGTTGCAGTTGTCATTGTTGTTTGGTGGGCTGGGGCGATCTGACCCCACCAGCTCGGGTGTATGTGGCCGGCGCTCTAGCGGCTTGAGGTACAGGCACTGAGCTCACTTTTCTATTTTGTTATCAATAACTTTTCTCACATTGCTAGGTTGTCTTCATAATCTGCTTTTACACTTGATCTTAGCCAAAAGATCAAGTCATAACCTGCTTTTTAGATGGCTGCATAATTTTTACTAAGTAAATACACGTAACAATTAGTACCTTATTTTAAAGATATTTAGGCTGCTTTCAATTTTTCTATTAAAATTTTGATGAGCATTTTTTTTTTTTGTAGAGAAAGTCTCACTTTATCATCCTCGGTAGAGTGCCATGGCCTCACACAGCTCACAGCAAACTCCAACTCCTGGGCTTACGCGATTCTCCTGCCTCAGCCTCCCGAGTAGCTGGGACTACAGACACCCGCCACAACGCCCAGCTATTTTTTGGTTTGCAGTTCAGCCGGGGCCGGGTTTGAACCCGCCACCCTCGGTATATGGGGCCGGCGCCCTACCGACTGAGCCACAGGCGCTGCCCTGATGAGCATTTCTTATATATAAAAATCTAATTCCAAATAATAGATAATTTCCTTAACATATTCTCAGAATGGGATTATTAGGTCTAAAGGTATAATATCTTTATGCCTACTGACACATGTGAAATAAGCTTTATAAAATATTTTTTTCCACCTTACATTTTTTATGAGGCAGGCATATAAATTTTACTTCAAAATCAGCAATGTTTTTATTTTCTATTTTGTTCTTCTAATTTGGAGATTAAAATAAAAATTGGCTGGCTCAGCGCCTGTAGCTCAAGCGGCTAAGGCGCCAGCCACATACACCAGAACTAGCAGGTTCGAATCCAGCCTGGGCCTGCCAAACAATAATGACAACTACAACCCAAAAATAGCTGGGCGTTGTAGCAGGCACCTGTAGTCCCAGCTCTTGGGAGGCTGAGGCAAGAGAATTGCTTAAGCCCAGGAGTTGGAGGTTGCTGTGAACTGTGAGGCTACAGCACTCTACCTAGGGCAACAGCTTGAGGCTCTGTCTCAAAAAAAACCCCAAACAAACAAAAAGAAAACATTGGCTTTATGAGAAGAAAGCAACACCTACTATGATTCTGTCATCTCATAGCTTAAATCAGGCTTGGCCTAAAAATTTTAGGTCTGTGCTAGTCTATGTAGGGAAAATGGTATTAAAATACATTTCTGATTAGTTACTGTAACATAATTACAACCCAATTTTATTCAGAGATTATGAATGATCCAAATAGTTTAACAATGGTAAAACAGCTAAATTATATTCTTTATTTAAAATTATTTACAAAAAAGGAAAACACCAAAATTTATTCCAAACACTCCACAGAGACCCTGAGAACCCAAATATCGACCGAACATTTTACAAGAGAAAAAAAATGTTTACCTAGTTTTACCAGTAGGATCCATGTAAGTTGTTTTTTCAAGCTTGACCCATTTTCCTTCTGAAATTAACTAAAAGGATATCAGATAATAAGTTGGGAAACTTTCAAACCAAGTTGTTTTTTATCTAAAAGGGTTTTTATCTCCTTCTATCTCCAAATTGTCTCTATATAGCCCTCCCAATAATCAATCACGTTTCCCTCCCAATAATGTGTGGGTAAGTTTTCAGTTCAGAGGAGTTATTCAAAGTTGTTTTTCTAAAGGATAGTTCTGCTTCTTTTTGGAGTTTTTGAGGTAGTAATAAGAAGTGAAAAGAAAAGACAGCCTATAAACTCCTGGGGGTGGGAGGAGCAGGGGTAACTGGAGGGGTGCACTCCGGGGTGAGAGGTCTTCTGGATGCTCCTAATGTTCTGCTCCTCGATCTAAGTGTTAGCCACACAGGTGGTTTTAGCAGGTAAAAATTCATCATTGTTGTTTTCCTACCATCTGTCATCACACATTGGAAAAGCTAACTTGGGCAGTGGGAAACCAGGTCAAGGACTAGATTTCCCATCAGATATATGGCTTTCCCACCCCAATCTGAGAAGGGCACCCCAGAATTGTTCTGCCTAGACCCTGAAGAGTTTTAGTTACCGGGACTAACTTACCCACGGCACTATACTGAACTGAGAGGAAAGTTTTACTGTATACATAAAGCAGTAGCCTTTTTCTTACTATCCTATCTTTCACTTCTTGCCAGCAGCAACCTAATAATTATCAGCAGATCTGTTCACAAACAACACGGAAAGATTTTAAATCAAAAAGAATTCCAGAAAGGTGTCAAGATGAGAGTTCCAAGATGAAGGATTTAAAACTTATCCATTGCAATGGTTTCTGCAAGAAGAGACTTTTAAAGCTAAATTGAATGCAACACAAGACACACATTGGTTCTAGAACTGATTAGAATTTAGACTACAATTAACAACTTAGGTTTTTCTTGTTCTTATACATGTTAAGACCACAACCAGCCAAGATGTAATAACTAAATATGAAATACTTAAGTCCTAGAATCCACATAAAATGTATTATTTTGTTCAGGGAAAAAGATAAAGAATTCTTCGTTAGGAGCAAAATCCACTTACACAGTCTTGATTTCACTAACGCATATAATCAACAGGATATACTTTGCTCCCACTTGAGAGCAAAATGTGAGCTCAGAAAAGGGAGTAGGAAAATCCCTAAAAACTGTCTTTAAGAACAAAAAACAATCATCTCACAAAAGACAGCCTATGTATTTCTTTTAAACTCAGATTTATGTGGGGAGAGGGAAGAAAAAAATGCAAATAAATTATACCTCCTCTGAAATAATACATTGTTTGGCATTCTGAGAAGAATCTGTTGGTTCTTGGTTTTCCATTTTCAAGCTAATCAGTTCTTATTGTCAGTCCTCAGGTGAGATGTTCACGCTGTAAGATAAGGAGACTTGTTTAACATTTGTCCATAGGACCCTGGAGCAAAGTACTCAAATGACAAAAACATTTTTTTTTTTTTTTTTTTTTTTTTAAATAGGAGGGAGTCTTGCTTGTTGCCCAGGCTATAGTGCAGTGGTGTGATCACAGCTCTCAGCAACCTCAAACTCCTGGGCTGAGTAGTGGGGACTACAGACACATGCCACCAGGACTGCCTAATTTTTTTATTTTTTTTAGAAATGGGGTCTTGTTACACTGCCCAGGCTAGCTTCAAACTCATGGCCTCAAGTAATTTGTCCACCTCAACCTTCCAAAGTGTTGGGATTAAGGCAAGAGCCACCACACCTGGGATGGCAAATTTATTTTCAACCCTCAAAGCTGTTTGTCTCCTGTGATTATCTGCAAATTGCTGCTAAGTAAATGCAAATGAGCTAGGAAACATCCCGGAAAGAATTAGGGACATCCCGGTACATTCAGCCCACATTACCCAAGTTCCTGCTGTGCAGGGACGGGGCACTTTGTTATTTTCTTCATCGGATTTTCTGACTCCAAATCTTAAACTCTTTCCAAGGGAAAACAGCAGGAACATTATACCACTCTCCACACCTGCCCCTTTGTTCCTTATCTACCTTTTACAGCCAAACTTCTGAAGAGCTGTCTGTGCTGCCTATGTCTGCCTCCCATCTACTCTATTCCCAAACCCCTTTAAAAACCGTGGTAAATGAATTTCCCATTGTAATCATTTTTAAGTGTGCAGCTCAGGGGCACTGAATACATTCACAGCATCATGTCTCTTTTACTCTTAAGTTTCAACATGTCTCAGTCTCATAGTTGCAAAGAAAGAATTAATTAGTACTCCATGAGAAGAGCAGGCCACAACTCCATTTGTTGTGCACTATTCTTTTTTTTTTTTTTTGAGACAGAGTCTCACTATGTCGCCCTCGGTAGAGTTCTGTAGTGTCATAGCTCACAGCAACCTCAAACTCTTGGGCTAAAGTGATTCTCTTGCCTCAGCCTCCTGAGTAGCTGAGATTCCAGGCACCTGCCACAACACCCGGCTATTTTTTTGTTGCAATTGTCATTGGTTGTTTAGCAGGTCTGGGCCAGCCTCGAACCTGCCAGCCTCGGTGCATGTGGCCAGCACCCTACTCACTGAGCTATGGGAGCTGAGTCAATTAATTCTTCTTTTTTTCCTTTAGAAACAGAGTCTCATTTTATTGCCCTCAGTACATTGCCATAGCATCACTGCTCACAGCAACCTCCAGCTCTTGGGCTTAAGCGATTCTCTTGTCTCAGCCTCCCGAGTAGCTGGACTACAGTCACCTGCCACAACACCCGGCTAGTTTTTCTATTTTTTAGTAGAGACAAGGTCTCTTGCTCAGCCTAGTCTTGAACTCCTGTTCTTAAGGGATCCTCCTGTGCCTTGGCCTCCTAGAGAGCTAGGATTATGAAGGAATAAATCAAGAAACAGGAATTAGTAGAATACAGCAAATGGGGTAGTGGCCTGCTCTTCTTATAACAGAGGACTCGTTAAATCTTCCTGTGCAACTATGACTTTGAGACATGCTGAAACTTAGAAGTGGCAATGCTAGGATTTCTGGCCACTGCACCAGCCAGAAAACAATTTTCATCAGGAATCCAGAGACACAGCTCAGTTGCCACCATCAGATACTGCTGTGGAGACATCTGATGCTATTCTGGTCCTTGATCCTTTTCCCATGTGACCTGTTTCTTCCTCTGGAAGCTTCTGTCTTATCTTTTTCTTCTTTGTCTACATTTTCTAGTCACCTACCTATATTTCTCCTGGCTACTGACTCCTCAGGACTCTTCTGAGCCACAGCTGCCCGTCTACCCCACCTCCTGACTTCAGCTTCAGAGGAAACCCAGACCAACAAGCACCAACTCTCTCACCAGCTGTCTTAGGGGAAAGCATCTTTGGTCTTTGTTTATTCTGGAACTAAAAATGATAATTACACTACCCATCAAATCTTCGATTTTTACCCCAGACAGCAAGTTTCCCTATCCTAAAATACAATCAACAAAACAAACTGCATTCACAAAGTGCCCTAAAAATACCTGATCGACTATCCCAGGTTAACTTGGCTAAATGCCTTGTGGCAGATCTGTTAAAGGTGAGATAGGGCTATGGGTGGAACAGCCAAACCCTCCTGGATCTCACTTTCTAGTGGGGAGGAAGGGAGAAGAAGTGAGGAAACATAACGTGTGTCAGTGACGCTAGGTAATAAGTAAGCAAGCCACACCGATATCTAAATACTTGCAGTCATCGATACCCAGAGCCCTATTAACAGCCAGGCAGTCATTCCTTCGACAGTGTCTCAGATAATAATTTATTGGCTAAACTTTTATCCAGCATTGGTTGAGACAGTTTACAGACCATTTATTATAGGCAACCAGGCTGGGCACAGTGGCTCACACCTGTAACCCCAGCACTCTGGGAGGCCAAGGCAGGTGGATAGCCTGAGCTTCAGGAGTTTGAGAGCATCCTGACTGAGCAAGAGCAAGACCCTGTCTCTATTAAAAGTAGAAAAAAAATGAACTAGGCAGGCGCCCGTAGACCCAGCTACTGGGGAGGCTGAGGCAGAGGATTGCTCAAGCCCAAGAGTTTAAGGTTACTATGAGCTATGATGCCATCACTCTACCCAGGACAACAGAGTGAGGCTCTGTCTCAAATAATAATAATAAAAGAAAAGAAAATCAAAGGCAACCAACGCAGTCTGCTGAGCAGAGTGACAGCTACCTGAACCCCAGCTGCCTGTGCCCCCTGCATGCTCTCCACCCAGGTGAGAGAACTCTAGCTTTATCAGATGTGTTATCTTCTACATGCTCATTCCTTTCTATCAATAACACACATTGAGGGAAAAACATTTTCCCCTTTAATTCTTTTTTTTTTTTTAAATATTGTCTTAGTCCATTTTTTTTTTTAATTTTTGCAGTTTTTGGCTGGGGCTGGGTTTGAACCCATCACCTCCAGCATATGGGGCCAGCGCCCTAATCCGTTGAGCCACAGGCACAGCCCCTTTAACTTTTATAACATTTAAGAAAAAAATATCTTCTAGGCAACGAATCAGCCCCATTTAGTGCACATAATACCCGGTCTACAACTACACAAAAACTTGGATTAAATTAAATTTCTACCTCCCCCCTCCCCTTTTTTTAGAGACAGAGTCTCACTTTGTTGTCCTTAGTAGAGTGCTGTGGTGTCAGCAACCCTCCAGCTCTTGGGCTTAGGAGATTCTCTTGCCTCAGCCTCTGGAGTAGCTGGGACTATAGGCGCCCGCTATTTTTTGGTTGCAGTTTGGCCGGGGCCGGTTTAGAACCCGCCCCTTTGGTATATGGGGCCGGCGCCCTACCCACTGAGCCACAGCCGCTGCCCTCTATCTCCTTTTTAAAGGTGACATTTTAACCCCAAATAACTTTTCTGTGCATACCCAAACTTCTGAAAAGCAGGGAACCACAGTGCTTAATAGTATAAACTCTATGAGAAGACACTGTAACATCCAGCTTCCTTTATAACAGTGGTTCTCAACCTTCCTAATGCCACAACACGTTAATACAGTTCCTCACGTTGTGCTGACCCCCAAATTTTCATTGCTACTTCATAACTGTAATTTTGCTACTGTTATGAATCGTAATGTAAATATCTGATATGCAGGATGTATTGGGTTGCAACCACAGGTTGAGAACCGCTGCTTTATAACGAGCTCTCACATGGACTCCCAGAAACCGGAAACACAAGACGACCAGCGTGCTCCTCCCACTTCCATCTGAATATCTGGACAGGCAAGCAGAGCAGTTAGTCCTTTAATGCATTCACGTTATCTGCTAGGTCCCCTTACCTCTGTATCTTTACAGCTTCCCCCAGACTTGTGGAAGGATTGCTGACTGCCCACAAAGTGAAAGCGTAGCCTTCGGGCCTTCTGGAGGGCAGTTCCTCACCTACCACCCTTCATTTAACTGAGTTAGACTCAGTTACAAAACAGTCTGAAGTTCAATCCTCAGCACATTAAGCTTTTCATTTTTTTAAATAAAATTGTTTTAAACTAGAATGTTGGAGAACTAGGAAAAAAAGCTACAGACATACATTTTTTTTAAAGCGGCAGACAGGGCTGGGCCTCTCTAGGGTAAGGAATTCTCTGGAAGGCTCTCAGCACCCAGGGAAACAGTGTACTGCAGCAATCCACTGACAGTGTAAATGACAAAAAAATAAGTGATTACAGTAGGGTGATTTCAAAAGCCTATTCTTTACTATGAGATTCCCCAAATGCGTCAAGAAAACTATAAAAGCAACTCTCATAGGACCGACACAGAAAAGGAATATTATTTTTAGCACCATTTGAAAAACATAAGGAACATGGTGGTGCCATTTGGGGACCAGTCACTACAAGAAACGTGCTGCAGGAAGACACAGGTGAGTTTAAACTCCACATTTCACGCCTCTACCACCGTGATAAAGCCTGCCTGAATCAACTCAATGCTATTCTGAGATAGAAAAGCAAAGTTTAATTTGAATTTTATCCACTTCATTCACCAGAATTTAAGGTCATCTACCTATTGTCAATATGATGTGTATGTGACAAACACAGTTGTTCGTGATATTGGCTGTTTTATAGTTTCATTCCGCAAAGGCACAAACTGTGTTAATTCCCAGTCCCTTTTAACTCAGTTCAGTCTGAACACTAGAGGTCTATGATGTGTCAGATGTATAATTTTCCAAGGCGCAAAAAACTCTAGGGAGGGAAAATGTTAGGAGATTCTCGGAGTTCTTGTACGGTGGCAGGCAGTAGTCTTGGCCAGCTTAGTGAGTGACAACTGAACTGTCTGAGTACATACACACTCAGCACCATCTGACTAACCACTGTTCCTGCCCCCGAGCACCTTACAGTTTAGCAAGCAAATCAGGAGGACAAAGTCCGGTTCAAAACAACCTAACACTGCGTTATCTCTGAGATAACATAACATTAGGTTGTTATGAAGGCAAATTACATCCACCTGGGAGGCAGTGAGGACAATGATAAAGATTTTCAGTCTTGATATTAAGATATGATTTAGAAACCAAGAAGACAGGGAAGAAGTCCAACAAAAGCAGAGACACTAACTAGGGCAAGGTTGAGGAATTTCTAGAGTTTGGCAAGCTTAGTGGTTCTTAAGTTTTCCACGTACCCCTCTTAAAAAACCCACATATAATGGATGAAGTTAACATTTGCAAACACATTTCTTTTTTTTTGGGGGGGGGGAGGTTTGAACCCACCACCTTCGGCATATGGAACCGGCGCCCTACTCCTTGAGCCACAGGCGCCGCCCTGCAAACATATTTCTAAGGGCATACCCAGGTTTTCTGGATCCCTGCCACTTCCCACCCCCCAAATTTTCGGGTAAACCAAGCACACAATCTTTACTGGCACACCACAAATTTCTGTTGCTATATAAGCTGGTTTTGGCGTTAGGCAGCGAGTATAACCATTTATTGAAAGGGAAGATGATTAAGGGATTCATTTTTCACAAACTCAAGCATTTCAGTATTAGTAACGACAGCTGAAGAGTTAAGTGGAGTCAAGATTCAAGGAGTTAAACCAAGAACTCAAAATCCAAGCTGTTGACTGCCAAAAAAGTGAGAGTACTACAAGTTTCTGAAGGCTAGCTCCTCATCTACTAGTCTTCACTTGAGTTACACTCAGTTATAAAACAGTCTAAAGAGGAAAGAGCAATCCTTAGCGCATTTGTTTGTACTCAGACTCATGATTCAATTATTACCACACCTGAATCCCTACAATCTGTTGAGGCTGCAAAATGAAGCAAAAATCTTAACAAAAATTATATGTTGGCTATGTATTACAAATATATAATATATAAAACTATCTCTCTCCCTGATAAAAGCTGAGTATTTTAAACACAGCAATATTCAACCAAATGAAAGATGTAGGCGCTCAACTCATAAGCAGAGCTTCTGATTGACAAGAGTGCAAGTTTCCATTAAATTTGCAACAGTTTAATAATTTAATGGCGAAATCAATAGGCAGTTTGAAAGAAATGTAGTAGGGACGGATCAATTTCTTGCAGAAATAACTTACTTTTATGATTGGGTTGTTAAAGGCAAGCATCAAACTGGGCATGTGTAATCAGCCTTCTATGTTCTGGCAGACTGATTACACAGAAAAGCCATTTGACTTACAAGGAACAAAGAATCAATCTGCATAGATATATTTAATAATTTTGGTTATAATCATAAAACTTTAAAATTTCAATTTTAAGATGTGACATTTTGTGGATCCATCTTTTGCATCATTCACAGTAAAATTTTGGCGCCCATTTCTTTTTTTTTCCTTTCTTTTTTTTTTATTGTTGGGGATTCATTGAGGGTACAATAAGCCAGTTACACTGATTGCAATTGTTAGGTAAAGTCCCTCTTGCAATCATGTCTTGCCCCCATAAAGTGTGACACACACTAAGGCCCCACCCCCCTCCCTCCCTCCCTCTTTCTGCTTCCCCCCCATAACCTTGTCATTAATTGTCCTCATATCAAGATTGAGTACATAGGATTCATGCTTCTCCATTCTTGTGATGCTTTACTAAGAATAATGTCTTCCACTTCCATCCAGGTTAATACGAAGGATGTAAAGTCTCCATTTTTTTTAATGGCTGAATAGTATTCCATGGTATACATATACCACAGCTTTGGCACCCATTTCAAATGGATTCACTTAAGTCAGCGGTTCTCAGCCTGTGGGTCATGACCCACAGGAACTGTATTGAAGGGCCCCGGCATTAGGAAGGTTGAGAACCACTGACTTAAGTGATCTTTTGTTTGCTGACAATTATCCTCAGTTAACAAAAAGACTTCCTGTATTTAATTTGGTAATGATGGAAAGCCACTGAAAGTTTTGTTTTTTTATCTTCTGGGTTGGGTGGGCAGGGAGTTAACTAACATTTACTGGGCGAGATCACACCACTTGGTGGTTTACAGCAATCGTTTACCAGGTGTTTTATAATCATTGCATTTAATTCTGGTTGAGCAATAGTGAATTGAGTGTAGTGACCCCTGGGAAGGTTAATTGGTTACATCCGTATAGTAATGACTGGCAAAGGACTTTTCGTAATAGTCCAGGCAAGAGATAACACTGGAGTTGGATAAGGTGGTAGCAGTGGCAAGTAAACATTTAATTCCTTGCAGATGAGTTAATTACTTGTCCTAAAGCAGCTTCTAGGGGAGAGGTAAATTCAAGCTAATTCTAAGAAGAAGATGGTTTTAAAGGAGATTGGACCTCAGAAGGTGAAAACAGTACTGCCCACAGTGAGTTTGAGGTATTGCCAAAATATACAAGTGGAGAGAACCATTAGATTCTTGGGGGAAAAAAAATTTTTTTTTGAGACAGAGTCTCACTTTAGAGTGCCCTGGCATCAGCTTAACTCACAGCAATTCCCAACTCCTGGGTTCAAATGATACTACTGCCTCAGCCTTCCCAGTAGCTCCGACTACAAGTGCCTGCCACACCCAGTTTATTTTTCTATTTTTAGTAGAGACGGGATCTCACTCTTCCTCAGGCTGTTCTCAAACTCCTGTTCTCAAACTCCTGAGTTTGAGAAAAAATCCTGAGTGGGAAAAGAATTCTTACAACCCTGACAGGAGTGCAGCCATTTCAGAAAATCAGGTCAGAAACCAGCAATCCCCTTCCCAGGTTCCTGGGGCACCTCACGGCCAAAGTTCCCCTAATCTTGATCTTCACTAGAGAGGAGCGCCGGGGTGCTCCAGGCTCACTGCTCTGTTACAGCTATACTGATGAGGCTAATACAAGCCTTTCGCAACTGTGTGGGAGTTGAGCTGACACCTGGTCAGTCTCCATTCTGCTTTTCCTCTCTTTAAAAGTCTTTCCTTGTCCCTAGACTGGCCTCTTCTCCTTTCTTAAGAACCCTCACCCGGTTCTATGCCAGAACCTCTCATTAAGCTCAAGGGATTCTCCTGCACTGGCCTCCCAGAGTGCTAGAACTACAGATACGAGCCACCATCTCACCCAGCCAGATTGTTGGAAAGATGAATTTAGAAAGATTAGTCATGTTATGAACTCAGAAAAGGAATTATTTTTTCATTACTTAATCTGGAATTGCACAATAACCTCTCCCCCACAATCACTTGGAATACTGACATATTTCAGCATGCATAAGAAAAACAACTATTTCCACTGCTGCAAAGGTTTTATTGAAGAAACCTGATGAATATAAACACTACATGGCTAAGTGAAGACAAACATGCTAGTTAAAATATGGTGAAAGCACTAGCACATTGTACCCCTTGATTGCACTAATGTACACAGCTATGATTTAACAATAAAAATATATGGTGAAAGCTAATTTAGCTGTCTCCAAATACTTGAGCATCACCTGTTCCTAATGTCAATTTATTTGATGCTGGTTAAATGGGTAACAAGTTACTTAAAACAAACCGTAATACTAAAAAGTCACTGAACACACTTCTAAACTATACAGCGTGAATAAAAACTATCTGTATAAATTCCTTTCCTGTAGTGTCTGTAAGTTTACAAACTTAGCTACTTCTCTACAAATAACCGCAATTCCAAATTAAAGCTTTGCAGTTGCCTCAACCTACGTATTCAAATGTTTTCTGGTCTGTTAAAGTATTACTCCTCTCAGAAGGACTATGTTCCCTGGATTTATTGTTCCCTTACGTTCATTAATTCCTATCTTCATCATAAAACCTCGCCCAAATGTGCCCTGATCAATCCTAACACTTCCTTTAGCTGCAACTTTTTTATTTCTAGGTCAAATCAAAACAAAATTGGGGTGACCCCTCATGTCAGTCACTAAGTCTGTTTTAGATCTGTAACTGGCACTATTCTCTCAGCCTCTATGGAGCACTGCTGCTTTTTTCCCTCAAAACAAAAAGGATTGTATAATCCTCGATCTCCGAAGTACATACTTGTAAATGAAACACAACTGCCCCACCCCCAAGCACGGCAACGTTATAATCTATTCATTTCTTTGAAAATGTATCCTTTAAACCAATGCTCCCAACAAACCACTTAACCAGTGACATTTTTTAGAAAAACAAAGTATCTTTCCAGCGGTAAGAATTGGTAACTCTAGAGGATTCAGTTTATTATCCTAATAAACAACTTTCTACAGAAGTCTGCAGTTGGTGGGCTTATCTCTAATTTAAAACTGCTTAGGACCAGTAAGCGTGTCCCATTTCAAGGAGACATTTAAAATGTGTGCCTTTATACACAGGTGCCAGGGATAAGCCCAAGGCTTAGAATTCTAAGAAACACAACTAGACTTTAAAGGAGTCTCTCAGAAGCCAGTGATTTCTCATTCTTTCAAAGTAACAAGCAAAACCGAATTTTGCAGGGCGACAGGAAGGAACGAAATTGGAAAGAAGGAATGATATTACAAATTCTATTAGAATTCTTCCAGTCTGACTCCATCACTGCAGGAATACTGATAAACATCTGGCTGCTTTTTTCCGGGTTAACTTGCGGGGCTGGATTCAATGAATTCGGCGTTCAAAGTAGGCGATTCTACTTTCTCCCCCGCCTTCTCAACTTTACCTGTCCTCTTTTACCTCCAAAGTCGAACCCCTAGGATCGTACAGGCGGGATTCCTCTCCGTCTCTCAAGACCCTCAACCGCAAACGAAGCATTCTACTCTTCGCAGATGTCTCAACGTCCCACTCAAGCTAACATTTCACTGGTGTTCTCCAATCGCTTCACTCCCAGGGGCCCAGGCTTTTCCGCCCGGATCCCCGGCTTTCCCCTCGCGCCCCGTAGCGGTCCCAGCTGCAGACCGGGAGACACGCGCACGGCTACCCGCACTGTCCGCCCCATCCAGATGCGCTCCCTCTCTCGTCCTCCTCCTTTCTTTCTCTCCTCCCCGAAGAGACATCGTCCGGTGACTGGCCCGCGCCCAAGTTACTTACTGCGGGTGAAGAAGGGAAGTGGGACGAAAGAAGAAAGGACGAACCCGAGGCAATAGTTTCAGCAGATGCTGGCGCCACGGTTAGACACCGGCGCCTCTCGCGGAGCTAGGAGGATATACGCGCGCCCTCTCTCGGCACCCGTAGAGCCCCCGCCTCTGACCTAGCTTTAGACGATCACCTTCCGGGTCAAGATGCGACTAGGCCGAAAGCGGAGTCGTAGCCTCCTTAAAGTTGCTTTGCCAACGCTGCCGCAGTTCCTCTTTGGAAACCAAAATTCTTTTTGTGCGCGCGTGTGCATGCGTGTCAAGAACACGCCCCAAGACTCGCCTCCGCTTCCTTTCCTCCTCCTTCCTCCTTTGTTTTACGGACCGGAAGAGTCCTTGAACCAAAATAGCTCGACAGGCACTTCCGGAACCAGAGCCCAGGGTTCCCGGGCAGCGCTGGCAGGAGAGGGAAAGAGGAAAAGGCCGGGACGGCGGCAGCTGGAGAATGAAGAAGGAGCATGTGCTGCACTGTCAGTTCTCCGCGTGGTACCCGCTCTTCCGAAGCCTTACCATCAAGAGGTAAGATGGGAGCGGTTACGCCAGGCCGACTGGCGGGAGGGAACTGCGACATTTGGGGGGATTCCTGCTTCCAGAAAAAAAAAAAAAAAGCAGGCCTTCTCCCGACTGGACGGGAGCAACAGTGTCGAGTTGGCTTCCTAGGGGTGTTAGAGGTGGGGAGGCTAAAAAGGAGGTCTGTATTTGCGAGCGGGGCAGTGTGCTGGGGAGTTAGGGCGCTTGGGGGTTCTGGGGAGTCGGAGGCGGGCTGAATGGTGGGTTGACCTGGCTTAGGCTTGGCAGTTCACCATCCGTCGCTTGCAGAATGGCCACAGGCACAAGGTGATCAGCAGAACTGGTCGGTCTGGGCTTTGCCACTCACTAACTCGCCAGGGACTTAATTGCTTTCCACCTCCTGTGAGGGGAAAGTTTGGAGAGTTTCTGGTCAAAGGATACATAATTACTGTTAGCGAGGGAGGAATAAGTGTAAGTATCTCTCGTGCAGCACGATGACTGTAGTTAATGACGATATAGGTATTGCATTCCTGAAAAAAAAAATGCAAAGAGTATGGCTATATATTGTTCGTACCGGAAAAATAACGGTAATGCAGTTGTAGCCAGATTAAACCATTCCACTTTCTACCTCTGTATACTTAAAAGCATGAGGTACCCTATAAATAACGTACAGTTTTATCTGTTAATTAAAAAAGGGCGATAGAAAATTGGAGTTTGCTGTTACTCATTTTGTGCGCCAACATTTCAAATACTGATGATTCATTATATGATTTTTTTCATTCAATAACAATCAGATATATACTTTAAGACATTGTGTAGTTGGCTTAGAGTTGTGATAAGTTAAATGCATAATGAAAAATTCATGTTCTTAGAAAGTATTGAAATATTTGGGAGAACCTTAGATTTACTATTCTTACAGTATCATTGTTAACTTTATGAGTTAAGTACATGAGAAGGCTAATTTGTAATCAGACAATAGACAATATTTAAAAAATTTTTATAAATTTTTATGAAGAGTTTACATTTTTAAAGAGTGTTCCAAATTTTAAAGGCTTATTTGAAATTAATTAAAATTTAGTAGATTTATAAACAGAATAAGATTTTCAGTTGAATTTAAAAGCCTGAGGAAGAATTAGGTTTTTGAATGTGAAATTGTAACTTTGACAAATCAAATATTAATTTTAGAAACCAAAGTGGCCCATTAATAATCTTTTCGGTGTGCAGAATCATTTGTAATATGCCAAAAAAACTTGTTTCATAAATATATGATGATATTCTATTGACTCTGTTAAAGCAGCCTGTAATCTTTTTCACTTTTTAAAAAATACATACCTCAAGACCAAAATAATAGCATTACTTTTAGGTATCTGTGACAATAATTTTTAATGATTTATTACAAGGAAAAACAAATTATCTCATAAGTTTTTAAGTGACTTCAAATATGGCTTTGCCATCTTTAATTATCATTATCTGAAACAAATTCGGCTAAAGCATGCCCAGTTAAGCAGCTTTATAGCTGGTGATCTGTTCAATAGAATGCCACCCAAACACATCCAGACATATCATGAATTCTTAGCCTTAAGTGCTCATTGCCAGCCAAAGATTAGTTTCCAGGTCTTGAGTATACTTCTGCCCTTTGTCTTAGAAAGTGGCCAAATGCATAGCCGGGTGTTGTGGCGGGGGCCTGTAGTCCCAGCTACTCGGGAGGCTGAGGCAAGAGAATCGCTTAAGCCCAGGAGTTGGAGGTTGCTGTGAGCTGTGTGAGGCCATGGCACTCTACCGAGGGCCATAAAGGGAGACTCTGTCTCTACAAAAAAAAAAGAAAGTGGCCAAATTCTGTAAATCTTCTGGTTTACTTTGCTCCTTTTTCTGTATTGCAGCAAATATCTGCTGGTCTCTGACACAGAAACATTGTGCTCACTGAATTCTTTTGAGCTTGTTGCTTTCATAGGGTGATTTTCTTTCTTTTTTTTTTTTTTTGTAGAGACAGAGTCTAACTTTATGGCCCTCTGTAGAGTGCTGTGGCCTCACACAGCTCACAGCAACCTCCAACTCCTGGGCTTAAGCGATTCTCTTGCCTCAGCCTCCCGAGCAGCTGGGACTACAGGCGCCCGCCACAACGCCCGGCTATTTTTTGGTTGCAGTTTGGCCGGGGCCAGGTTTGAACTTGCCACCCTCAGTATATGGGGCTGGCGCCCTACCGACTGAGACACAGGCACCGCCCCTCATAGGGTGATTTTCATCTGGTTCTGTTTTTTTGTTGTTTGTTTCTTTGCCACAAAGACCTTTGTAGTAATTATGTAAACTGCTTTTTTTTTTTTTTGAGACAGTCTCACTTTGTCACCCTCAGTAGGTGCTATGGCGTCATAGCTCACAGCAACCTCAATATCCTGGGCTCAAGCAGTCCTCTTGCCTCAGCCTCCCAAGTAGCTGGAACTATAGGCATCTGCCACAATGCCCAGGTATTTTTAGACACTGGGTCTTGCTCTTGCTCAGGCTGGTGTAGAACTCGTGAGCTCAAACAGTCTGCCGGCCTTGGCCTCCCAGAATGCTAGGATTACAGGCCTAAGCCACCATGCCCAGCCTATAAACTACAATATTTATTGATATTATTCTAATTCCTTTACTGCTACATTATTAACATTTAACACTTCATATTAAAAGAAAAAGGACAAATAATTTAAAAAATTGAGTGTGGGCTTTTGTCTCTCTGCTTATGATTGTCTTTTAAAATGATTTTTTTTATGTGCCTTTTTTTTTTAGTGTCATTCTTCCACTTCCTCAAAATGTGAAAGATTATTTACTCGATGATGGAACTCTGGTGGTTTCTGGAAGGTAAAGTACATAAAAAAAAATTCCTCAAACTTTATCATAAATGTGATAATGATTAATCTCAACAGTTAGCATATAAAATGAATTAATTGCTTAGGCACCATTTTGTCCCTTTAGCTCTTTTTCTTTCCTGGCTAAAATTATGTAGTGATCTTTGTCTCATGTTCTTTGTCAGTGCTCAATTCATATTTTCACAGTTGGGTACTTCCCCCTGTAATAATTACTAGTTGTAAAGCTGAGCCATTTCCTTTCATCTCTGTCCTTTGGAAAGGGATATGACTTTGCCTTCTGAAGGTAGAAGGGTGGCGGGGTGCACATTATAATCCTTTGAGATCCTTCAGTTTTTACCATAAAAAATTCATTGTCTATTGTTCTTCATAGTTGACCTACCATGGCCCCACCCACACCTTATAGAAGCTGTTTGGGTAGTTCCTCTATTTCTAAAGGGAAGAAGTATTTCATCCTTTTTAGTGCAAACTCGAATTTAGTGAAGTTACAATCTTTTCATTCACATGTCTGCTCAGAAGTCGTTTTATCTAAGTGTTTATCCTTCACCGTCCTGACAGTAACCCTTGCTGGTTTATCACACTTTATCTCCAACCTTCTTTTATTTTTCTGCATAACAATTATTTCTACCTGACATAAATTTCTTAATTGTTGTATAGAATGCGACTTCCTGAGAACAGGGAGTTGGCAGATTTTGTTTATCCCAGCTCATGGAACAGTGCCTGATACTTTAGAGGTGCTTAGTAAACATTGGTTGGATGCATAAACCTTAGTAATAGAGGTGTATGATTTTGGTAACACTGCATTGACTTCATACGCTTGCCTGATGGATTTTAAGTGTAGCATTCTGGGTTATATTTCTGGTTTTGGTATTTACAGCCCCTTAATCACCTGAAAAGTATTAATTTAAAACCTCATTAACTTAAGGATAAGGAAACAGTAGGAAAGTTAAAATCTCATTAATTTGGGGTAATTGGAGGATAAAGAAATGTAGAGGAAGTTAGACAAGTCTCAACTTAGGGATATTCACAGACTTTATTATTTCCAAATATAGCACATATAATCTTACCTAAATGAGACTGTAAATCAAATGACTCTTAATATTAGAAAAAACTTGATACATTTCAGTACTGTAAACACATCAAAGAGCAACTGTGATTTTCACTGGCCAGATGTTTGCACAGCCTCTGACTCGGGCACACTCTGTGTTAAATGCTGTTAGTGCTGTGCAGCACACAGGGTTACGCTGCACTGCAGTGTAATGCACAACTCACATGAGGACTCTGCCTTTTTTTTTTTTAAGGCAAGCATGGAACAAGGTTTAATGAGGAAGAGAGAGAGGTTTATAGAGTAAGAAAGTTTACAAAACAGGATACATGCATCACAGACAGGCCCCTGTTGCCAAGGAAAGTAAACAAAGAGGCCTTTGCCCTTTCAGAGTTAACAGTTCAGCTTGTCTTTTGTGAGAGTCAATATAGTATGGTGCTGGTTCTTTAGTCAGATGGCCTAGTTCTACATCATCTCTTTGCTATTTTCTAGTTTTCTCTTCCTCAATTTCCTTGTCTGTAAATGGGGTAGGTGACAGGATAGTGCTTACCTTGCAGAATTGTTGCAAGGATTTGAGACCTGCTAGTGGTGTCAACTAAGGTGGTGACAACACAAGGGGGGAAAGAGAACAGATTTGAGATGATGTGGGTCTTGTACCTTCTTTACTTAGTGATGGAGAAGAAAGTGTCAAGAATGTCATTTGCTGAGGTTGAGAAAAGCAATGTTTATTGGATTTCAAAAGAGTAGTAATTTTAGGTTGGGTTACTTTTATAGATTAAAAACTTGAAAATTATAGATATAATTTAAATGATGTAGGCTAGTCACAGTGACCCATGCCTGTAATCCCAGCACTCTGGGAGGCTGAGGTGGGTGGATTGCTTGAGCTCATGAATTTGAGACCAGTCTGAGCAAAAGCAAGACCCTGTCTCTACTAAAATAGTAAAACTGAGGCAAGAGGATCGCTTGAGTCTGAGCTGGAGGTTGCTGTGAGCTATGACGCCAGGGCACTCTACCCAGGGTGACAGCTTGAGACTCTGTCTCAAAAAAAAAAAAAAGAGGTATATTTACAGTGAAATGCATGGATCTTACATGTATAATTTGACAAATCTTGACAAATGGATTACACGTATTTTACTACTACTCCATTCAAGATGTGGAGCACTTCCATTCCCCAGAAAGTTTTCTCTATTCCCTATCTTAGCCTGGTTTTGTCAGTTCTAGAATTTCACATAAATTGAATCATGTAATATGTATTTTTTTGTGTCTGTGTGAATGGAAAAAATATAAACTGTTTTTCTTCTCCTCTCACACTCTAACAATAAACACAGAAGATTCCTGTGGCCAATTGTGTGAGGATTTCCCCCCACTACCAAGCAAGCAGTCAGTTCTTTAGGGATACCAGGTGGGTGTCCTCCAGTTCAGTTCTCATACTGTCTATCTGGAAGTAGCATTAGATCACACAGGTGGAAGGCTGAGGCCCAAGACTGCCCTCCTGTTCTGATGCCCCAGGTGGTTTTGCCTGTGCTTCTAACTGACCAGCTGTCAATCTGGGGTTCCCTCCTTGGGTCTGATGAAATTTGCTAGAGCAACTTTCAGAACTCAGGGTAACACTTGCTTAGATTTCCTGGTGTATTATAAGTGATATTACCAAGGATACAGGTGAAGAGATGCCGAGGGTGAGTTGAGGGAAGGGGAGCTTCCATGCCCTCCCTGGCTGGGGACACTGCCCTCCAGGAACCCTTCCCTCCATGTGTTAGCTTGTCCACAAGTTCTTTGTACTCTGTCCTCTTGGTCCTTTTATTAGAGACTTCATTGGATAGGCATGATCGACAACCATGTAGAAGTGTGATTGGACCAAAACGAGTATGAGCTAATGCCAGTAGACTGACTGGGAAACCAGCAAAGCTGTCTGGTCAGATTCTTCCCGGCCTCTCTGTGCGGCATTCCTTCCTCCCAGATGTGGGACAACAGCCCTCCTGACATGGAGGTCTTAGGGCATACCATCTGATAAGATAGATCAGAGAGTTTCTTTATGGCCAGCTCCAAGACAGAAAGGCGGGGGAAGCCTAGGGTATACTTTTAGTCTCTGTAGCCTCACTTAGGAAGACAAAGTAAGTCAAAGAAAGACAGGAGAAATTTCGAGAAAGGTTGTGCTCCAAAGCTGCCTTCCTACTTCTAAAACATCCCAATGTTATAACAAAAGACCATAACATGGGCTGTGTTCATTACGAACAGGAGCTACAGATGAAACTTAGTGTATGTAGAAAATGATAGCACAGTCGGGCTTCTTCAGTGCAGCATAATGCTTTTGGCATTCAGTTGCATTGTCATCCCCTTTGGTGCTGAATGCTGGTTTGTGTTTTTTTGTTTTTTTTTGTAGAGACAGAGTCTTACTTTACTGCCCTCGGTAGAGTGCCGTGGCGTCACACGGCTCACAGCAACCTCCAACTCCTGGGCTTACGCGATTCTCTTGCCTCAGCCTCCCGAGCAGCTGGGACTACAGGTGCCCGCCACAACGCCCGGCTATTTTTTGGTTGCAGTTTGGCCGGGGCTGGGTTTGAACCCGCCACCCTCGGCATATGGGGCCGGCGCCCTACTCCCTGAGCCACAGGTGCCACCCTGAATGCTGGTTTTTAAACATGTCTCTTAAAAGCTCAGGTTTTGGGTTTGTTTATGTGTAGCCATCTTAGTATATTCCTTGTCTATCAACGCTTTTTGCTTTGTTGAATTTAGATGGTAAGAGTTAGTTGAGTGTGTGTATTAAAAATATTATTTATAGAATACTATAACTGCATGTACTAATATGTGGTATTTTTAGCTCCTATACAGGAAATAGATTTTTGCATCAAGAGATAAAGCATTATAGTTAGAAATAAATGTGGAGGAATTAATGAACTAGCCTTAGTCGAATATTCTTTCTTTACTGTTGGTAGGCCAGTAGTGAATTGCTCTATGCTATTTGCAGATATTTGAGATATATCAATTAGTTATCTTTCCTTAGCATAAACTGTAGGAATATGTATGAAATACCTTGGTAAGATAAATTCTGGAATAGTGGAAAAGGACAGTAATATAAATGCTTTGGGATTCTATCACTTGTAAAAGATGCCCTTTTAAAAAAATTATATAAGTAGTACTTGCTCATGTAGTCAATTTTAAAACTGCAGAAAATAATTAAAAAAAGAAAAATTATCCATAATTTCAGCATCTAAAAGCAGATGACATTGCTATTTTAGCATATTTTCTTTTCTTTCGTTCTTTTTTTTTTTAGAGAAAGAGTCTCACTTTGTTGCCCTTGGTAGAGTGCTATGGTGTCACAGCTCACAGCAACCTCCAGGTCTTGCACTTAGGCGATCCTCCTGCCTCAGCCTCCCGAGTAGCTGGGACCACAGGCACCTGCCACAACACCTGGCTATTTTTTTTGTTGCAGTTTGGCTGGGGATGGGTTTAAACCTCCCACCCTCTGTATATGGGGCCGGCACCCTACTCACTGAGCACAAACTCTGCCCTTAGCATATTTTCTTTAGTCTTTTTCTTTTCTTTTCTTTCTTTCTTTTTTTCTTTTTTTTGAGAAACAGAGTAAGACTCTGTTGCCTGGATGGAGTACCATGGCATCAGCTGAGCTTACAGCAATCTCAGACTCCTAGGTTCAAGTGATCCTCCTGCCTCAGCCTCTGAATAGCTGGGACTGTGGGCAGCTGTCACAAAGCCCACCTAATTTTTCTATTTTTAGTAGAGATGGAATCTCATTCTTGCTCAGGCTAATCTTGAGCTCCAGAGATCAAGGGATCCTCCTGCCTCAGTCTCCCAGAGCAGTAGGATTGCAGGCATGAGCCACCGAGCCCAGCCTCTTTAGTCTTTATTTTTTTTTTTTGAGACAGTGTCTCACTATGTCACCCTCAGTAGAATGCCGTGATGTCACAGCTCACAGCAACCTCAAACTCTTGGGCTTAAGCAATTCTCTTGCCTCAGCCTCCCAAGTAGCTGGGACTGCAGGTGCTCGCCACAACACCTGGCTATTTTTCTGTTGCAGTTGTCATTGTTGTTTAGCTGGGCCAGGCTGGGTTTGAACCCGCCAGCCTGGTGTATGTGGTTGATGCCATAACCACTGTGTTACAGGCCCTGAGCCCTCTTTCTTTAGTCTTTTTAATACATTTTTTTTATCCTAAGTTGTTAGCATACTGCACATGTAGTTTTGCATTCCTTTTTTCATTGTACATCATAGCTTAAGCTATTCCCTGCATTTTAAAAATTGTATGAAATTGGCTCAGCACCTATGGTTCAAGCAGCTAAGGCTCAAATCCAACCCCTGGCCCGCCAAACAACAGTGACGGCTGCAACCAAAAAATAGCCAGGTGTTGTGGTGAGCGCCTGTGGTCCCAGCTACTTGGGAGGCTGAGGCAGGAGAATTGCTTGAGCCCAGGAGTCGGAGGTTGCTGTGAGCTGTGATGTCACAGCACTCTACCCAGGGCGACAGCTTGAGGCTCTGTCTCAAAAAAAAAAAAATTGTATGAAATAGTTTTGAATGACT
Source organism: Nycticebus coucang (assembly GCF_027406575.1). Lineage (NCBI taxonomy): Eukaryota > Metazoa > Chordata > Mammalia > Primates > Lorisidae > Nycticebus > Nycticebus coucang. The sequence goes on along the minus strand of NC_069799.1, from coordinate 60,199,152 downwards.
GCGTAATTTCCATGTTCGTTCATCTGTCATAATTGACCTAATCATTTCTTGTTTTTTGGACAGGTCATTTACAACTTTACTGAAAAAGAATTCTTCAACTAACATGTTTTTGCATGGAGCATTATCTGCACTTGGGATTATTTCTATGCAGTAAGAATCTAAACTACAAGTGTAGAGCAAAGGTTATAAAAATATTCATAACCTTTGCTCTATTTTTTATAACCTTTAGTTTTCACATTAGCGTATTCGTGTACCTATTTCAACAGGTGAAATTCCTAACTGAATGCTTTTCTCTAGGTTTCCAAGTTATTGGTTACGTAGAAACTAATAAGCAGAACACAAATCTGAAGGTCATTTCATCAGGCTCATTTGCTGTAAAGGAAATGTGGCCTCTTTACTGGTTGGCATTTTAACCACTTCCTTACCTGCCATCCAGTTCCCTTTACACGTGCTACTTCTGTCCATTGGGTTGATTTGGGTTGCAATAATAGAATATCCAGCTTTGAAAATGGCTTCGTGAATGAGCCCAATATATTATTTCACATCATAAGCCCTATAATAAGAAGCCTTAAGTCTGCTTATGTTCTTGGGAAGTACTTACATTATTGGAAAGTAACAGTAGTTCAGTGATGTTAGGACTCAAAGTCAGCTTTTCTGTAATTTCTTGACTTTCTTCTCTAGAGACCAAATTAGCTATAGTAGTTCCAAGCATCATGTCCTCACAAAATCATACCCAGAGGTCCTGTCCCAAGTCCCTTTCTGAGAGCTTAGAAAACTTTCCTACCAACCCTCCAGTTACTTTTGGTCAGGGTTGGGTCATAGACATTGGCAGGGGAGCTGGGATCGTGATTAGCTTGGACTTCACTAGTGTGACTGGGGAGAGTGCCATTAGGTATGGAGCACTTGGTGTCTGAAACAATTAGAGTTTTGATTGGTAAAGAAGGAGGAAATGGCTGTGGGGGTCTGCCATAGCCCTTTCTTTATGCCTCCTCGCCCTCTACTTCCATACATAGGGCATACCTTTCACTCCAGACTGTAACCTCTTTATGTCTTATGTACAGTTATAACTTAGCACAGGGTCTCTGAAGCTGCAGAGAGTGGTAATTCCATTTACTTCTTTCTTTTTTTGAGACAGAATCTCACCTTCGGTAGAGTGCTGTGACATCATAGCTCACAGCAACCTCAAACTCTTGGGCTTAAGTGATTCTTTTGCCTCAGCCTACTGGGTAGCTGGGACTATGGGTACTCCCCATAACGCCTGGCTATTTTTTGGTTGCAGTTTAGCAGGCCCAGGCTGGGTTCGAACCTGACAGCCTTGGTGTATGTGGCTGGCATCCTCCTCACTGAGCTACTGGCAACAAGCCCCATTTATATTTTTTGAGGATGTACTGTTTGCTAAAGGTTCTTCTTGGTAGGAACAGTCACTATACAGTCATACCACACCCTCCTCTGTAAATCAAGAAATTGATGCTCTGGTTTGTCTGTCTGTTATGATTTTGGTTAATGTGTATCAGTTCTCCACATTTTAATCAACTTTTTGTAAAGTAGCTGTCTAAATACTGAGGACTGAATTAACCAAAGTTATGATGCTAATTCTTCAGATTCATGTTTTCCATGTTATGTAATGCACAGAGGTGATTCATGAGAGCACTAGCTCTGGACGCAGGCAGATGTAGTTAAACATCTCAGTTCTCCCATTGCTGGCCATGAACTTTGCATCAGTGTCCCATCTGTCAAATCAGAAAAATAGCAACTACCCTACAGAGTCGCAAACAATGAAAATATGAATATATCTATGTTTTATAATTGGCACCAATAGGTTGAGTATCCCTTACAGGAAATGCTTGGGACCAGAATTATTTTGGATTTTGGGTAAATATCTTTTTTTTTTTTTTTTTTTTGAGACAGAGTCTCACTGTGTTGCCCTCGGTAAAGTGCTGTGGCGTCACAGCTCACAGCAACATCAAACTGTTTGGGCTTAAGTGATTCTCTTCCCTCACCCTCCCAAGTAGCTGGGAATACAGGCGCCTGCCACAACACCCATATTTTTTTTTTTGTTAGAGTTGTCATTGTTGTTTCACAGGCCCGGGCTGGATTTGAACCCGCCAGCTCTGGTTGCGCCCTAGCTGCTGAGCTACAGGCGCTGAGCCAAGGTGGGTTTTTTTTTTTGTTTTTTTTTTTTGCCATGTACTTGGTGGAGGCTTTCATTCTAGAGACCAGTATTTTCCTGTTTGGAGACATAAAAGCCTATCTTTGATAACTTCCTCTTACTTTCTTGTTTCTCTTTCTGGATCTTCTATTATTAGGTGTTGGATCTATAGGATTAATTTGATAAATTCTTCTCTATTGCCTGTTTCTTTGTTTTCTTCTACTTTCTGAATAATTTTAAACTTTTCTATTCATTCCATTGAGTTTTTAAATTTCAGCTATTATGTTTTCAGCTTTTACAAATTTGAACTTTTCCTCTGTTCCTTTTTTATAGCCTCCTGTTTTTCCCTCATGTATGTGAAATCTTTTATCTTTGAGGATGTTAATGATTTTTTAAAAATATTTTTTATCTTGGCTCCGTGCCTATAGCTCAGTGGTTAAGGTGCCGGCCACATACACCGAAGCTGGCAGTTTCAAACCTGGCCCGGGCCAACTAAACAACAATGGCAGTGCACCAAAAAAATTAGCTGGGCATTGTGGTAGGTGCCTGTTAATCCCAGCTACTTGGGAGGCTGAGGCAAGAGAATCGCTTGAGCCCAAGAATTTGAGGTTGCTCTGAGCTGTGACACCACGGCACTCTGCCGAGGGTGACATAATGAGACTCTGTCTCTAAATAAATAAATAAATATTTTTTATCTGGTTCCTTTATTGTCTTTTTCTTTCATGTACTTTTTTTCTCTCTTTCTCTGATTTTTTTTTCATCTTAGAGCTTTTCTTAAGTTTTCTAATGATTCTACACTTTTATTATTTTTATTTAAGAGTGAATATCTGCAAACTCTGTGTAGCTGTGTGGGGCTTGTTGACAAAAATATTGACAGAAGATTCCCAGATGACAGTTATGTCTTCTGGGATGTCCAGTTCCTACGGAGGAGACGTCGTCTGTCTGGTTCTGGGAGCAGGGTGGAAGGAAGAAGGCTAAGGGTTGTACTGTTCAGTATGACTTTCACATAACTCCAGTCTAACATTTCCCTCCATGTTCTTCTGGGCCAGTATGTACATGAATGCTTCATCTTTTTTTTTTTGCAGTTTTTGGCCAGGGCTAGGTTTGTACCCGCCACCTCTGGCATACGGGGCTAGTGCCCCACTCCTTTGAGCCACAGGCGCCACCCACGCTTTGTCTTTTTAAGTTCATTTTTTCCAGAGAATAAGCCTGCTTACCAAGGGGGCTAATGAGGATTAGTTGCGAAGGCTGTGCAGGTAATCAAGATGTGTGTGTCTTACTGCTCCTTACAGTGGACTTCAGAGCTTCCGTCCTATCTCCCATGATAGCTCCAAGTTCTACCCTCTTGCTTCTTGGCTTATTTCTGCCATTGGCTTTTTGTTTTCCAAACTTTTGTTGCCATCTTCTGTGGTTGTCTTATTTTTTGCTTATCCTTGAACGATCTTGAGATCGTTCCTCTCTTTAGTAATTTCAAGAGAGAACATGAGGCACATGTTTGGCCAGATGCTTCCCCTCCTTTTTCTTTTGTAGTCTCTGTAGAGCATTTCTACTGCTTCTCGTTGTGACTTTTCCCCACAGTGATGTGAGTTCATCCCAGACAAATCATTTGTAGTTGAGGGGAGGCCAGGGCAGTGTCCTGAGTTTTCCCTCTGAGTTCTTTCAGCCTGTGTTTCCCCCTCTGGGCAGTAAAGACTGGTTGCTGGATGGCCCTTTGCAAGGCCCTGCTTTGCATACTGGCTTCTTTTTTTTTTTTTTGCAGTTTTTTGGCCAGGGCGGGGTTGAAACCCACCCCCTCCAGTATATGGGGCTGGCGCCCTACTCCTTGAGCCACAGGCGCTACCCCTTACTGGCTTCTTTACGACAGTACTTCTTGAATATTCTTTCTCTTTCCCCAGCCCTTTTCTGTGGTCTAGTCTAGATCCAGAGTAATTCCTGACCCCAGCCCACAGTGTGCTGTTTTCATTTCAGAAAGGACAGATTCTTGGTTTTGCTCCCCAAGGGAGTCGCATCAACTGTGCAGACAGCTCTGGAGACGTTTACCTTGGTGTCTTTATCCTGTTTCGTCTTCCCTGTCCTTGGCAGAACTTTCTCATTATAGATAATTCTTAGTATTATTAGAGATGGAGTTTGAGGTTTCTTTTCCTTGTTTTTAGTGATTTCTGCGAGGAAGGCAGAAAGTTTATCCTTTTGTCTCTGCCTGGATATGTACTCCCATTAATTTCACATTTTTTAAAATTAGTTTCTATCTCTTTTTTTATTTTTTGATGAATAAATAATATTTTACTTTATGGATTTTACCCTCTTTGTTTACCCTTTTATCAGTTGATGGACACTTGGTTTGTTTTTACCCCGCTTTTGTGTGCAATGGCACTGTAATTATTTGTAGGCAACTTTCTCTATGTAGAGAGATATATTTCCACTTTCTAGGGAATGTAAACAGGAGTAGAACTATAGCGACATCTGGTAACTGTGTAGTTAATTGTTTGAGAAACTGCCAATTATTTTACAAAGCAGTTGCAACATTTTACATTTTCATGAGCAGTGGATGCCAGTTCTGACTTTACACCTCTGTAACAGTCATTACCTCTGACATTTTGAGGTTAGTTGTCCTAGTGGGTGCCTAATAGTATCATTGTAAATTTGAGCTGTACCTCCCACTGTTGATGTCCAGCATTTTTTATAGATGTTCATTATCTGTTTATCTATATTCTAAAAAAGGGATGTCTATCGAGAACTTTGTGCCTATGGAGGACATTACCCAAGGTGAAATAAGCTAATATTTTGTGGTCTCACTTACATGTGGAATCTGAAAAATAAAAAAGTAAAGCAAACCCATAAAAGCAAAGAGTACGGTGGTAGAGGGTAGATGGCAGTTTCCAAGGGCTAGGGGATGAGGAAAATGCAAATAGGAAAATGTTAGTCACAGGGTGCAATTTCAGTTAAAAGTAGGTGGATGGATGTGTTAATCTGGTTGAGGTAGTAATTACACAATGCACATGCATACTCGTATCTAAAAAGTTTAGTAAAGATGGGGCCTCACTCTTGTTCAGGCTGGTCTCCAACTTCACAGCTCAGGTGATCAGCTGGCCTCAGCCTCCCAGAATGCTAGGATTAGAGGAATGAGCCTCCCGCCTGGACACAAAATTGTATCTGTGGTCAACTGATTTTTCTCAACCCTTTTAACTGGGAAAGCACAATGTTTTCAACAAGTGGTGCTGAGATATCCGCACATAAAGACAAAAGTTGGACCTTGACCTCACATTATATGCAGATATTAACTCAAAATAGATCAAATACATAAATATAAGAAGAAAATCTAGGAAACTTTTATAAGAAAACAGGCAAAAATATATGTGACCTTGATTTCTTGGATATGACACCAAACATATAAATAATAAATAAAAAATACATATATTGGACTTCATTCCAATAAAAGGGCTGAACTTCAAGCGACACTATCAAGAAGCTAAAACAATGCCAGAATGAAAGAAAGTATTTGCAAATTATATCTCACAGTACTTCTAGCAAGAAAAATATATGTAAGAACTCTTACATGTTAGTAATAAAAAAAGATTTCGATCTCTCTTCCTCTCTCTCTCTCTCTCTCTCACACACACACACACACACACACACACACACACACACACACACACACACACACACGGAAAGAACGGCTGAAATTCAAGGCACTGGCCATTCCAAATCCAAATGCTGGCAAGGATGTGGGTAATCAGAATTCTCATTCACTGCTGGTGGAAATGGAAATTTTTGCAGCCATCTTGGAAGGTAGTATGGCAGGTTGTTTTTCTCTTTAAGATAAATGTGGTGTAATTGTACAATCCAGAAATTGGCCTCCTAGGTATTTACCCTTATGCCCACACCAATGTTTATAATATTTTTATTCATAATTTACAGAAATTGGAGGCAACCAAGATGTCCTTCAATTGGTGTATGGATAAGCAAACTGGTAACTCATATGATGGAATAAAATGATTTCTCAAGAATTAAAAGGCATAAAGAAATCTTTTTTTTTTTTTCTTTTTTTTTTTTTTGAGACAGAGTCTAACTATGTCATCCTGGGTAGAGTGCCGTGGCATTACAGCTCACAGCAACCTCCAACTCTTGGGCTTAAACGATTCTCTTGCCTTAGCCTCCCAAGTAGCTGGGACTACAGGCCTCTGCCACAACCCCTGGCTATTTTTGTTGTTGTTATTACAGTTGTCGTTTAGCTGACCCGGGCTGGGTACGAACCCCTTACCCTCGGTGTATGTAGCTGGCACTGTAACCACTGTGCTATGGTACTGAGCCAGCATAAAGAAATCTTCATTATCTATTACTAAGCTAAAGGAACCAGTCTCAAAAGGCTAACTGCTATATGATTCCAAATATATGACATTCTGGAAAGGATAAACTATTAAAAGTATACGAAAGGGTAAGTGTTTTCCAGAGTGCAGGAAGAGAGGGATCAGGATAAAAACGTGGAATATAGGAGACTTTTAGGGCAATGAAATTATTCTATATAGAATTATAATGCTGGATATGTGAAATGATGCATATTTCAAGGTGCATATAGCTGTAAAATACAAACAGTGAACCCTAACGGAGAATATAGACTTTACCTAATAATAATGCATGAATATTGGTTCCTCCATTGTAAGAAATGTACCACATTAGTGCAAGATGTTAATAGGAACAATTACAATAGGGTGGAACAGAAATGTGTGGACTCAGTGCTTTCCACTCTTTTTTTTCTGCAAACTAAAACTGTTCTATGAATAGTCTATTAATTTTTAAAAAAGAGAGCAATTTTTTGTATTTATTTATTTAACATGTTTAATTGACAAATAAGGATATACATGGAAGGTATAGTTTCTGTCTCTTAAAGTGAAATTTTCTTTCTGTTGTTCTCCAAGTCTAAGCCTGTCTGTTATATATATAGATATACTCAATACAGCTAAAATTATGCCTACATGGTACCAAAGTGCTTAATTTTTATTTATATTTTATTTATATTTTTTTAGGGAAGATCCACCAGCATGCTCTCAGCCAGACAGTGATGATGAAGCAGAAGAAATACAGGTTGGTACAAGATAATCTGTTCTTTAGACTGTTCTAAATTAAATGACCTCTGAAATGCTTCTGGTATTTAGAACTTACCTTACATTTGATAAAGTGAGAAATTAAATGGTAATCTCACTTTGTCATATTTTTACATATACTGTATATTCAGGAAAAGATATTTCCCATTTATGTGTAATTTTTGGATGAAGCACTGCTTTTCAGAAGCCCATGAAGTATTTAGTGTAATGTTTTGTCTCTGTTCTCTTTTGCACACAGTGGTCTGACGATGAGAACACAGCCACGCTCACGGTAAGAGTGTCACACCATTACATAAGGGTTAGCTTCAAGGGTTAAGTGGTACTTCTTGAAATTCCCATCTTTTCACCATTTCAAGTATCTTTTTCTTTGTAGACTATTCTTTATTATTTTAAAAAATAACATGAATCATTGTTTAACAGACAAATATGGTTTGCTTTCTTTTCCCTTTGATCACAAAGAAAGTATTTTACAATCATATTGACTTATTACTCTTAAGCTCTACAGGAAGGAATCAAACCTAAATTAAACTTTGTGGTCCCCTGTTCTGTGAAACTTAAAGTGAAAATCTATATTTATTCACATATATTTAAATGACATGAAAATTATTCTCTTTTAAGCAAAAACAGAAATATGTGACTATAACCAATGTTTTGTGTACTATATAAAAATAGAGAAGTTGGTCAAGCATATTGTAGTCTTTCAAGATAAGAATGCTCCCTATAATCTTAGCACTCTGGGAGGCCTAGGAGGGCTGATCCCTTAAGCTCAAGACTGAGCAAGAGTGGGGACTCCGCCTCTACTAAAAATAGAAAAACTAGCTGGGTGTGGTGGCAGGTGCTTATAGTCCCAGCTACTCAGGAGGCAAGAGGAGGCTTGAGGCAAGAGGATTGCTTGAGAGTTTGAAGTTGCTGCCCTCTACCCAGTGTGACATTGTGAGACTCTATCTCAAAAACAAAACAAAATTAAAAAAATTTTAATTTTACCCCTCTCTAGATGAGTGTGGTACCTGGTGTTCTGGTGGGGGAGGTTGGAAGGACAGCTAAGTGAGAGGGGAGTCTAGATCACAGGCCAGGACACCAGATGAAAGGTGTGCTTCCCACTGGCAATAGGAACTTTTTCCAGACAGCTGAGATGTTACACTTACTTTAAATTGGTTGGTTGAGCTATGAGCTTAAAACCAAAAAGATATATTAGTTAAATCTGTTTATAGATAATTTTCAGAAAATGTTAAAATCATGATTCCCATGTAGATATAAAACTCTTTAAGGCATACTGAAGATTTAACTCATGAGGGAACCAGACAATTGTTAGAACAAGTTCAAAAGAGAATCCAAGAAGAAGACCTAAATTTATAGCTCAGGAATATTGAAATGGTGTAAATGAGCCCAAACCGGATTTACTTCCTTCCAGGGTGGGAGACAAAGCAAACCTCTTCAGATGAGATAGCAGTTGCATGTCCCTAAGAATTAGTTCACATTGATCTCGTTTACTTACAGTTCGCCAAATTGTGAAATAGCTCCCAGTCCCAGCTAGAATCAGGTAATCCAGAAGGATGTGCTGTATGTGGACAGTATGGTCTCCTACTGAAAACTTTGTGTAAACTTTTTATACTTTACATTGTTTTCAGGGTCCTTGCAGCAGGATTTCTTAAAATTGAATGATTTTGAGGATTTGAGGGAACTGATCACATCTTTTTAAATGCAGTAGTGGCTGGGCAGAAGATGGAGGATCCTTTGAGGCCAGAGGTTTGAGATCAGCCTGGCCAACATTGCAAGACCCCACCTCTACAAAAAATTTTAAAAGTTAGCCAGGCATGGTGGTGCACACACATATTCCCAGCTATTCAAGAGGCTGAGGTGGAAGGACCACTTGAGCCCAGGAGTTTGAGTTTATAGTGGGCTACAATGGTGCCACTGCACTCAAGCCTAGGTGACAGAGCAAGACCTTATTTCTAAAACAAATGAACAAACAAGTGCAATACATAAATGTAAAGCAATCTTCAGTTGTCAAGTTTAATGAGATAGAAAAATTAAATTGTTTTTCTTTGAAGGTTGAACCCCTTCATAATATAAAATTTGTGTAATTGCTATTTGTAGGGAATGTTGCCCATTGAGATCTTAGATAAGTGGTGTTTCTGAGTAGCTATATGGACCCAGGTCAGCAGCTTCAGGTGATTATGAGGAAATTACTAGCTTAGCATAAATTACAATTCCTTTTGAGTGGGAAAGGTGAATAGAAAATTAAATCTCTTAATGCTATTACTTATTTTGAAAGCCTCTCTAAATTACTCTAGTTTCATGTATCTAAGCTGAAGGAGTCTAGTGGGAGGCAGAGGCATTGGCACCCTATCAAATAATTAAAAGATACATTGTTAACCAGCGTAGTGGTTAGACTTATCTGTGGCAGAAAGAAAGGTGCTATTTTAATCTCCCTAGCCTTTTGCTTTTTAGTTTGGGGGATACATTACCATTTTTTAAAAACTTATTTCTGGGGCGGCGCCTGTGGCTCAGTGAGTAGGGAGCCGGCCCCATATGCCGAGGGTGGCGGGTTCGGACCCAGCCCCGGCCAAACTGCAACCAAAAAATAGCCGGGCGTTGTGGCGGGCGCCTGTAGTCCCAGCTCCTCGGGAGGCTGAGGCAGGAGAATCGCGTAAGCCCGAGAGCTGGAGGTTGCTGTGAGCTGTGTGAGGCCACAGCACTCTACCCGAGGGCGGTACAATGAGACTCTGTCTCTACAAAAAAAAAAAAAAAAAAAACTTAGGTTGCGCCTGTAGCTCAGTGAGTGGGGCAGTGGCCCCATATACCCAGGGTGGCGGGTTCAAACCCAGCCCCGGCCAAACTACAACAAAAAATAGCCAGGTGTTGTGGCGGGCGCCTGTGGGAGCCTGAGGCAAGAGAATTGTATAAGCCCAAAAGCTGGAGGTTGCTGTGAGCTGTGACACCACGGCACTCGCCTGAGGGTGACAAAGTGAGACTGTCTCTAAAAAAAATAAATAAATAAAAATGACTTATTTCTTTGGTCTGTTTCTCAGACTCTTTGTTGGTAGCCCACATTGAACCCTGTCTTGAGTTGGGAGATGATGGGGGGGAGAGAATGAGACTTTACACTAACTTAATGCATACGATCTGAAAGCCCAGAGAAGTTTACATTGACTTGCAGCCCACGCGCAGACTGAGAAGGTGCAGTGACTTTTTGACTTCTCAGAAACCTTTTACTGATCTCTAACACAGAATGTAAAGGTGCCAAAATTCTAATAGGATTAGAAGAATCCCAAGCCCCTGGAAGATTGGGTAAAGGAACCGGCTGGGAATACAGGGTAGTGAGTTATCAACAGTAATGTGTTTAGAGATGGGGAGGGAGGCTCAGTGCCTGTAGCTCAGTGGATAGGGTGCCAGCCACATACACCAGAGCTGGCAGGTTCAAATCCAGCCTGGGCCTGCTAAACAACATTGACAACTACAACCAAAAAATAGCTGGGCATTGTGGCGGGCACCTGTAGTCCCAGTTATTTGGGAGGCTGAGGCAAAAGAATCTCTTAAGCTCAAGAGTTGGAGGTTGCTGTGAGCTGTGCACTGTCCCCCAGCTTGAGATTCTATGTCTCAAAAAAAAAAAAAAAAGAAAAGAAAAGAAAGAAAGGGGTGGGCAAAACAGGTTTCATTCCTGCAGGGCACAGATCAGGAGTTCAAAGGATTTAGCCCTGCTAAAGGGCTTAGGCACGCCTACCTACTGACTCTCCACGGCAGGAATTGTGGCAATGACTTTGCCCTGTTAGCTGGGACCTTCAGGGCTCCTCTCGTCTTGGATGGTCTTGACAAGTCCCCAGAGATGGCCCATCTGCCTGCTTTGCCTGGGATTGAGGCGGGGCACCACGCAGAAAGATCAGCCTATCTACCTTTTACAACTCTTGTCAAAGTTTCTTTTCCCTCATAACTGAGTTATATCTTGGGGATCCACATAATTAGTTGATTTAATTTCATAATTCCTAGTCTAATTAATTCTAGACCTAAAAAAAAAAAAAAATAAATAAATAAATAAATAAATAAAAAAATTCTAGACCTAGTTTGTTTTTTCCTTAAGGAAGATATTGCTCACTGGATTTTTTCACAACTTGCAGTTGCCCATTAGGGGGCAGCAGTCCCCTTTACAAGGGATAATGGGAATAAGTACGCAGAAAATTTGTTAGTGTTTCCATATTTCTGTCTCCCCTGAAAGCACCTCTCTTCCTTTCCTTTTCTCTACTCTACCTTATGTCCATGAGCTCCTTTGCTAATGACTTAAAGCTCAAGGCAGGGCCTAATGGCATCAGCAAGCTTAAGTTCCTGTTTAACAGCCATATTTTCTATTTACTTCTTAGTTGATTGGAACATGTAGAGTATTTTGGTCACCTGCTTATATAAAATATACATTTTTAAATCAACCAAAAATGAGAGAACATTTTAATTTGACTAAAGTCCTACTTTTGAAACTTGTCTAAGCCCAGCATGGTGGTGTGCACCTGTAGCCCAGCTATTTAAGAGGCTGAGGTAGGAGGATCCCTTGAGCCTGAGAGTTTTGAGTCCAGCCTGGACAACATAGCAAGACCCCATCTCCAAAAGCAAAAACCAGAAACCAATAAAAATTTACTTGTCTAGACATAGTAGTATTTAAATACAGTTTACAACATCATTTATTTTTCATTTTCATGAAGCCTTTTGGGAATACTTTGTGTCCAAGATATGTCCTGCAAATGGAAAGGCTTCTGGCCCTTTGATGGGGGTGTTATTTCTAAGAACTGGAGTATATGTACAGATGATATTCTATCTATTTTCATTTGATAAATACTGGTTTTATGTAGGTGTACAGAGAACTGTTCATTCCTTCCTCACATTCCCAGATGCATAGTGACATCTGTCCTTAGTTTTGTGGGTTTGATTGTCTTGGAAAATGCCAGTTGAGCAGCTGGTTGTTTTATTTCTCTTCCTGGTAAATGTTCTTGATCACTGATTCTATTTAACTGGGTTCAAAAATTCCGATAGTAATTTTATTCTAAATTCTGCTTTTAATACCCTAAGCTATAACCATGAGATTTTGATCTTGTTTTCCCTAGTGACTGTGATGATATTGATGTGTGTAAATGATTTCTTCTTTCTCTCTGTAGGCACCAGAATTTCCTGAGTTCACCACTAAAGTCCAGGAAGCTATCAACTCCCTGGGGGGCAGTGTTTTTCCTAAACTTAACTGGAGTGCCCCAAGGGTAGGAACACATAATTAAACCTCTTTTGTTGGAGTATTCTTTATTTTGCTATTCATTTCATTTTGTATGTCCCAGAAGGTCTGATTATATTTCTAATTATAGGAAAATATAATGTGAAATTTATTATCATTTTCCCTCTGTTATTTTCCTGGCTTCGCTATACATTTTTCTGGTCTGTGAACTACTGTGCATTCTGCTAAAAGATAATTTTTACCTCTGTGTTGCTTATTGTGCTAGAATTCTGAGGAAATTTTTACTCTGCCCTTTTTAAAACTTCAGCTGTTCAGTTTAACAGATAAAATTTCCTCTGTTGAAAATAATAAAAATTAGAATGTGACAGGCTATATAAATAGAATAGGTTGAGAAATCAAGTGGTATTTTCTTAAAGTGTGTTTTATTATTTTAGCTTTGCATTGACAAGATTTTTGTAAAAGTTAAGGCCTGTAGAAAAATTCTCTATTTTTAAAATCCAACAGAGAACAGTTTTATGTTAGCAAAACTCATTTGAGGAATAACGACTTATTTGCATTTTCATAAATCATCTCTTGTGCTTTTCTCAAATTATCTCAATGATAACTTGTAATCTAATTTTTATTTTTACTTTTTAAAAGTAATTATACTGTACATGTACAGAGTTTGCAATTTCAAAAAGAGAGCAGTGCCTGTGGCTCAGTGAGTAGGGCGCCGGCCCCATATGCTGAGGGTGGCAGGTTCAAACCCAGCCCCAGCCAAACTGCAACAAGAAAAAAAATAGCCGGGCGTTGTGGTGGGCGCCTTTAGTCCCAGCTGCTCTGGAGGCTGAGGCAAGAGAATCGCGTAAGCCCAAGAGTTAGAGGTTGCTGTGAGCCATGTGATGTCATGGCACTCCACCTGAGAGCGGTACAGTGAGACTCTGTCTCTACAAAAAAAAAAAAAAGAAAAAGAAATTTCAAATAGTTTTGGAAGCTTGCTGCACAAATCAGATGGTTCTGCTACCTGTTTTACTTCATCAGTTCCTGCTCCCCAGAGGCCATTCATTCTTTTGTTATTTACCTCTATTTCTTTTTCAGGTTAGGTATTATTGACTTCCCACTTTCAGACAGAGATAGTCAGGTCTCTTTCATATCCGGTCCCCTCTACTTTCTATTCCACTATTCTCATAGTCACCAAATTTTGATGGATCAGTATTCAGCACTTCTTTTTTTTTTTTTTTTGGCTGGGGCTGGGTTTGAACCCGCCACCTCTGGCATATGGGACCTGCGCCCTACTCCTTGAGCCATAGGCGCCGTTCCGTATTCAGCATTTCTAATTACTGTGATTGTGCAAACACTATATACACATTTGGAGTACACATGTTTTCTCGTTAACATCTTGTTTTTCCTGGAGTTAGTAATTGTCTTGTTGGTTCAGCTGCGTGGTTGGCCATGTACATACTGTTTTTGTGGAATTAAGTGTGTGTACAATATACTGTCTTTAGAAGTTCATCTTTTTCATTGAGAGAAATCATAAAGAAGTTATGAAGCTCATTTGTAGTTCCTTGCAGTCAACTTTTCATTTGTTTCTGAGCAATATTTTTAATCATCTACTTGCTACTGAATTGGGTTGAGGCTTTTCACTTAAGATGAGTAGATTATTTGTGGTTGTAAATTACTCATTTGGCGGCTCATAGCAACCTCCAGCTCTTGGGCTCAGGTGATTCTCTTGCCTCAGCCTCCGGAGTAGTTGGGACTACAGGCACCCACCACAACACCTAGCTATTTTTTGTTGCGGTTTGGCCAGGGCCGGGTTCCAACCCGCCACCCTCAGTATAAGGGGCCGGCACCCTACTCAACTGAGCCACAGGCGCCACCCCAATCTGTTATTTATTGAGTGCCTACTGTGTGCCAGTATTTTCTTCCTAAGCCAGGCTAATCTTCCTTTTTATGTTCATATCATGAAACATTCACCATTTAAGGTTGTGATGGCTTAGAATATCTCACTTCCTTCTTTCCTGGATTTGGTAGAGGAGCTTCACTGCCCCAGCTATCAAAGTTCAGGTACTTGGCTGAACACAGATTCCCCAGCAACAGAAAGAAGGGAAGTGGTCTCTTTTTTTTTTTTTAAATTTTATTTTATTATTAAATCGTAGCTGTGTACATTAATGCGATCATGGGGCACCATACACTGGTTTTATAGACCATTTGACATATTTTCATCACACTGGTTAACATAGCCTTCCTGGCATTTTCTTAGTTATTGTGTTAAGGCATTTATATTCTACATTTACTAAGTTTCACATGTACCCTTGTAAGTGTAATCGTGGTCTTTTTTTTACTTAGAGGTTGGTTGTTCAGGCTATTTCTCTCCACTTCAGTCTTTTAGCTCAAGTGTCAGTGTTTCTGGTACCTTATTCTCCCTTCTTCCATCATCACTAAGAAAAACATTAGGAAGTGCTTAGGCCTGGGCTGAAACACGGGACCTTCTCATCTCAGTGTTCATAACTGAGTGAAGTGCAGTAGTGATGCTCTGTGTTGTTGAGAGATGTAAGTTAACATTGGACAGAACTGCTAAAATGTACTTGAGTTTTTTTCTTTTAATCTCTTGAAGTGATAAATGTTACTGACTTTGTTTATAGGTTTGAGCATTCATAGCAACTCACATGGCATACATACTGATAGCATGTGCTTTATCGTTTAGGATGCATACTGGATAGCAATGAATAGTTCTCTGAAATGTCAAACACTCAGTGACATCTTTCTGCTTTTCAAGAGTTCTGATTTCATCACTCGTGACTTCACTCAACCGTAAGTATTTCTTCTTCTCTCTGTCAATGGTTTCAGTACCTGCAAATTTTTCTATAGGTGAAATTCCACTAGTTTTAGTGTAATTATAAACAGCTATTTCAAATAACAAACCTGTTTCATGTTGCCTAAATGACCTATTAAATCAAATCCTTTGCAGTAAATAAGTTTCTAAATATTAAGGACTTTGTATTAAATCCTTTAAAGATTTTAGTAATTTTTTTCATAGTATAAAATTGACTTATGTTTATGAGAGAAAAACAAAATAAGGGACTATAGCTAAACAAAACCAAGACTTAGAAAAACACCCAGGATCTCACCCTGATTAGTTCTGTATACTTCCAGAGTTGTGTCTATGCAAATATATACCTGTCTCTACTATACACAGATTTTGTAGAAAAGGGATCCTATAGTTCATATTGCTTAGTAGACTGCTTTCACATATATGGTGACATCTTTGCATGTCATTAAACGCCTAGATTTATCACTTTTTCATTACCTTGATGGCATGCCCCTGGCTAGCTGTAGCATAATGTGTTTAACCAATCCTTTGTTCTACATTTCTGCAGTTTCCAAATTAAATCTTCTGCAGTTTCCAAATTAAATCTTTGTGCACTTTCCTAATTTTTCCTTAGGATAAATTTGTATAATAGAAATGGGATTGTCTTTCCTTTTGCCGATCACTCTGTAGCTGAAGAACTTGACTGTGTTGTCTGCATTGCAGGTGGGCAGAACACCTGCGTCGCTGAGTGGGAGGGCTGCTTTATGCTGCTTTTGTTCTATCATCAAATGGCAGTTATTCTTCTAGGCGTCTCCTTTTATCTTAAACAGACCAGTAATCTCAGTTTAAGTAATCTTTAAACAGGCCTTTAAAGTGAAGCGTATCACAAGCTAAGCAGGAGAAGGGTGAAGATATTGTATATGCATGCCACTTCTCCCTGTCCACCCTGTCAGGTCCCCCCATTTCGGCCTCACATCCATAAGTTCACTGCCTGACAGTTGTGCTTCAGCTCTGTGGCATCCAAGCTCTGCAACTTAGGCATATTGTTTTAGTATTGTATTATATTAATTAAAGGAAAGGAGTTAAATAACAATCAATGAATGTGATTATATTCATGTTTATTATAAAAGGATTTTACCTGTACTGGTATTCCTGATTCTAAGTAAGTGTGTTTTGTTTCAACATTTAGTTGTCAACCCACTATGCTTGTGTCCGCGCAGCAGTTACTGGTAGGGTGCTCAGAGTGGTGCAGTAGTATTTTCATTCTAGGAGACACCCTCTGATCAGAAGAAAGTTGTACCTTTTTTCCATTGTAAAGCTTTTTGACATCTGATGCTATAAGTAAAGAGGCCTTGAAATATATTACATTAGTCGCTGCCCCGCGCCCCAGCCAGCTAGCGTCTGCCGCGCCTCTCGGCCCAGATCTCACCAAAATGCCATCTCAGATGGAGCACGCCATGGAAACCATGATGTTCACATTTCACAGATTTGCCGGGGATAAAGGCTACTTAACAAAGGAGGACCTCAGAGTGCTCATGGAGAAGGAGTTCCCGGGATTTTTGGAAAATCAAAAAGACTCTCTGGCCTTAGACAAAATAACGAAGGACCTGGACCAGTGCCGAGATGGCAAAGTGGGCTTCCAGAGCTGCTTTTCCCTAATTGCGGGCCTCACCATTGCGTGCAACGACTATTTTGTAGTGCACATGAAGCAGAAGGGAAAGAAGTCGGCAGCACCGAGCAATTACTCTGCCCTGAAAAGTGTTCTCTCAAAGGATTGCTTCAAACATCTGCCCCACAGCTTCTCCCTATAGAAGGATTTCATGAGCAGATCAGGATCCTTAGAATATATACAAATAAAATCCAACTCCCATTTGTCAAGCAGAGAAGAAAAAGTTAATTAAATGCCAGATGAGCTTTTGTTTTTTACATTGTTTGCATCCGCTTGCCCTCAATAAACATAATCCTTTTTTTAGTTCCGAACTAAAAAAAAAAAAAAAGAAAAGAAATATATTACATTAAAAATTCTCCCTACCTGTTAATTCATCTGATAAAGATGTTTATGTACTTTAGTATTGATCACGGTGAGAGTGTGAGGACACCTTTGCTTTTCCAAAACTTAAGTAGAAATCACTTTTAACTCTAAGGTTGATGTTTTTTAAATCAGCTTTGCAATTTAATGATCTATTACCTCCTTTTAGCTCCCCTCTCCCTTTTTGTCTTAATTTAACTAAGGTTCCAGTGGAAATACCAATCAGATGTTTTGTATTTTGCTTTTTTCTACTTTTGCATGGAAGTGAGCTTGAGGCCTTGGATTTAGAGTGTTTATTGATAGAATGCCATCCTTCTCCTAGTGTGAATAATTGGGTGTTGGCAGGAGCAAATACTGAGCTTTCAGGCTTTTAGCTGGACACCACTAATGGTGTCACCCTTTTCTAGAAATATTTGTTGGTAGTGAGTTACATAGCAATTTATAAGCTAGTTGCATAACAGTAAGGGTTGCCATCATGTAAAAATTCTTTACTGCTATAACTCATCAAAGGTGGATGTTTGTCATGAAGGCCTTGTTTGTGAAGGTGCTCTTAAAAAACTTTTAAGAGTTTAATTCATTAGATCGGACAGGATCATATCTGTGATCCTTTCCTTCTGTAGGTTAGAAAATTGAGTCCTAACTCTGTTCGGTAATTTGCTCAAGGTCCCGCAGTTAGTTAGCAGAATCAAAACCAGAATATAATTTTAATAACGTTATACTACAAATTCTTTATACTTTGCTTTCACTTAATAACATTATAGAGTCTTTCTTTTCAAAATGCTTCCAATGGAGATAATGTATAATAGAATAAAGCATCATTGAATATTACATAATTATATATGTGTATGTATAAAATTATATAACATAAAAATAGATGAAGTTTTTATACTGTTCTAAATCTTGACCAAAGAAACAAATAGGTTGTAATCGGATTTCAGGTTAACAGAAAGTAAACTGATAATAGCTTGCACATACGGGATCTAAAATACATATTATTTCTCAGAGAGTATGGAGATGGGTCCTTCAGGAGTAATCCAGTGGCTCACCAAGGTTGCCTGAGACCCAGTCTCTCGCATCCTCTCCCCTCTGCTATTCGGTTTGTTGGCTTGGCCTTTGGGTTTGTCACCTAATGGTTCAAAGATGGCTGCCACCTAAGTATCTGTCACACAAAGATGTGACAATGTCTGAACCCAAAATAGGAGAGTGTATTTCCTCTCATTCTTTTCTATAAGAAACCTTCCTGGAAGTTTCTCCAGAGACCTTTCGGCCCTCATTGGTCACACAAACACTTGCCCAGCCTAATCCTGCAGTTGAAACAGAAATACCACAGTTAGTTTAGACCAGGCATCCTCACCATGAGCCTGCCTCAGAGCTGTCTGGAGAGTTCAACAGAACACAGATTGCTACTTTCCACCCTCAGGGTTTCTGTTTTGGTAGGCCTGGAATAGGGCCCAAAGGTCATCATTTCTAACCTTTTCCCAGAGATATGCTGACAATGCTGGCCAGGCCTGTGCCTTGAGTACTGCTTAGATTACCATAGTCAACAGGTACATCCCTGGGAGTAGGGAGGGAGTCTGGGAGCACAAGTGCCCCCGGGGTCTGCATAGTCCAGAAAAGGTTAGGCTAAAGGTGGGTGGATGACCAGTAGTGTCTGCCATGGCCGTGGGTTGCTATAGGCCGTTGGTTTTATTTTTCTTGTTCCTCGAATAGTTACTGTAGACAAGAAGCTTTAAAATGTGAATGTTGAAATATGACCACACAGCAGCATCTGTCTACATTATGTTTGCTGACTGAATTATTTGCTCAGGTGTAAACATACGTGATTAAACTTGCTGAGTCACAAGGCTGCTTTTATTAATTATTTTATTGACTAAGTATCACTTCAGCAGGCCAAGTAGGCAAGAAAAAAATATCTGATATTCATCTGGCATTTAGAAGAAAGGGCTGAGTGATCGAAACATTCATTGTTCTTCTGAGCAAGTTGTGACTAAGGAGAAACAGATTTGACTAGAGATCAGAGAATTTCACATGTCTTAGTAATTTAAACTCAGCCATGTTTAACATAGTTTTCAGACATTTTTTTTCTTAAGATTATTACAAAATGAGTTATTTTAAAATTCAGCAGCAAACAGTTTCAGGAGTAAAATTTTGTTACTGTTAATACCTAATGCCATTTTGTCATTATTACTTTTTTTTTTTTTTTTTTGTAGAGACAGAGTCTCACCTTATCACCCTCGGTAGAGTGCCGTGGCGTCACACAGCTCACAGCAACCTCTAAATCCTTGGGCTTAGGCAATTCTCTTGACTCAGCCTCCCAAGTAGCTGGGACTACAGGCGCCCGCCACAACGCCCGGCTATTTTTTTGTTGCAGTTTGGCCGGGGCTGGGTTTGAACCCGCCACCCTCGGCATATGGGGCCGGCGCCCTACCCGCTGAGCCACAGGCGCCGCCCTATTACTTTTTTTTTATAGAAGGTCTTAATTGTCCTGGGCAGATTGTCATGATGTCATCACTCACAGCAACTTCAAACTCTTGAGCTCCAGCAATCCTCTTGCCTCAGCCTCCTAAGGAGCTGGAATTACAGGTTCCTGCCACGCTGCTTGGCTAGTTTTTCTGTTTTTAGTAGAGATAGGGGTCTCACACTTGCTCAGGCTGGTCTTGACCTCCTGAGCTAAAGCAGTCCTCCCTCTTCCGCCTCCCAAAGTGCTGGGATTACAGGTGTAAGCCACTCTGTCTGGCGGATTTGTCCTCTTTCAATGTGTGAAATATTTGGAACAGTATGATAGAAACTGTTTTGGGGGGGTTTTTTTTTTTGAGACAGTCTCACTCTGTTGCCCAGGTTAGAGTGCTGTGGCATCAGCCTAGCTCACAGCAACCTCAGACTCTTGGGCTCAGGCAATCCTTTTGTATCAGCCTCCCCAGTAGCATGGGACTACAGGCGCCTGTCACAACAGTTTTTTCTATTTTTTGTAGAGATGGGGTCTTGCTCTTGCTCAGGCTGGTCTTGCACCCCTGAGCTCAAGCAGTCTGTCCACCTCGGCCTGCCAGAGTGCTAGGATTATAGATGTGAGGCACCATGCCTGGCCAGAAACGGTGTCTTGATTACAGTTATGACATTCACAGAAAAAATAATTATGTCAATCTTAAGACTTGTTTAGAGCATAATAAATATGCCTGTTTATATTATAGTAAGACTATTTGGCTGGCAGGAAACTAAGTCTTGTTTAAGTTGGGGAAGTGATTTGGGTAAAAATAAAAAATAAAAAGACAACACCTATTAGTCATCAGTACTAGCTAAGTAGAGTTCTTTAGTTTGGGGTTACCGTCTTTTTCTTTTTCTCTCTTTTTTCTTTTCTTCTTTTTTTTTTTTAATGGATAGTTAATAATGTTGCCCAGGCTGTAGTGCAGTGGTGTGATTATTGTCATTTTTCTTTCTCTTTTTCATTTCTTTCCTTTTTTATTTTTATTTTATTTATTTATTTTTTTGAGACAGAGCCTCAAGCTGTTGCCCTGCTCAGAGTGCTGTGGCATTACAGCTCACAGCAACCTCCAACTCCTGGGCTTAAGTGATTCTTTTGCCTCAGCCTCCCAAGTAGCTGGGACTATAGTCGCCCGCCACAACACCTAGCTATTTTTTGGTTGTAGTTGTCATTGTTGTTTGGCAGGCTCTGGCTGGATTCAAACCTGCCAGCTCTGGTGTATGTGGCTGGCGCCTTAGCCGCTTGAGCTACAGGCACTAAGCCTTCTTTCCTTTTTTAAAATTTTGATTTAAAACACAATCTCCAAAATTTCTGTTAACTGGCTAATTTCAAAGTGTAATGCTTCCATAATTTCGTAGTAGCTAGCTCTCATCAAAGCAGACCTTCAGTATTTTGCTTTTTTTTTCTTCAAAACAGAATCTATACTGTTGCTGTACCTGAGAATGTTTCTGGTTTGTAATTTACATTGTAGGTTATGTAACATTTATTATTTACCAGTATTTGTGTTTATTTTAGAAGTTCTTTTTTTCTTTTATTATTTTTTTTTTTTTGAGACAGTCTTATTATGTCGCCCTTGGTAGGGTGCTATGGTGTCACAGCTCACAGCAACCTCAAACTCTTGGGCTTACCTGATTCTCTTACCTCAGCCTACCAAGTAGCTGGGATTATAAGACCTCACCACACCACCAGGCTATTTTTTTGTTGTTGTTGCAACTGTCATTGTTTTAGCTGGCCCAGGCCAGCCTCGGCTTATATGGCTGGCACCCTACCCACTGAGCTATGGGCGCTGCCTATTTTAGAGTTTTCATTGCTAGTTTGAGGAACTATAATTGTTCTGCTAAGAATTATGAGCTTAGAATTCAACATAAGAGCCTCTTCCCAAATTAGAATGTAAATTAATAAGTTTGGTTTAATATTAACTTTTTAGTACCTTGCTGAAATTTTCAATTAAAGAAATCTTCCAAATTAGTATAAAATATAACCCAGGAACAAATTTTAGGAGTTTTTTTTTTTGTTTTTTTTTTTACATACCTGTCTTCTTAATGTAATAGAATCCAAATTTTCACACACAATGTTCTTTTCAGTATTTTGGTTCAGCTCCTGAAAACATTATTGTTGACCTTTATATTCAGTCCCAGCTAAATGACTAAGCACTTTGCTCATTCCAGGGAGGATACTTGGCCATCTGGTTAATCATCTTACTAAGCAAAAGCTTTTGTGCAGTAATCTTCTGTACCACATACGTTCTCACTTTTACCCTCTGAAACTAGTCAAGATTTTAAAATAACATAAATGTTAAGGCAATCAACATTTCAAAATAATGTTATAGGATAGTAGAATGCAAACATGTTTTTAAATGTATACCTATAAAGTAGCTATGTGAGGATTAATCAAGGGTTGAAATCAATGTTTGTAGTAATGTAAAAACATTTTTAAAAATTAGATAAAGAGGCCGGGCATGGTGGCTCACGCCTGTAGTCCCAGCACTGTGGGAGGCCGAGGCGGGTGGATTGCCTGAGCTCAGAGGTCCCGTCTCTACTAACATCAAAAACAGCCGGACGCTATGGTGGGCGTCTGTAATCCCAGCTACTGGGGAGGCAACAGTTGCCAAAGGAAGAACATTAAAAAAAAAGAAAAGAAACAAAAAAAGTACTTCAAACGAAGAAGAATGAACAAGCAAGCTGAAATTAAAAATAAAAATTACAAAAATTAAAAAACAAACAAACAAAAAAATTAGATAAAGAATACCCTGAAATTGCTCTTTTTGGTTTTCCTTTAACATTTTTAAAACTGGTAAGTAGAGAGCTTTAATTTATGTTGGTTTTTTATAGAATAATATGTTAATAAAAAACTATCCTCATCAGATTTACAAAAAATATAGCACATATCACATTTCAAAATTTAAAGTGGTTGCAGTTCTGCTACGATACTAACTATTGAGGTAATGCTGTATTATTTTGTTTATGGTCATTATTTTGCCATTTTTCTCCTGTCTTTCTAATATCTTGTAGATGTATTTAAATTGAAAAACGACATTCAGTGCAGTTTTTTCATGATAGTGAGCTATTGGTTGGTTGAAAGCTAAAATATTAACTTTTAAAGTAAAATTGAATGAGCTTCTTTTTTTTTGTAGAGACAGAGTCTCACTTTACTGCCCTCGGTAGAGTGCCGTGGCATCACACGGCTCCAGCAACCTCCAACTCTTGGGCTTATGTGATTCTCTTGCCTCAGCCTCCTGAGCAGCTGGGACTACAGGCGCCCGCCACAACGCCCGGCAATTATTTTGTTGCAGTTTGGCCGGGGCTGGGTTTGAACCTACCACCCTCGGTATATGGGGCCGGCGTTCTACTCACTGAGCCACAGGCGCCGCCCTTGAATGAGCTTCTTAAGTATGCTTGTGCTATTTGTATTTTTTTAATTCCTCAAAATTAAAAGTATACGTTAAAATTAAAAATATACATTAAAATAATGTATATTGATATGATAAATACAGTGTTAGAAATACTATGTATAACCAGTGGAAGAAATTAACAGTCACTGCGGAGAAAAGAACCATTATTTACATTTTGATACTCAAATATTGTAAATATTTTTCTCTCTTAGGAAGAGTTCTTTTACCACACAGTTTTTTAATCCCTCATTATATTGTCTGGATTTTTAACACATTTTTCACTCAGAATGTGTTGATTTTATTTTTTTTATTTCAGATTAATGTGAGAGTAGAAACAACTAGGTTGCAATGTTTACGTTTGTTAGGTAGAGTCCCTCTTGTAGTTGTGTCCCTTCACTCAAAATTTAAAAAGGAATTGAAGAAAAATGTTTTAAGGATAAAATGTTTATAATAGAATTCTTGAAATAATTAGCATCTTTTTTTTTTTATTTTATTAAATCATAGCTGTGTACATTGATATATTCATGTGGCATCATTCACTATTTAATTTTTTTTTTTTTTTAATTTCAGTGTGCTTGTTCATTCTTCTTTGTTTGAAGTACTCCTTTTTTGTTGATTTTCTTCTTTCTCCTGCGGTGCTGGCTGTTTTTGATGTTGTTGGTAGAGACGGGGTCTTACTCTGGCTGACTGCTGCTCATATGGGTCTTAAACCTCTGAGTTCAGGCAATCCATCCGCCTCAGCCTCCTACAGCGCTGGGACTACAGGCGTGAGCCACCACGCCCGGCCATAATTAGCATCTTTTACTAATTAAACTCTTGAGGCTGTTCAGGTAAGAAAGAAAGGCTAGGGACACTTTTGGGGATTTTTGTTTGTTTCTTTGTTTGAGACAGAGTCTCACTCTGAGGCCCTAGCTAGAATGGCAGCCGAGTCATCATCTTAGCTCACTGCAACCTCCAACTCCTGGGCTTAAGTGATCTCCTACCTCAGCCTCCCAGGTAGCATATGTCACCATACCTAACTAATTTTTCTGTTTTTAGTAAAAACGGGGTTTTGCTTCTGCTCAGGCTGGTCTTGAATTCCTGGGCTTAAATGATCCTCTCATCCCAGGCTTCTAGATTACTAGAATTACAGGGGTGAGCCATCATGCCCTACCTATGTAGAACTATCAGAAGAGATGGTCAAGGATTGTCTTGGTCATGTATCTGCAGATCTATCTAATTTAGCCACAATGCAAAGTAGCACTTTGATAGTGGTTGAGAACATGCTCAATCCTGCATGACCTTAGTGAGTTTTAGGTGAGCCAGACTGACTTTTCTAGCTGAAGCTGCTGCTCTGAAGTCTCAGCTTGGGGTTCCACTTGTTCCAGTTTGGTCTCCCTCCCTTTTCTGTTTCTCCCTTCCTCAGTAATGGTGCAGACACATTGACCAAGACTCTCTCTGGACCTTCTCCCAAGACCTCTGACCAGTTTAGAGCTGGGCCTATTCCTCAGAACCACCTTTTCCAAAAGATAGATGTCTGGTCCCATCTTAGACATTTTGGATCAGAATCTCTGGGGATGTATTTTGAAAACTCGACCCATCTCATTGTAACCATACTTTTTTGTTTTCAAACCTGTGTTCTAGCAACTCTAACATACCCTGAGGTTCAATATGCAGCAAGTTATTAACAATGAAGAGCGGGAAAGGAAGGCTGTCTACAGATTTGATTATGTAAAGAACTTTAAAAATTGCCTAATTCCATCAACGATTTACTATCATTTACTGCTGCTGCAACTAAGAGCCAGTCAGAGAAGTTTAATTGACTCCTAAGATCACATATTATAAAATGCTCATACAGAACCCAAGATCCTGATTTTTTTTTTTTTTTTTTGGTGATTTGATGTGTCTGACAGTCACCAGTTAGTTCTCATCCACGTTGACAGTCTGTAGATTTTTGAAAGTGGTAACAGGTATATCAGTAACCAAAGTATAGAGCTTGTTTGGTGAATCTTCATCTTCATTGCGTTTTGTGGATAACCACACATGGATACGTTATGGGACATTCCTTATGCCTTTGGCCCAGACAGCTTTGTTAAGCCTGGTATCAATGCGCACATCTGGAGTCCCCATCTCTTTCATGGCAAATTTCCGGATCTCTTTGAGTGCCTGAGGGGCACGCTTCTTGAAGCCCACTCCATGGATGTGCTTGTGAATATTGGTAGTGTATTCTTGAGTCACCACCTCGTTGATGGCAGACCGGCCCTTCTTCTTCTCGCCACCCTTCTTTGTGGGAGCCATTCTGCAGGGCCCAAGTTGGAAAGAACCCAAGATCCTGATTTTTATATTTACATCTAGTCTGTTGTTTTCTTGTATTCATTGGAACATTTCCTTTGTTTTTTTATGTGGATTATCTAATCCAGAACATTTGACTTGTCTCTGAACTGACCTTGTGTCCAAATGTAATTTTCTTAAATGACAGGAGATGTTCAGTGTAACCACAGACATATTTAGTGCTTATTAGTCTCCTAATCCTTGGTGGGAAAGGATGGTTTATTTAAGGATAAAAATAATTGTGTTAATTATTATTAACCTGACAATTCACGATCTTAATTTTGCTTAACATGAAACAAACCTATGGGATTAATTTTTATTAGAAAAATATTTCAGTGTATTGAAAGCTGCCTTTCTAGTTTTAGGTTATAACTCCTTACGGTAACATACCTTTAAATTAGTTTGATTTGAAGCAAGGGATTTTTGCTTTCCAGAGAAAAATGAGGTCTTAAAATAGCACCAGTGTGTGCTTAGCTTGAGTATATAAAAACAGAAGTTTTACACATTATTTTAGAAGATGCATCTTATATTATGGAAATCAGATTTGGTTGGTGGTAGCTGTTTTTTAACAGTGATATGTTATTCTGCTTGAGCCTGAAGTCTTGCCAGTATTTGTGCTGTTTTTCTGTTTTATTTTTAAACTTAATCTGAGAACTTTAATAACAGGCCTAGGATCTCCATCTTTGAGAGAAGTGGTGGGGCACCCCATTTAGTGCAGTCTCTCGCCCACTTATCTGTCACGTCCTCTTTCTGAGTCATGATAAATATGGATTATAAAATAGCCCCTTCTCATAGGATTATCGTAAGGCTAAAACGAGACAGCAGATGTAAACATTTCATACAGTGCCTGGCATATGATAAGTGTTCAGTAAGGAAATCCTACTAATATAGAAAGAACCCACTGGCTTTTTAGAAAACACCTTATGTGTGTCTTTGCAATGCAGATTTTATTAGTCAGTGTACAATTATATATAAGTGGTAATAGAAGTTATGTTTCTCAAGGAAGAGCAGACAGAGGGAAGGAGGGAGAGGGTGGGGCCTTGGTGCGTGCCACACCTGGGGACAAGACACGATTGCAAGAGGGACTTTGCCTAACAATGCAATCAGTGTAATCTGGTTTATTGTACCCTCAATGAATCCCCAACAATAAAAATTAAAAAAAATATTTTAAAAAATAAAAACTTATGTTTCTCAGGATTTCAGCCAGTTAAATAAACTAAAATTGTTATTATTTGTAGTATAAATTATATATGAGGGGTGACAATTTCAGCTTAATCACATTCAGGAAAATTAAAAAGCTTTTCAAACTCAGTTTTGCTTGTAAGTAGTTTAAGACAAGTTTAAAAGTGTTTTTTTGTTCATGTTTTTTAAAAAAATCAAGTGTTAAGTCATATGTATGTACTACACGTTGTGTTAAGTGTGTGTTACAAGTTTGTATGCCATGTACATAAGCCATCTCACTGCCTTTCCTTTTCTGTTCCTTATCATCACACCCTCTGCTGATCCATGTCATTCTTTTTTTTTTGAGACAGAGTCTTACTATGTCACCCTGGGTAGAGTGCCGTGACGTCACAACTCACAGCAACCTCACTCTTGGGCTTAAGCGATTCTCTTGCTTCAGCCTCCGAAATAGCTGGGACTACAGGTGCCTGGCACAACGTCCAGCTATTTTTCTGTTGCAGTTGTCACAGTTGCTTAGCTGACGTGGGCTGGGTTTGAATACTCCAGCCTCTGTGCATGTGGCTGGCACTGTAAGCACTGTGCTATGGGTCCTGAGCCATGTCATTCTTAAAGACTAAAAAACAAAAGCTAAAGGCAGCCACCCAGATGTTACCTTCCTTTCCTCTGTGGTCTTCTCTCTTCCTCCTTTCCTAGTCAGGCTGCTCTGAGGTATTCGTTTTCGTTTTCTCGCCTCCCATTCATTTCTTGGTTCTCTGCGACGTAGTTTTAGCCCTTGTATGAACTCTAGTTGCCCTGGCTGAAGTCACCAGTCTAGTGGACACTACTGGTCTATCTTTAGTGGCATTGAGGCAGGTCACCATTTTCTTAGTGAAACCCTCTCCCCTTGACATTCAGGATGCCATCTTCTCACCCCCTCCTCTGTTAGTATTTCAGCCGCCTTCTCCAGCTCTTTTTCTTCTGTAATTGTTGGTGTTCCCCAGAATTCTGTCATCTGCCTCAGGTGATCACTTCCACTTCCTTGGCTTTAGCTCTTAAACCCATGTGATTTTTACTTCTAGAGAATTGTCTTCATCTCCTCCCTCTCTTCTGAGTCACCTTATTTCTAGGTGCTTACTAGACATCTCCAGTTGTACACGCCCAAATACAGCACTCTCCCATCTTTGCTCACCCCGTGTCTCCAGCCCCAGCCAGTCCTCTGGACAGACCCCTGGCCCCTTTCTCCCTCTCTTTCAGTCAGTCTCGAGTTACATCAACTCTGCCTACTAAATGTCTTTTTCCTGTACATCTCCTCTTTTTCTCTGTTCCCCTGGCCTCAGTTGGACCGTCGTCATCTCTCACCGGAGATGACGGCAACAGATGATTGCTTCTGCCACCACCCAGGTTGCCACCCTTTTCCCCAAACTATCCAGTATCATTCTGTCGTGATACACTAACAGTAGAAAGGGAATAATTTCTCTCACATGTTCAGAGACTTCATAACTCCCCAATGTCTGTGTAATAAAGTTCAATCTGCTTAGGTAGGCAAATAAGGCCTTTCCTGATACTTCTCAGGGTCCAAGGTTTCTGTCTAGCTCCATCGTTGGTAGGACCGCCCCTGCATCCCACACTCCGTATGTACTGATCTGTCATTCCCTGAATACTGCGAAGCATTTCCCTGCTCTCCCTGCCTCAGCAGATTCACCTTGCCCTAAATGTTGGGGCCCTTCTAGACTTCACCCCTCTCCTTCCCACAGACAGCTCATCTCTTCTCGTTTTATGCTTTTGGAGGATTTTACTTTTATTTTCTCCAGTGTTTTGAAATTCTGTGTTACCTTTTCCCACCAGACAAAGGGGCTTTTGTCATTTTTAGAACTCCCGGTGCCTCGCCTAGTTGTGGGTATAGATAGGCATTTAACAAATGAAATGAAATATTGTTCGTGAAACTGTGGATTTTCAGAGGAGGAAGCAATATACTTGATGGAGGGCTGAATAGTTCTATGAAATATTTTTTAAAGCGGTCTGTGGGAGGAGGATTAGATTAACCTCATGTGGCTTTGGATGGCCACAGGGAGAAGCAGACTGCTGAAAATGTGTAAGATGGCAGTATCCTCCTGCCGCCACCGGCTGTGCACCTGGCAATTTGAATTACAGCTCTGCCTTGGGTGCGAAGTGTGGGCTTTTCTGGGTATTAGTTTCTTTGCTTTTTAACAGAAAAATGGAGATTATGCTATCTCTAGGATTTTAATAACCCGTAATATTGTTTTGAGGATTAAATGAGATGACACCTCAGGGTGCCTCGGCTAATGCATAGCACTGAATAATGCTTAATAAATATCTATTGCATTTGCACCGGTCTCCTGTTTCTGCATGCTTTCAGTAGAACTTTACTCTCATGGTAAATGTAAGGAATGTGTGCGTGAAAACTGACACCAGTTAAAAACAAAACAAAACAAAAGATTCACTTGCCTTTTTTCTCTCTAAAGATTTATTCATTGTACTGACGATTCTCCAGATCCTTGTATAGAATATGAGGTAAGAAACTTTATTTTCCTTTATTTTCCTTCACCTAGATAATCCTAGGTGAAGATGTTTTGAGACTTGATATTTATAATTAAATGAAATAATAAAGGTTTTTGGATTAATTTCTCTCCAGAGCCACTGAATTTTTAAATTTATGAGATACGTCAGAAACTATAAAAGAATATATGTTATGTATAGAATCTATGTGTGTATTATAAACCTACTACAGAATATGCATAGTCTTTACTAAAACACTTTATGCACCTCACCTGGCTGAACCTGATTAAGTTTCACTACCTTAGCACTTTTTATTTTGTTCACTCATTTTACAAATAACTTATGGAAGTAAGAATAAAAGGATAGTGAAAAGACAGCTTTATTAGAAATTTTAATGAGTTGAAGCATAGAAAACTCCGATTTTTATTCCGTATTTTCCTGGTTTTGAATATGTAGACAGCACACATGCACACACGCAGTGTCCTTGGATATAACCGGTCATCCACGGGAGCACACCTTTCTTTCAAGCCCTGATTCCGGTTTCAGTATACCCCAGTAGGCTCTTCCTTGCCATCATTCCTGGTGGCTCTTCTTACACTCGCATTGTCAAACCTAATGCTTTTGAAACTCGATGACAGCTCACAATTTGTTGAAAAGAAGATGGCTGTCTTTGCTTCATAATTGTATTTTTACATTTACATGAAAATTCTGTTTTTGGTTTATAATACCAATTAGAATTAGTGCAGTGATTTTTTTTTTTTGAAGCAGAGTCTCATTATGTCACCCTTAGTTGAGTGCTGTGTCATCACAGCTCACAGCAACCTCAAATTCTTGGGCTTAAGTAATTCTCTTGCCTCAGCCTCCCAAGTAGCTGGGACTACAGGTGCCCACCACAACGACCGGCTATTTTGTTGTTGTTGTTGTCATTGTTGTTTGGCAGGCCCTGGGCTGGCTTCAAACCCGCCAGCTCCAGGCTATGTGGGCGGTGCCCTAGCTGCTGAGCTACAGGCACCAAGCCATTGTGCAGTGGTTTTCAAAAAATGTCGTTAGTGTCTGTTGCTTGTAGCCACTTTAATATGTACACACCCGCTTCCAAATTGTATCTACTGACTAACTGAGAAACTTTTAGTGTGAGTGTACGTGTCGGCATGTCTTCTGTGATTATACCATAGTGGGGAACAGTTAATTTACTATTTAATTTACTACTTACTCGTAATCGAGATCTCCTGTGAGGTTTTTCTCCCACTAACAGCATAGTATAAGCATTTTCCCAGGTTATTAAATATCTTTTATAACATTATAGTATATAATACAGTCATATCAATTGTTTCACTGAAAAAACATCTGTTAAACACCCAGTACAGTGCTTTGTGCTGGGAACACAAAAATGAAAAAGATTCTTCCCTTGAGCCTTTCCCTGAGGTATAATCTTTGTCTAGATGTCATCTACACACAAGATTTATTTACTAGAAATTTGCACTTTTGGGGTCAATACCATCATCATGTTGCTTGTAGTCCCAGCTTTCCAGCTACTTGGGAGACACCACACATGCACACACACACACCACCTCCTTGCACAGGATTCAAGACCCAGCCCAGGAGAGTGATACTTTCCCAAGTAATCAAAATGAAAATTTGCAAAGGAATCCTGTGTATTATATTCTCCTGTCTGTGTATATTTAAAATAAAATATAAAGTATATATACTATATACTTATCTAATCATAGAATACTTCCAAAAGATAGACAAGAAACTGGTTGCCTCTTACGTGGGCAGAGGGACAGGTGGGAGAGAGTCCCTTTTTGTCCTTTGTGTCCTTTTTATATGAACCACAATGTATGTGTTACCTGTTCAAAATACTGTTTGATAAAGATTACACAAAATTTTCAAAAACTTACTGTTAGAATGCTATAATTGCCTATTACTGCTGAATTAAAATTACTGTAAACATAAAAACATGGATATGGTTTTATAGATGTATAAAATCTTACATATAGGGCAGTTCCTGTGGCTCAAAGGAGTAGGGCGCCGGCCCCATATGCCAGAGGTGGTGGGTTCAAACCCAGCCCCAGCCAAAAACTGCAAAAAAAGAAAAAATCTTATATATATACATATATGTATATATGCCAACATAAGTTGGTTTGGTTTGGTTTGGTTTTTTTGAGACAAGGTCTCATTCTGTTGCCCAGGTTAGAGTATAGTAGCATCATCAATCATCATAGCTCATTGCAACTTCAAACTTCTGGGTTAGAGCGATCCTCCTGCCTTAGTCTCCCAAGTAGCTAGGAAGCTGGGACTACAGGCGCATGCTACCACATGGGGCTAATTTTTCTATTTTTTTGTAGAAAAAGGGCCTCACTGTTGCTCAAACTGGTCTTCAACTTTTGGGCCTCAAGTGATCCTCCTGCCTCGGCCTCTCAAAGTGCTAAGATTGTAGATGTGACCCAGTGTGCCCGACCCAGCATAAGCTTTTAACAGATGTGAACTGTGTAATATTTTAGAATCTTCATTTAATTAATTAATTAATTAATCTTCATAATCAGGTTATTTTTAAAAATAATCACATATACAAGGCTTACAATAATGACAATTGGTGCATTTTAAATTTCTAAGGTACTTAAAAAATATATTATCATGTTTTTTAAAAAGAGAAATGTATTGTTACCAAAAATTTTAATATGGAAGAACTATGAGGAACCTACTACTCAGATACATCCTCAGTTTTAACATTTGGTCTTTAACTTCCCTTTCTTGAGATGTATGTGTATGTGTGTTTACCGCATACTCTTCCTAAAGTACTTGGCATAACATTTTGTAGCTTATTTTTACTTGTAGCATAGTGTGAGCATTTTCCCATCATTAAATACTTTTTATAACATGATTTTTAGAAGCTGCTTATCTTAATGTATTTGTTGTTTCATTTGACAGATATTTCTTAAACACCTGTTAATATATTACGTACTTGTGCTGAGAACACAAAGATGAATAAAACCCAGTTTCTAGCCCTTAGGGAACTTGTAAGTTAGTAGGGAAGAGAGACCCGTATCTAATTGTCATGGTACATGATCATGTCTTAGTAAAGAGGGTTATGTATGAGAATTGTGAGAGGCAGAGTGGAGGACGCCAAGGCCACTGAGGGGATTCAGGGACTGGTACCTGGGGTAATTCACTTTACATTTCACAGGTCTGAAAGGGGCAAAGTGTGTGTCTGGAGGGGGTGCTAGCCATTTATTTCCAGACGATGATGCACAGGAACAGTACTGATTTTTTTTTTTCCAAAGAATTTTTTTTGAGACAGATTCTTAATCTGTTGCTCTGGTAGAGTGTCTTGGCTTCATACCTCACACCAACCTCAAACTCTAGGACACAAGCAACTTTCTTGCTTCAGCCTCTCAAATAGCTGGAACTACAGGTGTTCCACACCAGCTGGCTAGTTTTTCTATTTTTAGTGGAGATGGGGGAGGGGGTTCACTCTTGCTCAGGCTGGTCTTGAACTCCTGAGCTCGGACAATCCACCTGTCTCGGCCTCCCAAAGTGCAGTTGTGATCCACCACACCTGGCTCAAAGAACATTTTAAAAACACAAACAGAAGCATATTTTTGGCAGCTGTGCTACTTCTAAAATTATAGCACTTTAGTAGTATGCAAAAGTTTATGTATATTAAATAATATACATAATATTAATAATAAGACCCATTATTATTATAAGCCACTTGGCGTAGAATTGGTTTACTTTAATGAGAGTATCATGAAGGGTTATAGTGCTTCTTTGTGATAAATAATTTTATCAGAGTAAGGAATACCAAACGGTACTTAAGGTAGATAACTTTGAAATTATTTTACTTTTTGATATTCTTTTTTTTTTTTTTTTTTTTGAGACAGAGCCTCAAGCTGTCACCCTGGGTAGAGTGCTGTGGCATCTTAGCTCACAGAAACCTCCAACTCCTGGGCTTAAGCGATTCTCTTGCCTCAGCCTCCCAAGTAGCTGGGACTACAGGCGCCCACCACAATGCCCGGCTATTTTTTTGGGTTGCAGCCGTCATTGTTGTTTGGCAGGCCCTGGGCTGGATTCGAACCCACCAGCTCAGGTGTACGTGGCTGGCGCCTTAGCCACTTGAGCCACAGACGCCGAGCCACTTTTTGATATTCTTAAAGGGATACAAAACGTATGAATTACTTACGGCACAGCAGCAATGAGATTTGACTTAGTCACCTTGGTCATCCTTGTGTGTACGTCAGAACCCTCAAAATGGCAGAAAAGGGACAAAGATGTATTTTGTCGTAAGGAGTCTCACCACAGTTTCTCCCTGCTTATTAGAATAATAGATCACAACTTTGTTCCCTCCATCTCATGCTAAGAATGCCTTATTTAAAAACCATTTGATAATGGCAATCGTTAAGATACAGTCTTGTCATAAAATTGCCTATTGGACCTTGTCACAGGATTGTTTATATTTTTGCCTTTGTCTGCAGCTTGTCCTCCGAAAATGGTGTGAATTAATTCCTGGAGCTGAGTTCCGATGTTTCGTCAAGGAAAACAAGCTTATTGGTGAGGGTTTTTTGGTTTTTGGTTTTTTTACCCTTGAAAGTAATCTTGAGAAGAAAGAAAATAAGCTTTCGGTGGAAGTAAATTTTTTTTTTTTTTTTTTTTTGTAGAGACAGAGTCTCACTGTACCTCCCTCAGGTAGAGTGCCGTGGCGTCACACGGCTCACAGCAACCTCTTTACTCTTGGGCTTACGCGATTCTCTTGCCTCAGCCTCCCGAGCAGCTGGGACTACAGGCGCCTGCCACAACGCCCATTTAGTTGCGGCTATTTTTTAGTTGCAGTTTGGCCGGGGCTGGGTTTGAACCCGGCACCCTCGGCATATGGGGCTGGCGCCCTACTCACTGAGCCACAGGCGCCACCCGGAAGTAAATTTTTAATAATTAGAATAGAGCGATCATCAGTTTTAATCTCAGATGCCACCTCTCACCACTGGCCCTGACTTTCTGGAATGCTAGGCTGACAAGGATCCTGAGCCCATATTCAGTTTCCACAGTTTTTGTGCCTCATGTCTACCTGAATTTCAATAAAGTGATGGTTGTCACCATTCTGATGTAGGACATATTTAATATTACGTACTTTCTGAGACGTTCCTGAGTATCACTTAGCAATAAATTGCTTATTTTAGCATCATAAAAAACCAAAGTTTTGAACCTTTATTTCTATTACTGGGGCACTGTTTATTGTTTTAGTAAGAGAAAATAAGAGGAAAAATAAGTGTGTTTTCACAAAAGTAACCTGTCCTTCAGGTTGCTATTTTGTTTGCTAAGATTAATTCATGTTAAATATTGAAGATAAGTAGCTGTTGTGGGGTTTTTCTTTCTTTTTCCTTCTTCTTCTTCTTTTTTTTTTGGCTTATGCAGATTTTTCATCAAGTAAAATTTATTTTCAACCAAGAAAACTGTAACTTAATAGAATCAGATCAACACTGTTTAATCATTGAATATGATGTTGACATATAATCTACCTAGAAGAAACTTGGGTATTCAAATTTATCATATTGTTAGATATTCCTGAAAAAACTGCAATATGTGTAAGCTGAAAAAAGGAGCCTTGTTGGCATGTGATTAAGGAATTAGAGGCCTTGTTTCAGAGCAGGGGTCTTTTTCCTAGGACTAGAGCAAGTTGAGGAAGTTCATATAATAGTCTTTTAACCATGAAGGCTATGTCAACCAGTTCGATGAAAATATTTCAAATTGTATATAAAACCAACACATTGTACCACGTGATTGCATTAATGTACACAACTAAGATTTAATAAAACAATAAATAAAACAAAATAGTCTTTTAAAAATGTATTTGGAATAATGTCAGCAAGTTACTCTGAAAAAGGGAATGTTTACTTTTCCATGGCTTGAAATCAGGCTTGTGAAGGCAGAGTAGTGTGTGTGAACAAGAAAAATAGACGACTCCTGTGAAATGTAACCTCAGCGTGACCGGCCCGCCACGAGGAGCACTTCATATTTTCTCAAAGGAAGTAGAAGTGAATGCCAATTGCAAGTACATGGGAAAAACCAGAGCAGTAGCGATTGATGATGTACGCAGATTTCACATTGCTTCTTTCTTTCCTTACATAACAAGCCTTTTTTGTGACTTAGAATTCTTTCCATTGTATTAAATAAAAATAACTGTTTCCAGTAGTAAGAATTCATGGCAATGGGAACTTTAGGATTCAACTATCTATATGAATCTTCGTAGCTGAATAATGTGCAAGGCAACGTCCCTGGGATTGGTCCTCTGATCTATTTTACTGGTTCTCTCCGTAAAATGTTTAATCGCATGTTGATGTTTTAGAAAGAATATTGTATAATAATATTATAAAATCTTTTCTTGTCAGGCGTTTCTCAAAGGGACTACACACAATACTATGATCATATTTCTAAACAAAAGGAAGAAATTTGCAGAGGCATACAGGAGTTTTTCAAGAAACACATACAGTATAAATTCTTAGATGAAGACTGTGAGTATTTTTATTGACCCAGTGAAATGAAATGAAATACGTCTTATTTTACTGTGGTGCATATTTTAAAAACTGGACTTGAAATCCTGTATTCTAAGCATTTTACTGTATTCTTAAGTTGGGATTACTTTTGACTTGAATGTTAATTTCTCCTTATTAGAATCCATTTTTAATACTGAGGCAGTTCTCTCTTCTGTCATTTTATATGTCTGATTATGTATTTCAAAGGGTCTGTCTACAGAGAACAAAGCCCATCTACCTTTCTTCTTTGTGTAGGTGATCAAAGACAGCAGTGGTTATAAAGTAAACATTTGTGGGTTGTGTTTAGGAATTGAAAGTGTATTGTGTGTGAGTTTTCATACGTCTTAAATCTGGTATGATTTACATTTTTTCTACGTGCCAACACTGTGTTGTGTGGTAGATTTGATTTTAAAAAAGGATGAATCATGCCCCAAGCATAGATTTTATGCTTTCTTATTACAAGTTTTACTCATTTCATTCCCCAAACAGGCGACTGATGCTCCTTTCACTCATACTTTCTTCAGGGCAGCCTCCTTTATTTCCCATATGACCAGTTTATTATAGTGAACGGGTTGAGATGATGTTGGTGTTTGGTTTAAATTTTTAAATACGGTAGTTGATCCCCTCCCTACATTGACCACCCCCTTACGTTGACCTAATTTTCAAAGACTAGACATGCACCACATGTACATTATCAGTACAGTAGGCCTAGTTCCTCATGTTGGCCACCTCCCTATGTTGACCAGTTTGTTACAGTCCCTTGGGTGGTCAGCTGACAGAAGTTCTCCTATATCAGGGATTATGATTGGAGACAGACACTGTTAGGAATAAAACATAAGGCACAGTTATGAATAAAACATTGCAGGTTGCTATTTTATGTTTGAAGTTTTGAGATTTAGAAGCATCAAGCCTCAATGTCAATTATAGTCTGCTGTAATAAAATGTACTTTGATTTTCTAAAGGACATTTAGATTATGAAATTCATTGAGTTTTTTCTCTTTTACAGTTGTATTCGATATATATAGAGACAGTAGGGTAAGTAAAAACTGTATTTGATATGCTTTAAAATCAGGACTGGTCTTAAAAGCAAGCATAGGGCACAGCTATTATGTATGTAGAGGGTATACTGCTCAAAAAATATTTTCTCAGGCCAGGTGTGGTGGCTCATGCCGCTAATCTTAGCATGGTGGGAGGCTGAGGCCGGAGGATCACTTG
The DNA here is from genome assembly GCF_027406575.1 of Nycticebus coucang. NCBI lineage: Eukaryota > Metazoa > Chordata > Mammalia > Primates > Lorisidae > Nycticebus > Nycticebus coucang. Next base: position 60,162,284 of record NC_069799.1, on the reverse strand, counting down.
AGGCCAGGATTTTGAGACCAGCCTGGGCAATATAGCAAGACTCCATCTCTAAAAAAAATTAAACATTAGCCAGGCATGATAATGTGCACCTGTAGTCCCAACTAGTTGAGAACACTGAGGCAGGAGGATCATTTGAGTCCAAACGTTGGAGTTTGCAGTGAGCTGCAATGACGCCCCTACACTCTAGCCCAGGCAACAGCGCAGGACCATTTTCAAAAAAAAAATGCAATTTTTTTTCCTTCAAACTAAGGTGTTTGAAATTCGTAGTAGTCAAGAATATCCCCTTAAAATATATTTAACATTAGGAGTTGCAGTCTTAAGTAATTGTGTGCCATGGTTTAGGGATTATTTGCTTCACAGGAGGATAAATGGCCACCTTAACATCCTCCCTTACACTTTAATCAGTGGTCTAGGCCTACTTAAAATAGTTCAATTTGCATACTCAAATATGGCCAGGAATTTTTCACTTGATATTTAGGTAATTATTTCAGACAACAAAGTGACTTCTAGCATGATTTGAGTCACTTTTATTTATAGACTATAGACTAAAGATGAAGAATAGACTAGTTTACATTTATTCTTTAAATCTCAAAAGTGATAAAAATTTTTCTTAATGAAAATGTAAGCATAAAGGATTTAAGAATTTCTATAGCAGAGATTTCATTGTCCAAGACATGTAATCTTTTCAAAGAAATTTAGGTCACTAAGTGTCATCTGGTAATACTGCTTATTGACTTATCTGTTAAGAAGATAGCAGATGTGGTTTCCAGTCTGTTACCTACACACTGACAGAACACTTGTCATCCCCCATCATACTTCTGTCAGTCTCATTGTAGTGAGATGTGTGATACCTTTAAATCATCTTTTGGGTAAAAAGACATCGTCCGTATGGTCATGTCCCCAAATAAGGGTTAATTATTATTAATTTCAAGGTCATCACTGCATTTTCAGCTCTTTATCTTCAAGATGGAGGATGTCTATTAAGAGTTATTAGAAAGAGTGGCTGTAAATTGAGATTTGGCAAAGAAGGAGGGCTGTTACTTGGCAGAGTTTCAACTGTGTGGAAACCTACTTTAGAAAGGGTGGGAAGTCTCTGTGACGGAGTGGATAGAAACCTCCAACAGGTGCTCGGGTCTCCAGCCTACCTCTGCTTCTAACTCACCCATGTTGAGCAAGTGTGGTCACTTGTGCAGCCATTGTTTATTGACAATCTGGAATGTGCTAAATGCCATGCTTCTAGCAAGAAGCTTCAAACAAGGTAATCTATCTTTGAGGAGTTTCTGGTTTTCAAGTGGGAGAGACGAGATTTCCACATTCCAGGGAATGGCCTGGTAACAGTCATGTGAGTAAGTGAGTAAACCTGGCCTGTTGTCCTAAATATTCTCAGTATGTAAAAGGGCTTTATTCTTATTTAATTCAGTATCTCATTTAGTCTTTACATTCCTGGGAGGTATGTATGTATTGTACACATACCCACAGGGAGGCAGTTACATTGTATACAGTGATATTTGGAAATGTCGGAAATTGTCAAGGTCTCTCAGTATATCCCTGGTCAATGTCCTGGTTTATTGTAATTCAGTAAGGCTGACAGATAAATGCAAATTTTTAATTTGGTAAGGAGTTACGAATGTCTTAACTGAAGTTGGACAAGGGTGTAAATAATTACTGTTGTGATCTTACAGACCTGAAACTAGTTAGGTTTCTAAAAGCGTGGAACATGCCAGTGTAAACATCCTGACAGTTTCTGAGAAGAGTTTCAAACCATGATGTAAAACTCACTTGTATTTATTCAAGGGCACTGCTGTCAGAGTTTGTTAGGCATTTCCTTGAATATTTAATTCTGTAGCTATTCTTACAGAAAACTAACTCTTGTTCTTTGGTGGTTTTTTACATGAAATACAGCTGAAATATGTGTAGACTTGGCAACACTTTGATATATTTCATTTCTTATTGTGGATGGGCAAGTTAACGTGGTCTTAGTAGATGCTAGTAGTCAAAGCAGTGGCCCACCCAGTAGGTCTGGGATGTAGCCTTGGACCATGCATTTCAGGAAGCTCCTTAAATGATGATAATAAACAATTGGAATTAAGAATGACTTAGATTCTTTTTTTTTTTTTTTTTTTTTGTAGAGACAGAGTCTCACTTTATGGCCCTCTGTAGAGTGCCGTGGCATCACACAGCTCACAGCAACCTCCAACTCCTGGGCTTAAGCGATTCTCTTGCCTCAGCCTCCGGAGTAGCTGGGACTACAGGCGCCTGCCACAATGCCCAGCTATTTTTTGGTTGCAGTTCAGCAGGGGCCGGGTTTGAACCCGCCACCCTCGGTATATGGGGCCGGCGCCCTACCGACTGAGCCACAGGCGCCACCCAAGAATGGCTTAGATTCTTAAAAAGTTATTCTGGTCCTTCTGTATGTTCTCAGCTGTGAATATTGTTATTAATTTCTAATTTCATTGCTTTATGGACTGAAAGCAATGATTTTAAGTCTTGGTATTGTGATCAGCTTTGTGATTTTGAAATGTTCTATATGTGATTGGGATAAAAAGTATAGGTTCTAATGTATGAAGTAGTCTATAGATGTCTTTAGATTAAGCTTATAATAATGTTGTTAAAGTCTTCTATATTTTTATGGATGAAATGATACCTGAGAAACTTCTCAAAATAATAGATTGGTGGAAATGGATGGAATATAGATGAAACAATTGGCCATGAATCAATAATTGGTTGAAACTGAGTGGGTGGAACATGGGGTTCTTTACACTATTTATCTACTTTTGGGTATGTTTCAACTTTTCCACATTAAAATAAACAAAAAATGCTAACAATTTTGAAAACCACGATAATGTATCTTTCCTAACTTTTTGTCTACTTTATCAGTTACAGAGCAAGGTATGTTAAAATCTCTGGCTTCCCACTTCTGTGAGTTTTTTGTGTTGTTATTCCTTGAGGTTGTCTTCTTAGACAAATGCTAGTTTAGAATGGTTACATTTTCCCAGGGAATTCTCATCATTAGGCAAGGACCTTCTTTATCCCTATTAACGTTGTTGCACATTTCACATTAAAGAATGTTTTATCTGATATTCATAATATTATTGTAGTTTTCTTTTTGGGTCTTAAAATTTATCTTTTCCATCATTTTATTTTTAGCTGTTATGTTTTAGGTGTATGCACGTATCTTAAATAGCATATTGGATAGCTGGGCGTTGTGGTGGGCGCCTGTAGTCCCAGCTACTCGGGAGGCTGAGGCAAGAGAATCGCTTAAGCCCAGGAGTTGGAGGTTGCTGTGAGCTGTGTGATGCCATGGCACTCTACCGAGGGCCATAAAGTGAGACTCTGTCTCTACAAAAAAAAAAATAAATAAATAGCATACTGGTAGGTTCTAGTTTTTTAATCCCTGGGTTCTGTTTTGTTTTGTTTTGTTTGTAGAGACAGAGTCTCAGTTTATCACCCTCGGTAGAGTGCTGTGGCATCACACAGCTCACAGCAACCTCCAACTCCTGGGCTTAGGCAATTCTCCTGCCTCAGCCTCCCGAGTAGCTGGGACTACAGGCACCCACCACAACACCCAGCTATTTTTTTGTTGCAGTTCAGCTGGGGCTGGGTTTGAACCTGCCACCCTCGGTATATGGGGCCGGCGCCCTACCCATTGAGCCAGAGGCGCCACCATGAGTTCTGTTTTTAACTGAGTTTAGTTTACATACATTATATTTGATATTAGAGTGTCTACTAAGGGTGGTACCTTTATATATAATTTGAGAGTAAGGTTTACCTTAGTCTTGCTTAGGCTGGTCTTCAACTCCTGAGCTCAAGGGATCCTCCCACCTTGGCCTCCTAGAGTTCTGAGATTTAGGCATGAGCCACCTCACCCAGCCCTTTTTTACTTTTTTCTATTGCCTTATTTTTCTTAAAAGACAAGAGCTCTTTATGTATTGCAGTGATTGAGCTTTTGTGATTATTTTAGTTTGTCATTAGTCTCTTGTTATGAAGAAGATGAAATATTTATTTTATCACTTTTGAATTTGGGCCATAATTTTATAAAAAGTATCTCCCCCCCTTGCTTTTTGCCTGGTTCTTTTATGATTTCTTGTTTTACTTTTAAATCTTTGATCTATTTTGCATTTGTTCCTTTATCTATTTGGTATGCAGTACGGATCCAACTTAGTCTTTTTGTAGATTTCTACCTAGTTGTTAAAGTGCCATTATTTTTATTTTGTCTTTCCAGACTGAGAAGGATTTTCCCAAGTTGTTAGGTCTTGAATCCCTGTTTTATTTGCAGATTCCCATTCATGTTGATTGTTCCTCTTTGGTTTTGTAAATCAATTTACTTATTTCACTTTGAGTTCATCTTGAGTGAGCTTGTTTTATTATTTGTGAGAATCTCAAAGGTCCTAAATTTTAAATTTCTTTTTTTTTTGGTCTTTTTCCTTTTACTAAATTTTAAATTTCTTATTTGCTTTGACCTTCTTCCCCAAACCCAATCAGAGAGAGACAGCATCATTGACTCTGATTCCCGTCTTTAGAATCTTTTTCTTACATTTCCGCATTCACTTCTGAGTTCTGATTCCCTTCCTGTGGCCATCTCCTGGGCATGTGTATACGTTAAAACCCATTCCCTTCAGTTCTAAGGAGGAAAATCCTCCCCGAGGTTCCCACAGCCTTAGTTTATACACTTAGCTCTGTTTTACAGATTCGTCTTTATTTCAGGCCCCTAAGGATTCCCCTTCCTTTTTCATAATCATTTAGACATTTAAAAGGATGGTTTTAACATGAATTTCATCCTGTTTGGAACAGGAGGCTTTTAAAGTTACCTTAGCCAACTATATTTCGGAGGCTTTATGGGTTTTACACTGTAGCCACAGCAGCCTCTTCCCAGAAGGGGGCAGTACTGTGTGGCCTTGGCACCTGTGAGTGTCATTTTTTTTTTCTTTTGAGATGGTCTGCTTTTCCTTCCACCATCCACCTGCCTCTTAGATCATTATCACTGTTGAGTGGTCTTGGGGAATAGGATGGTGTGTTCTGATCTAGCCTGAGCTTCTGGAAAGAATAGATTCTGTTACTGATCTTTATACCCCAATGCCTAACACAGTGTCTGGTACCTCAAGACCAATAGGGGTAGGTGGACGTCACTTGGTAGGTGTAAGGACTGTTAGTCTGACTATACTTTTCTTATGGATTGTCTAAAAACAGAACTGATTTCTCAGGATGTTTGTGCCTGAGATGTCACATGAAAAGCATGTTACAGCTGTACAGTCCCCATCTTCAGAGTTTTTTATATTACTTTATTTTTATTCTATTATAGAGGATGACTTCTAAACTATAGCGTGTACTCCACCAACTGGTGGTGGAGGCTTTGTTTTGTTCTTAAATTTATTTTGTTGATTTTTTCCAATGTGGCATGTTTTTAGTTTATAGAGCTCAATATTTCTATGCTAATAGGTATGATCATTTTTTTCTTTTAATAATGGGATGATTTTACCAGTTATAAAAAGTCAGTTAGAAAGGGTCAAGGGGCTAAAAAACTTCCATTTTATTAAAATAGTATTCAGTATATCAAAGATAATAATAGCTCTAAAAAATAAAGCTAACAGCATACCAAGATATCGATACATATTATTTTCATGGTTTAAGAACGTAGGAGTGGGTGCTGAGTTGATGTGAGGAGACAGCCCAAGTGGCAAGAGAGGTTGGTAGGTTGTCTCTGGGGATTGTATAAAATAAGAGACTTAAGATGGTGCATGGCGAAAACTTCCTGTGACAGTTCTGTGCTACTTACTAGAGGTTTTTGGTGTTCGAAGCAAATCCTCTTAAAATTTTGCTTTAACCCTGGAGAACAGCACTAGAAAGCCGGTTCGGCAGTCTCGCTCCTTAGGTGTATGTAATTTTACGCACACACATCTGATCAAGACATGACAACTGCCCATTTAGTTAAAGAAGGAATTACTAAGAACAAAATGGCACAAATATGCGAATGTTTCCGTGAGAAAAACCATGAAGAGCAAAGATAAACATTTTAAGGAACATTTATCCATGACACATCCCATAGGTCTTTGTGATCAAGCACTCGGGCTCTCTCTCCAGGCAGGATGGCACACGTTCCTCAATTCTGCTACGTCTGGACTGTGCCACTTTCTACTCAGAGGCACTGGGCTCTGCCCCAGCATGGTCTCTCCAGGTCACAAGTGATCTTTCCTCGAAGTGAATCCACCAGGTTACCCACCTGTGTCTCAGAACAGGCAAGGCAGCCACTTCTTTCATCCCTCTTCATGTGCTGTCAGACTCTGTCATACAGACAGAACACACCATGTAAAGTATGTGAAGAATACTGAGCATTTCTCTACTTTTACAGTATGTTAAAAAACACCCACCCTTCATAGCAGCTGGCAGGAGTCAGAGCGCTTGCTCGCCCAGATCCCCCCAGAAACAGCGCCGAAAGCTCCCAGGAAGGCACCTTGGTCAGACTGCTCTGCCATAGCTTTTTGTAAAATTTTCCTTTGTCCTGCTTCAGTTTTTGACTTAAAATTCCCATGCAACTTGAAGCTAGAGTTGGAGGATATGTCTTCAGTAGGACTTTTCCTCCATGGTCCCTTCTGTCTGCATCCACAGGTGACCTTCCCTGCAGAGCTCTGTCTGCTCTGTTTACATAGGTGGTCCTTGCTCAGACAGTACCTGGAGGAACCCGGGTTACTTATTTCTGTAACCCTGAAATGAGTTACAGATTTTTAAGATTATTTTTTGGAGAGAATATGAAGAATATATTTGTAAGAAGCTAGAGTACATACTGTGTTTGGTTTTCACTTTGTGTTAATTTCTGTCTCCTTGTACTGCAGGGAAAGGTGTGGCTCATTGACTTTAATCCATTTGGTGAAGTCACAGATTCGCTGCTGTTCACTTGGGAGGAACTGATATCTGAGAAAAACTTGAAAGGTGATTTTAGTGAAGGAGATGCTCAGGAGCAGGTAAAACATTTTTAAGGAGCATATTTCTAAATTCCACCGATTGGCTTGCTTGTTGTTCAGACACGTGGATGGGTAGTAATGGGGACCCTTGCGACGTGCATAGTATAACACAGGTCGACTGGCGCTACTTGCCCAGGAAGGTGTTCAGGGAAGAGTGTTCTGATTCATTCATTTAACTGTGCATAAAGAACTGAGGATCTTCAGTTACGTTTTTTCCTAGTTATTTTTCCTTTTGTAGCTCTTTCTTTCACGCCTACCTAGAAGAATTTGATCTGGTTTCCGAGATCAGTTCTTAGTCTGAGGCCAGCCGCACATGCTGAGCACTGATAGGTGACACCCTGAGCACAGACCACTGCCTCCTCACGTTGGTGGCCTGGTGTCCTGACAGCTTCCCCCACCCCCAGCTTTCTCTTCAGTTACTCACAGTGGCTAGTTTGCACCTTCTCCCTGGTCCTGTCTTTCCTTCTTCTCAATACAGATTCCTTTTCATAGGAAAAGAGAATCCACTGTTAGGAATTCTCTCAGTTGAATTGTCATAAATGTACAAACTTGGCTGGGCCCTGTGGCTCACGCCTATAACCCTAGCACTGTGGGAGGCCAAGGCAGGAGGATCTCTTGAGCTCAAGGTGTTCAAGACCAATCTGAGCAAAAGCGAGACCCCATCTCTACTAAAAATAGAAAAATGAGCTGGGTGTTGTGGTGGGGACCTGTAGTCCCAGCTACTTGGGAGACTGAAGCAGGAGGATCGCTTGTGCCCAAGAGTTTGAGATTGCTGTGAGCTGTGATGATGCCACAGCACTCTGCTAAGGATGACAGAGTGAGACCCTGTCTCAATTAAAAAAAAACAACCCACAAACCTTATAAACTTGTCTGCTCCCTGCAGCCACAGAGCTCCCCTGTCTCCACACGCTGTGTCGGGGTCTGTGTCCACTCTCCAGTCTCTTTCTGTCTGCCAACTCTGCCCATCGGGACTTAGCCATCTTCTAACATCACCCGTATTAAAAAAACAAACCCTTGTTCCACCCCGTTTCGTGCCTCAGCTACTTCTTTCTCAGCTTTACAGCCAAAATTTTCTTAAACAACAACTTTGTATTGCTTCTTTTCTGCCTTTAAGAGTAATACATAAAAAGCAATAAATAAAAGTACATTTTAACAATAAAGTATAAAATCCTCTCTAACCCTACCTTCCACCTCAAGAACTTCTGTGTATATTTTGATACGTAACATGCGTTTACACACACACACACACACATATATACACCTTTTGAAAAAATGAGATTATACTATGTAGGCAGTGACATCTTTTAAAAAAAATCGTTTGCGTTTTATATGGTCATTTAAGAAAGCAGAGAATTAGAAACAGGACTTGAAGTGCTGCCCCCTGGAAGTCACCTCTCCCACCACTTCAGGTAGCAGCTCTCCATCCGTCTTTGGTAGGAACACGCGGTTTTACAGAAGTGGAGCATGCTGGTTTCAGTGCTGCTGTCCCGTAACTCACTTCTCTCATCCTCCACAGTGGTTGTGCCTTGTCACAGCCAGCTTCCGTCCATGGCTGTCCCTCCTTGCCGCCTTGCGTTCTCCCTGTCTCACCTACATGCTCCTCAGGGCCCTGCCAGCTGGCTTCTGCCCCGCCACCCCACAGAACGGCTCTTGGCAAGGTCTCCAGCACTCCTGTGACTCCCAGAGCCTGAGCTGCAGTCCTCGTCACCTGGAGCCTCTGCAGAGCTTGACCGCCCTGCCCTCCTGTGTCCTTGCAGCACTCCTTCCCCTGGTTCTGGTGACACGTGCTCTCCCCTGGGTCTCTTCCTGCTTCCTGGCTGCTGCTTCACCTTCATTGTGAGCATCTTATTTTTTGCTCATCTCTGAAATACAGCACTTCTTTTCATCATTAGTCTGTCCCAGGTCCTCTTTGGCCCCTTCCTCCAGCTCTGAGTCAGATCAATTTACCCTAGGGTGGCACTTGCCAAACTGTTCAGATGGCCTGTTGACTGTGTCCTGTGTTAGGCTGTAAGTTCCTGAGAATAGCTATAGTCTCTCGTTTTCGATGTACCTGCAAGGCTCAGCACAATGCCAGGCACAGTTTCTTTCTTTCTTTCTTTTTTTTTTTTTTTTTTTGTAGAGACAGAGTCTCACTTTACCGCCTTCGGTAGAGTGCCATGATGTCACAGGACTCACAGCAACCTCTAGCTCTTGGGCTTCCGTGATTCTTTTGCCTTAGCCTCCTGAGCAGCTGGGACTACAGGCGCCCGCCACAACACCCGGCTATTTTTTGGTTGCAGTTCAGCTGGGGCCGGGTTTGAACCCGCCACCCTCGGTATATGGGGCCGGTGCCCTAGTCACTGAGCCACAGGCGCCACCCCAGGCACAGTTTTTGTTTGTCAAATTACTGCAGGAAGAGATTGCCTGCTGGCATCTTACAGTAACAGGACCATTAAATCTGAGAGACAGGCAATGAGAATGTAAATTATCCAGCACAGGTGTTATTTTTAAATATGAGGGACACAATTATTGGCTACAAACAACTTGGTGCACGATTAACTCTGTCATCCAAATCTTTTATTCAGTTCTTCAAAATACTGGAGGTTGGAGGCTCGGCTCCTGTGTTTCAAGCGGCTAAGCACCAGCCACATACACCTGAGCTGGCGGGTTCGAATCCAGCCCAGGCCCGCCAAACAACAATGATGGCTGCAACCAAAAAAAAAAAAAAAAAACAACTGGGCATTGTGGCGGGTGCCTGTAGTCCCAGCTACTTGGGAGGCTGAGGCAAGAGAATTGCTTAAGCCCAGGAGTTGGAGGTTGCTGTGAGCTGTGACGCCATGGCACTCTACCCAGGGCGACAACTTGAGGCTCTGTTTCAAAAAAAAAAAAAATAGTAGAGGTTGGGGAATGACAAAAGGGAACAAGGACTGGCTCTTGCTTCCTTCAGCATCACCTCCTGGCTGTCCTCCCTCTGCTCAGGACACAGAGACTGGGTCTTCCCTATTCCTCAAGCCTCAGAGCTCTCCCTTGCCTGACGGGCTTTGCACTGGTTGTTCCCTGTGCTCCCAGACCCTCAGGCTTTCATCCCCCATTCAGTCCTCAGCCCAGACGGTGCCTCTTTAGCAAGGTCTTTCCAGACCACACTTCTAAGATGGTCTGTGTTGTTATCCTCTCAGGATATTGCCTGTTTCTTTGTTTCCATGACACTTTGTGCTGTCTGAAATGATCTTGTTAACTTGTTGGCTTGCTTGCTTACCTGTCTCCCAATCTTTTTTTTTGACTATTAGAAAAGTTTATTTAACAAAAAGTTGAATATGAAAATGTACAAGACTCGATTTTGGTATCATAGTAAAACAGGCTCATTGGAGAAGGGACATGGATTTCTCCACAGAACAGCCATTATTCATACTCGTTCCAAAGCTTCTAACATGATGATACTATTTCCTCGTATTACCACCATTCCAATATTGTTTTGTTGCCCACTAGTTGCCATCTCCACACATTCATCTATCACAAGATTCATAAAGGGATCAAACCCCCACAATATTCCTTGGACATGTCTGCCACCATTTAATTTCAATGATAACTTCTTGTCCATAAATTTTTTCAGTTCGGGAGGGTGAGCTTTGCTCATGATATTAACTCCACCAGCTCAAGGATCCTGTCTCCCAATCTTATTTACCAATTTATCTCTCGTACCTAGAACAAGGTCCAGCATACAATACATGTTTCCTAACTATTTGTTAGATGATTGGTCTGTCTGATTAAGATACAGCCTACTTTGTAGCACTCCATGGTCCCAATCCATTCTAGTTCTCAGCCTATCTCTGCTGGGCACCATCCTCACCCAGACACCTGCCACCATGCAGGTCTTTGTCTCTGAAATCCTTTTTAGTACAAAACAACTTATAAATATACTTTGCAAGACTAAGCAAGTACACTAAAGAATGTGAAGCTCTTGAATATGATACTTGAATTTGCAATTTTACATAGGCAATGAAAAAGATACACATAAATAAGTTAAATGACTTAAAAGAAGTTCAGAAGTGTTAAGGAATTGGAAGCACTCACTTGCCCTCACTGTTAACTGTTCTCTAAGTTTCCCAACTGCACACCTGGAGAAAATAATATTATAAAGTATCCTGGCCTATGTGAGCTTGCTCAAGGCCAGAGATGACTGGCCTTAGGCCCTGGCCCACTTGGGATAAAGAGGCCCACGCCCTGTCTGTGCACACTGCAGCTGTACCCAGGTAGCCTTTAGGGCTTGACTGAGCACTTCATGATGATACTGTTTCCCAGATATCTGGTGTTTATTTTCTAATGAATATGTAGAATTATTTTAAAATCTTGGTGCCTTCTTTTACTTCAGAGTCTTATTTCTCATTATCTAGTATGGAAGAGAACATGGAGTTGAAATTGTTATGCTAGGCTTTTTTTAGCTCAGAGCTATTAGGCCTGAAAATAAATTACTTGCATACTTTCCTTTTTTCGTTTGTAAAGGATTCTCCAGCTTTCCGTTGCACAAACAGTGAGGTCACAGTACAGCCCAGCCCCTACCTGAGTTACCGACTGCCCAAGGACTTCGTGGACCTCTCTACTGGGGAAGATGCTCACAAACTAATAGATTTTCTTAAACTGGTAATGTATTCGTGTATTTAGAACACTGGTCATCCTTTCAAATTGGCTTTTTAATATTTCATTTTAGTTTTGTATCACCTATACTTTTATTTGATGATTATGAAGTAAAGGAACCACATCACTGAGTTAGATCGTTTGATAAGTAGGAAATGTGAGCTGAAGGAATAAAATAATGAATTGATTAGAATGGTGGAAAATGTTTTTGTGGTATACATTCATGCCTGTTGGCATCTTATAGTAGCGGAGCCATTAATCTGAGAGGCAATGAGAATGTCAATTATCCAGCACAGGTGTTACTGAATTAGCTGTAGTGTCTACACATACATAGTTTTTGAAAAATTTTCCTGGAGTATGTATATATTGTTACAGGGCCACAAGAAGACCAAATCTCTACTGTGGTGGTGGTTTCACTCAAGGGGGGATGTAAATATTTTATTTCTGTGTGTGTTTCTGTGGGGGGTGTTGGCGCATGTTAAAGAAAGAAAAGAAAATATTCGAACACCTGGGAATAATTTGCCCAGGTACCAGGGTGATAAACTAGTTTAATGAACTAGTTAAGGTGCATTTCTCTATGATAATTTCCAGTCACATCTTTTGCTAACACCGCTAGAAAATTAACTTGCTGACAGAAGAAGTGATCTTGGTTGAGTAAATGTCCCAATTAGAATGTGCTATTTTAACGTACGCTTCGTTTCCATTGGCAGAAAAGAAATCAGCAGGAAGATGACTGATGAGAGTGCTAGAGTTCAAGACCCAGTTACAGAGGAAACCATCGCCGCTTTAGGACCTGTTCACAGGCCGCAGCTTCCTGTCCCCTTCAGGGGTGGGTGGGGCCGGCAGTGTGGACTACAGCAACTTTTTATATTCATGTATGTCACCGGGAATAAATGGAGGGACTTTGCTACTTGTAAAAATAACATAATAAATAGATCTTAAACATAGGAAACCATACTCTTCTGATAATAAAATACTTTCTATGAAATACCTTATTCTTTTGACCCAATCAATTTAGATTTTTCGCATGCAGATATTTTTATACCAGTCAGGTAAATGGGCAGATTTATAGTTGTTACTCAGAAATAGGTACTCTCTTAATCATTACTTTTCCTTTTAAAAAATAGAATCTTTTATTACTATAGAAAATATTTTCCTACTTTGAGGATTTTCATAGAACTTTTCAGTTTAGCTTCAGTTTGGGTATATATAGTAGCTAAAAAAGTAACACCTTTTGGGCAGTGCTTGTGGCTCAAAGGAGTAGGGCACTGGCCCCATATGCTGGAGGTGGCAGGTTCAAATACAGGCTTGGCCAAAAACTGCAAAAAAAAAAAAAAAAAAAAAATGCTCAGTGGTTAGGATGCTGGCTACATACACCAGGGCTGGTGGGTTTGAACCTGGCCCAGGCCTGCTAAAAACAACAATGACAACTACAACAGAAAAATAGCCTGGTGTTGTGGCAGGCACCTGAAGTCCCAGCTACTTGAGAGGCTGAGGCAAGAGAATCACTTAAGCCCAAGAGTTGGAGGTTGCTGTGAACTTTGACACCATGGCACTCTACTAAGGGTAACATAATGAGACTATGTCTCAAAAAAAAGAAAAAGCCTTTTCAAACTATCAAATAACCATGAGATTTTTGGTATATTATAACCATCTTAATGTATGTTAGTAAAACTATCATTATTATTAATTACAATTTGACATATTAAAAAAATAGAATTTGGGGGGAGATAGATTCACTTTTTTTTTTAAATCTTACCATTTAATTTTAATTTTAATTTGTTTTTTTGAGACAGAGCCTTAAGCTGTCATCCTGGGTAGAGTGCTGTGGCATCACAGCTCACAGCAACCTCCAGCTCCTGCCAGGGGTCCTCAAACTACGGACTGTGGGCCACATGAGGCGGTGTGATTGTATTTGTTCCCGTTTTGTTTTTTTACTTCAAAATAAGATATGTGCAGTGTGCATAGAGATTTGTTCATAGTTTTTTTTTTGTTAACTGTAGTCTGGCCCTTCAACGGTCTGAGGGACAGTGAATTGGCCCCCTGTTTAAAAAGTTTGAGGACCCCTGGAAGCAATTTTCTTGCCTCAGCCTCCCAAGTAGCTGGCACTATAGGTGCCTGCCACAGTGCCCAGCTATCTTTTGTAGTTGTCATTGTTTGGAAGGCCCCGGCTGGATTTGAACCTGCCAGCTCTGGTGCATGCAGCCAGCACCTTAGCCACTTGAGCTACCGGCACCAAGCCTTTTTTTTTTTTTTTTTTTTTTTTTGAGACAAAGAATCTCACTCTGTTGCCCTGGGTAGAGTGCTGTGGCATCATCGTAACTCACAGCAACCTCAAACTCCTGTGCTTGAGCAATCCTCTTGTCTCTGTCTCCCAAGTAGCTGTGACTACTAGCTGGGACAGGTGCCTGTCACCACACTCAGCCAATTTTTCTTTTTTCTTTAAAGTTTTTTTATTTTTATTTTTTGCAGTTTTTGGCCAGGGCTGGGTTTGAACCTGCCACCTCTGGCACATGGGGCTGGCACCTACCCCTTTGAGCCATAGGCACTGCCCCTAATTTTTCTATTACTAGTAGAGACGGGGGTCTCGCTTTTGCTCAGGCTGGTCTTGAGCTCCTGAGCTCAGGTGATCCACCCACCTTGGCCTCCCAGAGTGCTGGGATTACAGGCGTGAGCCACCTTGCCCAGCCTAAAGGTCACCATTTACTAATTATTCTTCAGTGCCTTAAGTGATGGTAGGGGTAGCAATGATACCTAATTTACTAAGGGCCTACTATGTGCCAACTCTGCTGAAGGTTTTTTTCTGTATTATTTTACGTTACCAGGCCATTTGAAGGATATAGACATGACAGTTTCCCAGGGTATCTATCTAATGTGGTATCAAAGAATATTTCACTCATTGAAGGTACGTATGTTTCTCAACGTACAAGAACATAGGAGAGTGCTTCCTGTGGGGAGATACAGAGACAGATGGGGCAGAGTTTCCCCTTTCTGTGCATTTAATGCAAGTTACATAGAATGATGAAAGATAATTTTGTTTTTTTGTTATTTCAAAATCTACAGCTTTTTGTGTGGTTTCACAGTTATTATTGCTTGATATTACGTTAAACCTAAATACGAAGATCAAGTTGTGATCTTTGTCCTCAGTATATCAAACGCCATTTCTGAGGCCAATTGGGATACAATTGTTTAAAAAATATTTTTATTGTTTTTAAGTGTTCCTGTTACTAACCTGTAATAGAGGATTGTGGTGTCATGAGTTGACTTAAGTTTAGCTCTGCAAGCTAGCATTAGGATGATACTTCACTAAGTTTTTAAAACAATGCAAATGTGTTTGATACAAACTGAAAACATTCAGACTATATAGAATAAAAAGACCCAAGCAAGATTTTACAGTTCATAAACAGTACAATTCTTGGTGTAAAACTTATTAAATTTTCATATTACTATTGCTAAGGATATTATGGAATTCAAGTCTCCCTTTACTTTTAAAAATGTGATTTACTTTGTTTCCTTAGTATATTTAATTTTAGTTGATTATCCTGATGTTAATATTAAATATAGGATAGTATGCAGGAAATACTCTTCTAGAAGCCAGTATCATTATACCTGCCTGCAGATCAGTCGTGAATTATCCTTTTGTCTTATTGCCATTATCTGTTCTTTCTTTTAGGTATCTCAAGTTTGTCTTAAATTTAGAAAATGAATACCTGTGTGATTCCTTAGCTTGTCCTTGCAGTTCTACTTTTTTTTTTTTATTTCACTATATCACCCTGGGTAGAGTACAGTGATGTCACAGCTCACAGCAACCTCAAACTCTTGGGCTTAAGCGATTCTCTTGCCTCAGCCTCCCAAGTAGCTGGGGCTACAGGTGCCCGCCACAACACCCAGCTATTTTTTTGGTTGTATTTTTCATTGTTGTTTGGCAGGCCCGGGCTGGGTTCGAACCTGCCAGCTCTGGTGGATGTGGCGGTGCTCTAGCCACTGAGCTACAGGTGCTGAGCCCAGTTCTACTTTCTAAAGAGAAGACATTCTCTTTGATTTTTGAGGGTTGGGATGAATGTGCTTGCTTTGTTCTGCAGGCAATGGCCTGTAACATGGGCCCCCTGAGTTCAGCAGACTTTACCAAAATTTTTGTTTTTAAGTCTCATTTTGGTTTGCATTTTCTGGGTTAATAAAATTTTCCCGGGCGGCACCTGTGGCTCAGCGGGTAGGGCGCCGGCCCCATATGCCGAGGGTGGCGGGTTCAAGCCCAGCCCCGGCCAAAACTGCAACAAAAAAATAGCCGGGCGTTGTGGCGGGCGCCTGTAGTCCCAGCTACTCGGGAGGCTGAGGCAAGAGAATCGCGTAAGCCCAAGAGTTAGAGGTTGCTGTGAGCCGTGTGACGCCCTGGCACTCTACCCGAGGGTGGTACAATGAGACTCTGTCTCTACAAAAAAAAAAAAAATTTTCCCATCTACTTGGCTATTTCTCTTCTTGGTGATTAAGGATTATGTTCATTAAAAAATAAGCAGAAATCAGACTGGACATGGTAGCTCACGCCTATAATCCTAGCATTCTGGGAGGCCAAGGTAGGAGGATCACTCTTGAGCCTAGGAATTTGAGACCAGCCAGAACAAAAAATAATAAAAATTAGCCAGATGTGGTGGTACATACCTGTAGTCCCCCTACATGGGAGGTAGAGGTAGGAGGGTCGCCTGAGCTCAGGGGTTTGAGGGTTTAGTAGGCTGTGATTGCACCACTACACTCCATCCTGGGTAACAGGAAGACCCTGACTATTTAAAAAAAAAATTCTAGGATAAGGAATGCCAACTGAGTTATATATAGTATCTAATTTTTAACTTTGTAGCCATGGGAATTAGGCAGTAATTTCCCGCATTTTATAGAAGATGAATCCACAGCTCAGATATTTTGCCCTAGATAAGTAACACTGTTAAGATTCAAACCTAGCACGCCAAAATCCAAAGCATATGCTTCTCACCCCTTATCATGCTACTTCAAAAACTGCAGAACAATAACCTGAAGTCTGCAGGTTTGTGGACTTTGCTTGTAGTTTTCTTTGTTGTTTGGCAGGCCTGTTTGTAATCAGTCTGCAGTCCTTTACAGTTTTCCTACAAGAAAAACATACACAGCCTTCTGGAAAAACTGTAGTGGAGGCTGTTGATAGAAGTTGTTGGGCGGCGCCTGTGGCTCAGTAAGGCGCCAGCCCCATATACCGAAGGTGGCGGGTTCAAATCTGGCCCCGGCTGACCTGCAACCAAAAAATAGCCGGGCGTTGTGGTAGGCGCCTGTAGTCCCAGCTACTCGGGAGGCTGAGGCAAGAGAATCACTTAAGCCCAGGAGTTGGAGGTTGCTGTGAGCTGTGTGATGCCTTGGCACTCTACCGAGGGCCATAAAATGAGACTCTACAAAAAAAAAAAAAACAATTTGTTTTTGTTTCATTGAACTATTTAGCAAGTACAGGAACAAGTTTGGAAATATATAAAAAAAAATAAGATTTGGAATGTCATTTCTACTTCTGTGCTAGAAGTATTTCAAGTATTAATAATTTTCTCACCATTCAAGTCACCACCCATCTTCTTTCCCCTTAAATGAGTCAGGTCGATTCGCCTTAGAAGCCAGGCAGCCTCCGCGTTGTCCTGGCCCTGCAGCTCAGTGACGAGGCTCACAGGTGCATGTGTGGTGTTGTCAGTTGTCCTGTCCTGCAGCTCAGTGACGAGGCTCACGGGTGCATGTGTGGTGTCGTCAGTTGTCCTACCTGCAGCTCAGTGACGAGGCTCACGGGTGCATGTGTGGTGTAATCTGTTGTCCTGCCCTGCAGCTCAGTGACGAGGCTCACAGGAGCATGTGTGGTGTCATCAGTTGTCCTGCCCTGCAGCTCAGTGACGAGGCTCACGGGTGCATGTGTGGTGTCATCAGTTGTCCTGCCCTGCAGCTCAGTGACGAGGCTCACGGGTGCATGTGTGGTGTCATCAGTTGTCCTGCCCTGCAACTCAGTGACGAGGCTCACGGGTGCATGTGTGGTGTTGTCAGTTGTCCTGGCCTGCAGCTCAGTGACGAGGCTCACGGGTGCATGTGTGGTGTCATCAGTTGTCCTGCCCTGCAGCTCAGTGACGAGGCTCACGGGTGCATGTGTGGTGTTGTCAGTTGTCCTGGCCTGCAGCTCAGTGACGAGGCTCACCGGTGCATGTGTGGTGTCATCAGTTGTCCTGCCCTGCAGCTCAGTGACGAGGCTCACAGGTGCATGTGTGGTGTCATCAGTTGTCCTGGCCTGCAGCTCAGTGACGAGGCTCACAGGAGCATGTGTGGTGTCGTCAGTTGTCCTGCCCTGCAGCTCAGTGACGAGGCTCACGGGTGCATGTGTGGTGTCATCAGTTGTCCTGCCCTGCAGCTCAGTGACGAGGCTCACGGGTGCATGTGTGGTGTCGTCAGTTGTCCTGCCCTGCAGCTCAGTGACGAGGCTCACGGGTGCATGTGTGGTGTCATCAGTTGTCCTGACCTGCAGCTCAGTGACGAGGCTCACAGGAGCATGCGTGGTGTCGTCAGTTGTCCTGCCTGCAGCTCAGTGACGAGGCTCACGGGTGCATGCGTGGTGTCGTCAGTTGTCCTGCCCTGCAGCTCAGTGACGAGGCTCACGGGTGCATGTGTGGTGTCATCAGTTGTCCTGGCCTGCAGCTCAGTGACGAGGCTCACGGGTGCATGTGTGGTGTCGTCAGTTGTCCTGCCTGCAGCTCAGTGACGAGGCTCACGGGTGCATGTGTGGTGTCGTCAGTTGTCCTGACCCTGCAGCTCAGTGACGAGGCTCACGGGTGCATGCGTGGTGTCGTCAGTTGTCCTGCCCTGCAGCTCAGTGACGAGGCTCACGGGTGCATGTGTGGTGTCGTCAGTTGTCCTGGCCTGCAGCTCAGTGACGAGGCTCACGGGTGCATGTGTGGTGTCGTCAGTTGTCCTGCCCTGCAGCTCAGTGACGAGGCTCACAGGTGCATGTGTGGTGTCATCAGTTGTCCTGCCCTGCAGCTCAGTGACGAGGCTCACGGGTGCATGTGTGGTGTCGTCAGTTGTCCTGCCCTGCAGCTCAGTGACAAGGCTCACAGGTGCATGTGTGGTGTCATCAGTTGTCCTGCCCTGCAGCTCAGTGACGAGGCTCACGGGTGCATGCGTGGTGTCGTCAGTTGTCCTGCCCTGCAGCTCAGTGACGAGGCTCACGGGTGCATGTGTGGTGTCGTCAGTTGTCCTGGCCTGCAGCTCAGTGACGAGGCTCACGGGTGCATGTGTGGTGTCGTCAGTTGTCCTGGCCTGCAGCTCAGTGACGAGGCTCACGGGTGCATGTGTGGTGTCGTCAGTTGTCCTGCCCTGCAGCTCAGTGACGAGGCTCACAGGTGCATGTGTGGTGTCATCCTGTTCCCTCAGTTCAGCTTCTGGCTTCCTGGAGCTTGAAGCAATGGTGAATCTATGTGACTGTGCTTTGAGCTCTTGTATTCTGGTGTAATTAGATTCTGATTAAGTAGGTCATTCAATTTTCTCTCCATTTTGAGGAAAACAACTATAATCCTGAAATAAACAAAAGTTGAATACCTGAAAGCTTCTGTGTCCACTCTGGGTGGCTGCACTTTGCTGCTGCTTTGCTCTACTCTGAGGCAGGATTGTACTGCAGCTGTGTGGCTGTGGGGATGACATCGGAAGCAGTGGAACATTTTAGGATTTGCACTTACTCTTAAGTCTTCGGTTGTTGCTACATTTCTTTCCTCTAATATCCCCTTTTCTCACTGCTTTGGTTCCTGTAGTTTAAGTTTTTGAAAGCCGTGGACTGTTAGGGGGGCATAATCCCCGACCTTGAGGAGGCAGGTTTACAATCCTGTGGTGGAATAGGGGCACACCCATGTGGGGAGTGTCTAGGAAAAGTTTCGTGGATACATGTGTGTGTCAACACAAATAGCAACTGAAGATGTTTCGTGACTTACGATTGTTGGTTTTATCCGATGTGAAATTTCGTAGAAATTTTATAGAAAGTGAAATTTCATAAATTAAAAGTGGTTTAGTAAAATTTCCTGAGCTTGTAAGAAAAGGATTCTAGTAAAAAAAATTCTTGCTTTATGTCCCAGTGTGCAAATACGTGTCAGAAGATTAGTCCTAAGTAAGCTTGCTGTGTACGATTTCTCCAGGGCCACAGGTTCCAGCTGCACCAGGAGGACATGTGAGAAGTGAGGTGAGTGGCTTGTTGAAGGACTTGGACTTTCTGTGTCATAGCCCTGATGTGACAGAACTGACTGAGAGGATCAGGGCCCAGAAGGCTCTTGTGGGTGACTAAACTCTGCAATACAGTGGCCTCTGAGGAGGACTTGCGTGCCCTGCTGTGGGAAGGCTTTGGCTTCCACCTTCAAACCCAGCCTTTATTTACAGTTCACAGGGTGCCTCCCTGCTAAGAAGTTCAGCCAACAATTTCTCTGACAGGTGGAGTCTCATCTTCCCTTTGATAGGATGGTTTCTTAAGAAAGTGTAAACCAGCCCTTAATCTCACTGAGTTCTTTCCAGCCACATCATTGTGAAACATCAGGCTAATAGGTATGGTTCATTATTTATCTCCTCCTAGCACTCCCGAAGTAAGAGAGTAGGGGACCAGAGGGCAAGAAAAAGAATATATGCTATGCTTGTGCACACACACTCACACACACTTAGAGATGTCACATCCAAGTTGATTGCCCTGACATGTCAGGCCGCACTGGATTTGGAGTGAGGAACTGTGCCAGGAACACAAAGGCAGATTCATCATATGTGCAGCAGCACAACTGGTGGGATGCCTGGGAACCACTGCTCTCTGGAAACTTCTCAGTGCAACGACGGTGGAGGACAAACAGAAGCAGCGCCTGAGCAAAGCCCAGAGTGTTTTTCTCTAAACCATCATCCCCTACTCCAGTTATTCACTAGATGAAAAAATAGCAGTTCTTCTCTTTTCTTTCTCTTCTTTTCCCCACCCCTCCCTTCTCATAAGTCATCTTTTCAGTCACTGTTTATAAGCAGGGCTCATGGTTTAGGTCTGAGGGACAGGACAGTATTGTACCCCACACGGATGCACTTGTTCTCATCTGAGAAGAACTAACAGCTTATTCTTTAACGTCTACAATGCTGTGAAGATGAAAAATGTTGCATAGGGTGGCACCTATGGCTCAGTCCATAGGGTGCCGGCCCCATATACAGAGGGTGGAGGGTTCAAACCCGGCCCCAGCCAAATTGCAACAACAAAAAAGAAAAGAAAAGAAAAATGTTGCATAAATGGCAAGTAACATAGTTGCTTTTAGGGCTGTTTGTTTTTTATAAGGATGTCTATGAAAGGCTTATGTCTCAGTCCAGTGAAAACCCAAACTTCAAAGCCAAGAATTATCTGATTCTTTCACATACAAGAGAAGCAGACTCTCCCATACATGTTTCAGTAATGCAGAGAGCATTTTAAGTGTTCACTGGCCAAGCACAGTGGCTCATGCCTGTAATCCTAGCACTCTGGGAGGTCAAGGCAGAGGGAACCATTGAGCTCAGGAGTTTGAGACCAGCATGAGCAAGACCCTGTCTCTACTAAAAACAGAAAAATTAGCTGGGCGTTGTGGGCACCCATAGTCCCTGATATGCAGGAGGCAAGAGGATCACTTGAGCCCAAGAGTTTGAGCTTGCTGTAAGCTAGGCTGATGCCATGGCGCTCTAACCTAGGCAACAGAGTGAGTCTGTGTCTAAAAAAAAAGAAAAAGGATGGAAGCTGTTCTCAAACTGGGAACATAATGTGTTCTTGTTTTGTTGCTGTGGGAGCTGTGGCATTCAAAGAAGGAGGTGGATGGAAGGCACGGTGGTCCAGAAAGTTACGAGAAGAAGAGCGATTTAATGTGGTGCGTGAGGCCTACCATTCCACTGGTGGTTTGCAACCCAGCCAGAGTGGAGCAGACATGTTGATGGTCCCAAGACATTTAGCCCCAGCAGGGAGTTCTTTGAAGGAAAACTGAGGATCTGTTACCAGGAAAGGGAGGAAAGTCGGATGGCACAAGTGACAGCCATCCACGACATAAGCACAGGCCACAGAAGAAGAGCCACCTGCTACTAATACTCATCAGAGAACGCGGATCTATCACAAGAGTTTCAGTCAGGCTCAAGGCCTCAGTTCTCACTCACAGGTTGTAATTCTGACTTTCCATCAGAATTCTTTCCATTTTATACCGGGGTGTCTACTTGCGTGTTCCAACGTCATCTCATTTAACTCTGTCCAACCAAAGTGTTCCGAGTAGGTATCACAGACGTGACATTATGCTATGTGTGAATAAATCAGAGGTTAGCCCTGATTTTAGGAAGGTTACAACAGAGAAGCTCCTCATCTGGCAAAAGTCATGTCTTTTGCACCAACAATTTGTTGTACTAATTTATTTTTATTTATAGCATATTCTGTATCAGCCTTGAAACCTTGAGATCACAACCTTCCTTTTCCTTCCTCTCCCATATTTCTTTGACTTATAGCTTATCCACTTAGCAAGTCCGCTGATCCTTCTTTCCCAGTGTTTCCTACACCTGGTTCTGCATTTCTGCCCCATGCCCTGGGGATCTCACTCCTGTCTGTGATAACACCTAGATGGCCTTGCCAACCTGCCTTCTCTCTTCCATTTTTCCTGTTGGAGGGGGATTCCACAATCCCTGCAGTAATCTCATTCCACCCTCTGTAAACTTATTTTGCATGAGCCCCACAACATCCTCAGCGCCTGGCAAGTCATCTTCTCAGGTTCTTCCAGGTCACTCCTCCTCTGGGGCCTCTGCTTCTATCTTACTGTTCACCTGGAATGTCCTCCTTACCCTCTTCTGTCTGAATGGACAGAATGGGGTCCCCAACCCCAATGGTGTATTCTAACGACCTGGAGAATTTCAGTGGAAAGGACTCAGCTTGCCCAGTTAAACTGAAAACTGTCAGGCCCAGTTGTGTTAAATGTCCCCCCAGGTAATTCTGACATAGTGTTAAGGCATGGAACCACTATTTAAATACCAGGGCTCTCCTGCTCTGAGGTCTCCCAGAACACAAATAGCCTCCAAGCCTTTGATTCCTGCTCTGTCTTTGAAATTTTAGAATCCATGTTGTCAAACTAGTAGCTAATTAATTATTTTTAAAACAGGGTCTCACTTTATTCTCCAGGCTGGAGTGCAGTGGTCTGATCATAGCTCACTGCAGCCTCAAACTTGGGCTCCAACAGTCCTCCTGCCTCAGCCTCCCAAGTAGCTGGGAATACAGGTACACACCACCATGCCTGGCTGATTTTTCTGTTTTTAGTAGAGACAGGGGTCTCACTCTATTGCTTAGACTGGTCTTGAACTCCTGGCCTCAAGTGATCCTCCCACCTTGGTCTCTCAAATGCTGAGATTACAGGTGTGAGCCACCATGCCCAGGCAATTACCTACTTCACTGTATTATTTCCTAGTTGTCTCTGGTGTTTGGTTTATGTTACAAGTTCCTTGAGGGCAGGAACAAAAGCCTTAGAGATTAATAAACTCTTACACACAATGAAATACAACATAGATGGAGACACATCTGAGTGTTCCAAAAGCTGTGAGTAGCAGGAAAATGGAAAATCTCAAATTCATATGTTTTGTTGGAGACCTAACTCCAGGACCTTGACTATGACTGTGTTTGAAGATAGGGCCTTTAAAGAGGCAACAAAGTGAACATGAGGCCTTTACAGTGGGTCCTGAAGGAAATTTGGGCTGGGCACCATGACTCACGCCTATAATCCTAGCACTCTAGAAGGCAGAGGTGGGTGGATGGCTTGAGCAAGAGTGAGACCCTGTCTCTTCTAAGAATAGAAAAACTAGCCAGGTGTTTTGATGGACATCTGTACTCCCAGCTACTCAGAAGGCTGAGGCAAGAAGATCACTGGAACCCAGGAATCTGAGGTTGCTGTGAGCTATGACGCTACAGCACTCTACTCAGGGTGACAGAGTGAGACTGTATCAAAAAAAAGAAAAGAACATTTGGACACACACAGATACCAGGAGGTCCCCCCACACGGAGGAAAGGTCATAGCTAAAGGGTGGCCATCTGCAAACCAAGAAGAGAAGCCTCAGAAATGAATCCTGTCAATGCCTTGATCACAGACTTCCCAACCTCCAAACCGTGAGAAACAAACTGTTGTTTCAGCCATCCAGTTTGTGGTATTTGTAATGGTGCCAGAGAAAACTAATACATGAAGTAAAAGTATGGACAAGGTTTTGTAAAAAATTCAAATTTAGGATAAATAATCTAAATTAAAACCAGCTCTGAGCTGTCAGATGCTGCTCATTAACAGAAGCAGAAACAGCTTGCCCTCCCCAGTAATAGCCTGGTGCATAACGGAAAGCTGGTGTGTCTTACAGAGGACATTAGAAACACACAAGCACACCCCCCAAGACACAGGGACATCTCCAGCAGGGAGGCTGTGTGCTCAAAAGGGTATTTCCTATTGTAAGTGCATTAGGCTCCCACAAAGCTGAATCTTCCCTACGAGAAAATGACACAAAATGATGAGGCAGATGGAGCTGCTTTTATTTATAAACAGATTTTTAAGATTATTTCAATCTGGATTGGGACAGAGAAGCTTTTCCAGCATGTACAGCAGGGTGATAAACATGCAGCAGACACCCTTAAGGTGACCCTCAGTGAGTCCTTGTATAGTCGCCCTTGGTGCAGGTGAAAACTGTGACTTGATTCTAACAGATTATGGCAAAGGTAAACGTCGACGTTGTAATTGAGGGCCCTAATCAATTGACTTCCATTAAATCAAAAGGGAGCTATCTTGGACGGGCCTGGCCTCATCAGGAGAGGCCATTAAAAGAAGGCATAGGCCTTTCCTAAAGTGAGAGACTCAAAGCAACAGAACTTCCCTCCCCTTCCCCATTCCTGCCTAGCCCCAACAACCACTTGGAAAATGACCTCTCTCCAGTCGAGCCTCCAGATGAGAACTTGGCCCAGCAGACAGCTTGATTTCCATCTCCTGAGACCCTGACCAGAGAACTCAGAGGAGCTTTGCTTGTGCTTCTGACCTGTAGAAATGGATGTGGTCTTAAGCCATTATTTTGTGGTCATCTTTTATGTGGCAATTGAAAACCCACACAAAACTTATTTAGTAAATCCTAGAACATTAGAACTAGGATCCAGCATTTAAAACTCAGAGGAGGCTTGGCACCTGTAGCTCAAGCGGCTAGGGCACCAGCCACATACACCAGAGCTGGCAGGTTCTAATCTAGCCCAGGCCTGCCAAACAATAATGACAACTACAACCCAAAATATAGTTGGGCGTTGTGGTGAGCGCCTATAGTCCTAGCTACTTGGAAGGCTGAGGCAAGAGAATCGCTTAAGCCCAGGGGTTGGAGGTTGCTGTGAGCCGGATGCCCCAGCACTACCCAGGGCAACAGCTTGAGGCTCTGGGTAAAAAAAAAAAAAATTCCTCTGAGTTTTTATTTTTTATTTATTTTTATTTTTTTGAGACAGAGCCTCAAGCTGTTGCCCTGGGTAGAGTGCCATGGCATCACGACTCACAGCAACCTCCAACTCCTGGGCTTAAGCTATTCTCTTACCTTAGCCTCCCAAGTAGCTGGGACTATAGGTGCCTGCCACAATGCCCAGCTATTTTTTGGTTGCAGTTGTCATTGTTTGGCAGGCCTGGGCTGGATTTGAACCTGCCAGCTCTGGTGTATGTGGCTGGTGCCTTAGCTGCTTGAGCTATAGGCGCCAAGCCAGGAATTTTGTTTTGAACACCTTAAGTGTTCACACATTACAGCAGTGTTTTCCCACCTTTTTTATCTCACAGCACACTTGAACCTATCTATAGTTAAACTTCGACAGCACACCTAAATTATGTTCCTCCCTTAAATTATGTTACTGTGCTTTGAACTTCTTTTGAAAATAAATTAATGATCTTTAAAAATTTTTACAGTACACCTAAGATCCTCTCACAGCACATCAGTGTGCCATGATGCTCCAGTTGAAAATCACTGCACTAGAGAATACATGCATGGATAAAGTTAAATTCTAACAGGTTTAGAAAGATTTTAGTGAATTTGTGGATGATCTTTTTAAAAATTAGGCTTCAGATCAGGAGCAGTGGGTCACACCTGTAATCTTAGCATTCTGGTTGGCAGAGGCGAGTGGATTGCTTGAGCTCAGGAATTTGAGACCAGCCTGAGCAAGAGCCAGACCCTGTCTCTACTAAAAACAAAAACTAACATAAATGTCTTAACACAATAATCAAGTAAATGAGGTAAAAGCTTTATTAATTAGTTTGATGTAAGCACTCCAAATTGTATTAAAAAATCAACACATTATACCCCACTTATGCATAAGTGTATTTATGATCTATGTCTATATGACTTAATAAAAAATAAATGAATATATAAATAAGTAAAACTAATTGGGCATGGGGTTGGATGCCTGTAGTCTCAGCTACTTGGGAGGCTGAGGCAAGAGGATTGCCTGAGCCCAAGAGTTTGAGGTTGCTATGAGCTGTGACGATGCCACAGCACTCTACCCAGGGCAACAGAGTGAGACTCTGTCTCAAATAAATAAATAGTAAAAGTAGGCTTCATTCTCTACCTGCTTCCAAAAGTAACTTGAGGTACTTTTAAGGCATATCTAACTGTTAAAAAGACAAATAAAAAATAATAAACTATGGAGGGTGAGGAATAAACTATATGAAACATCTTTGCTAATTAGTATGAGGAATTTAGCTTTAAATTTCTTGGAACACAAGGTCTTTTTAAAAAGGTAAAATGATAAACACATTCTCAAGGCAAGGTGGACATTAGAATCCCTTGGAGAACATTTCCAAAACGATCAATACCTGAGCCCCATCCCCAGGATCTGACTTAATTACTACAGGGAAAGGCCTGAGCATAAGTTGTTAAAAGCTCCCCAGATGATTCTACTACACAGTCTAGTTCAAGAATCCCTGAACTATAATTATTATTAGCAAACCCCGTGCACATGCAATTTTTCAAGAGAGATACATTGTCTCCTGGAATTTTTCATATTTTTGAAATTTGTAAAATAGAGGGTGTCTTTTACTTGAGCAGTTTCGCAGAAAACTTGAACACTTCCTATGGCCATTTCTTATATCCAACTTTGACAAAAAAACTAAAGACATACCATCACAGTATAATTTTTGAAGGGATTCCTGTGGGAGGGCTAAGTAAGTTTCTGATGATGTTACTTGACAGAGGAAGGAGTTGGAGTTTAAATGATCTAGAAATGAAAAAGGACCCATCAAAAAGCTCAAATCGAACTCTCCAGGGAGGACCTGTGATAAAAATATTCCGTCTGGCTGAACGCAGGAGATGGTGAAGCTTTTATGTCTCACACTTGCAAGTGGCAACACAGATAGTCATTTGTAAAAACGTACACGTCAACTTATGTTCTGCTATACAACTTTTACAATTGAGATCTGACTCATCAAGAGAAGATACTGCTTCTCGGCCTTTTGGTTGATATCAAGTGTAGTATCAGGAGATTATTCTTTGACATTTTGATTTTAAAGTATTTTGGCTTATATATTATACAAAAGAATGAGTGGCATAGGATTTATTTGAGATTGGCAAGCTCTGGGCCGGACTGCCCTTCCTGCTGCCTCCTGGCTTTTCCCTTTCCCGGTTCTTCTTACGTCCTCTTTCATTTTTGCAGTTACTCCGGCTGCTTCCCTCAAGCCTGTGGTCTCTTCTCTAACCTGCCTCCCACCACCTCACCTTTTGTCCCTCCATGGATGTGTTACCTCTCAGTCCCTCTACTGCCGTCCAGGTTGGGAGATCACAAACGTGTCCCCAGAATATTTGGGGAACAGAATGAGAAGAGAATGAATGGGTAACCCAAATCCACTCGCTGTCACTGCACCCCTAGTGCCCTTAGTGCCTTGTGGGGATTTTAAGACCAACAAAAATGAAGATTTCTGGGTTGAGAGGCTTTCTCCTCCCTCCATGCAATGTTAAGAGCAGGGAAGGCAGGAAGGGAGCTCCGAAGTCCCCACAGCCCCAAACCCGTTCATCTAGTTCACCCCCAGTTACTGCATTTTTCTCCTTTGTTCCACCCTAAGACTCTCAGAAACCTCTGCTGTTGGCTGCCCGTGGCTTCCTTGGAAGGTGCTTCCTCCCTCCACACCGCCCTTCCCCGCACTTTCCTCTACCCGCTTCCTGCCTCTGTCTCTCACCTGACTGATGGCATCTATGGCCTTCTCACTCCCCTCTTCTGCGCCATGCCCAGCTCCCGGCTTCCAGAGACCTGAGGTCAGATGTCCCCAAACCCCAAAGTCACCTTCATCACCAGCCCAGATTGCTCTGAGAGTTTGTTGCAGTAGTTATATCTGAGAAATGTTTGTCAAATCTTAATCTTTTTTTTTTTTTTTTTTTAGCTAGACTTGGCAATTTATTGAATGTAAAAGTAAGGGAAGTGTAGGGAAGTAGAAAGATGTCCAAAATTTTATTTTATTTTATTTTAATTAGTTAATTTATTTACTTTTATTGTTAAATCATAGCTGTGTACATTAGTGCAATCAAGGGGTACAATGTGCTGGTTTCATATACAATCAGAAATATTCTCATCAAACTGTTCAATGTAGCCTTCATGGCATTTTCTTGGTTATTGTATGTAGACATTTGTATTCTGCCTTTAGTAAGTTTCGCCTGTATCCATTCCTAAGATGCACCGTAGGTGCGGCCCCACCCATTACCCTCCC
This sequence comes from Nycticebus coucang, assembly GCF_027406575.1. NCBI lineage: Eukaryota > Metazoa > Chordata > Mammalia > Primates > Lorisidae > Nycticebus > Nycticebus coucang. Next base: position 60,134,005 of record NC_069799.1, on the reverse strand, counting down.
TCCACCCTAACCTCCCCCCTCCCTCCCCCTTTCTTGGCCCTTTCCCCATATTCTTGTGCTATAGTTGGGTTATAGCCTTCATGTGAAAGCTATAAATTAGCTTTATAGTGGGGCTGAGTACATTGGATACTTTTTCTTCCATTCCTGAGATACTTTGCTAAGAAGAATATGTTCCAGCTCCATCCATGTAAACAAGAAAGAAGGCAAAATCTTCATCTTTCTTTAAGGCTGCATAATATTCCACGGTATACATGTACCACAATTTGCTAGTCCATTCGTGGGTGGATGGGCACTTGGGCTTCTTCCATGACTTAGCAATTATGAATTGGGCTGCAATACATATTCTGGTACAGATGTCTTTGTTATATTGTGATTTTTGGTCTTCTGGGTATAAACATAGTAAAGGAATTATAGGATTGAATGGCAGGTCTATTTTTAGGTCTCTAAGTATTCTCCAAACCTCCTTTCAGAAGGAACGTATTAGTGTGCATTCCCACCAGCAGTGTAGAAGTGTGCCCTTTTCTCCACATCCACGCCAACATCTCTGGTTTTGGGATTTTGTTATGTGGGCTACTTTTACTGGGGTTAGGTGATATCTCAAAGTAGTTTTGATTTGCATTTCTCTGATGATTAAGGATGATGAGCTTTCTTTCATGTGTTTGTAGATCATGCATCTGTCTTCTTTAGAGAAGTTTCTCTTCAAGTCCCTTGCCCAACCTGAGATGGGATCATGTGTTCTTTTCTTGCTAATACGTTTGAGTTCTCTGTGGATTCTGGTTATTAGACCTTTATTGGAGGTATAACCTGCAAATATTTTCTCCCATTCTGAGGGCTGTCTGCTTGCTTTACTTACTATGTTCTTGGCTGTGTAAAAGCTTTTTAACTTGATCAGGTCCCAGTAGTGTATTTTTGATACTGCTTCAATTGCCTGGGGAGTTTCCTTATAAAATATTCACCCAGGCCGATTCCTTCAAGAGTTTTCCCTGCACTTTCTTCAAGTATTTTTATAGTTTCATGTATTAAGTTTAAATCTTTTATCCAGTGAGAGTCTATCTTAGTTAATGGTGAAAGGTATGGGTCCAGTTTCAATCTTCTACAGGTTGCCAGCCAGTTCACCCAGCACCATTTGTTAAATAGGGAATCTTTTCCCCACTGAATGTTTTTAATTGGCTTGTCAAAGATCAAATAATGGTAAGTAGCTGGATTCATCTCTTGGGTCTCTATTCTGTTCCAGACACCTACTTCTCTGTTTTTGTGCCAATACCATGCTGATTTGAGCACTATCGATTTATAGTACAGTCTCAGGTCTGGTAGTGTGATTCCTCCTGCTGTATTTTTATTGCTGAGTAATGTTTTGGCTAGTCAAGGTTTTTTCTGATTCCATATAAAACGAAGTATTATTTTTTCAAGATATTTAAAATATGATGATGGGGCTTTAATAGGAATTGCATTAAAATTATATATCGCTTTGGGTAGTATAGAGATTTTTAACGATGTTGTTTCTTCCCAGCCATGAGCATAGTATGTTTTTCCATTTGTTAACATCTTCAGCTATTTCTTTTCTTAAAGTTTCATAGTTCTCTTTGTAGAGATCTTTCACATTCTTTGTTAGGTATACTCCCAAATATTTCATCTTCTTTGGCACTACTGTGAAAGGAATAGAGTCCTTGACTGTTTTTTCGTCTTGGTTATTGTTGGTATATATAAAGGCTACAGATTTATGGGTGTTGATTTTGTAGCCTGAGACATTGCTGTATTCCTTGATCACTTCTAAAAGTTTTGTAGTAGAATGCCTAGTGTTTCTAAAATATACGATCATATCATCTGCGAAGAGTGAAAGATTGATCTCTTCTGACCCTTTGTGGATACCCTTGATCGCCTTTTCTTCCCTAATTGCAATGGCTAAAACTTCCATTACAATGTTAAAGAGCAATGAAGACAATGGGCAACCTTGCCTGGTTCCTGTTCTAAGTGGAAATGATTTCAATTTAACTCCATTCAATACGATATTGACTGTGGGTTTGCTGTAGATGGCCTCTATTAGTTTAAGAAATGTCCCTTCTATACCAATTTTCTTAAGTGTTCTGATCATGAAGGGATGCTGGTATTATCAAAAGCGTTTTCTGCATCAATTGAGAGAATCATATGGTCTTTATTTTTTAGTTTGTTTATGTGTTTAATTACATTTATAGATTTACGTATATTGAACCAGCCTTAAGACCCTGGGATAAATCCCACTTGGTCATGGTGTATAAATTTTTTGATGTGTTGTTGGGTTCTGTTTGTTAGGATCTTACTGAGTATTTTTGCATCAATATTCATTAGTGATATTGGTCTATAATTTTCTTTTCTTGTTGAGTCTTTCCCTGGTTTGGGGATCAAGGTCATGTTTGCTTCACAGAATGTGTTGGGTAATATTCCTTTTTTTTGTATATTTTGGAAGAGGTTTAGTAATATAGGTACTAGTTCTTCTTTAAAGGTTTGGTAGAATTCTGACGTAAAGCCATCTGGTCCTGGGCTTTTCTTTTTAGGGAGATTTTGTATAGTTGATGCTATTTCAGAACTTGATATAGGCCTGTTCAACATTTCCAATTCGTTCTGGCTAAGTCTTGGTAGGTGGCGTACTTCCAGGTATTGGTTGATTTCTTTCAGATTTTCATATTTCTGAGAGTAGACTTTCTTGTAATATTCGTTAAGGTTTTTTTTAATTTCTGAGGGGTCTGTTATTTCATCGTTACCACTTCTGATTGATGAAATTAGAGATTTTACTCTTTTTTTCCTGGTTAGGTTGGCCAAAGGATTATCTATTTTATTGATCTTTTCAAGAAACCAACTTTTGGATTTATTGATCTGTTGTATAATTCTTTTGTTTTCAATTTCATTTCATTCTGCTCTGATTTTGGTTATTTCTTTTATTCTGCTGGGTTTGGGGTTGGAGTGTTCTTCCTTCTGCAGTTGCTTGAGATGTCCCATTAAGTTATTAACTTCCTCTCTTTCCGTTTTCTTGAGGAAGGCTTGCAGTGCTATAAATTTCCCTCTTAGGAATGTCTTTGCAGTATCCCAGAGGTTCTGGTAATTTGTGTCTTGATTGTTGTTTTGTTCCAAAAATGTAGTGATTTCCTTCTTAATCTTGTCTATAACCCATCTATCCTTCAGAATAAGGTTGTTTAGCTTCCATGTTTTTGTATGGGTATGCAGGTTACTGTTGTTATTGAGTTCAACTTTTATTCCATGATGGTCTGAGAAGATGCAAGGAATAATTTCTATTTTTTAAAATTTGCTGAGATTAGATTTGTGGCCCAGGATGTGGTTGATTTTGGAGTATGTTCTGTGGACTGATGAGAAGAACCTGTATTCCGTTTTGTTGGGATGAAATGTTCTGTAGATGTCTGTTAAGTCCAGATGTTGGATGGTTAAATTTAAATCTAAAATTTCTTTGCTTAGCTTCTTTTTGGAGGATCTGTCCAGCACTGCTAAAGGGGTGTTAAAATCTCCAACTACTATGGAACTGGAGGAAATCAAGTTGCTCATGTCTCTTAGAAATTGAGGTGCATTCTGGTTGGGTGCATAAATATTAATAATTGAAATCTCATCATATTGAGTGTTACCTTTAACAATTATGAAGTGTCCTCTCTCCCCTCTCTCTGCTCTCTCTCTGTCTCTGTCTCTTTTCTCCCCTCTCTCTCTTTCTTTCCTCACTCCTCCTTGGTGTTGTCCTGCAACATCCCCCCCTCACCCATAAAGACCTTTTGTACAAGCAAAAAACAAAACATAACAAATATGAAGTGTCCATCCTTATCCTTCCTTATTTCGGTTTGTTTAAAGCCTATTGCGTCTGTGAATAGGATTGCAATGCCTGCTTTTTTCTGCTTTCCATTTGCCTAGAGTATAGATGACCATCCCTTCATCTTGAGTCTATATTTGTCTTTTAATGTAAGATGTGATTCTTGTATGCAGCAGATATCTGGCTTGAGTTTTCGTATCCAGTCAGCCAACCTGTGCCTCTTTAGAGGATAATTTAAACCATTCACATTAATTGAGAATATTGATAAGCCTTTCGAGAGTCTGGTGGACATTTTTAATCCTTTTGCGACTGTGGAAGTTGGAATGTGATCAAAATTTTTCTGGGTGGGTTTACTTTTGTGGTGGAGGATTACGCTGGTCTTTATGAAGGATAGGTCTGAGGATATCCTGGAGAGCTGGTTTAGTTATGGCAAATTTCTTCAACATGTGAATGTCATTGAAGTATTTAATTTCTCTGTCATAAATGAAACTCAGTTTAGCTGGGTACAGGATCCTGGGTTGAAAGTTATTTTGTTTTAGGAGATTAAAAGTCGATGACCATCCTCTTCTAGCTTGAAAGGTTTCAGCAGAGAGATCTGCAGTTATTCTAATATTCTTGCCCTTGTAGTTGATGGTTTTCTTTCGTCTGGCTGGTGATGGTTTTCTTTCTTTCTTTCTTTCTTTCTTTCTTTCTTTCTTTCTTTCTTTCTTTCTTTCTTTCTTTCTTTCTTTCTTTCTTTCTTTCTTTCTCTCTCTCTCTCTCTCTCTCTCTCTCTCTCTCTCTCTCTCTCTCCTTCATATTAAATTTAGTGAAATTGATTATGCTATGTCTGGTGGATGTCTTATTTGGGTTGAGTTGTGCTGGAGTTCTGAAACTGTCTGCTATCTGAATTTCAGAATCTCTTGGTGTGTCTGGAAAGTTCTCCTTCATAATCTCATGGAGAAGAGACTCTGTGCCTTGTGAAGCCACTTCATCGCTTTCGGGGATCTGTATAAGACAAATATTGGTTTTCTTCTAATTATCCTAGAGCTCTCTGAGAGAGTGATCTGTTTTTTGCCCACCATTTCTCTTCCTCTTTGAGAGTTTGGGAGTGTTCGAAAGCTTTGTCTTCAGTGTCAGAAATCCTTTCTTCTGTTTGTTCCATTCTGTTACTGAGGGATTCTACTGTGTTTCTCAGTTCTTTGAGGGCTGCAACTTCTTGTCTCAGTGTGTCATAATCTTTGGTCATTTGGTCTTTGAATTCGTTGAATTCTTGAGATATCTTTTGGGTTATTGCTTGGAATTCTAATTCAATCTTATTTGCTATCCAGATTCTGAATTCAATTTCTGACATCTCAGGTATTTGTTTGTGCATGGGATCTTGTGCTGTGTCTGCTCCATTGATCCTTGAGGGAGTTGATCTACTCTGATTATTCATATTGCCAGACTTTTTCTGTTGATTTTGCCTCATGATTGTTTTTCACCATTGCCTCTGGCCTTCCTCAGAGTTGTGGAGTGTCTCTCCAAGATTAGACACTTAGACACCAGCGGGATCACTCTATTGTTGTTGCTGTATCTTTGTAGGGAGTGACCCTGTGTAGTTCCTCTGGGGCTGCCCCAGCCAGGGAGTTCTGGTTATGGAAGCAGCTCCAGAGTGTGACACACCCAGATCCAGCAACAGGGCGGGGGGTGGTGCACACGGTTCTAGAAGTCCTGGCACCCAGTTAGTTTCGCACAGAGGGCCCAAGGCTCCAGCCGTCTCTGGCCAGGAGAAGGGCTCTGTGCAGAGGCAGGGAGGGCTCTGGAGGGCATGCAGCTACCAGAGTTCCTGGCCAGACGAGCCGACCGGTGTGGAGGCAGAGAGGGTACAGAAGGGAGAACGTGGGGTTGTGCCGCTCCCACAGTTCCTGGTCAGGGCGTGGGGAGGCCCAGCAGGCACATATTGCGGGTCGGGGTCGCCGTGAAGCTCTTACAGAGGTCTGGGCAGGCACCGATCGCAGTCGCAGCACAGCTCTTGGAAATGATGATGATGATGCCTACCGCTGAAGAATCCAAGAAGTGAGAGGTGCCTGTGGCTCAGTGAGTAGGGTTCCAACCCCATATACTGAGGGTGGCGGGTTCAAATCTGGCCCTGGCCAAACTTTGCGGTACTTACGGGTTGGGGTTGCATAACAAATTTCTCAATACACATACACTTTCCCTCAACCTTCCTGAAGAACTGAGTCACAGGTGCCACCCAAGGAGCTCCTATTCTCTAGACCCAGGTGAGATCAGAGGTCAGACCCCCATTTCCAGGCACAAGCAGACTGTCAAATCTTAATCTAAACAAGAGAACTCAGAGTTTGAGCAAGAGAAATTTTCATTTAAATTCATAAAAGATAGTCATCCAGGGATTTATTCAGTTGTCATAATGTTCCAGGCATTGGATCCCTCTAATGCTCACTGTGCTGTGTCAACAGCCACACAGCAGGAACATCCGTGTAGCATGTTCTGTGATCTCAACGTTGTGGTGTGACCGCCAAGGAAAAGAAGGACTCTGGAAGCTTTTGGGAAGCTGAGATGTTTTACAGTCTGGTGGATTTGTGAGTGTTTGCTGCAATCCTGGGCTGGGCAATGCAAAGAATCCTGAGAATGTCGGGAGCTTCACTAGTCCACACAGCAGCCCCCAGCTGTGATTCCACAACTGCACAAACACAGAATTTCCCTCCTAACTAGCATGGTTTGCTCTCTCTACTTCCTAACTAGCATGGTTTGCTCTGTGCTGAGCAGTGAGGCCTGCACTTGGAACTGTGGGACTAGAAACGGGAACTTCCCTTTCAATCCCGGGTCTGCAGGTTCAGACAGTTGTGTGATGTGTGGTGTGAGTATATGGGACACCCATATCCTTTACCTGTGATTTATGCAGACAGTACTCCTTAATCCTTTCTCAAAATAAAAAAACAAAATAGAAAAACCCAGAGTCCATGCGCCCCAGCCTCAGCTTTCTTTTAGGTTGTCTGAAAGAACCTCCTCCTGACCCTATCAGGAAAAATCCTCCTACATCTTAAACAATGTGACAAGAGCTGGTACAAAATAGTCGAGTAGGGCTTAAACTTTTGGATGAATTTTTTTCAAGTACAGAAAGGTATTTGTTATTTAAAAAAGAAAGAAGAACAATTTTTGTAAAACTGTCAAATTCCTTCCTCAAATTTTCTTCCTGTTTTTCAATTGCTGACTTTGGGGTGGGGAGACTGCGATGAATATCTATTCAAATGTGTCACGGGCCCTTCTTTAAAAATTAGTAAGTAGAGGCTGAAGCTGTTTCCTTAAACAGTTTAAATATTCATAAAATTTATAAAGTGGAAAAGAACGGGCCAACGGCTTCTTCCAAGGTGCTGAAGGGATTTACCACAAGATGGCACCAGGCGTGTGGCCGTTAACAAGGAGGCTGCCCGGTGGGGAGCGCGGCTGCCAGTGCTGCATGGAGCCGGTTCTGAATGGCCGTCTGGGTGTTTGGTGCCCAAGGCCTTCCTCTCATGCTGTCCTTTCAGCCAGATCTTTCTAGTAACGTGCCATGGAGACCACACCAGCCACGAGGGAAAGGTGACTTAGTTTGTTAAACTAGTCTCTCCCTTATGTTTTGGGTTCTCTTTGTATGGTGCTTTCTTCTTCTTGTTTCGTGTGGGCACCAAACACGAACTTTTCTTTAATTCATCTGTGGGAAGATGGGCAGCAAAATAGCAAAGTCTGTGGTACTGTGACCCTCATTTCTGCCTGACCACCAAGGCCAAGCGACAGCCATCGAGTCCACATGTGAAAGCCAACCTAATGTTTTCTGCTCTGGATGTTCAAATCTTGGACAAGTATGGGATTTAAAATTAAAGGGGTCCGGCAGTCACGTGGTATGGTTTTCAGCACCTAGAAAGACAGCCATGGGAAAGAACATGGCCTGTGTTCTGCATGTGGGGCCCACATCCCTGAAGTTAATTAGAACTCCAAGTAGGCCCGCCCTGTTGCTATGTAGCTGGGTAAATATTTGCCAAGCACTTACTGTTTCTCCAGATTCGGGGCAAGTGTCTACTAGGTGTGAAACGATCTCTGTGGGGAAGTGAGCCTACCCAGTTCTTATCTCCTGCTGTGGCATAGTTCACTGAATATGACCCAACCTCTTGAGCAAGGGAGGCCGACCAGCTCTTATCTTCTGTCAGTTGGCACTGGGGCATTGTGATGCCCAAGACCAATGAGTGATTTGCAGGAGGCCTGGCATAAGAGGTGGGCCCAGGGGTTCATCCTCTGAATATGAATTCCTAGAGTTTTAATAGTTCTTCCTGAGGGGTCATGGTCAGAATGCATTGAGAGGTAGACCAGTTAGCTCTGTGGTTACAGGGGTGCCAATCTGAAAGAAATGTCAAAGTATAGAAATACAACGAGATAAGGAACTGTATTTTCTAGGCACCTTGTTGAGTAGACTATGGTAAGGGATAGGAAGAAGTCCTTTGATAAGTGGTTTAACGTGGACGTAGGACGCCCTATCCCCACCCCACCCTACTTGTAAGGACACTTGTCTTTCTTCCCCAAGTACCTCAGGGCCATGATGGCAGCCACACATTACTGAGTTTACAAGACCCATCTGATTTTAACCAGTCTGCCCCTTTTGTTCAGGAAGGTTGATTCTTCCTTGTCAGTTGAGTCTTAATGTCTTCAATTTTGGCTCAGAACCACAGGCTCAAGAATTTTGAATTCAGCAGTTCTTTCCTGCAGTAGGAAATCCCCTCCACAGTGAGCAGAGATGGGCCACTTGGAAAACTGCCAGGCCAGGGACTGGAAATTGCTTGCCTCAACCCTGGTGGAACATGACTGCTGATGCTTAAGGGATCGGTAGCTGCGGCTGACCACGAGATGGTTCACAGACTGGACTCAGGGAAGAGAAATGTTTTCAGAGAGCTGAGTTATTCAAGAAGGGCCTTGTCAACGTGCCAATGGGTCCACAGAAATAGAGATTCAGCCTTATGGCTCTAGAGCTTTGCTGATTGACAGGAAATGTTCTGGATTGCCCCATCTGATGGCCGTGTCTGCTGGGTCATATTTGCCAGCTCCTCTGTTTTAAAACTCCCATTTCTTTGCTTTTCTTCAACTTCTCTTTTGTTTTGCCAAAGTAAGAGTGATTTTCTCATGGTGGGTCCACGAGGAATAGCCCTGAGCTCTTGTATGCACACCCACAGCCCCTTTCTGACTTCTTCACCTCCCCTCACACCCTAAGTGGGTAGGAGCTCTACCTTCAAAATCATTTCCCGTAAAAATGTTCTGTTTCCTTGTCTTCTAGCATAAATTAGTTTACATTTTAAATCTTTAAATACGTGCTTTCTTTCAGCCTCCAGGCCCTTCCACCCACTCTGTGCTCACTTCTCTTTCTTCAACAAAGTGTTTCCTCATCACCAGGGTAGAGTCATAACTTTCTGTCTGAACCCCCTCCCTGGGCACATCTGCCTCCAGAGGATCAAATGCTTATGCTCAGGGAGAAAAGCCATTCATCCTCCGTGCTAGGGATTGGAAGTTGAGCCTTTTATGGAGTTTGACTCATTACCCAAGAACTTAAGTTTGCTCCTGTCAGGTTCCTAATTGCAAGGGCTGCACGTCAGCTACACACCCAACATCCGGCACCTGACTCCATTTTAACTAATCTGGGAACTGCATCTTTCAGACATGGTGCCAGAAAACAAAACACCTGTTTTCTAAATTGTCTATTTCTAGCTCTTAAAAAAAAAAGCCTGCACTTTTTATTGAGTAACGCAGCAGGAGACAGGTAGGACAGGGGTACCAGTGCATGAGACAGGAGTAACTCATTTTCTTAGCAAAAGGGTTATGCTGGTTAGCATTCCCTCAGCGTCACTAATGATGGCAGGAAAACTTGCTGGCAGGGGATGGACAGCCATGGGAATGTGAGTTCCTCATCTGACAGCTATTCTTAGTGGAGATCTTGTAAATCTGATCCAAGAACCTACTGGATGGCTGGAATACACAATCTTTAAGTTCCTTTTCAACCATGAGAATTTATGTTTGCAGTACTTGCTGTAATGCCTGGCACACAGTAGATGCTTAGAGGCACAGAGGGTGCCAAAAAAATCATACCCTGTTTTTTTTCTTAAGTATACACATTTTAAGAAAAGAAAAAAACTGTATTAAAATTGTAATACTCAATATATACCAGCAACAAAAGCTGAATACAAGTCACGTTGAGAACCTCTTGGAATTGCAGAACTCAAAATATGACGGAGTACCACAAATGTAATGCAGTTTTTCCCTTTCTTAAAATGTGTGTACATTTTTTTGCACCCTCTGTATTTGCTTGATAAAACATCTGTGGACCTCATTATGTCGCAGCCACAAAGATAAATGAAATGGCATCACTGTCTTTGCTTGTTATAACTATAATATTAGTAAAATGTACACTAAGAAGGTTTTAGTCACAACTACCAATAACTACTCATCATGAAAGATGAATAGAATATTATCTTCTACAAACAGGGGCTGGGTTTAAGTTGGGGGTTCAGTTTTGGTTCCAAACACTTCACAGCTTGAAATAATTACCATAGGGCACGCCCAGTGGCTGCCACCCTGTAATCCTAGCACTCTGGGAGGCCAAGGCAGGTAGTTCACCTGAAATCAGGAGTTTGAGACCAGCCTGAGCAGAGAGGGAGAGACCCCTCCATCTCTACTGAAAATAGAAAACCTTGCTGGGCATTATGGCCAGCACCTGTAGTCCCAGTGCCTCAGGAGGCTGAGGCAAGGGGGTCACTTGAGCCCAAGAATTTGAGGTTGCTGTGAGCTATGACACCATGGCATTCTACACAGGGTGGCAGAGTGACACTCTGTCTCCAAAAAAAAGGAATAATTACCATAAACTTGGTGTGGCATATAGCTAACTGACACAGGTGCAAAACCACCGTTAAATAGCAAAGCCCTATTTATTCATCTAGGTTAGGCATAGATGGAAAGGCTTTGGAATAATTGTGAAGAGGCTCCAAACAATGCTTGGCCTGAAAAACAGAACTGGGTTGTTTTTTTTTTTTTTTTGAGGCAGAGTCTTACTATGTCACCCTTGGTAGAGTGTTGTGCTGTCACAGCTCACAGCAACTTCAAACTGTTGGGCTTAAGCGATTCTCTTGCTTCAGCCTCCCAAGTAGCTGGGTCTATAGGTGCCCACAACAACACCCAGCTATTTTTTTGTTGCAGGTGTTTAGTTGGCACGGATCGGGTTTGAACCCACCACCCTCGGTGTATGTGGCTAGTGCAGTAACCACTGTGCTATGGGCGTCCAACGCAGTGCTGTTCTTATCTGTGAGAGTTGAAGAGAGCATCCCAAGGATGGCTCCTTTGTCTTGTGCAGGGGGAACCGATCTGTGTCAGAGTAACACAGATGCCCGCAAATGAAGTTAGAAATCTTGAAAAGAGGGGGGTCTTCCAGCTAGGACTCAGAAGCAGCCCCTAATGAGCCTAACAAAATTAATACAGAGACTGGTCTCCTGGGCCGGCTGAGTGCCAGTCAAGGACAACAAACAAAGGGAGCTGGCCGCTAGGCAGATCATCCTAGCCTCTCCTGATTGCTAAATCCAAAATTAGAACACATAGTCTGGCGTGGTGGCTCATGCCTATAATTCTAGCACTCTGGGAGGCTGAGGTGGGTGGATTGCTTGAGGTCAGGAGTTGGAGATCAACCTGAGCAAGAGTGAGACCCCATCTCTACTAAAAACAGAAAAACTAGTCAGACATTGTGGCAGGTGCCTGTAGTCCCGGCTACTGAGGAGGCTGAGGCAGGAGGATCGCTTGAGCCCAGGAGTTTGAGGTTGCTGTGAGCTACGATGGCACAGCTCTCAACCTAGGGCAACAGAGGGAGACTCTGTCTCAGAAAAAAAAAAATGGAACAAGTGGTCTGGTCTTATAGAGGGTATATTCTCCTTTGAGAATTTATTTTTCTATATGAAAATATTACACATTTATAGGAAATTACAACAGAAAAAAGGCATCCATAATCTTATCATTCCTAATGCAACTGTATTGTGCTTATTTGATAACTTGCAGGCTCTCTGCAGTCACATATAATTTATTAGAGATAGATGATTTATTACAATTATAGTGCAAATGTAATATTTATAATTGGATTTTTTTTCTATTTAATGTAGCATAGCTATTTTCCCCCACCCAGCTTTTGTTCCCTATTTTTAGCTTCTTGTGAAATGGTATTTCATTAAGTGGGAGGAGTAATAATGTCTAACAGATATGTAATGTGTTCAGTTTTTGCAGTATCTCATTTAATCCTCATGACTTTGGGATGGCAGGTATTGCCTGTCTTTTTTCAGATGGGGAATTCCAGAGAGTGATCAGTAATGAAGCCTGTGGCATGGAGAGCGGGGTTTCCAACCAGATCTGATTTCAGGTTCTGAGTTCTAAAGCAGGCTATTTATTCCCCCCCATTTGGACATTTGTTTTTTTTTTTCTTTTATTGTTAAATCATAGCTGTGTACATTAGTGCAATCAAGGGTTACAATGTGCTGGTTTCATATACAATCTGAAATATTCTCATCAAACTGTTCAACGTAGCCTTCATGGCATTTTCTTAGTTACTGTATGTAGGCATTTGTATTCTGCCTTTAGTAAGTTTCGCCTGTACCCATTCTAAGATGCACCGTGGATGTGGCCCCACCCATTACCTTCCCTCCACCCTAACCTCCCCCCTCCCTTCCCCTCCCTTGGCCCTTCCCCCATATTCTTGTGCTATAGTTGGGTTATAGCCTTCATGTGAAAGCTATAATTTAGCTTCATAGTAGGGCTGAGTACATTGGATACTTTTTCTTCCATTCCTGAGGTACTTTGCTAAGAAGAGTATGTTCCAGCTCCATCCATGTAAACATGAAAGAGGTAAAGTCTCCATCTTTCTTTAAGGCTGCATAATATTCCATGGTATACATGTACCACAATTTGCTAGTCCATTCGTGGGTGGATGGGCACTTGGGCTTCTTCCATGACTTAGCAATTATGAATTGGGCTGCAATACACATTCTGGTACAGATGTCTTTGTTATATTGTGATTTTTGGTCTTCTGGGTATAAACATAGTAAAGGAATTATAGGATTGAATGGCAGGTCTATTTTTAGGTCTCTAAGTATTCTCCAAACCTCCTTTCAGAAGGAACGTATTAGTGTGCATTCCCACCAGCAGTGTAGAAGTGTGCCCTTTTCTCCACATCCACGCCAACATCTCTGGTTTTGGGATTTTGTTATGTGGGCTACTTTTACTGGGGTTAGGTGATATCTCAAAGTAGTTTTGACTTGCATTTCTCTGATGATTAAGGATGATGAGCTTTTTTTCATGTGTTTGTAGATTTTGCGTCGGTCTTCTTTAGAGAAGTTTCTCTTCAAGTCCCTTGCCCACCCTGAGATGGGATCACGTGTTCTTTTCTTGCTAATATGTTTGAGTTCTCTGTGGATTCTGGTTATTAGATCTTTATCGGAGGTATAACCTGCAAATATTTTCTCCCATTCTGAGGGCTGTCTGCTTGCTTTATTTACTGTGGTCTTGGCTGTGCAGAAGCTTTTTAGCTTGATCAGGTCCCAGTAGTGTATTTTTGATACTGCTTCAATTGCCTGGGGAGTCTTCCTCATAAAATATTCACCCAGGCTGATTCCTTCAAGAGTTTTCCCTGCACTTTCTTGAAGTATTTTTATAGTTTCATGTCTTAAGTTTAAATCTTTTATCCAGTGAGAGTCTATCTTAGTTAATGGTGAAAGCTGTGGGTCCAGTTTCAATCTTCTACAGGTCGCCAGCCAGTTCACCCAGCACCATTTGTTAAATAGGGAATCTTTTCCCCACTGAATGTTTTTAATTGGCTTGTCCAAGATCAAATAACGGTAGTAGCTGGATTCATTTCTTGGTTCTCTATTCTGTTCCAGACATCTACTTCTCTATTTTTGTGCCAATACCATGCTGTTTTGATCACTATGGATTTATAGTACAGTCTCAGGTCTGGTAGTGTGATTCCTCCTGCTGTGTTTTTATTGCTGAGTAATGTTTTGGCTATTCGAGGTTTTTTCTGATTCCATATAAAATGAAGTATTATTTTTTCAAGATCTTTAAAATATGATGATGGGGCTTTAATAGGAATTGCATTAAAATTATATATCGCTTTGGGTAGTATAGACATTTTAACGATGTTGTTTCTTCCCAGCCATGAGCATGGTATGTTTTTCCATTTGTTAATATTTTCATCTATTTCTTTTCTTAAAGTTTCATAGTTCTCTTTGTAGAGATCTTTCACATCCTTTGTTAGGTATACTCCCAAATATTTCATCTTCTTTGGCACTACTGTGAAAGGAATAGAGTCTTTGACTGTTTTTTCAGCTTGGTTATTGTTGGTATATATAAAGACTACAGATTTATGGGTGTTGATTTTGTAGCCTGAGACATTGCTGTATTCCTGATCACTTCTAAAAGTTTTGTAGTAGAATCCCTAGAGTTTTCCGGATATACGATCATATCATCTGCGAAGAGTGAAAGTTTGATCTCTTCTGACCTATGTGGATACCCTTGATCGCCTTTTCTTCCCTAATTGCAATGGCTAAAACTTCCATTACAATGTTAAAGAGCAATGGAGACAATGGGCAACCTTGCCTGGTTCCTGATCTAAGTGGATATGATTTCAATTTAACTCCAATACGATATTGGCTGTGGGTTTGCTGTAGATGGCCTCTGTTAGTTTAAGAAATGTCCCTTCTATACCAATTTTCTTAAGTGTTCTGATCATGAAGGGATGCTGGATATTATCAAAAACTTTTTCTGCATCAATTGAAAGAATCATATGGTCCTTATTTTTTAGTTTGTTTATGTGCTGAATTACATTTATTGATTTACATATATTGAACCAGCCTTGAGACCCTGGGATAAATCCCACTTGGTCGTGGTGTATAATTTTTTTGATGTGTTCTTGGATTCTGTTTGTTAGGATCTTACTGAGTATTTTAGTATCAATATTCATTAGTGATATTGGTCTATAGTTTTCTTTCTTTGTTGGGTCTTTCCCTGGTTTGGGGATCAAGGTAATGTTTGCTTCGTAGAATGTGTTGGGTAGTCTTCCTTCTTTTTCTATATTTTGGAAGAGGTTTAGGAGTATAGGTACTAGTTCTTCTGTAAAGGTTTGGTAGAATTCTGACGTAAAGCCATCTGGTTCTGGGCTTTTCTTTTTAGGGAGATTTTGTATAGTTGATGCTATTTCAGAACTTGATATAGGCCTGTTCAACATTTCCACTTTGATCTTTCTATCATTATGAAATATCCCTCCTACTTTGGTAATACTCTCTTATGTGAAGCCTACTTTGAGTGATACCAACATAGCTCTATCAATGTTTGCTGACCTTCATTATTTCAGATAAGAAGTCAACTATCATTGTTATTTTCCTTCCTGTAAGATGTCTGTTTGTTTCTTCACTCTGGCTGCTTCTAAAACACTTACTTTATCTTTGATTTTCAACCACTGGGCTATAACGTGCCTAGATTTGGTTTTCCTTGCATTTAAACTGCATGGGGTTTGCGAAAATTCTTAGATGCATTGTTAAATCAAATTTGGAAAATGGTAAAGTGATGTTTATTGAAGTAGATTTACTCCACTATTCTCTCTCTTCTGGAATGACTCCAATTACATTTATATTAACTACTAGTGTTGGTCTCACAGGTCACTGAGTCTTTGTTCATTTTTTTCTGATTTTTTTCTCTTTGTTTTTCATTTTAGAATGTTTCTATTCATCTGTCTTTAGGTTCACAGATCTTTATTCTACAGTGAAAAGTCTCCTACTATTACCATGTGATAAAATTTTATGTCAGATATATTTTCCAGTTCTGCATTTTCCATTTGGTTCTTTTTCATCAAATATTTTTATTTCGGGTAGAACCTGTGGCTCAGAGGGTAAGGCGCCAGCTTCATATACCAAGGGTGGCGGGTTCAAACTGGCCCCGGCCAAACTGCAACAACAAAAAAAATAGCCGGGCGTCTGTAATCCCAGCTACTTGGGAGGCTGAGGCAGGAGAATCGCCTAAGCCCAGGAGTTGGAGGTTGCTGGGAACTGTGTGACGCCACAGCACTCTACCAAGGGTGATAAAGTAAGACTCTGTCTCTACCAAAAAAAAAAAAGAATTTTTATTTCATTATTATAATTCACCATTTGTTTAATCTTTGTATCCATCTTTTCTTTCACAATTTTTAACATACGTGTTTTCTAATTGCAACAAAAATAGGTCATCTGTGGGTCTGCTTTTACTGGATTTTTTTTTTCCTTTTGACAATGGGTATACTTTTTCCCCTGCTTTTTCTGTCTGATAACTTTTACTTTATAAAAGTTTATAATTCGAGGGTGGCGCCTGTGGCTCAGTTGGTAAGGCGCTGGCCCCATATACCGAGGGTGGCGGGTTCAAACCCAGCCCCAGCTGAACTGCAACCAAAAAATAGCCGGGCGTTGTGGCGGGCGCCTGTAGTCTTAGCTACTTGGGAGGCTGAGGCAAGAGAATCGCTTAAGCCCAGGAGTTGGAGGTTACTGTGAGCTGTGTGATGCCACAGCACTCTACTGAGGGCCATAAAGTGAGACTCTGTCTCTACAAAAAAAAGAAAAAGTTTATAATTCGAAAGGTTAGCTCAATGCAAGTAATTGGTAGCAGAACTCTTTCTTTCATTTCTTTTTTGCATTAAATAAGCCAAAGTGATTTTTGAAAGTCATAAAACCTAGGTTCTAATCACAACTCTGCTAGCTCTGAGATATTGAACAAGTTAACTTTTCTGAGCCTGAAAAGGGCTCTTGTATTTAAAATGATGGGATTAGAATAGTTGTTTTCCAGCTGTAAGATTCTGAGATTTTAAGAATGTAAGGTGTTTTCTCAGATATTGGTGCTAGGACCACAAGTTCTGGAGAACACATCTTAACTTTTTTATTTTATTTTATTTTATTTTTTGCAGTTTTTGGCCAGGGCTGGGTTTGAACCCACCACCTTTGGCATAAGGGGCCAGTGCCCTACTCCGTTGAGCCACAGGCGCTTCCCTACATCTTAACTTTTTTTTATCTCAGTAAGGTTTGCTTACTGAGTACCCGTGTACCTTGGAGTTTTGCTTGGGTGGTTTCCTTTTCTAATGTAGCCAGCCAACCACACATAAACATGGATGGAGAAAGTCACAAAGCAGAGGAAAATGGTGTCACTACAAAGTCATCACTAATACTAAGTTTTGGCTTCCACTCAGACCTGCTGAATCAGAAACTCTGGGTGTGGGGCCTGTCACTGTGCTCTGCCTGTCCAGGTGATGACAATGCAGACTCAAGTTTGAGAACCACTGGTACAGGACAGAATAGAGCAGGAACATGGGGCAGAGTCTTGGGCAGGGGGAAGAGGAGAGAAAACGATAAATCCCCACAGAGTAATTTTTTTTTAATTTTTAAAATTTTACTCTAAAAATAGAAACTGGAAACTTTTTTGTCTTTGAAAAATGATCACTCAAAAGAGTGAGTGTGGCTGGACGCAGTGGCTCACACCTGTAATCTTAACATGTTGGGATGCTGAGGTGGGAGGATTGCTTGAGGCTAGGAGTTCAAGACCAGCCTGAGCAAGAACAAGACCCCATTTCTATACAAAATAGAGAAATTAGTCAGGCAAGATGGTGCATGCATGTAGTCCCAGCCACTCAGGAGGCTGAGGCAGGAGGATCACTCGAGCCCAGTAGTTTGAGGTTGCTGTGAGCTATGATGATGCCACTGCCCTACTGTTTCAAAAAAAAAAAAAAAAAAGGAAAGAAAGAAAAGAAAACAAAGAAAAATAAAGTGGGTGGCATTGTTTTGGGTGGTATTTGGCCGTTTTGAGAAGAGGATTAGGGTAAGAACTACATGGGTAAGGAGTCAGGGTGGGTTTTTCTTTAGGCCATTTCTTTCCAAACCAAGCAGCCTCTTTGTCCCCTCAGGTCAGAAGCAGCTCAGGAGGGCCATCTTGCAAGCACGCTGGCTCCTGTATGGATGGAGGCACTCTGCTGGGTTTTCCCGGGTGGTGGTTCAGGTCCCCTTCACCTCTCACGGAGCCCCTGCCTCAGTTCCCTATGGTGGCCTGTGAGTGGTCACTCCCTACAGGTGGAGCTGGGTGAGTAGTTCTGGGAGCAGTCTGGAAGTTTTTCCTGGCCTGGCGTGGTGCACAAGGCTCATACATTGTTGGGACCATCCAGGGCTTGGGGGGTCTCATTTCCCAGCAGAGGAAAAACAAAAGAATTTCTTTAGGCTAAAGGGACAGTGGAGCACTTTTCCATCCAAAGCCAAATTCCATTGCAAACCTATGTAGATTAAAAAAAAAAAAAAAAGGCAGGAAAACTGGTTAGTGATTGGGGTAAGAAAACGTCTTTGTTTTAGATGCTTTGAAACCACAACAGGTTTGGTAAAATGTGGGCTTGTCCAGGAGCTTGAGAACATGATCTTATGTGTTTGTTGGTTTCCTGGGATCACTGTGCTTAAATTCTTGTTGAGAAATGTTGCTACCTGGTAGGATGTTGCTTTCATCACATCATGCTCTTGCTCAAGACCTCACTCCCACCTGCTGTGTGCAGGCTGCCTTTTACTATAGCCTCAGGCCTGGGCTCTTGCCAGGTTTTTAATCACCTTCCTTCATGTGGTCCAACCCCACCTTTCTAACATCCCTTCTGAATTCTCACGGATGCTCACCTGTGCCTCTTGAAGGCTGTATCCTTAGCTCTGTCAGCACACACCATGCTCTTGCTAGTCCCATTTCCCAGCCTAAATTTAGGGCCTTTCCCTTCCACAACCCAAACTGCCCAGCACACTAGACTTGATTTCCCTAACTCCCCAGCACACTGCCTGGCATTTTCACTCCTGGCTGCCTCGATGGTTAGCTCCATGAGAGATTCTCCATAAGAGCCAGCACAGGGGCGATGGCAGGGAGCATGAAAATCATTTATTCATCATTTGGTACAGCAGTGGTCCTCAACCTTTTTGGCCCCAGGGACTGGTTTCATGGAAGATGGTTTTTCCATGAACTAGGGAGCAGGGGAAGGTTTTAGGATGATTCAAGCACATTACATCTCCACCTCAGATCATTAGGCATTAGATTCTCATAAAGCAGCGATTTTCAACTAGTGTGCTGTGGGAGGATCTTAAGTGTGCTGTGAACATTTTTAAAGATCATTAATTAAATTATTATTATTTTTTTTTTGCAGTTTTTGGCTGGGGCTGGGTTTGAACCTACCACCTCCGGTATATGGGGCTAGCACCCTCCTCCTTGAGCCATAGGCACCACCCTAAATTATTTTTGAAAGAATTTCAAAGCACAGTAAGTATATTCTTTTTTTATTCTTTTCTTTTCATCAACATAATTTAATGTGCCGTGGCTATAGGTTCAAGTTTGCCATGAGATAAAAATAATTGAAAAGCACTGTGATAAGCAGCATGCAACCTAGATCCCTCACGTGTGAATTTATGGTAGGGTTCACACTCCTATGAGAATCTGGTGCTGCTGCTGCTGTGACAGGAGGTGGAGCTCAGGCAGTGATGAGAGCCGTGGGGAGAGGCTGTAAACACAGATAAAGCTTCACTCACTCCCAGCTCCTCTCCTGCTGTATAGCACAGATCACAGACAGACACAGGTATGGGGGGCAGCATTAGTGGAGAGTTGGTGTATTAGGCATTAAGCTGAATCAAGGGGCTCCCAAATGTGTCCCAAGGATTCTAGTTGGGTACCACATTGATCATTTTGTCTGCCAAATGGGATGACTCTTAATGGATTAGACTGGGGGTGCCTGGCCCAGTGGCAACAACCTCTTCATGATAAAGCCAGCTGGCTGGAGCTCCAACAGGACAGGAGAATGAAAGTGGGTGTGTGCAGTGGTGGTATTTATTATTTTACTCTTCACATTTCAATACTTTGTCTACCTGGGGAGTATATATGGAAATGGGAAGGACGGGCTTATTATCACATGCCAAGGAGGAGAAAGGAAAGTGCTTAGAGAGAAGAGGGCAAGGAAAACTCTTTCCAACTCTCTAAGGGGCCCTTTTTTCTTCTTGTGGCCGTTTCTCTTGATCACAGCCACCCTCCGTTATTGTTCTGTGCTCATAGGCTGTAGGAAAGTTCAGGTTTATGAGAAGTCTTGGCATTTTGCCCCAAATACATAATGGTTGTGAAGTTTTAAAAGGTCCTCTGAGAACAATGCATCTCTCAGATATTACTTAAGTTGGAATAAATAGATCTCACCGATTTCTTAAAACACTTTTTTAAAATTATAATACTAAGTTGGTGCTATAGCTCCCACCAATTTTGAGGGCACACAGGGAGGACAGAGAGACACAAACAGAAAACCAGCTCCCGCCTACCACTAGAAATCGGTGTGCTCCAGCAATTGCCAGTCTCTCTCCATGGCAGTTCTGACGTCCACACACGTCCCGAAGTCTCCTTCGTTCAACACAAGCAAAAATGACAACCATACCTGTCCCTGATGAGGCAGTTTGTCACAGCATCAAGTATGTAAGGAATAGGGAACTCTTTCCAACTGGCAAGGCAAACAATATAAAAAGAAATGCTTGTAGCCATAGACACCCATTCTTCTCCACGTGAGTGTCTCAAAGTTTAATGGGCATCAAAATCTTCAAGGGAATTTCGAAAATGTGGACTTCTAGCCCCTTCTTCCCAATATTCTGATTCAGAAGGTCTGGGTTGGCACAAGAATCTGTATTTTCTCAACAGTTCAGCTGGATCTGAACAGATTGTCAGGCAAACACGTGGGGAGTCCCTGGTCTAGGTCCTCTTCTGAGTCTTCCTCTTGTGTGACGATGGGTCCTCAGCCTGAATATGTTCAGGCCTGCAGCAAGTCAGTATTCCACACTCTTGGTTCTTTTATCTAAGAACCAGGCATATAAAGCATGATTGTTTTGATTTAATAATAAATTCCTTCTAGAATTTAATTTTAAACTCTTCTTTGTTATCTGGAAAGGGAGTCGTCATTCTTTTTCTCAGCCCCCAAGATGCTCAAAATGAGCTAAATTTAGTGTTCAAGAACAATCCCATCCCACCCTTGTTCCTGGTATAATTATGACCGCCTTTTTCTCCATAGTTTCTGATGTCTCAGCTTTTATTTTAAGGTGCCATAAATCCTTTTTGGAAGTGTACAATGTGTAACAAAGCAAAAAATATATAAAACACAGAAAGATCTGTTAGATATCATTACCCTAACAGGAGACAATATATCTTTTGGTCCATCTGAAGCTGTGGACTAGGAGAGGACTTTAGAACACAATTTTGTCATACAATTTTCTCTTTCCTTTAGCATCAAATTCCCCTTTCTACTACCTTCATTCATATAGGACTGACAATACTATCAACAAACTGTGAACAGTGTTATGGGCTGAAGGCTTGTGTCCACCCAAAATTCCTGTGTTGAAGCCCTATGCCCCACTGTGATGGTATTTGGAGATGAGGCTTTTGGAAGATAATTAGGGTTAGATGAGCTCATGAGGGTGGAGCCCTCATGACGGGATTAGTGGCTTTACAGGAAGAGGAGAGAGATCTTGCTCCATATACCTACACTGAGGAAAGGCCATGTGAGGTCACAGCAAGAAGGGCAGCCATCTGCAAGCCAGGAAGAGAGCCCTCAGCAGGAACTGAATCTTCCAGCACCGTGACCTTGGACCTTCAGCTTTCAGAGCCGCAAGTTGGCCATCCCTGCCTATGTGTTGGCGTCTCTTTGTAGCAAGAACCTACCTCTCTCTCGTTTGTATTCTCCTCCTCTCCTCCCCTCCTCTTTATGTCAATTTGTAGAACTTTCTAGAAGACTAGACAAAACTACAATGGCTATATAGCAGTGAAGTCACAGATTATTTTGGCCACTCCTTTATCAGGACACAGAGGGCTTCCTGCCCTTTTGCACTGCAGTCCTCAAGACTACTCAGATAGCTTAGAGTTCTTCATTCCTCCACAGTCTCAAGGTTAATGGACAAGGGGAGAACTAATTCATTGATTCATGCATTGGGTCAGTGCCAGGCCTTTGTTTATGCTGAACTGTGCTCTGGACTCGGAAGTTCTGCCAAAAAAAACTTGTGGCGATGCCATCTGATGTGAGATCGGGACTATTAACTGGAAACCAGAGAAGCTTTTCCATAATATTTCTCAGTTCCATCAGCGAGCATAAAGCTGGGTCTTTCCCTTTATTCAAAACTGCAAACCCTGGGAGTTCGATGAGGTCTGGGCCATTGGTATTAATATTAATTTTATAACGGTTATCTTTTTATATCATGCTTGACGTTTTATAAGTCCCTCTGTCTAAATCATCTCATGCTCCTGACGTAAACCACTTGAGTTCAGTCCTCTGGTGTCCCTGTGAAGCTCAGAGAGGATCAGGATGTGCCTAAGAATTCAGTCATTTGTTTGAAGTTTCAGAGCAGCAATGGGGCCAGGATTTGAACACTGCTTTCAACTGTCCCGGAGAGGAGGCAGTGTGATGGTCACAAATGCTGCAGAGATGTATTGGTAAAACCAAGAACTGTGCTTATGGAAGAGACGGACAATGAAACCCTGGGTAAGGTCTGATTTCTCGTTTGATCTTAGTCATCCATCATCCGGACTGTTCTCTAAGCTTTTACCAGGCTATGCCAGCCATTAAACACAGCTCAGATTTCAATGTGGTTGAATTTTTGTAATTCTGATACATGTTCACTCATTTTCCCAGAGTGGGGGCCTCGCACATGGGAGAGTGTCCTCTTTGGTCCCAGCCTGCAGCGTTGCTCAGCGCATGCTACCAGCTCTCTATGGAGAGGGCTTCGCAGGCCTCCTGGGGAAGGTCAGCAATGTGGACAGTGAGCACAGGCTTTGCCCAGTGAACCAGCTTAGCTCTATGGGGTGTGGCAAGAAGTGGGTGGATTTCCAGGCCATTCTGGTGATGGAGCTGGGCTGTGTGGATGGGAACCTCCCAAAGGTAGTTTAGTTCTATTCCCAGTCTGTGGGGCAAAAAGCAGGCTACGGGGACAAACGGGCAACAACACTGGTAATGGCCGGGGACTGCCAGCCTCTTGCCCCTCTGGGGCTGTTCCCTCTTTCCTCATTCCTGCCCTAATTGGAAGGAAGAAGGTAGATTCTTCTCCCAATCCTGACTTGGTGAGAGTAATTTGTGATAGGTTGACACACACCTAGTGACCACTGTGTCCCCAGCCATAACAATCCACCCTCAGTGTGACATTCACCAGGGCTTCCCGTCTGTCACCATATTCTCTTTTCCCTCACCCCACATGGTCATGGTGGGTGCTTGTGGTTCCCCCCAGTTCCCCTTTCCTTCCTCCTTTGCTCTTTTGTTCCCCCTGCCTGGAATATTGGAACCCTCAGCTCCAGCTGTAGAGTTCTCACTTATCTTTTAAGACCTTTTCAGAAGGGTCACCTGTTCCCACGGCCTCCCCTTCAACTTGGCATACACTTAACATTATAGATGCTATCAAAATTGCACTTGATTATTTCCCATCACTTTCTCCCATCCCCCGTCAGGGGCTCCGTATCTCTCAACCTCCTGGCACACTTCCTGCACACAGAAGGTGCTCAATAATATTAGCTGCAAGGAATTGGTAATATGCAGCTCAAGAGCTTCACAGGAAAGCTCCAAGGTGAGGATGCAGAGGAGAGACCTCCCAAGGGACACTGTGATTATGTCTCCACAATCTCCAAGCAGGTCATGTCTTTTAATGCTTGTGAAGAATGGCAAGTAGTCAGTTTGCTTTTAGAGCTGAGGTGCTTAAAAATACAATGTGTTCTAGAATGTTCCTGTACTAACAGGGTTAAAGACAGAGGACCACAGCTTGTTGAGAAGAAAGTGACCAAATACACCAGGCTCTCTGCAGCCCCACTGACGCCTCCCTCAAAGACATTTCTGAACTCCCACAGGAAGTACACATTTCCTCTCTGAAAGGCCCCGATCTGTAGAATATTAAATTCTGCCTGCATCAGACTTTATTTAAGTGGTGCTTGGTCTTCAGAGAGGGATTTCATTGAGTAGAAACCCCAGAAGAGGGTACTTGGGGCTTTAAAAGGTAGAAATAGATCAGGCTCCTTGCAGTATGATGGGGTTCTGTCAAAGAAGGTCAGGGAAAGCTGGTAAGAAAGGAAATGGTCTCATTTCACTCTCCTCTGAGACCCCTGGGCATCTTTCAAACCTATGGTTGATTCTAAGATAAGAAGAAGAGAAACCGTCCCAACATCATTCTATACACACCCATTGTCACGCAGACCCCATTACAAGAAGGCTGGCAAAACCCACCTGTTAGAACAAGACATGGGATTACTTGTTTGTTGCTGAACAAGTGTTTAGCTTGTAATAGGTGCTCAATACTGACTAGATAGGCTCTGTGCCCGTAGCTCAAGCGGCTAAGGCGCCAGCCACATACACCAGAGCTGACAGGTTCGAATCCAGCCTGGGCCTGCCAAACAACAATGACAACTACAAACAAAAAAATAGCAGGGTGTTGTGGTGAGCGCCTGTAGTCCCAGCTACTTGGGAGGCTGAGGCAAGAAAATCACTTGAGCCCAGGAGTTTGAGGTTGCTGTGAGCTATGATGCCACAGCACTCTACCCAGGGCAACAGCTTGAGGCTCTGTCTCAAAAAAAAAAAAAAAAATACTGACTAGATAAATGGAGGGAAAACAACAGCCAAACAAAACAGCCATGAATCCATTTGAGCAAATTGACTATAATTTTTAAGACAGATAAGCTTCCTGTTTAATTATCAAGGCTAATCCAAGGAAGTTTTGATTGAGGCATGCTTTATTTTATTGTATTCATTAGAATAAGTGGGTCCCAAGTACAGAATCTAGATCCTTGAGAGAAAGGATTATACCTTATTCTCTCTCCTCTTTGCCCAAATGCCAGCCTACGATGTTATGAGGTTTGATATAGTCTCAAGATGTCAAATATTTAAATTCAAATTTCCTCTAACAAAAAAAATTTTATCCATTAGTGATATTCCTATTAACAGAGTACTTAGCCAAAAGAAATGATCTCAGGTGAACTGGGTACATACTTGACCTGGCCTTTTTAACTGCAAAAAAAAAAGCTTCTGTTAGTAATATACATGAAACTTTTAGTATACTTACGCTTGCAAAACCAATTATATTTTTCATAAAATGCATCTAAGAATGAGAATTTTTTTATTAAAAAGAAAAAAATTACACCATGCAAGAGATAGAGATTTCATTGTGACATTTTGTGGTAAACTGCCTGGAGAAAATTCTCCAGTTTGTGGGGGTGGATTCTGACTGAGTGCCAGGGGGCTCCCCTGACAGATGTTCCTATAATATTAAGTAGGAAAAAGTTTCCTGACTTGACTTTAATTTGATTCTCAAAGACTTAAAGATGTTTTCTTTGCAACCATGGTGATGAGCAAAACTGGAAAGTCTGAAAGGCATATAAAACCAGGAGAAGTGTAACAATATATCCATTAAGAGCAAAATCACAGGAACATTGTCAACATTTGAATCCTTTCAGAATCTGTAGTTTTGTGCCTTTAACCCCCTGAAACAAAACTCTGGACTTTGGGGAAACTTTGACTCGAGAGGACAGATCCATTTCTATGCAGAACTTGACTTTCACTGTCTCAAAGGAGTCAGACTATCCAGGAAGGAGGTTCCACCTCTTTCCCAGGGTGAGAGTGTTTCAGTGAATCTCAGTGTTTATAGCCAATAAATTCCTCCTAATACCCTAAGTTCTGGGCCCTTGGTAGTTGTTCAGTAAATATTTGCTCACTTAGGTAAACCAGATGTCCTGTGTGAGACCAAAAAGCTAGGATTTCAATTTTCTTGGTTTTTTGGGTCTCTACTCAGCTATCGGTGCATTTAGCCCTCAATGGACCTGCCACACCACTTTGTCTTCTGTGATCAGCTGGGATGATTCTTTCTTGCTGACACTAAACCTCCCAGGGGAAGGCTGAAGCTGGTGGTTCTACTTTTCTACAGATGACAGAGCTCAAGTGTCCTTGCCCATCTCTCCAACCTCAAATCTGTCCAACTTCTCTCCCCTGAATTTTCTGGCCTTTGATTGGTTGAAAGTCACAGTGAACACTCACAGTCACCCTCCCAATCCCCTTGGTGATTCAGCAATTACCAGGCTTTTTTCTTACCTCTTAATATAGTGATAATTGATAGCTATTCCCTTGAAAATCTCCTGTGCAATGAAAGCTTCTTCCTTTCTGAATTATCTTCATAAGAAGAAGAAGAAACCAATTTTCTTAAGTAGCAGCAGACACCAGTTTTCACATTTCCACGAACACTAGAAATGTCAGTGCCAGTTTCCCCTCCTCGACCACCCCGGTTAGCCCATGCGTGCCCTCTGCACAGCTTCCACAGTTTTTTTTTTTTGGCCAGGACTGGGTTTGAACCCATCACCTTGGCTTATGGGGCCGGCGCCTTACTCTTTGGGCGGCGCCTGTTGCTCAAGGAGCTTCCACAGTTTTTACTACCAGCAGTGGGCCCAGGAACAAATGAGATACAGTGGCAGTGTGAAGAGAAGGTTCTTGGAAAGAAGATGTTGAGCAAGGCCCCTTCCCAGGGGATACTGCCTGTCTGCTCTAGGGAACTGGGATTTCTAGGGGAGCCAGATGAGAGAAGGATGGTTTTTTTTTTTTTTGGTGGGTGATGGGGCTATCTGTTCAGCCTTTTTCTCTTGCAGTGCGTGAAGGTTGTCAGTGTTGGTCTTGACATGGAAGTCACTGATGGGCATCCCACTTACTCAGGTCACTCATTTTCTGCACACAGCACCTGGTGGGAGGCAATGAAAGGGGTGTCATGGTGTAATGAATGGCTGTGCCTTTCTTCCCCCAGTATCCTCATTAACTAACTGGAGGTGATAGCAATCGCAAGAATAACTCCCTAAAAGCTTTGTTGGCAGGAGGAGTGAGAGATGATGCATCATGCCTGGAACATTCTAAGTGCTCAATAAACAGTGCCTTGGCCCAGCTACTCAGGAGGCTGAGGCAAGAGAATCGCTTAAGCCCAGGAGTTGGAGGTTGCTGTGAGCTGTGTGAGGCCATGGCACTCTACCCGAGGGTGGTACAGTGAGACTCCGTCTCTACAAAAAAAAAAAAACAAAAAAAACAGTGCCTTGGGAGGCTGGTTCCCCTAAGGCCTCTCCTTTGCTACAGAGTTTTTGTGTGATTCCTGCCTCTCCTGGAAGGCCTAAATTCCCTGCTGCAGCTAAGCAGAGGCTCCTATTCTGTGACCTCTTGGCTTTCATGATAAAGATGACAGCTAATTCAGTGAGCACCTGCTATGTGCCAGGCCCTATCCAAATACTAGATGCACTAACTCGCTCAATCCTTGCAAAATAGAATAAGATGGAAGTATTATTTCCAGTTGACAGTTGAGGAAACTGAGGCCCAAGGAGACTTTAATCTTGCTGCCCAGCTGCTGCAACTCAGAAAGTGGCCACTCCACTGAGTGGCTCACTCCTGTAATCCTAGTCCTCTGGGAGGCTAAGGCAAGAGCATCACATGAGGCCAAAACGTTGAGATCAGCCTGGGCATCATAGTGAGACTGACCATGTCTCTACAAAATGAATTTGAGAATTAGCCAGGCATGGTAGTACATTCCTGTTAGTCCCGGCTGCTCAAGAGGCTGAGGCAAGAGGATCATTTGAGCCCAGGAGTTCAAGGTTGCAGTGAGCTGTGATCTTACCACTGCGTCACAGCCTGGGTAACAGAGCAAGACCCTGTCTCAGAAATAACAACAATAATAAATAAATAAGTAAGTAAATAAACAAACCAGGCTACTGGCCCTGGGGGTGGGGGAACCTAACAACTTTTTGTGACACCTTTTTGAGAAAAATGTGTTAGGGCAGCCTGTGGCTCAAGGAGTAGGGCATCTGCCCCATATGCTACAGGTGGCGGGTTTAAACCCAGCCCAGGCCAAAAACTGCAAAAAAAAAAAAAAAAAGAGAGAGAGAGAGAAAAATGTGTTTTGCCTTCTCCAAACCAACATCTCCACGAACTTTCGGAATGATGTTCCTTTGTCCAGTCAGAGCTTGTTGGGATGTGGGGTGAGGGCGAGGCCCTGGAATAGCTGATCCATGGTTATAAGGTGGGCACCCTACCTCACCACAGAGCTGTAGCCACCGCCCACGGGGCCATTCTTGTACACCAGTGGGTCTGGCAGGCTTCCAGCAATTACTTTCTGCTTTTGTTCACACCACCTGGACTGGCCCGGTTTCCAGTGGCTTCCTCAGCAATACTCCCATGGACAGCTGCCCTGTTTCCAGCCCCGGTCCCACAGGGGAGGTCTAATTTATGGATTGCATTTTCAGGTTACCAGACATTTTAACTCTTTTTTTTTTTTTTTTTTTTGTAGAGACAGAGTCTCACTCTATGGCCCTCCGTAGAGTGCCATGGCATCACACAGCTCACAGCAACCTCCAACTCCTGGGCTTAAGCGATTCTCCTGCCTCAGCCTCCCGAGCAGCTGGGACTACAGGCGCCCGCCACAACACCCGGCTATTTTTTTTTTTCTTGTTGCAGTTGGGCTGGGGCCGGGTTTGAACCCGCCACCCTTGGCATATGGGGCCGGCGCCCTACTGACTGAGCCACAGGTGCCGCCCCGACATTTTAACTCTTACTTGTCACATGTATGAAAGCATTTTCCATGGTCCCTTCATAGGTTGTTCCTTATTAATAGAAAGTGGGAGGTCATTGCCTGCTTAGAAGAAATTCTTTCCTGCTGTTGATAACAGCAATTATTTTGCTGTGTCTTGGGCACCATGCCCAGGTCTTTACATGTCTCCCAATTTCACAGATGAGGAAACTGAGGTTGAGAGGGCTTACGTCATGGGTGGAGCTGGGGTTGAAACTCAGTTGAAGTGCCAAAGCCTGTGTGTCTAGCCACTGGGCCCTCCTGCCCTCTGCTGCCTCTGTGGTGAAGCAGAGAGATTGGGGTGCTGGTGGGGCTACTCCAAACAGCAGGCAACTTTTGGAAAATTCCTCTTTGCTGCTGGGATTTACTTGTTTTATCGAGGCTACTATTGACATTAATTTGCATTCTGTGAGTTTACAGCTGCTCAGAGTGTGGAGGCTGGGAGGAGGAATAACAAGGCAAATTGGGAATGTGGGAGTTGAGGAAGAAATCCGATTGAGGTTAGAAATTAGCCTCATACCTCTGACAAAATGGTGACTTGTAAAAGAGTAACCAAGGGTTGGCTGCGTGTGCGAATTTGATGGTAGATGATAAAATGATGAATTTCAGTGTGGGATGCAGGTTCAGATGCTTCTAATTTGGCATTCACAGCAACTGAACAGTCTTTCTGTATTTACTTAGTAAAACAATGTCTTTAAAGATCATACAAATGAATAAGGTAAACCATAACCCAGGGGGCCGTTTAAGATGAACTGTTTTGGTAGAGTTTTCAGTGCTTTGGACACATGCTTTTCTTTCCAGACAACAATATGTATTAAGTACTTACCTTATTCCCAGTTTATTAAAGTAGCCCCCATAGCTGCCTCTGTTAGTGGCCCTCTGCTTTTTTTTGCAGTTTTGGACGGGGCTGGGTTTGAACCCATCACCTGTGGTATATGGGGCCGGCGCCTTACTCCTTTGAGCCACAGGCGCCGCCTTGGCCCTCTGTTTTTATTTATTTATTTATTTTTTGAGACAAAGTCTCAAGCTATCACCCTGGGTAGAGTGCTATGGCGTCACAGCTCACAGCAACCTCCACCTCTTGGGCTTTAGCGGTTCTCTTGCCTCAGTCTCCCAAGTAGCTGGGACTACAGGCGTCTGCCACAATGCCCGGCTATTTGTTGTTGTTGTTGCAAATGTCATTGTTGTTTTAGCTGGCCCGGGCCGGGTTTGAACCCACCAGCCTTGGTGTATGTGGCCGGTGCCCTGCCCACTGAGCTATGGGTGCTGCACTGTTTTTATTTTTTGTTTTGGGTTTTTTTTGGAGACAGAACCTCACTCTGGGTCGAGTGCCGTGGTGTCATAGCTCATAGTAACATCAAACTAGTGGGCTCAAGTGATTCTCCTACCTCAGCCTCCAGAGTAGCTGGAACTATAGGCACCCACCATGATACCCAGTTAGTTTTTCTGTTTTTTATTAGAGAAAGGGTCTCACTCTGGCTCTGGCTGGTTTTGAGCATCTGAACTCAAGTAATCCACCTGCCTCGACCTCCCAGAGTGCTAGGATTTCAGGTGTGAGCCACAGCTCCCAACTAGGCAGCCCTCTCTTAGCCCAGGTTGTCATCTTCCTTTTTAAAAAACATTATTTATTGGGTGCCACCTATGGCTCAGTGGGTAGGGCGCCAGCCCCATATACCAAGGGTGGCGGGTTTGAACCCAGCCCCTGCCAAACTGCAACAAAAAGATAGACAGGCCATTCTGAGATGATCTCTTGTATCTCAAACTAGTACAACCTTTCTGGAAGGAAGTATGGAGAAACCTCAAAGCACTCAACCTAGACCTCCCGTTCGATCCTGCAATCCCATTACTGGGCATCTACCCAGAAGGAAAAAAATCCTTTTATCATAAGGACACTTGTACTAGACTGTTTATGGCAGCTCAATTTACCATTGCCAAAATGTGGAAACAGCCTAAATGCCCACCAACCCAGGAATGGATTAACAAGCTGTGGTATATGTATACCATGGAATACTATTCAGCTATTAAAAAAAATGGAGACTTTACATCCTTCGTATTAACCTGGATGGAAGTGGAAGACATTATTCTTAGTAAAGCATCACAAGAATGGAGAAGCATGAATCCTATGTACTCAATCTTGATATGAGGACAATTAATGACAATTAAGTTTATGGGGGGGGAAGCAGAAAGAGGGATGGAGGGAGGAGGGTGGGGCCTTGGTGTGTGTCACACTTTATGGGGGCAAGACATGATTGCAAGAGGGACTTTGCCTAACAATTGCAATCAGTGTAACTGGCTTATTGTACCCTCAATGAATCCCCAACAATAAAAAAAAAAAAAAAGATAGACAGGCATTTTGTGATGGGCACCTGTAGTCCCAGCTACTCAGGAGGCTGAGACAAGAGAATCGCCTAAGCCTAAGAGCTGGAGGTTGCTGTGAGTTGTGATGCCACGGCACTCTACTGAGGGAGACAAAGGGAGACTCTGTCTCTAAAAAAATATATAATAATAATAATTTATTTTATTTTAGTTGTTCTCAAAGATAGGGTCTTGCTCTCTCTCCCAGGCTGGAATGCAGCGGCATCATCATAGTTCACTGCAGCCTTGAATTTCTGAGCTCAAGCAATCCTCCTGCCTTAGCCTCCTGAGTAGCTGGGACTACAGGGATGTGCCACCATACCTGGCTAATGATACCCAGGTTCGTCTCGAATTCCTGGCTGCAAGAGGTTCCCCCCTACTTTGGCCTCTCAAACTGCTGGGATTACAGGTGTGATCCCCTGCACCCAGCCTAGCACTTGTTTGTAATTGGGGCTACTGATACTTTTTTCCATATTTAGCCCTCTCTCTCTTTCATCCCTTCTTATTTACTCACCTACAGAAAAAAATGTACGGCTACCTCTCTGGGCCCAAGAAGACGAGGGTGTGATGCAGCTTGCTTGTCATATATTTTTAAAAATATTTTTGGGGTACCTTTTCTGTCTGTATTTTCACATGTTCAGGCCAGGTAAAAATTTACAAACTGCTAAGATCATAAAGTTCTGTGATATTGATTATTATTCAACCTGGTGCCCTGGTCTAAACCATCTCTCACTTGTCTCCATTCATTCACTCAACAAGCACACGCTGGTTGACCATCATGCGCCAGCCACTGATGGAGAGGCAGGTTGACTTGGCTCCACCGACGAGGATGGGTACTTTGAGTTGTTCCTTAGTGATAACTCTGGGCTGTGCTGACTCATAGCTTACCTAGAGTTTGCTTGTGAACCACTCATCTCCCGAGGCCAGTTGAGTGGGGAACACAAGGAAGAGTCTTAGCGTGTAGGGAGAATCAGTGACCAGGCCTTGCTGGCACCACATTCAGATCAGGAAGGCTGGTTGAACTCAGCTGGGATTTGGTTTGTGATGATGGCAAAGGCTACATGCCAAGTTGATTTGAAGAGATTTATATTATACTTGGATGCAGCATCTTCCCTAAATTCTTTTTTTTTTTTTTTTTATTGTTGGGGATTCATTGAGGGTACAATAAGCCAGTTACACTGATTACAATTGTTAGGTAAAGTCCCTCTTGCAATCATGTCTATCCTAAATTCTTGACAGTTAAGATGAAACCGATGGAGCTGCATAGGTGGGAGGCACCAATCACTCAGATCCTCTTTACGAGCGCGTGAGTCCCAGTAGATGAAGTTCACTGTAGACTGCATGATTCAGGTGTCACTCCTGAAAAATAAAATAAGTGAATTGGGCCAGGTGCTGGGCTCGTGCGTATAATTCCAGGATTATAGGGATTGTGAGGTCAAGGAGGAAGGATGACTTGAGACCAAGAGGTCAAGACCAGACTGGGCAATATAGTAGGATACCATCTCTAAATTTAAAAAAAAAAAAAAAATTGGCCAGGCACAATGGTGTGCCCCAGCTACTGGGGAGGCTGAGGAGAAAGGATTGATTGAGCCCAGTAGTTCAAGGCTGCAGTGAGCTATGATCAATCCAGAGTACACAAGCTTATGTGACAGAGTGAGACCCCATCTCCTCCAAAGAAAAGAACAAGCAAATTTGTTTCTACTTCTATGGATTCTATGCTCATTCTCAAGGTTGCTGTTTGGGAAATTAAAACTCAGATGACCATAACTTTGGCTTCCTTTACAGATTCAGGTTTCCTTGAGGGTTAAACACACCCATGCTCAATTTTATTTTTTTATTTATTTTGAGACAGAGTCTCACCATGTTGCCCTTGGTAGAGTGCTGTGGTGTTACAGCTCACAGCAACCTCAAACTCTTGGGCTTAAACGATTCTCTTGCCTTAGCCTCCCAAGTAGCTGGGACAATAGGCATCCATCACAACGCCTAGCTATTTTTTGTTTGTAGTTGTCATTGTTTGGCAGGCCCGGGCTGGGTTTGAACCTGCCAGGCTGGCACCTTAGCTGCTGAGCTATAGGTGCCAAGCCAGGACATTGTATTAATAATTTTCAAAAAGTGGAAGAAATTAAAAAGGGAAAGACCAATGGATAAAATTATAGAAAATGTAAAACACGTTGGTCAAAATGTCATAAGGTATATTAAAACACAGTATAACAAATGCTAACCAAATATATTAATAGCTTTAAAAATATATAATAATAAGTGATTTATACCAAGATGAAAATTTAAAACATATGGTTAATTCATAGAAATGCACATTAATGAAAAAATATTTTTAAATTCAAACCCCAAGTAACAAAAATGATTATTTAAATGAGACTCTGTGATTCCATTTTTCACTTATCTAATTAGCAAAGACTTTAAAAATATTTAACCCTAGGGTATATCTGTAGGGAAACAAGCCCTTTCATGTATACTTGATGAATGTGTAAATTGGTATAATGTTTTTTTGTAAGCAATTTGTCAATACATATCCAGAGTCCCTAGAATACCTATGCCCTTTGCTCTAGTAGCTTCATATCACAAAGTAATCAGAGAGATGCAGACCAAAATTTACATACTGGGATTTCACTGCAGCATTACTTCCTTTCTTTTCTTTTCTTTTTTTTTTTTTTTTTTTTTTTTTGCAGTTTTTGGCCAGGGCTGGGTTTGAACCTGCCACCTCCGGCATATGGAGCCGGCACCCTACCCCTTTGAGCCACAGGAGCCACCCCACATTATTTCAATAATGAAAAATTTGAGGCAATTTAAATGTTCAACAGAGGGCAATCATAAATAACAATATGGTACATCAAGAAAAGGGAAGTTTGGGGCGGCACCTGTGGCTCAAGGAGTAGGGCACCAGTCCTGTATGCCAGAGGTGGTGGGTTCAAACCCAGCCCCGGCCAAAAAACCACAAAAAAAAAAGAAAAGAAAAGGGAAGTTTATATAGCTAGTAACCATCTCATGCTATGGTTTGAATGCAGTTTGTCCCCATCAAAACTCATGTTGAAATTTGACCTATAATGTGGCAGTGCTGGGAGGTGGAGCCTAGCAGGAAGTCTTTGGGGTGAATCCCTCGTGAATAGAATAATGCCCTCCCTTAGGGGAAAGTTAGTTCTCACTCTGGTGAACATGGATTTGTTCCTTGGAGAGCAGGCTGTCGAAAGTACCTGGCTTCCTCAGTTTCTCTCTCTTGCTTCCCCACATGGTCTCTCTGCACAGACCCGCCCCCCATGTTGAGTGGAAGCAGCATGAGGACCTCACCAGATGCAGCTGCCCAAACTTGGACTTTCCAGCCACTAGAATTGTAAGCCAAACAAACCTCTTTTTTTTTTTTTCTTTGAGACAGTGTCTCATCTGTGGCCCTGGGTAGGCTTCTCTAGTGTCATAGCTCATAGCTCACCTCAAACTCTTGGATTCAAGTGATCCTCTTGCTTTAGCCTCCTGAGTAGGGGGGACTACAGGTGCCCACCACAACACCCAGCTCGTTTTTCTAATTTTAGTGGAGATGGGGTCTTGCTCTTGCTCAGGCTGGTCTTGACCTCCTGAGTTCCAGCAATCCACTTGGGCTCCCAGAGTGCTGGGATTATAAGTGTGGGCCACTGTGCCCAGCCCAAACAAACCTCTTTTCTTGATAAATCACCCAGCCTCGAGTATTCTGTGATAGCAACACAAAATGGACTGAAACATCTTGTTTTCCAAGAATATTCCGTGTCCTGGGGGAAATTCTCTGTTATGTGAAAATAAATATACTGGACTTATTTATTTATTTATTTTAGAGACAGAGTCTCACTTTGTCACCCCCAGTAGAGTGCTGTGGCATCACAGCTCACAGCAACCTCCAACTCCTGGGCTTAGGTGATTCTCTTGCCTCAGCCTTGGGAGTAGCTGGGACTACAGGCGCCTGCCGCAACCCCCATCTATTTTTTATTGCAGTTGTCATTATTGTCTAGCTGGCCAGGGCTAGGTTTGAACCTGTGACCCTCGGTGTATGTGGCTGATGCCGAAACCACTATGCTACAGGTGCCAAGTCACAATTTAAAACAAAATTTTTTTTTCTGCTCTGTATGATCTGATCTTCAGGAATACACTTACAATTTTTTTTTTTTTTTTTGTAGAGATGGAGACTCACTTTATCACCCTTGGTAGAGTGCTGTGGCATCACACAGCTCACAGCAACCTCCAACTCCTGGGCTTAGGTGATTCTCTGCCTCAGCCTCCCAAGTAGCTGGGACTACAGGCGCCTTCCACAACACTTCGCTATATTTTTGGTTGCAGTTTGGCCGAGGTCAGGTTCGAACCCACCACCCTCGGTGTATGGGAGCAGCACCCTACTCACTGAGCCACAGGCACCACCCTGGACCCATTTTTGAAATTCACATATAGTTAGAAATAAAACAGGAAGAAAATATGCCAAAGTGTTAAGTCATTTTCTCTGAATGATAGGATTACAGGTAAGCTTTTGGGTCTTGCTGTTTTTTAGATTTTCTGCAATAAACCTCTATTGCATAAGGCAGAGCACAAGTAAGAATCAAGTGCAAATAAGCAGCAACGTTTATTTTCGCTACCCAGAAAAACACTGCCCACATACGATTTTATTTTAGTTATTGTTCCCTATTACAAACCTATTATCAATCGGTTCCAAAGCCCTTTTTCTAGACAAATCTAGATAATCCAGTGCCCTTTATCTAGAGTTCAAGTTCTCTAGAGATCATCCCTCTAGGTACTATTATTTCCTGTGGTTCCCCAGCCCACCCTCTGCCCCTGCAGGCCACCTCTGGGTCCCCCAGACACTTCCCCCAGGCTCCTCTGCCCCTGTGCCTGTGCTGTTCTTCACATCTGGAATTCTCTTAGTCCTTCTCTCTGTCCATCATGTCCCCGGGGGTTCACATCAAGTCTTCTCTATCCCAGCGACCTCTTCCCAGTCTCCCCTGATTTCCTATAAACCTTTGTTCCAGTTCTCTGTTACCAGATCTTCTCTGGGGGCATCTGTTTCCTCCACTGGATTTCAGGTACTCACGTAGCAGCCACCTCAGGGTAGTGTCTAGTGTAATACTTAGTATACAGGACGTTGTGTTAGTACGCAGTAGGTGCTCAATAAATCCTGCAGATATCTCATTCCTAAGTACAGCACTATGACCTTTTTACACATTTGGAAAACTTTTTTTATTTTGCATGTTTTTCCTCCAAACAAGGCCACTTAGAGATAGATGGACCAGACCTTGGATGATCTCAGTGAACCAAATAGGTGTCCCAGACAGAAATTAGGCTGCAGACCCAGCAGACGTTTGTTGTCCTCTCTCCTGCTATTTGTCACTTTTCGTACCTCTCTGCACCGGAAGAGAATCACTTGCAGTATTAACTCTAGGTAGATGCTGGGACTCTTCTCTCCTTTTAACCTGGCAAAAGAGGAGGAGTTGTAAAAATACTATTCATTACCTTTTAAAATAAATGAAATCATCCTGCATTTTGGTGACTAAAGTTGAAGGGAGGGAGCAACCTTCCTCACAGGGCCAAGGCTGACAGTGTTTACACTGCCTTGCTGGGCTGGTGGCAGGAGATGGTGGCCACAAGGTACAGGCAAGAGGTCACAGACCCTGCCAGGTGGGCAAAAAAGGCAGGATGTGGGCTGGGTGTGAAACAATAGCTGTGCATGGGATCACAAGTGGCTTTATCATGACACACGTGACAGTTAAACTTCCTGAGCCCTCACTAGTCCAGGCCCTTGGGAGGAGGAGCCCTAGTAATTTTACATTTGTAATCTTAGCTGGGCGTGGTGGCTCACCCCTGTAATCCTAGCACGCTGGGAGGCCGAGGTGGGTGGATTGCCCTGAGCTCAGAGGTTCTAGACCAGCCTGAGCTACAGTGAGACCCCCGTCTCTACCAAAAAAAAAAAAAAGCCAGGCGTTGTGGCGGGCGCCTGTAGTCCCAGGTACTTGGGAGGCTGAGGCAAAAGAATTGCTTAAGCCCAAGAGTTGGAGGTTGCTGTGAACTATATTTATAATCTGAATTCATTTTTTCTTTGTAAAGTCACTCCAATGTATATGAGCTCCAGGCCCCATAAAGTACAGCACGGCCCCTGGTAGACCTCTGGTGCCCTGCCTGCACCTGCCTGAGTAAGCAGGACTATTTAGCTTTAAATGATCCCTGAGTTACAAACACCCTGCTTACATACAACTCATACTTGCAGATGGCAGCTATTACAGGTAGATGCTGGGACTCTTCACGGTCCCTAGAGATCATCCCTATATTTGTATGTAAGTGGAAACAGGTAAATGTACAAATTCAGCTTAAGAAGAAACCTACACAAACTATCTTGTTCATAACCTGGGGACTGTCTGTAATCAAAGGTTGTTACTGGAGCTTCTGATTTTTCCAGAGCAGCAAGAATTCATATATTTTTTTTTTTATTGTTGGGGATCCATTGAGGATACAAGAAACCAAGTTACACTGATTGTATTTGTTAGGTAAAGTCCCTCTTACAATTGTGTCTTGCCCCCAAGAGGTGTGTCACATAAAAATCCAGATTTTTTATATAAAATCTCCTACATTCTAAATGTTGGCAACTCAAAATAAAGCAAAACAAACAAAAAAAATCTCTTTGGCCAAACAAGTCACATCAATGGTATAGTTTAGCTTGTGGACTGCCAGCCTGCAATTTCTAGTCATTTGAGTCCAGAAGAAGTAGAGTTGCTGATGGCTAGGGATGACTCCACAACAGGGTCCACCTGCCCCCTTTGTCCTGTGCCAGGTAGAACAGGTTTGGATAGGTCTACACCAGTGAGCTACAGTGAATGGTCTCTAAGTGTCTGCTGCTGGTGACAAGGACAGATTTGGGGAGTGGCCAGACAAATTCGTGTAAATTCATCCCCACAGTTCACAATGCCAACCAAGGCATGTGGCCCACTGACTGAGGTAGCAGCAAAGTCCCAGGAACATCTGGGGACAATGTGACATGGTCATTACTCGGCCCAGGGGCTACTTTGTACTGCTGGTGGGTGAGTCAAGGCTCTGCGCTCCTCTGTGGGGCCTCTGATGAGTTGGGGAGGATTTATGTAACTTCTTAGAAGGGGGAGCAATTCACTTCCCTCTTAGCTCAAATCCTGAGGCTGCATAGCCCAGAGTTCATGACCACATGCTTTCCTCAAGGTGGGTGCCCTTTAGAAGCTGACAGGGCCCCCCAAGTGAAAGGGATCATTCTGGGTGCCATTCCACAAACTGATCACCAGCACCACAGTACTGTCTTAGAGCCCCATGGTGCAGGGCACATCAGATGGGGCCACAGGCTGGAATTTGGAGACTAATGTGGCAGTCAGGGCTACCAGCTTTGGGAGAGAGAAAAGGCCCACAGGAGCAGAGGACTGCAAGTGACAGCCTGTGGGTGTCCTTTAGAAGTTGCATTTTGATCACTAATGAGCTCCTTGGGGGAGCTGCTTTGCCACAGGGAGGTGCCGGGGGCTGCTCTACTCTTAAGTAACTAACAGAACCCATGATGGTGATGGAGCGTGCTGGGCGTGGGGTATCTGTAACGTAAACTCCATTTCTCCTGCTTCTTACAGAGGCAGAAGTGGACGTGCAGGATCTGGGGGTACTGCGGGAACATTTAAGGGAACACCCCCCTGTGCACAGGTTCTTCTGGGTAGGGCCTATTAGAATCACCTGGGGGCTGTTTTGAATGACACACCCCAAGTCTACTCAGAGATTCTGGCAAAACACCTCTATTCCCACTTACTCCTCCATCCTCCCCCAGGGTTTGATCTATCCCAAGCATTCCCCTCCCGGCCCTTTTTTTTTAAGAGACAACATCTTGCTCAGTGATTGGGGCTGGAGTGCAATGGTGTCATCAGACTTACTGCAACCTCCATCTCCTGGGCTCAAGTGATCCTCCTTCCTCAGCCTCTGAGTAGCTGGGATTACAGGTGCCTGCTACCAAACCCAGCTAATTTATTTTTTAATTTTTTGTAGAGATGGGGTCTTGCTATGTTGCCCAGGCTGGTCTGGAATTCCTGACCACAAGTGATCCTCCTGCCTCAGCCTCCTAAAGTATGGGGATTAAAGCTGTGAGCCATTGCACCTGTCCTGTTCTAACCCCTTTATTTTACAGCTGAGACGCTGGTTCTGGGTAGTGAGCCAAGGGAGTAACTTGCCCATAGGGCACAGCTGGGAGGTGGCAGGACAGAGCCTGGACCACCTCCCCTAGAACTTCACATCCTGCCCGGTAGCCCAGGGCCTTTCCAACTGTGTCCCACCTACTACCTCAGTGGAGTAATAGGATTTCTGTGATTGGTTGGAGTCAGGAGCTTGAGGTCACAAAAGTGCCTTGACTACCTCAAGGTCATGGCCACTGTTTCCATGCCCTAGAGTGCTGGTGCTTAGTACCAAGTATGGGGCTGTACTTCTGAAAGAAACTCAATAAACAGAAATTTCATATAAGTCAACTTTCACCCTAAATTTAAAACAACTTTATAGTTTTAGAAACTGCAGCAGATGATGTGTAATGAGTGATTAAAGAAACAAGAGGAAGTTGTTTTTCCTTTTTCCCAGGGAGTCAGACTGTCTGTCTCTCTGTCTGAAAACTTCCTGGCAGATAGTATCTCTGTATGTGCTGGTGGAATTGCCTTATTTTGTCTTCTCATTCATTCATTCATGGCTTGATACATGAATCCCTGCTATAATCCAGGCCCTGGTTCAGATGCTGGGCATCTAGATAAGCAAAATACAGTCCCAGTGGTCAGAACCCCCATGAAAAATAGCAGAGGGCCATGCCGGCCCCATATGCCAAGGGTGGAGGGTTCAAATCTGGCCTGGCCAAACTGCAACAAGGCGTTGTGGCGGGTACCTGTAGTCTCAGCTACTTGGGAGGCTGAGGCAAGAGAATCGCCTAAGCCCAAGAGCTGGAGGTTGCTGTGAGCTATGACATCACAGCACTCTACTGAGGGCAACAAAATGAGACTTTGTCTCTAAAACAAAAAAGAAAAGAAAAATAGCATAAAAAAAGAAATGTCCCCCTCCCTGGTCATCACCCCACGTGGTCTTGGCTTTTAGAGATCACATGAGATCAGTGAGCCCCTGAGAGAGAAGTGAAATCTTCCATTTTTCTTATCCTACTTCCACCTTGCCTTTGCTAATATTTTTTGCATTTATCTGACTTCAAACTTTGCTCTTCTTTCCTGGCTGGTCTAAATAGTCTGGTTTCATTCTTCTGATTACTACTATCTATTAGACAGTTGTAGCATTTAGAAATGTCCTAGAAACCAGTGGTATTTCTGGTTATGTAAAAAGGGGCCACTTTGGATCGGGTGAGGTGGCTCACACCCGTGGTCTTAGCACACTGGGAGGATCCCTTGAGCACAGAAGTTCAAGACCAGCCTGAGCAAGAGTGAGACCCTGACTCTACTAAAAGTAGAAAAATTAGCTGGATGTGGTGGTGAGCACCTGTAGTTCCAGCTACTCATGAAGCGGAGGCAGGAGGATTGTTTGAGCCCAGGAGTTTGAGTTTGCAGTGAGCTGTGATGACACCGTCACACTTGCAGGGGTGACAGAGCAGAGTCTGTTTCAATGAATGAATGAGTAATGTTGCTTGGGAATTGTCTGGAGACTGAGTGTATGTCTGCCATCAGTTTGGGAGAGCTCTTGGCTATCTCGGCTAGTATCTTTTCAAATACTAGCACTGCTTCAAAATCTCTTTCCTCTTTCTTTCTGAATGTCAATTAAATGTATTTTTTTTTTTGAGACAGAGTCTCAAGCTGTCACCCTGGGTGGGGTACTGTGGCATCACAGGTCACATCAACCTCAAACTCTTGGGCTGAAATGATTCTCTTGCCTCAGCCTCCCAAGTAGCTGGGACTACAGGTGACCACAACTCCTGGCTGTTTTTTGGTTGCAGTTGTCATTGTTGCTTAGCAGGCCCGGGCCAGGTTCAAACTCACCACCCTTGATGTATGTGGCTGGCAACCTGCTGACTGAGCTGTAGGTGCCACCAATTGAATGTATTTTAGACCCTTTTAACACATTTTCTTTTCTATATTTCCCCCCTTTTTTTTTTTTTGGTTTTACTTTTCAAGCTGAATTCGGGATAGTATTTTTCCAGCCTATCTTCCAGTTCACTAATTTTCACTTCAGCTGAGATAATCAGCTGTTAAATTAGCCACTGGGTTTTAAAGGTCAGTGACTGTATTTCTCAGTTTGAGAATTTCTATTTGACTCTTTTAAAAATCTTTTATGTCATTCTCTCTAGTTTCCAGCTTCCTGTCAAAATTGTCAAAGTGTGGCTTTTATATTTCTGAATATAGTAAAGGGAGTTGTTTGATATTCCGTATCTAAGAATTCTCATTTCCGAAGTTTTTCTGAACCTTTTGCCATTCTTGTCTATTCCTGCTATTCTTTTTATTTCTGAGACATTTGTCATTCAGGCTGGAGCACAATCATAGCTCACTGCAGCCTCCTACTCCTGGGCTCAAGCGATCTTCATGCCTCAGCCTCCTGAGCAGCTGGGACTACAGGAGTGTGCCACCATCCCCAGCTAGCTAATTTTTAGGGTTGTTGTTGTTGTTTTAAGAGATGGGGTCTTGCCATGTTGCTCAGGATGGCCTTGAACTTGGGTCTCAGCCTCCCAAAGTGCCGGGATTACAGGTGTGAGCCACCGTGCCCAGCCTGTTCCTGCTATTCTTTTTCATAATGTCCTGTTTTCTTAAGATGCCTCAGTTCTCCTAGGTGGTATCAGTCACTGTATATCTATGAATATACGTATATGTATGAATAATGGTTGGGCCCTTCTAGAGATGTTTTTCTGCTGTGCCTATCAGGGTTTTGGGAAGCACCAGCCTGGAACCACCTTAATCCAAAGCATAAGATTTCCTGGACTGCCCAGAGGACCTGATCTCGTCTGTAAGCTTGAGGCTGTAGACTTTTCTCTCCACCCTACAGACCTGGTTTAAAATGAGAAGTGATTTATCTGAATTCCCAGCTACAGGCTTTGAATTTCATTCCTCTTCCCTGGGCAACTATGGAAAGAATAGCTCATTTTCAAAGTTGCTTTTTCCCAGACTGTGCCTTAGGATGAAAGCGCTGTGGGCAGGGCAAACTTCTCCCCCATTTGTTCTTGCCTCAATTTTGGCAGATGTTTCTTCACTATTTTATTATCGCTTTGATGCTTTTAAGAAAATTAAACAAATATTTCATCCAGCTTTTTAAGTTGTCTTTGGTAAGAAGGTTGGTCTTAATTATTTAACATATCATTGGCAAAGCATGAGTACCAGGTGACTTAGATTCAAATCCTTGGTTGATCACTTCTAGCCCATGTGCATACCTGCTTGACAGTGCGACTGTAAAATTTACAAGTGAATGTACAGTAACATTTTTGTTCACTGTTTGTATCCCACACTAGAATGTCAGTTCCAGAAAGAAGATGGCAGGCTGGGGGCAGCGCCTGTGGCTCAGTGAGTAGGGCGCCAGTCCCATATGCCGAGGGTGGCGGGTTCAAACCCAGCCCCGGCCAAACTGCAACAAAAAACTAGCTGGACGTTGTGGTGGGTGCCTGTAGTCCCAGCTGCTCGGGAGGCTGAGGCAAGAGAATCGCATAAGCCCAAGAGTTAGAGGTTGCTGTGAGCCGTGTGACGCCACG
Source organism: Nycticebus coucang (assembly GCF_027406575.1). Classification (NCBI taxonomy): domain Eukaryota; kingdom Metazoa; phylum Chordata; class Mammalia; order Primates; family Lorisidae; genus Nycticebus; species Nycticebus coucang. The sequence goes on along the minus strand of NC_069799.1, from coordinate 60,091,581 downwards.
GCACTCTACCGAAGGCGGTACAGTGAGACTCTGTCTCTACAAAAAAAAAAAGATGGCAGGCTGGGCATAGTGGCTCATGCCTGTAATGCCAGCACTCTGGGAGGCCAAGGTGGGTGGATTGCTTGAGCTCAGGAGTTCAAGACTAGGCTAAGAGTGAGACTTGTCTCTACTAAAACTAGAAAAATTAGCTGGGCATTGTGGCAGGTACCTATAGTCCCAGCTACTAGGGAGGCTGAGGTAGGAGGATCTCTTGAGTCCAGGAATTTGAGGTTGCTGTGAGCTATGATGATGCCACAACACTCTACTCAGAGTGAGAGTCAGACTCTGTCTCAAAAAAAAAAGATGGCAAATTTATTTTTGTCTCTGTGCTTTTCTCAGCAGTTCTTGGTACATAGTAGATTCTCAATAAACATGGCTCTGAGGAAGGGTTACTTTGTAAAGAGAACCAAGTACTTAAAGTACACAGTACTTAAAAGTGAAAACTTACTGTAAAACTGTATTCTTGGGGTTAAGATCAAATCTTAATAGCATCATGTAGGCCAGGCAACTTGTGTGCACCTGTAGTCAGGTTATGGAGAGCTATGATCACACCAGCTTAGGGGGCAGAGCAAGACCCCGTCTCTAAAAAACAAAATGAAAACAAAAGTAAATAACAGCGTCTACTATTTAGATGATCCTGTTCCCCTTTAAAATTTCATAAACCTGGTTGTTAGATCAATACAATCATTGTGCCTTTGCTTTAATTTTTGATCATTGTTACTTTGTTTAATTTTTCCCTTTGATATTACTTTGAATAGCATCTTCACCTTAAGTGAAAATCTGGTATTCCATTTCTTTGGGAAAACATAATCCTAACCCGTTGGATATTTGGACTGTTTCTGGTTTGGGGTTATTATAGATATGCTGGCTTCTCTGTCTGCTGACCACAGTGAAAATGGTAAAACGTGTCTGTGGTCAAATCTTGACACTGTGCTCAAACTCATTTCAGAGTGGCGTGTTTCAGGGCTTGAAGTCCGGCACACTCTACAGTCCAAACCAAATCAACAGTGATTCCCAAGTCCCCCAGGAGAAAAACTCAGTACATATTTCCAAAGGAGACTGAGGAAGCAGGATTTTTTATGTGAAATTCAGGCTCACCATTGAATCTTTTTTTTTTTTTTTTGGCTGGGGCTGGGCTTGAACCCGCCACCTCCGGCATATGGGACCGGCGCCCTACCTGCTGAGCCACAGGCGCCGCCCTGAATCTTTTTTTTTAAATTTTCGGTTAATATTAGGGTACATTTGTAAGGTAAAGTCCAAGGTCTGAGTTGTAGTTAATTACCGTTGACTCTTTTTTTTTTTTTTTTTTGTATTTCTGCGGTACCACCTACAATGTCTCCTTGTTCAACTCTGAGTAAGCTTACTTGAGTACTTTCCCTTCTGGATCTGGTTAGTCTAGCTAGTGGTTTATTGATTTTGCTTATCTTGTCGAAGAACCAACTTTTTTTTTTTTGTTTTGTTTTTTTGGCCAGGGCTGGGTTTGAACTCACCACCTCTGGCATATGGGACCGGTGCCCTACTCCTTGAGCCACAGGCGCCGCCCACCGTTGACTCTTAATAATTAACATTTTGTATTCCCTTTGACCAAAATTATTTTAATGATGTTATCTATCAATCATTGCCACAGTTGCATTTTTTAAAAACCAAAGAGTGATTTATATATGGTGAGGTAGTTTACCTTGAGCCATAGACACTGGGGTGCTGGCTGACTCTTCTGTAGCTTTTTGGTTAAAGAATTAAGATAATTTTATAATCAGAACAAGTAAGTAATTAAAGTATATTTGTAATGTAACGAGTAGACAAAAGTGATCAAATGATCCAGTTTGGCAAGTGACAAAGTCACAACAGCAACAATAGCTACGCTTCACTGACTGCTGTTGCTTTAGATGCTTCATGGTCAGTCATTGTCTAATGTTCTTAGAACAATCCCCAAAGTAGACGTAAAGGCTCCTTGACTCTGAATGGGGTTTTGTCCCAATAAGCCCACCATAAGTTGAAAGTATCAGGAGTATCAGATGCAAGCAACGTGGCTTAAGTGTATGCAGCCTCATATTAATCAGAAATGTAAAAAAAATCTAAACTGGAAAATGTGGTTAATACGCCTGACCCACCAAACATCATAGCTCAGCTTAGCCTGCCTTAAATGTTCTCAGAACACTTTCGCCTACAGTTGGGCCAAATCATCTAACACAAGCCTATTTTCTAATAAAGTATAGAATATCACATGGGATTTATTACATTCTGTCCTGAATTTATTGAATTCTCAAAAGAGAATGGATACTTAAAGTATAGTTTCTACTGAATGTGTATTGCTTTCACAGCATCATAAAGTCAAAAATTTATAATTCTCAAAACATTGCACGTCGTGGGGTGGGGGGTGGCATCTGTACACTATTATTTCTGTTTTCCAGATGAGGAAACTGAGGCCAAGAGGTATTGTGCAACAAAGCTAGAGAATGTCAGAAGCAAACCGATGGTGCTTAATTCACTGCTCTCTGATTTTCATTCCCATTGAAAGGAAAGATGACATTTCTGTGTGGTTTTGAGTGCTAATTAAATTCGTTAAGTGTTTACTTAGGACCCTGAAGTGTTTGCCCCTAGAGCTGTGGTAAGGTGTCTTAAAAGATGACAACGGGCTCCATGAAGAGGTTAGACAGTCACACACACAGAAATAAGCAGCTTAAGCAGCAGGGGAGTGGCATGATGGATAATTACGATGGCCGTGCAGAGGGCAGAGGTTGGGCTGGCTTTGCTCTTGACTGTCCCACCCATCTCTCATGCCAGCAGAAGACAGGGATGGAAAGGCCCTATTTCATAGACTTAAAAGCTGAGCTAGAGTCTCCCTCTTACATAAGGATATCGATTTGAATTGGTATCCAAAGCCAAGTTCGATGTATTTTGATTTTCCTGAGTGTACAGAATAGGATAAACCTGGGATCTGAGGTTGGAAAGTGAAAGATGCGAAATCACTCTTGGCTGGCACACATCTGCCCTTCATCCCACCCATCTGCCATTGGTCATTTTTCCGGGAAGTTGTAAGGAAGGACGAGATGGCAGACGGAAGAAGAAAGAAAACACCCTGAAACCCTCCTTCCTCCTGGCCTGCTTCTGAGTCGGACGGGAGCTCACCCCTGGGACCCCATGAACCTCTGCGCATTCTGATTTCTGGAAAGAGCTGTGTGCAGGGAGCCTGGCTGGATTAGATCGAAACTTTGGGCTTTAGAGACGCACAGCAACAAACGTGTTGAAGTTGGCATGTCTTATCCAAGGGCACATAACATGCCAGAAATAGGAGTGGGCTTCTGGTCGGCCAGTCTGGGACCTTGGGGCCTCATTTTGGGACTGCCTCTGACTGAACGGTCGGCGTGAGTCATTCATTTATCCGGTGCAGGGAGGCAACTCACCATCTTTTCATAACCCTCTGTAACTGGGTTGAGGGAAAGAGAGAAGTTTTTGTTTGTGATCTCATTCCAATCAGAATGTGTCCAGACGCCCAAATATTTGATTTGAGCCTGGTTGCTAAGAGACCTCCCACTGGGACCCAGCTGCCTGCGGGCAGGAGGGCGGTATTGGCATCACTTCAGATTTCTGCCAATTTATTTTGAAACCAGAAAACCTGGAACCTCGGCCTCCTCGAGGCAACCGTAGGGAGAGGAGAGATCTGAGTCAGCCAAGCAACAGAGGGAACCCTCCCTCCTGACTGTCCAGAGCCAGGGAGCCGTAGGAGGGTTTGGGGTGGAACTGTGACCCTGTGATTGTTTACTTAATGGGACATATGCCGGTAGGTTAATGAAGAAGAAATTGGAGCCTATGCTTAGAAATGCGGGTGACTTCTTGAAGCAACCTCAGGGATTCCAGAACAGTGCTGGGCTTCTGAGTTATAACTGGGTGTTGCGAAGGCTGAACTGATTCAAAATCAGAACCACACGCCCAGCGTCTTGGGTTTTAATTGCCTGGTGACTTAAACCCCTTAGGGAAGTGGCATGAGCAAGACTGTCACTGATAAGCTTGTGCAGGGCCAGTCACACGGGGGAGTTGGGGACACCTGCTTCTGGCTTCACTCTTCTCAGGAGAAGCAGGCAGCTGAGGGTAGACAGCCCAGCATCTATGCTGTTATCAGCTAGCATCAGCGGTTCCCAGAACAGTGAGAGCAGACCTTCTTGGCGTGACCTCTGTCCCCAGCACCATTCTCAGGACTAGATAGGACCGGCTGTACGAGAACCAGATAGACACGCCTTAAACTTTTCCCAGTGTGTTTTGTTACTGAATTTGGCTTTAGGCTTATTTATATAATAAATGTATTTATGGGCGGCACCTGTGGCTTAGTGCGTAGGGCACCGGCCCTATGTAACGAGGGTGGCAGGTTTGGACCTGGCCCCGGTCAAACTGCAACAAAAAAAATAGCCAGGCGTTGTAGCAGGTGCCTGTGGTCCCAGCTACTTGGGAGGTTGAGGCAAGAGAATTGCCTAAGCCCGAGAGCTGGAGGTTGCTGTGAGCTGTGACACTACAGTACTCTACTGAGAGCGACAAATTGAGATTCTGTCTCTCAAAAAAAATGTGTTTATGTGAGAAACCTAGGTTTTGCTGTCAGGACATTTGGGTGAGATTTATAATGTGAGGCAAAATTTAATGATAACGGGTGGTTTTCGCTTGAAGCCCTTATATTAGTCAAGATTCTCCAGAGAAACAGACACAATAGGACGTACACACATATAGTTTTATATAGAGAGGTTTATTTTTGTTATGAGAAATTGGCTCGTGTGATTGTAGAGGCTGAAGAGTCCCACGATCTGCTGTCTGCAGGCTGGAGACCCGGGAGAGCCCGTGGTGTGATCCAATCCGACTCTAAGAGCTGGAAAACCAGAGGAGCAAAGATTTCAGCCCAAGAGCAGGAGAAAGTTTCAGTTCTAGCAATCAGGCAAGAAGGGAAGGAACAAACCCGTCTTTCCTCTGCGTTTGGTTCTCCTCAGGCCCTGAGCGGACTGTCTGTGGCCCACTCACCCTGGGGGAGCCGTCCCCTTCTGAAACCCCAGAGTGCAGCCACGTTGACACATAAAGTGAGCCGTCCCAGCCCTCCTCTCCACGGAGCAGTGCAACACTGCGGGTTTTGCTTTCAGATAGAAACTTCCTTCAGGCTTCACTCCTCTGGTGAGCCATGTGACCTTGGGCAAGTTGACTCCTCAGCTTCCTTCTCTGTCAAGAGCCATCTTGAAAAGTAGTATTTGCTGGGTTTGAGAACAGCAGGAAGCAGTTTGGCACCTGGAAAATAATTGACAGGGAACAGGAAGGTGCTTTCAATTAATTATGGAAATAGGAGAGCAGAGAGCCCAGGCCTAGTGAAGTGTTGGGCACACAGAAGTCATCTTATAAGTCCAACTGGATTTGCTGGGAGAGACGCAAATCAAGTTTGCTTGACTGGAAAAGAAGACGAGAAAGGAAATATATGCACAGTTCACAAGCACAGTTCTTTCACAAGCAGAGAACTCTAGAAACCAAAAACCAATAGTTTGAATGTAATGTGGGGGTTAACGGAGGGGAACCAAAGCTTTATGCAGCTGGGTATTTTCGCTCCAGAAGGCATCAAATCAATAGATGATATAATTTCTGTCTTGCAGACCAGGGAAAAGATTCCCTGAAAAAGCGAAATATACCTAAATCCAGAAAGAATGCCCTGCAGGAAGGCAAGTTTTTGCTGGTAAGTCTGTGTGCTGAAGAAACCTGTAGGAGATATTTAAATTTGTCACCCACTGCCCCCGACCACTACCGTGGTGTAAAATACACCATGTCATCCAAGGTACTGATGATTTGTTTCCCTTAAAGAAGCAATGATGTCATAAGTGTCGCGTGATCGTCACAGGATCCCTGCATGACCGAGAGAGTCTCTTGTTTTGAATGTGAATGTTCTTGCTAATGAGGACCACTGGCGGGGAAGAGAAGAGCCACTCCAAGTAAGATGAATGAGCAGCGGGACAGCGCATTCTGCTCGGAGATCTTGAATATTCTGCGAGGCTAGTCAGCCAAAATCTGTCTCTTAGTTTTTCAGTAATGATAGATGACAAAGCCGAGGGTAAAAATAGACCCACTTCCAGTGTTGTTTCTGGCTGGTTCAGCAGGAAGCAGTATCAGGAACCTTTAGGGGATGGGGAGATGTTTGGGATCCGCAAGGAAGGCTGGGCCTCTGCAGGGGGGGGTGGCAGAAGGCCACCAGGCTCCAGTCCCTCCGGGCTAAGTTCCTCCTCACTCTTCTCTTAGTTGCTGTGTAAATTTAATTAGGAGAAAGCTCTCAGCAAGGCTGGTAATTTAAACGTCTTTTCTAAATGTATCAGTTCAAGGCCAGCGATTGCATTAGGTAGAGGACCTACATTTCCTCACCAGTGTAGCTGTCATCCAGAAATCTCGCAGACTGTCTTATGTCCATTTGGGGTGTAAATTCCACAGACCTCTCAATTTGTTAAGTCTGGAAAAAGCAGACCAGGAATGGTGAGAAGCACTTAACTGAATTTTTGCCCAGTAACATTTTAGGGGTATATTTATACCCCCTGCTCCTTTGTAGAAGGAGAACCACAGTGGCCCAATAGTGATACTTTGTTAAGTTGAAGGAAAGTATCTTTTTATTTATTTTTTTTAATTAAAAAGCTCTAAGTCTTTTCCCTTTATAAAAACGTTGGATGCGGGCAGCGCCTGTGGCTCAAGGAGTAGTGCTCCGGTCCCATATGCCGGAGGTGGCGGGTTCAAACCTAGCCCGGGCCAAAAGAAAAAAAAATGTTGGATGGGCGGTGCCTATGGCTCAAAGGAGTAGGTCTCTGGCCCCATACGCTGGAGGTGGCAGGTTCAAACCCAGCCCTGGCCAAAATTTGCAAAAACAACAACAACAACAAAAAAGGTCTTAGGCAGCACCTGTGGCTTAGTGGGTAGGGCACCGGCCCTATATCCCGAGGGTGGTAGGTTCGAACCCTGCCCCCACCAAACTGCAACAACAACAAAAAATACAAAAAATAGCCGGGCTTTGTGTAGCCCCGAGTTGTGGCAGGTGCCTGTAGTCCCAGCTACTTGGGAAGCTGAGGCAAGAGAATCGCCTAAGCCCAAGAGCTGGAGGTTGCTGTGAGCTGTGATGTCACAGCACTGCACTCTACTGAAGGTGACAAAGTGACCCTGTCTCCAAAAAAAAAAAAAAAAAAGTTGGTCTTCACATATAGGTCTACAGTTTAAATAGAAAAACTGGTCTGTGTTGCCAGTGATAGATTTGGTTTAGAAGAGTTAATGCCTACAGTGCCAAGACACTCTCAGGGAAGAGAGTATTGGCAGGATCTTGCTAATTGATAGGTTTTCTTCAGCTAGAAAAACCTTGTGGGAAACAGGAGTCATGTGACATTCCTATATTATTTACATCTAATGCACCCATCTAGTGGAAGCCTTGGGGGTGGATGTGTTTTCAGTAGGATATTTTTTCTTTTGAAACCATTCATTTTATAATCCAGGCAGAAAACAAAGAGCCAGATGTGACAGCTTTAAAAAAAAAAAGATGCATACTATTAATACCTTATGTTTATCTGCCGCATTTCTTCTGAGAAGTCCCGTGTTTCTCAGATGTCATCTCATCCCTCTCCCTGTGTTATCCCTACTTGGAGAAAGGACTGGAAAATGCCTGAAATCAGGGAACGCTAGACCTCGGATGAGACTTTGGTTCTTCTGTTCTGCTCAATGTCTTGCTGTGCTTTGTCTTGTGTGCAGTAGACCAATGTTGGGACATAGCAAGATGCCTTTCACCTACGCCATGTTAAAAACAAAACCAAACCAACCCCTTCTCTTGCACCCACTTGGTTATTCAAGGCAAAAGCTTAAACAAGCAAACAGCTCTCACCACTATGACTGACCAAGCCTTAGTTACTGGCCTGTTTCCTGCATCAGGCCTCCTGCAAAGTCCCTCATGTGTGGTGTACCCAGCCACTCAGGATTCTGGGGGCACAGCTCTAGTGAACTGGAGTAAAGATCTGTGAACTCACCTTGACTATTTCTCATATTCTAATGCCCCAGGGATGCCCCATAGTAGACTGCGTTTCAGAATCCTGGCTGAACAGACCATCTTTGGGAAATCTTTAGGACTTAAAGATTCCTTAAAGGTCAAGGGATTGAAATCCATTGGTAACATCCAAAGCAGGAATGTAGGAGGCAATGCTGCAATTTTCTCCAGAGCTCCTGGTTTGAATTCCTTCACAGGTGTACAGTGCGCTACTATGGCTGAGGCTATACCCCTCGAGGATTAGAAAAGCAAGCACAAGTTCACATACTGATGGGTGACATAGCTGAAATGGAGGGTGAGATGTTGCCGTTTACAAGTTGTCACGCTCATCAAAGCACTCAACAAAAATTTTTATGTTTTGGTCCAAAGGCAGGACATTCAAGGCCTTCCACAAATACATCGTTCAAGTTTTCTCCAGCCTCACTGGCTACTGTCCCTCCCTGACACAGTATTTTCTACACTGTAACCCTGATGCGCACACCCCACTTCCTGAACACATGTCCTTCCTTAGTCGACACCTTTGTGCCAGTCCAGAGAGTCGTTCACCTCTTACTTCTGGCTCACTACCTTCTGAGGTGATGGGATTGCACTCCTAGCCCCTGTGTGGTTGGGTGGGACTGTGCACTGGATCCGACCCATAATTTGTGAATGGAAGTGATGTCCAGACCTTCCTGGTCAGGGCAGTTAATTGCTGGTATAAGAACTGAACTGAGTTCCCTGTGCCATAGCGACTGGTGACTTTTAAGATGAGTTCCCCAGTTTGTGATGAAGGTAGGAAACAGATCTTTGGTATCATAGGCCACTAAGATTTGGGGATTGGAATCCAAACTCGATTATTCCAATGGTTACAACTTTTCTTCCACTTTTGTACCTTTGCATATGTCCTTCTGGTTGAAATCCACACCCTTCTTCTTTCTCTGTTTGGCACATACTTATTGATCCTTCCAGCCCCAGTGTACAGGTCATCCTTTCTATGAAGCCTCTTCTGATGCCTGCAGGAAGCTGGTGCAGGAAGCTATTCTGTGCTTCCCTTCTCCTCTCTCTGCAAATATCCTTTACAGCCTTACTTCCATTTTATTCTTGTCATCTATTTATACATCTGCTTCCTTTTTTTAGATGTTGAACGTCTTGAGGGCAGGAACTGGGCTTCATTTTTTTCCATCTGCAGTGTCTATTTCAAAGTACAAGCTCATCAAGTGTCTCATAGAGAAATTAAGGCACTCTGAAAGGTTGAAGAACCATGTCAAGATCAGTCCATCAGTGTGGGAATCAGTATCCCAAAGCCCCCAATAATCCAGCACTGGTAATTTACCAAATATCAAAAGGTGTTTAAGCTTGGCTTTGCTCCCTGCTTCATCATTTTTTGACTTTAGTTCAAATAATTTAAGGGAAAGAAAGAACATTTCACAATTAGGCTCCTCTCTTCCAATAATCGTACCTTTATTGTAGGAAAAAATTTTTTTTTTTTTTTGTAGAGACAGAGTCTCACTTTACCACCCTCGGTAGAGTGCCATGATGTCACAGGACTCACAGCAACCTCCAGCTCTTGGGCTTTCGCGATTCTCCTGCCTCAGCCTCCCGAGCAGCTGGGACTACAGGCGCCCGCCACAACGCCCGGCTATTTTTTGGTTGCAGTTCAGCCGGGGCTAGGTTTGAACCCACCACCCTCGGTATATGGGGCCGGCACCCTACTCCCTGAGCCACAGGCGCCACCCTATTGTAGGAAAAATTTTAAAAAAGAGAGAGAGAGATGGAATTTTGGAAAAAGTCATGGGCAGTTTTTGAGTCCATTGTGGTTGTTCAGACCTGGCTCTGCTTAGACGAGGAAGTATATTTGTTTATTTAATGTCCTGAGTTTTCATAAATGCATTTATGCACATCATCAAATGTACCTCCCTCAGTTGTTTGAAATATACTGTTAAGATCCAATATAAATTTATAAGATTCTATTTTGATGTCTGTTATAGGCAAAGAAAATTCAGTTCAGGGTAGAAAATCAGAGGAGATCTGTTTTTGTTTAGGACTAGCTCCTCATTTAAGAGGCAACATATTTACTGGTGTAGTATCCTTAATTTTACAGATGCATTTGTGCATAGTATGAAATTTGTCCCATTGACTTGTTAAGAATAGATTCTTAACTCTAATATGAACTGACAAGATTGTGATTCAATGTCAGTAGAAGAAGCAAAATGTAGGCCTGGGAGAAAGTCAGGAAAGGTCTGTACTATTAATATTTTCAGGCTTGAGGTAGACAGATACAGGTTAATGTCTTCTATGTAAATATCTAAGAGGCAGTACTCAAAAGTCCCTTGCGATCTGAAAAAAAACTAAAAAAATGGTTTGGATAGTGAATATGCATTTTGGGATTTAGCAGTCTTTTGACTCTCTTATTTTGGTTTTCAATAACTCTTTTTTTGTGTGTTTTTTTTTGGCCGGGGCTGGGTTTGAACCCGCCACCTCTGGCATATGGGACTGGCGCCCTACTCCTTGAGCCACAGGTGCCGCCCCTTCAATAACTCTTTAATAAAATTTCCTCTTTTTCTTCATCACAAAGATGACTTATACATTCTGGTGGACATCTATTATGTTTGTTTTCTCCTTCCTTTGGTGAAAGCTCTTCAGTATTTGTCTTTTATTTGAGTAATACTTCGACAGAGGCCCTGTAATGGTGAAGTGCATGGCTCTGGGGCCAGGCTGCTTGGGTTTGATTCAGTTATCCTGAGCGACCTGGAGAATGCTACCTGTTCTCCTCCATTATAAAATGAGAGTAATGATATTACTTATCTCACAGAATTGATGTGAGGATTAATAAATAAAAACAGGTAAAAAGCTTAGAACAGGGCCTGATGCATAATAAAAACTCAAGACGTGTTAGCTATTATTATGAATCTTATACCATAATTTCTTTCCTTGGGGACTTTGTAGACACTGCCTTTTATCATCAGCCATGGCTATAGAAAGGTCTGTGGCAGACTGATTTTTTTTTTTTTATTTTTTGTCAACATGTGTGAATTGATTTTTTTTTCCTGAGAAAAACCAAAGGATTATTTTTTTGCAAATAACTAGTTTTATTAGGATGCATCTTGATTTTTATTATCCATATATTTTCTGAGAAATAACACACAACTTCAATCTGTGGATTTAAATCTTTAATCACTGGGAAGTTTTCTTAAATAACATCTTTAAATGTTTTTTATTCCATATTTCAGTCTTTTCCTAAGGGATACCATTTATGCATATGCTGAGCTTTCTATGTGTTTCATATAATTTTTTTTTTTTTTTTTGTAGAGACAGAGCCTCAATTTATTGCCCTTGGTAGACTGCTGTGGCCTCACAGCTCACAGCAACCTCTAGCTCCTGGGCTTAAGTGATTCTCTTGCCTCAGCCTCCCCAGTAGCTGGGACTATAGGCACCTGCCAAAACATCCGGCTATTTTTTGTTGCAGTTTGGCCGGGGCCGAGGTTTGAACCTGCTGCCCTCGGTATACGGGGTCAGTGCCCTACTTGTTGAGCCACAGGTGCTACCCGTTTCATATAATTTTTTATGCTAAAATTATTTGCTTCTATTTTATTTTCCACACTTATTCTTGATTTGTCCTTTCTATCCCTTAGAGATTTTCTTTTTCTTTCTTTTCTTTTCTTCTTCTTTTTTTTTTTTTTTTAGCAATTTTCCTTATGCCATTTCCAATGTATCTTTTTTTAATCCAATTCAGTTTTTATATCAATGGTTATTTTTTCCTTGCTTAATTTTCAATCAAGAAATTAATATTCTAACTTTTTTTCTTGTCCTATCTTCCCTGAGAAACTGTGGGGAAGTTGTTTCATTGTTTTATAAGACAAGTATTTTAAGATAAAAAATTATGACATGTTGAAACACAGATATTATTTCTTCTAGTGAAAAGTTTTTCTTGTGTTGATTCTTCCCTGCCATTTTTCTATTTTTCATTCCTTTTTTTATTGGACTACTTTTGTAAAGATTTTGTGTTGCTCTCATCTTGATTTTTGTCATCTTGAACCTGAAGGTCACCCATAAAGTTATCATACATAGGGAAAAGGGGAAAATGTACCTTTATTTACAAAATATTCATCACAAAATTTTACAAAGAGGTGGCCAACATGGACAGAATATTTTGTAAATATTTTGTAAAATTTTGTGATGAATATTTTGTAAATAAAGGTACATTGAGCTATACTTTTCCCTTTTCCCTATGTCTGGTGACTTTGTGGGTGATTTTCAGATACTCTGTAGATGAGGCCTTTCATGAATAGCTACTTTCAAGATGTTCAAACTAAGGAGTGGGCCCTAGACACCTTCCAGGCTAGCTGGAATTCTCCTTGGATCATGCTCAGTTTCTTTATGACACAGTTTGTCACAGAAGTTCCCTTTAGTCTCTACCTCTCCCAACAGAGATCTAAAACCGAGTTCCTCATTTTCATGTTGCCCAAATGAGAGACTGCTTTTTTGCCAAAGTAGGAGTTTTGTGTGATTCATTTAGTTACCCCTTTCCTAGGTATTATTCTAGTGCACACCATCAACTACTTTAGGTAATCATTAGCATATGGGGTACATAGGAAATAAGAATATTATGTTTTCCCCTGAAATCATCCTCATAGAGATTTAAGCAAGTTTTTCCCATAGTGTGTATCTATATGAGGTGACCTAATATAATATTCTGATCAATATATTTTTGGGCCAGAGAATTCTTAAATTTTCAAAGACAAAGTAATGATATTCTAGATAAGCTTTTTAGCACGTAAAACCCGCATAAATTTAGGAGTCCTAAAAGTCATCCACTTTGTGTACCACTCTCCCTTCTACAACCTCAAGTAGGTAAAGTGCCTTATATGGGTGGCCATAAAGTCTGCATACAATTTTAAATTGCTTACTAACCCACACACAAACTTTATGGCCACTTTGTATATAAACTTAGTGGCAGATTTGAGACTTGAGGCTAATATCTGGGTTGCCAGTTCTCTCTACAACACAGCTTACCTTCCCGGCTTACTTTACATGGGATAGCCTGAATAGATATACTTTTGAAATTTTCAACTTTAATCTGAACATTTGCTTTAGATAGTACTTATTTTCCCCATATCCATTTGCCCAGTACTGTAGCATGGCCACAGAAGCATGATGTCTGTAGTATCTGCAGAAGTGTTAATTGGAGAAGAGTTTCATAGGGATAAAATTAGTAACTCTTTGTTTTTATTTTTTTTTGCAGTTTTTGGCCGGGGCCGCGTTTGAACCCACCACCTCTGGTATGAGGCTGGTGCCCTACTCCTTGAGCCACAGGTGCTGCCCCTATAAAATTAGTAGCTCTTTAATGATGGGGTTATTAAAATTGCTTCTTCTTTGGGTTCTTTAAGAGCTGTAAGAAAATGTAAAGATTTATGACCTAAACTTTAGTAATCCAAAATACCCATCAGAGCTTACTGGAATGGAATTGTTGGGGACAGAGCTTTTGAGCAAAAGGCAACAATTTATTGACTATGGAGTTAAGGGTGGAATGAAGAAAGGGCCATTCCCTGTTTCTCCAGAAAAACATGGCACACTGGAGGCACTGGCTGGTTACCCTGGACTACGGTCCAAATTAGGGCCCTTCAGTAAACAGATCAGGGGGTTTACAGGGCTAAACTTTAATCGTTCCTAAGGCATGGGGTGGGGGGTGGGGTTTCATTTTTTTTGTCCTGATTTCCAGGATCAAGAGCTTTAATTTTACATGGTGTCCAAAAAGGGAGAAGTGACCATAAGAAAGCCAGACTGAGTTTTCTTTGGTATTTTCATTTCCTTTTTTGGGGATCCATTCTTCTGGGCCTTACTTCCCTAATTCCTCAATAAGTTTGTGTCTTTTCTCATGTACTCAATCCAGCTGAAAATATTGAATAGCTGGATAATGCTAACTGAACATCATCACAGAGTGTGGAAAAGAACCAAATATCAAATACCTGTCTTGACTTGATCTCATTTTCGGATCCACTCAAGACACACTCATGGATCCGTCAGTATGGGCAAGTCCCTGCACCTGTGTGGGCATGCAGTGGGGAGAAAGTCCACACGTTTCTTGGTCTTAAGGGGCTCGGTAGCCCAGCAGTCAAAGTTGGGGTCCCAGAGCCCTGTGGAACTTCACCTTTACTGTTCCTGTGGAATAGCCTTCTTTTGAAAGGGAGAATGGCAGAGGGAAGAATGCGAATGATCAGTACTTTGTGGAGTCAAAAGCTTAGACTGATAATTATTTCCAGGAGCTCTGAGTCTGTTCCTGAAGGAAGAGCAGAATAAAGAGGAAAGAACAGGATAAGAAAGAAGGAGAAGAAAATAGAGTGAGAGGAAGGAAGGAGGAAAAAAAAACAAAACAGATAAGAAGATGCTGCTTGCAGGGCCTGAGAGAGTGTCAGCTGGGATCTTAGTTGACTCATGCTCTGCTTCCCACTGTTCAAATTACCTAACTTCTGGCACAAAGAAAGGACAGGATAGTTCCTCGAATGTATTTCTTATTGAGGGAATGCTGTTTGTCTTGGTCTTTGGTGATGTGCTCCAACTTTGAGAGAGATTCCCTAGTAATTCTTCCCACCCATCCCTCTTGGAAATTGGGTTTCTGATTTGGTCTGTTTCTAACCAGCAAGTAATCCCTTTATTTGCTCTCCTCTGCTTTGACAGCCTTAAGCTAACAGTCTCTGAATGATGGAAACCAGCATGGAGTTGCCAGGGGTGGGGAGGTCACCGGTGTCTGCTGACCTTCTTGGGCCAGGGGAAGAAGGAAAGGAGCCAGCCTGCATCCAGCTAGTCGGAACTAGGCAGAAGGTGCTGGATGAATTTTCCTTTTCAGGGAGATTTTTTTTTCCCTTTTACAGTGAAATTGGAACAGTCCTGGGAAAATGGGACAGGTGTCCCCAGTCAAGAGATAGGGCTGTTTACCTAACTCAACTGAGGGGCCCTAAGGGAGGGGACGTCTCCACACCAAGAAAATTAAAATTTTCCGATCAAAAGATAATAGTCCCTGCAGGCTGGGGACCAGGGAACCGGCACCCAGCCCTCCTCTGACAGGTGGACAAGGTGGGGGGCGGGCTGGGCAGGCGAAGTACACCTCCGAGATTGAGTGGGAAGGGAATTCTTTCAGGTAATCTCCCCAGCCCATGGGGAGGAAGGCACCTGCGCGCCACCCGGGTACCCTCCCACGCCAGCTGCTGGTGGGTTCGAGGAGGGCGCCCTCCTTCGAGGGGTCTGTGGGTAGACATTCACTTTTCACCAAGTCTCCGGGAGAAGAGGAGAAGCCAGGAGGGCTACACCGGCGAGTGAGGCCAGTGAGGCCGGCCCACGGCCGGGGCAGCCCGCACAGTCCCCGCATCCCGATACCCGAAGGAGTTTTTCTCGCAAAAGGACCACTGGGCAGCGGCTGGCGCGTCCCGCGCGTGCCGGCCAGGAGGTTCTCAGATCCCCTCCCCACCCGGCCGTCCCGAAATTGACGCGAAGCCGATTTGGTGCAATGCGAATTAGCTCCAGCCACCCCAGCCAGCGCCCGCCGCCGCCTCCAGCCCCGCCGCGGCCGCCCGTCGCCATGACAACCGGCCCCCGCCCGCCCCCGGCCCGACTCTGGGCCCCGAGGGCCACCGGCTGCGGCGCTGGAAGGCGCCCCGCCCCCCGCATCCGGCCGCGGCGCACCCCCACCCCGCCCGGCGCCACGCAGCGCGCCCCCTCCGGCTTGAGAGGAAAAGCCCGGGTGCCCCTGGACTTGACTTTACAATAAAGCTCTCAGGGGCCTGGGGCGCTCCCGCGTGCACCCGGCGCCCCGCACCTGCCCGAGTCCCAGCAGCCGCCTCCGTCGCGGCTCCAGGGGGTGCGGCGGCCGGCGATCGGCCAGAGCTCGCGCTCCGGGGAGGGGAGCGGGACATCCCCGAAGGCGGCCGCGCGGGAGGCGGGGAGCCCGCGGGAGGAGGAGGAGGAGAGAGGTGGGAGGAGGGAGAGGGGGAGGAGAGAGGGGGGTGCAGCGGGCGGGCGGCGCGAGGGAGCCGGAGGAAGGCAAGAAAGTAGCAGAAAGTGAGGCTGGCAGGCGGCGGCAAAGGAGCCGGCGAGCGGCGGCGGCAGGAAGTCTGCGCCCGAGACCAGCAGAAATAAGAGCCAGGGAGGTAGCGCGGCGGCGGCGAGAGCGAAAGAGGAAACTGCAGCGGAGGAAGCTGCCGCAGACCGCGCCGCCCGGCGCCCGCGCCCCGCAACCCCGCGCCGCGCCGCGCCCCCGGCGCCCCCTCCCCAGCGCGCCCCCGGCCGCCCGGCTCTCGGCGGCCATGGCCCGGGAGAACGGCGAGAGCAGCTCCTCGTGGAAAAAGCAGGCTGAAGACATCAAGAAGATCTTCGAGTTCAAGGAGACCCTCGGAACGTAAGTGGGGACCGGGGAGAAGGGGTGGAGGTGGCCGTGGCGGGGGTTGCGCGGGCGGCCCCTGCCGCCACCACGGTGGCCGCGGCGGCGGCAGGAACCCGGCGGGTCGCCTCGTCCTGGTTGCGCGGTTCTCGGCTTCGCGGAGCCCCCCGCGCGCCCAGGGCGTGGGTCTGCGCCCCCCGGGCGGGGCGCGGGCGGCTCTGGCTTTCCCCGACCAGCGCACGAGGGCGGGCGGCTTTCCGCTTCCCTCGCCCCCGCCGCTCTCCCCGCGCGCGACTGTGGGCTGAGCTGTGGGTTGTGCTGTTTACCGGCCGTGTGCGTTTACTCACAGCGTGCACGGGCGCACTGTGTGCACCAGAAAACCAGCTTCCACTCCTTCCCGTTTCTGTCCTTGCATTTCGGGTACATATCAAATTGACATCCGCACGTACGAGGTGTAGGCACGGCTGGGGCTGGCCGCGCGATTATGGAGGGGAGAATTTCGCAGTGTTCACGGGCACATGTGGGTAGACAGCCTCCCCTGGGGGTCTGCCCGTTTCCCCCGGGCTCGAAGCACGCGCCCGGGTGCTGCCGCCGGGGCGGTGGGGGGGGGGGTGTCTGTGACTGTCGCGAACAGGCGGTGCTCCCGGGACTGCACTGAGTCCGAGGCTGACGGCTGCGTCTCAAGGAAGCAGAAATAATCCGAAGTCGATGGCGCAAATGCTCCAAGCATGTGCTGCTCTGCTCAGCTGCTGTTCCCTTTCTGCCCACGAGTTGGGTTTTGTTTTTGTTGTGGAGCCTCCGAATAGGTGGTGGTGGTGGTGGTGGGGTTGATAGCGAAAGGGAACCAGGCACTGCCGATGAGTCTGAAGTTGAAGTTATTTTCTTCCCTCATATGATCGCTGCTGTGGACCGGCATCTGGTCAGCGTACATATAATCGCGGGCACGTGTGCCATGTGAAATGAACATTTTGCTGGGGTTCATGGAGGTGTTGATTCGGCAGGGAAGAAAAAGAGGAGGCGTTTCGTGGGATCAGTTAGGCTGTTGGGTGTTCTTCCTCCTTTATTTCCAACCCCCCCCCCCCCCCGTTTGCTTGCTTTTGTGGTTGATTGGCTTTTCCAGAACCACCTTTTCAAACTCAGATTGTCTTCTGCCCTGCCCAGGATCTGCTGCAGCCGTTCCCTCCCTTCCCCTCACCCACAGACGTGCAGGGGGTCCCCCAGAGAGGAGTTGTGGAGGTGGTATTCCCTCCCAGCCACGCTTCTGATTCCCAGGAAAGCGCGTGGTAAGGACTGGAATAGGGTCGCCCTGCTACTGGCACTGCCTTCCAGGGAAGGTACTGACTTGCTGTCTTTGGTGGAATGAAAACAGAAAAGGATTTAGCTTTTAATAAAGAAGCGTTTGGGGCTGCCTCTCAGTGCAGCCAGTTAACGGGTTAGTTTTGGTAAAAAACTTAAAAAAAATTTAAGTGAGCCTTATTCTGGTTTAGAATTGAAACTCTGAGATGCTTGTCATCCAGGGACCAGCTGGATGTGTGTGTGTGGACCATGGTGTGTGTGTGTGTGTGTGTGTGTGTGTGTGCGCGCGCGCGCGCACGTGTTTTCCTTTGCCCTGCTTATCCTCATCTGAGCCCCTCTCACTGGTCCCTCTCTGCCTGTAGCCTCTAGGTGGACTGATGCAGTGTCCCCTAACTGACTCCTGCTCCACAGGACAGCCCTGCAGCCACACCTCTGCAGTGGCTGGGCTGCCCAGGCTCACTGAGCTGTGGCTTCTTTTAGTGGCTCCTACTGTTGTAGCAGGCTGTTTTGGGATGACTGCGGGTGGCTTCCACCTCTGAAGGATGGGCAGGCATTTGTCTTTGGGTGCAGGAGTAGGACTCCAACTGAGCAGCCTCTTGGACTCAAGCCATGCTCCCTGTGGCTCTGGGTATGAGTCTCTTTTAGGATCCCAAAGCGTTGCCTTCTGCCTTGGAAAGAATTCTTTGCTGCCCAAGAGTTTGATGTTGCTGTGAGCTGTGATGCCAGTGCACTCTACCGAGGGTGACATAGTGAGACTCTGTCTCAAAACAAACAAATTAAAAAAAAAAAGGGATTATTTGCAAAGAAACTTCCCACTATCATGCTGGCAGGGGATCCAGGAGAGTAAAAGACAAACAATAAAATGATCAAGATGTTTTCTGCCCAGGGACCTGACAGTTACAGCGATCATAGGTGGTATTCAGAAACGTATAGCAAGGACCATGCATTATTCTGCATGCCTTATGTGTGTTAACTCATTTAAATTTCAGGGGAACCTTGTGATATGGAAATTTACTATTATCCTCAATTTGTAGATGAGAAAACACAGGTGACAGAGAGATTGAGTGACCTGCCAAATGTTAGCAATTAAGTGGTGGAACTGATACTCAAAGAGAGGCTGAACAACTCTTGATTATCTCCATGGGGTTGAAACACTATAGATTTTTGTAATGGCAGATGATTAATAATAATTTGGAAAGCTAATTTTAATACTGTTGTAAAGAAAACATAATTATGGGATAACCTGTATCTAAATGTAAGCATTTCAAAGCTTTTGGATTGTCGTTATTTTGTCTCCTTGGACTTTCTAGAAGTGGTCCCAAGTTCAATGCATCCGTTTACCCAGGGCCAAGTCCAATTACTGTGTCCCGCTTCTTTTTTTTTTTTTAACCATTGGCCTGCTTCTTAAAATGGAGGTCACTTCAGGTCCCTTCCGTGTAGTTTTTGAGTCTGAGCTCTTGTTTGTAAAGAAATCTAACATAAATCAAAGGCATCAACAGTTACCCCTGGAGTTCATTTCCAAAGTACTCTGGAGTTCTAATCATTTTGTTTGTCACACCTTCACCCAATGTCTTTAAGATCCTAAGGCAGGAAAGCCCTGAAAGAAGCAAGGCTGTCAACTTACAGTGTTAAAATGCTTTTAAAATAAAGTGTTATCCCCAAAGACAGGAAAGTGGGGAGAGAAAATAAAGCATTGTAAAGGGCCAAGTGGCACTCCCTTTGCCAGACTTTGTGATCTGATCTTTGACTGCCTTATCCAGATAGCCTCGGAGACCAGGACATGCACTGTTGGAGGCTCTGGGTCAGTTCCTTTAGTCTGTATGGAGTGGAGTGAGCGTTGGCCCAAGAGGTTGGAAAATGAGATTGAGGAAGCAAAGGACAGAACAAGGGAAAGGACTCAGCTTTGTGGTTTGGCCCAGGCTGTCTGATGCACCTCTGAGTCAGGTCTTTGGAAGGAAGAAACCTGTTGACTCATAGGCTTCCATTTAGCCTCCTGTAAAAGGGAATCCCAGAACTTAACCCTATCTGTGAATAAGGTAGTGAGACTTTAATTATTGTTTATTAATCAACAATGTTTTCAGATCCTTAGCATACTGTGACAGCAAATAAATATTGTGTAACAGCAAATTAGGAGTGGTGTGGTAAACATTTCTGCTGGCATCTTTGTTGAGCTTTTCAGGCGATCCCCACTGTAGCCATCTTTCAGTGATTTCTGAAGCATTTGGAGAAGTATATGGGTGAGAAGAAAGCATCAGTGTGACATCTGGGAAGCACCCCAGACTCGTGGAAGGCACTTTCACGATGTCCAGCCTGTGAAATGCGTGTGAGCAGAGAAGGCCTGAGTCCTTGGCTCAGCATGGATGAGTCTCCCACCCCAACCGACCTCACTTCCCCTGTTCTAGAAAATGGCCTGTCCTATAAAATACATCCTCATCTCCGCAGGGTATGAATATGGGTTTTTATCTAGATCGAGCAGCTCAAGTTGAGGCTGTTCTTATCTGTAGCTTGCTGGGCCAGGCATTGTGGAGGATGTGGGCCTGGGTCCACCACAAAGGGGTTGTGTGGCCTGTGGGTTACCTGGCCACTTGCCCACGTTACCTTTTGTGTCTCAGCTTCCTCATCTCTGAAATCAAGGGGAGAGGGATAGTTGGGGAAGACTAGGCGGTTTCCAAGTGCCCTTATGACCCTCAGAGTTGGCTCCCTGGGTGAGGAGGGCCTTTGCTTTTGTTCCTCAGGGCTTTTCTTGTGTGGCTCCGTGCAGCTCATTTCTGTGTGGAGGGACATTTTTATATCTGAGCTCGTAGCAAAGTAAATAGCTCAGGCAGCAACCTGATCTTGCTTAATGTCAATAGCAGTGGGTCCCTTTATTTTTCATTAAATGAGTGCCTCCGCATGCTGCTTTAGGAATAGAGATTTCTCCAGGTCAAGCACTGTCTTTTCCCACTCATCTCATACTTAACGCTACTTATTCTGAAATTGCTCAATAAATACACCTGTTGGGGACACAGATCATTGATTTTTCTGAAAGCCCAGATGGAATCACTGAGCTCAGGCTCAGTGTTTCTGATTTGTGTGTGTGTGTCGCGGGGTGGAGTGCAGAGCCACTTAGGGTGGGCTGTGGATTTGGTGGGCCGGTCTCATAGTAGTTTTTCTGGAGTTAGTCAGAATGGTAGAGTCTGTGAGAAGCATTTGAAAGAATATTACCAAGAGAAGAAGAGAGGCAGGCAGCCCCTCAATTTCTCCCCGAGTGTATTCTGGCTTCATTCTTTTTTACAAGTTTGGATTTCTCAGTCCTTGTGTTTTGAGGCATGATATAAATTCAGTCTCTCAGATGTTTAAAAATATCTATTGAACACCTGCTGTATTGTGGGCACCAGGAACATGGCGATGAACAGGCACACAGGAGTGGCCTCTCTCCTGGGGCTATAGAAAACAGGAGAGGAAGAAGCAAAATGGAGAGTGTGTTATAGAATATTCAGGCCAGGGAGAAGCAGACTGTGGGGAGAGGGGATTTGTTGGTGTGGGGGGATGGCAGGGCCTACGACAAGCTCATATTTGAATAGCTGAGTCCCCAGGCTATCTGAAAGTAGAATGTTCCAGTAAAAGGAAACCGTGAAAGCAAGTGCCTCAGGGAGAGCCTGCCTGGCATTTGTGAGGCCCAGCAACTTCCAGGAGGCTGGTGTGGCTGGAACTGCGCATTCTAGGGGCAGAGGTTGAGTGCAGAGGTGGCAGAGGCGTGGGGGAGCTCAAGCCCAGGGACAGAGATGCAGAGTTGACCAGGGCCTTGCCGCAATTAAGACTTTGGTTCCAAATGGGAAATATTAATGGAGGGTTTTGAGCAGAGGAGTAACTTGGTCTGTCTCGTGTTTTCATGATCCCCTGGTTGTAGTGCTGAGAACAGTCAGTCAGCCTGGGGGGCAGAAGTGGGAGACCAGTTAGGAGGCTCCTGCGGTGACATATGGGGCTATAGAATTGGGAAGTAGCTCTGGAGGTGATGGGAAGTGGCTGGATTCTAGATATCCTTTAAAGGTAGAACCAGTAGGGCGGCTCCTGTGGCTCAAGGAGTAGGGTTCCGGTCCCATATACCGGAGGTGGCAGGTTCAAACCTAGCCCCGGCCAAAAAAAAAAAAAAAAAAAAGGTAGAACCGGTAGGAATTGCTGGCAGATTGGCTGTGGGTGTAAGATTCTCCAAAGATCTGTGGTTGGAAGAACAGGACATGCGGTGATTTTGTTTGGTTTCTTGAAGGATTTTCTGAGGACCTGCTCTGTTGTGACATTGGGGCTGCCCACGCCCTGGGAAGCCCCAGAAACATTTTATGGAGAAAGCTTTGGCTTCTGGGCTCCCTTGGTGATGGGCTTCTGCATTTTAAGGCAAAGTTCTGGAAAGGACTTTGAGGTACCTCCTCTTTTGTCACAAGTGGGAAAGTCTTGTGACAGCGGAAATGTTAGCAGTAGGAAGAATTGTTTAACTTGCTGCGAAAATGCTGGTTTGTGTTTTTAGAGTAATAAATAGAAGGAGCTAGATCCCTTTGACAGGTGAGTCTATAACCTATAACTCTCCCACTTCATTTAGGAATTTAAAGCTCAAAAAATAAACCTGAGAACTCTTACTACCCCTTTCTCCCCCAGGATGTTTTACATTTGGAGAGAAAAAGCCAAACTTTTTTTTTGATTGAAAAAAGATGAACTCCAATGTCCCTATTGATTAGTAGAGAGGGACTGGGGAATTGAGACTTTTGGGTAAAGCATGTTCCCAGATAAGCTCATGATGACTATGTCTCAAGTACAAATTTCTTGTTCAGACTTGGCAGCTGAATGGATAGTAATTAGGCCTGGCTGGTGCCAGGTGAACATTTGAGTGTTCTCAGGGGAGGATTTCAGGGGTTAACTTGTTAAGTTTTCGTTTGGCTGGGTCTCCATAAATCCCTTTAATCTTTCCTTTCCCCAAATAAATCTCCTTAAATCCTCTGTAGTCTCTCTCCTCTGGGAGGGCCTAGGCCTTGGTCCAGCAGGGAATTGTCACATTATTGGTCAGCTTGCCCTGGACCTCATGCCTCTCCTTCTGATAGCATCTCAAGTTTCCTGTGACTTGTCAGGGAGCCCAAAGCCCACCACTGGGGACACGTGTTTTTAATTAATGGAGTAACTGCTTCTTTGTGGCCACCACAAAGCTCGGGGCCTGAGTCAACCAACCTTGGCTTCCTTTCTGATCGCAGACGGCCAGTTCAGTGCTTACGTGGTCGGGACGACATGTGAACCTGGGAAAGATGCCCGCAGCACTTCTCAGCCCATGTTGGGGATGGCCCTTACACTTTCTGTGGTGTGGACATCACTTTTCTTGGGGCCAGTTTTTTTAATTAGATTTCACTTGATTTTTTTTTTTTTCAGTTTATTACTCAATGCCTTGATCATTCAGGCTCCAGGTAGACCAAGGGTAACCTCCAAATGGACCTGAAGGCCAAGGTCATTCCGTGACAGATCAGGTTCATTCCCATGTCTTTAGCAGTCAGCCATGTGTTTTGTGCTATTTTTTCTAGGTAATTGGCAAGACTCAAAAATTGGAGGGATTCTGTCTCTGGGTTAATATACCACCTCTTGAGGCTAAGACGTTAAGACAGTGGATTTGCTGAGATGGGGTAGAGGAGGCAATGGAACCTGAGGGGAAGGCAGCTTCAGTGGAGCCATTCACAGCCATGTGCCTCGGGGAAGGGTCTTTAATCTTTTTATTTTTATTTTTTTAATTTTTTAATTTTTTATTTATTTATTTTTATTATTGGGGATTCATTGAGGGTACAATAAGGGTCTTTAATCTTCCCAAGTCAAGAGGGAGCTAGAAAAGTTGCTGGGTCTGGGGCCTGTTATAAGGATTCAACGATGTCTATGGTCCCTGGCACATTCTTGGGACTGGATGTACAGTCACTGCCATCAGGCTATATAGAGCCTTCAGCAGCCCTGGGCCACCACTAGCTG
Organism: Nycticebus coucang; assembly: GCF_027406575.1. Lineage (NCBI taxonomy): Eukaryota > Metazoa > Chordata > Mammalia > Primates > Lorisidae > Nycticebus > Nycticebus coucang. The sequence continues at coordinate 60,067,906 of NC_069799.1, read as the reverse complement.
GAAAGGATATGTCAATATCTGTTGGAAATTGACTTTTGGAAGCTCTTGTTGCAAATAGGCAGGATGGTGCGTATTTTCCTCTCCTCAAAATTGGTGTAAGAGACCATAAACAATTCTTCAGTCAGTGAGGGAAGAACAATTGCTAGTTGTTTTTCCTAGTATAGCCAGTAGCTAAGAAGGTAGGCTGGGAGGCTGCTCAGACATGGGTGCAAATCTGGGGTCCCCTGCTTCTTAGTTGTATAGCTTTGGGCAAGTTGCTGCTCCATTCTTAACTTCACGTCCTCATCTGGAAAACAGGAGAACTCTAGGACTTAAAATGAGGATTGTGGTTGACAGGGTGATTGAAGGTTGGGAAGCTCACTAGGGGTTCATGGCTCCGGCAGAGAAAGATTTCTTACCCAAGGAGTAGGATACAATGAAGACAAAATTTATTTTACTGTCTCAGAAAGTAGAAGAGGGGGAGGAGGGAGTGTGAAAGAAGGGAATGCTAGCCCCAAGTGGCTGGGGTCTTTTAAAGGGAATTATAAAGAGTAAATAAAAGGTTAATGCTGCCAGTTTGTAACAGAAGCTTTTTTTTTTTTTTTTTGTCCCTTTTCCCCTCTCTTCTCTATGAGTCTGTCTTATCAGAGTCCTTGGAATCTGGTCTGGCAGGAACTTGGGGAGGGTGCTTGTACCCCTCTGTCCCAATTAGGGCTCTTCAAGGTGCTTAGTGCTCTTCTTGGCGGCTCAAGAAAGGATTGGTCTTATCTGACTTCTTGGAATGTGGTCAGGTAGATGCTGACCAGGGGTCAGGCAGATGCTGAGGGGCGACGTGCCTTCATCTCTATGTTCTGTATTTTTCCAGTTCTGCAAAACCAGCTCATAAAACAAGTTAACTCTCCCCAGGTGATCAAGAAAGAAGCAAACACCAGGACCAGCACCCCATCGTGTGCAGGGAGGTTTGTGTGGTAGCTGATTTACAGTCCAGCAACGCTGTCCTTTTGGCGGTGAAGATTAAACCAGGGTGCACGATCTCCACTTAGGACAGAGTGTGACTCATGGGTGTGTGCTCAGTAAACGCCAGCCCTCTTTTCATCCGTCCTGGTTCCTCAGAGGCCATTGCACAGATTTGGAAGGTACATTGAGCCATTCAACGCTGGCTCCCACCAGGAGGTGATTAGTTCATATAATGCTGGCATGAAGCAAGGGACTCCGCCCGCAGCATCCTCTGGGCCAGCTCCCGTGTTGGAGTGACCTACTTTGCCATATATCACAGGCTCAGCTGTGTCTCTTAGCACCTTTCCTGCACCCTGAGCTGATTTTTAAAAACCTGTCCCTCTCTGCGTCAGGCCGGAGCCTCTTCTAACAGCTGTCGCTTACCTTTCCCTGCTTTTCTGTTTGGAGGCCTGCTTCCGCACCTCTTTGTTTCTTACTGGAAATAATGTTTTGATTTGATGACTCAAGTCGCTTTCTTACAATGTCTTACCATCATGGAGTTTTATAGTTTAAAACCCTCTATGTACTGAATTAATTTTAATGTTAGAGTATTTAAAAACGGCAGCATGCATATGTATACGCCACGTAAGCATATGTGATGATTTACTCAGAATATCCTTCTGGGGAGACTTTTGGATGGGAGGTTGGAGAAGATCTGAAAAGCTTTTAATTTCCCAGGTCACAGGATGTGAATATAGCCATTGAGGAACTGATCTGCTAACTGGGCATTATCTTTCACCTCAACCAGTCTGTTTTAGCCCTTTTGGCGGCCAAACGGCGTTGGGGGTTGTGAGTTATTGATAGCTGTATAACAGGGTGAGCAGGGAAAGCACCCCCTCAAAGTGAAAGTAGTCACTATTTCTACTTGTTGAGAGGTCGTTTCTCTGCTTTCATGACCGCATCACGGATCACTGAAATTGGTTTTACAATAAATTGCATTGGGTGCTGTAAATCGAATCGTAAAGGTATCATATTAAATAACACCTTAGTCTCTGATTTTCAAGTGACTTGCCTGCCTCCCCACACAATTCTTTCCCCTCCCACGAAGGCCCAAAGTATTATGAAAAGAAAAAGGAAAAAGAAGAAGCCCCAAACCTTTATAGCTGTAGAAAATTTGTGGGTGGAAAGAAGTAGAAGCTGGACAAAGCCAGGAGGTCTCTGGGGGCGGCCGGCAGGCCGGAGTCCTCTGCCCCCAGATGCCTGGCCGTATATGGGCTGATACTTCTTTAACCTTGGAAAAAAAATGACTTTTGGAATTTGCTTTAAAACATGAGAGGATATCAGTACCTTGAAATAGGCTGAGAGACTGTCAGTCGTTTACCACGTAAGTGTAGAGAAACCCCTTTATGTCTCATTAGTACATTTAATTGACATATGAGTGGGAGACGGAGGGGAGAGGAGGTAATTCTGGTCTTGGAACTTTGGGAGAACTGGGGAGGCTGTCAAGGGTTTCAGACTGAGTTGAGGGCCCGGTGAGGTGAGAAAGAACATTGCAGTGGGTGGGGTCTTGGGAAAAAGGACCTCAGGTCAGCTTGTATCAGCTAGTCACAAACCTGGGCTCTGGACTGATCCGGGCCCTGGAAAGGGAGGATGCTGCTGCCTCTGTGATCTTCCCTCCTGCTCCTCCCCCTGCCCAGCGCAGCCCCATCCCAGGGCCTGGCCAGACTGTTAACACCGTCGTATTTCAGCCATCCTGTGGACTGCAGGGCGTTCTTAGATGGGAATAGGATCCTAATTACCATGAAAAATTTCACTTCTGTAAGAAAATGAACAACGAGAACAACCTTTAAATGAACTTTTGGAACAGATCTTGTGTATAAGTTGGAGACAGCCTGCATTTGGCAATAAGGCCTACAAGAATTGCACACTCTTTAGATTCTTTCTGCCTCTGTTAGCGTGATCAGTAAAAATGGAGTTTGTGGTCCTAGTAATGGTTAAAAAACCAACATTGGCTTTCAGAGGCCCTTTCAGCTTCTTTGACAAGGTTGTAAAAACAGGATTTCATATTTGAGTGTTTCGCTTTTCTTTCTTCTTCTTCTTCTTTTTTTTTTTGTTTTTAGACAGTGTTACTATGTTGCCCTCAGTAGAGTGCTGTGGCGTCCCAGCTCACAGCAACCTCAAACTCTTGGGCTTAGCGATTCTTTTGCCTCAGCCTCTGAAGGTGTTTTGATTTTCTTTTTCAAAAGTTGTGTCCAAGAAAATATATAACATAGAACTTACCATCTTTTGTGTATAGTTCAGTGGCATTAAGTCTATTCATAGTGTCCTGTGACTGTCACCACCATCCATCTCCAGAACTTCTTCATCATCCTAAATTGAACTTCTGCCCCTGTTTAACAGGAACTCCCCATTTCCCTCTCCCCCAGTCCAATTCTACTGTCTGTCTGAATTTGACATCTCTGGAGACCTTGTATAAGGGAAATTGTACAATGTAGTCATCCCTTGTAGCTGTGGGCATTGGTTCCGGGACCTACGTCGTACTGAAATCCACAGATGTTCAAGTCCCTGATATAAAATGAGATAGTACACATATTTGCATATAACCTGCATGGATCCTCCCATACTCCAGATCATCTCTGGGTGACTTATAATATGTAATACCATGCAAATGCTGTGTAAACAGTTGTTATGCTGTATTGTTTAGGGAGTAATGATGGGAAAAGAAGTCTGTACACGTTCAGTTTAAATATATATATTTTCCCCCCAAATATTTTCTGTCTGTGATTGGTAGAATCCACAGATTTGGTACCTGTGGGTATGGAGGGCTGACTGTATTTGTCTTTTTGAGTCTGGACTGTTTGACTTAACATAACTTAGCCTTTGGGGTTCATCCACACTGCAGCACGTGTTAGACTTTCCTTCCCTTTAAGGGCTGAATGCTATTCTGTTTTGTATGGATGGACCCCATTTAGTTTATACACTGTCTGCTAATACTTCCGTCTCCTGGCTATTGTGAATAACATGCTGTGAATGCGAGTGTACAGTCTCTTTTTGAGGCCCTGCTTTCAATTCCTTTGGGAATCCCGGGATCTCATGGTAGTTCTGTTTAATTTTTTTAGGAACCGCCATACTGTTTTCCATAGCTGTGTGTTTTGCAGTTCCTAATGACTCTTAGCTGTGAGTGAGCAACAATTATTGTCCTCATTTGACAGATAAGACAAATGGAGGGTCAGAGAGGGTAAATGACTTAGGTGAGATGGTTGCTAGGTGGCAGGTGGAGAATTAGGATATTTTCTGTTCCGGTTCAGAGATCTTTCTCCAGTGTCAGGCTGCCAAGAAGCTGGTGCAATAGAGAACTATTGGCTGATATTAAAAAAAAAAAAAAAAGACCCAAACCTCTCCCTTCTGTGGATGGCAAGGGGATCACAGGAGTCATTGTGTGCTGGTAAAACCACCTGGGCTGATTGTAAGCTCTTTGTGGTTTTAACAACCTACTTGCAAAATTCCTGAGTTAGGGAGGCTGTCACGGGCCGCTGTGAGGTGGCTCTAACATACCAGTGAAGAAAATAGTGGCCAGGAGAGCGGACTTTTCTTCTTGGTTCTGCCATTTAAGAATTACAGAATCTTGGTTTCAGCCTCTCTGAGTCATGTGAAGTAGGGATAATTGCACCTGAATTACACCTGCTTACTTTATAGACTTTCATAAGTCCCACGAGAGAGCCTTATATGTGGTAAGGCCTAATCCAAATACGAGGAAGGATTATGTTACATAGACTAAAGCTTTAAAGATATTTCTTGCTCATCATTGTGACTATCACGCTCACTTTTTGAAACTTAGCTATTTATTGTTTTTGTACAGGCTTCTCATAGAAGTTGGGTCATAAGTTGACCTTGGGGTTTGAAACCACACAGTTTCTGAGTGTATCTTACCTGGCTTTATTCACGTGTTGGTATGCTGTTTTTATTCTCAGTATTTAAGGGATTGGCACCTGAAGAAAAACTTTAGAACAATTATAAAGAAGGATATCCTCGTAGAGAATTTGGAAAAATATTCAAGAGTATAAAGAAGGTGGTAGATTTACAGTTGGCTGGATGTACCCTGAGCAGTCAGTCCTTTCAGAGGGTGGAGAGATCTCAGGAGAGGAAGGATGGTCAGTGGTGTGGAGGTATTTCAACATTTTACCACCTGAGCCGGTGTGCATGGATTATGGGTTGGCTGTAGACGCAGGGGTGACAATCTGTGTTGCACATCGTGGGCGTCAGACTTAAAGTGTATCAGTATTTTGCACTAACTTGGCAGTGGCAGTGGCATTGCTTTGGGTTGTCATGGTCACCATCTCTCCCCTCATGACCACTTCCAAACACATCCCTAGAGTCAGCAGCGGGACAGATCTGGTGCCAAGATGAGACCCGACTCAACAGACTTGCAGAGAGCTAATTATACATGTGAGAAAAGGGAGATAAAAAATATTCATATCCAAGTGTGGCTGACACTCCCTGCTTAGGGTAAGACACAGGAAGCTGGCTTCTCAGTTGCTTCGTGACATAAAATAAATACTGTTACACGCACAGTCCCACCTTCTGCCAATCGAGGGACACCCGAAACCTTCAAGCCAGTCCCTCCTTAGAACACCATCTTCTGAATCAACTTATTCTTGCTATTAGAAGATGTCACTTTTCTAACTCAAGCTGAGATGGGCGAGATGAGCTGTCTCATTTTGTGGGCTATGGAACATGTGGATTGAAGTTAAATGACTTTCTCGAGGTCCTGTGGTTAACTTCCACCATAGCCAGACCTCTCGGGCGTTAGCCAGATCTCTTTCTGTTGTTGTCTGTATGGATGTGGACAGTATTAGAAGCCCCATGACACAGCATCAGAATAGTGATGGCTGCCAGATAAGCAGCAGTCAGGGTCAGAGGTGAGCCCACTCTGGCCATTGTTTCTACTCTACACTCTTTTATCCCACGTGACTGCATTGTGTAATGGGTTCCTGGGTTGCATGTGGCTACAGGAGAATTGGGAGCTGTGATCAGTGGGTGGCCCTGTGCCCTCTGCTAGCTGTCCTCCTGCATTGGGGTGGCTCATAGGCATGCATCTCTAAGTAGTGAGTGGGAACAGCGTCCAGTGTCTGGACGTCCGGCATCCAGCGTCCGCAAAGACCGGAGTCAGGATTATCCTGTGCCGGGACCTACGTAGATAGAGGCTTCCCACACACAGGCAACGCCTCGCTTGAGTGTGTTTAATAAATGTTCATGGAGTTAGTGGAATAAAAGGAGCACTGGCTTTGATTAGGTTAATGAACTTCAAATCCTAATTGTGCCACTTAAGATATGTGAGACCACTGGTGAGTTACACAATCTGAGTTTCCACTTTTCTATATTTAAGTGATGTTAATAGTATTTATCTTTCCAAAGGTTTTGTTGCAAAAAAAGCATATGGAATAGACAGCATATTGTAGGTGCTAACTAAAGGGGTATTGACTTGAGTTTTAATCAAATAGGTGTCAGTTCCAGAGCTATGGTCAACTTCATTGAAAAGTTCTCTGCCTGGGCTTGGCACCTGTAGCTCTGTAGTTACAGTGCCAGCCACGTACACTGGGGCTGGTGGGTTCAAACCTGGCTAGGGCCTGCTAAACAACAATGACAACTACAACAACAACAAAAACAGCTGGGCGTTGTGGTGGGCACTTGTAGTCCCAGCTACTTGGGAGGCTGAGGCAAGAGAATCACTTAAGCCCAAGAGTTTGAGGTTGCTCTGAGCTGGGACGTCACAGCACTCTACTGAGGCCCACATAGTGAGACTCTGTCTCAAAAAAAAAAAAGAAAAGTTCTATGCTTGATGCCTTCCGGAATGCCAGGAGAGTCATTCCTCTGGCTTACATTTTCTCGAGTAGACTATAAGAAATTAAACATCTGTGGCCATTTACAGATCAATGTAAAAGAGTTTATGCTTTGTTAGAATGAGCATGGAGAAAGAAATAGGAAAGAGATCTTGACAATAACAAGGGGTTGGACTAGAATTGAGGAGTGGCAGTTGATTCCGTCGAGGTGAAGTTGGCCGGAGGTGGAGCATCCATCCACCCATTCAGCAGTTCCCGAATGTTTACTATGTGGAAATGCCTCAAGGGCCGGGCATGTTCTAGTCTTGTGAGCTCTGTAGTTCTGATGGTCCGTGTGAAGATGTGATCTGTTTTCCTGTTGGGGGCATCTTTCCTGCCACCATCCTGTGTGACTCAGGTGGTTCAGGTCACAGAAGGGTTCTTCCTGCTGTCCCGGGGGGGCCCTACGTTGGCCTATGAGGCTCCCAGGCAGTGCCCTAATGGGGCCGTGGTGGCCTCTGAGTCTTTAGAACAGTGACTGTGATCACTGACTGTGCACCCCCATGCTGTCACTGGTGGCTACCCTCCCTTGTCAGGGATTCCGATGAGCATAACTTCATCCTGGGACTGTTAGAATGATCTGTGTTGATGCAGGGACCTCCAAAAGCTTGGCTTACCCAAAAGATCCTAAGAGCTGGGTGTCCTTCAAAAAGCTGTCCAGGAATTTGGAATTGGGGTCTGCGGTGTGAACTCCCAGAATGGCCAGTAGGGTATTGTCCAGACAGACCCTAACCCTGAAGCAGGCTCCTGGGTTTGAACACTGTGAACTGGACCTCTCTTTTTTTTTTTTTTTTGTAGAGACAGAGTCTCACTGTACTGCCTTCGGGGAGAGTGCCGTGGCGTCACACGGCTCACAGCAACCTCTAACTCTTGGGCTTACGCGATTCTCTTGCCTCAGCCTCCCGAGCAGCTGGGACTACAGGCGCCTGCCACAACGCCCGGCTATTTTTTTTTGTTGCAGTTTGGCCGGGGCTGGGTTTGAACCCGCCACCCTCGGCATATGGGGCCGGCGCCCTACTCACTGAGCCACAGGCGCCGCCCTACTGGGCCTCTCTTTACAAGTCCAGTCTGTCCTCTGGGAATGGGAGGAACTTGAACTAGTCCTGGTGGGAGAAATGCACGGATATGTCTGGCCAGGGCCACCCAGAAATGTATCTTTGTGTACGTCCTTCAGTCAGGCTTCAGTAAGACTCTGGACAATTAAGACAATGAAGACACTGATTCTACAGTGTTTTTTTTTTTTTTTATTTCAAATTTATCAGATATCATAGACAGAGAGGCTGCATCAAGCCAGGCAACTAAGGAAGTGTTGATAAACAAAACAGGGTTCTCGTCCTCAGGGAAGTTTTTGGGGAGGTGGTCGAGCAGGTAATGACAATTCAGTGTGACAGTGGTGTAGTCAGGAGGTGCACAATATGGAAGCAGAGAAGAGGGCCACCTTGTTGGCCCAGGGGGCTCAGGGACAGAGGTGGAGCCATTGCCTGAGAAAGTTCCAGAAGTCAGAAGTTGGGACAACTTATCCCTCCTTGGGGGTATTGAATGACTTGCTATGTGTCAAAGAGAACGCTGACTTCTGTAAGATAAAGGAACATACAGTTCCAAAAATAGTAGCAATCACGTATTGGATATTTAGCAGGTGCAAGATACCCTGGCAGGCACGGTGCAGTGCTGTGTTTTGTAAGGATGTTGCTGTCAGAGATACTTGTCCGCCTATATGAAGGTGGTCCTGTAAAATTACAGCTGAGCTGAAAAGTTTCTATTGCCTGGTGACACTGTAGCTGTCATAATGTCCTAGTATACACTACATAATACTTGATAATCAACAACTATTGCTGGTTTATGTATTATACTATACTTTTTATTGTTATTTTAGAGACTTATGCCTTCTAGTTATATGAAAAATGTTAACTGTAAAACATCCTTAGGCAGATTTGTTAGGACTTGTTCAAGAAGATAAGGATATAAAGAAAGAAAATATTTTTGTACAACCGTACAAAGCGTTTCTGTTTTAAGCTAAGTGTTATTACGAAAGAGACAGAAAGTTAAAAAAAATTTGTAAAGTAAAAATGTTACAATAAGCTACTAACTTATTATCGATAAATAAAATATTTTAAATAAATTTAGTATAATCCAAGTGGCCAGTGTTTATAAAGTCGACAGTAACGTATGGTATTGTCCTGACCTGGGCTGTCACATTCACTCACCACTTACTCGCTCAGGGAAACTTTTAGTCCCACAAACTTCATTCATGTAAGTACCTTCCATCGGTGCCCCCAGAACCTGGCAGCCCACTTTGAGCTTCTTTGCCTTTATTCTTCAATTTTAGATACATGCTCTTGGTGGGCAGTTGCTCTCTATTTTTCTTTTGGGAGAATTTTTTCCTGTCTGATGCAGCCGAAAGCTCCCTGAGAGCAAAAGACGTTTTCTACTCGTGATATCTTACACATCTCACACACAGTTTCCCCAAATACCTAGCATGCTGAGTAATGGATGGAGAGTTTGGTTCTGTTTAAAAAAAAAAATCCCGAGTGATGGAATTGTCTCCCCAGTGGCTTAGGGAGCTTGCTTCTCTAAATGTTTTTGTTACTTGTAAGTTCTCGAGAATGTCCCCCTTGTATTTCCTTCCTCTGGATTTCATCTCTCTAACTTGTCTCCTGTTCTCCGAGGGAGGATTACTCACTGGTGCATTGGCTGTTGGTGAGTTTTTATTTTTAATCTGTGGGGCTTTGCCTTGCGTTCTCCCTGACTGCTCAACGGGCCCTGTTTTTGGCCACCATTGGAGCTGTGTGCGGAGAAAGCAGATGAGGTCTAAAAGAAATACCATGGGACATGGACTTGGTGCTGTTCTTACTATGACAAAGGTTCTTCCGCAATAATATGACCCAAAGCTGACTGTAAGTGGCATTTGGCTTCTGACACCCTTCTGTTAGCTGGGTAGCCAAGGTTGGCTTGTCCAACAAGCCAACAGTGTTCAACAATGTTCAACAGTATTCAACAGTTGAACACTGATGTTCTATTATTTTCTTTTCTGGAGTTTCCCCCTTCTCAAACATGGCTTGTGACAGTCTTGAAATTATTCATGGAAACAGTGTGTTTTTGGGTTTTTCTTCATTGTTTTAGCCTCATAAACCGGGCGCTTGAATAGTTTCTTTGATTTCTTGGTCTGTGGGCGCAGTTGTCTAAAACTAGAGAGTGACACCTTGGCTTGCAGTATTTTTCTTCCAAAGATGTGATGTCTGAGGAACTAAGGGTGGGATGAGAAATTTTGGATGAGATCTTCCCTGTTAGTACCTTGTGGTTTTTCTTTGTTTCAAAATTGAACAAACTCTTTGTTTAGATGTGCCGGACTCATGGACTCTGAAGTAAAAGTCAAGCCAGGGCCCAGGGTCCCTCTTGCCAACATATATTTTCTGTATGTACCAGGCTTTCTGAGGAGGTTGCCCAGGCTGGTGTTAGTGGGAAGGCGGTTCGGTAAAGCATCATCCAGCCACAAGTACTGGAATATGTGCCGGGCATCAGCTACTTGCCCAGATGTTGAACCACTTGCCAGGCAGGTCGTTGAATCCATCCACAATCCTGTGGATTAAGTACTGACAGGTAAGAACTCACTGGCCTTGTGTCACATGACTAATTAGAGTAAGTCACAGGGCTGGGACTCAAACCTGGATCTATCTGAAAAGCTTCTGGAAGGCTATGCTCAGCTCACAGCCGATTAAGGTGGAACATAATTTTCCAGAGCTGGCTTTGTGCCTCCTACCAGGTGTGTCCTGGGAAGTTCCACCACTGGTGTGGCCCAGAGTCTCCGATGCAGAAACTCTTCAGGGGTGTCCGACCAGTCGCATGCTGATTTTGGGAGGACTTTTTTTGGTTATCTGTGGTGTTGGGTATCATGAAAAGTATTCACGGATCATTTTTTTGCTAATTAGCTTTCATTAGTGTATTTTTAATGTGCAGCCAGGACAATTTTCCTTTCAATGTGTGGCAGAAGAAACAAAAAGGTTGGACACCCCTGTGTTAGTGCTGTTAGTAGTGAGTTCCAGAGTGTCACCCCTGCCACCCTTTTCCTCACCCTCGGGCCTGCAGCTGGAAGTTGCATCAGACTCAGTCTCCAGGTGAGGACGCTGGGAATCCATCACCTGCTTCCTATTTGTCAGGAGCCTCTGTGCTGACAACAGAATGGGCTCAGTACCCATTGTATGGGTTGAGATTACATTTTGTTATTGCCTTGCTATTTCTGTCCTGGCAAAGAAAGAAAATAATTTTTGAAACATCCAGAGAACCCTGAGATTTCAAATCAGAACACCAACAAACAAAACAAACAAGAAGCTGTAGTGGACACCCTTGCGTTTTGGTGACCAAAATGTAGTACTAGTCTCTGGAAATTTAAAAATATACATCCTTGGTAGCTTAGGTTTCCATTGGCAAAAGAAAATTCAGTCCGGATATCCAGAAATGCAAACAACATTTGGTTTGTTTTCTAAAAAGGCAGGTGTACGTGTATTTCTGTGTTTGTCGTCTTGTACAAGCTGCTGTTGAGCTGTCTGATGGCCGGTGAGTGGCCGGAGTGAGGGGCTGTTCTGACTCAGAGCTCACTGTTCTCCTTCATTGAAGGTCTTTTTTTTTTTTTTTTTTTTTTGTTATCATTGCTCTGTTCACACTAAAATAAGTATTTTTCTTTTATTGTTATAACACATTGCAAATATTATCCAGAAGTTTATTAGATCACATCTACTTTGTCTCAGGGCTTGTTAATTTTGAAAAGTTCTTCTAAGATGTGTAATAAAGGACTCGTCACATATTATGCCCCTCAAGTGGTTTCTTTATATTTTCAATAATTGGAAAACACCGGGAGATCACCAATAGGAATATTAAAAAATTTGAATACCCGGTCTGTTAAGAAAGCTCTTCCAGCATGCTATGTCAAGTTATTTATTGTTTTCATTTAGAATATGTTTGGAAATCTCTGTTATTTTCATGATTTATAGCAGAAGATGATCTTTTTTCTTCTTGTTCGGGCTATTTTGTAGCAGTAAAAAGCAGTTAAAACTGTACCTTGTTGTGAGTTAACATCTAGAGGTGTTGAACATTCCAGCTTGAGATTTTGATTTTGTAGTTAATTCTGGAAAAAGCACCCAACAAAGCCAGCTGAGCTCCTGGGCCGTTCCCCAGCGATGTTCTCATTCCTCTCCAGTCCAGTGTGACCCCTTTTGGGGACCTAGACACAGATCCCTTTGTGGTCCCACATGCAGAGGGCCCTGTGAACTTCATCTAATGCACTGCTCTCCCCATCTTGAAATTTTTAGTGCTTTTTGAACAAGGGCACAATCATTTTTCATTTTGCACTGAGTTCTACAAATCAGGTATCAGGTCCTAATCCCTTTTTATTATAAAACATTCCTCGCCCCCTTCTTTCAGCCTCATTTTAGTGACTGCGACTACAGTTTTCTTAGGGCCAGTAGTTTAAAAACTTCACCCAGGGCGGCGCCTGTGGCTCAAGGAGTAGGGCGCCGGTCCAGTACGCCGGAGGTGGTGGGTTTAAACCCAGCCCCGGCCAAAAACCACAAAAAAAAAACAAAACCAAAAAACTTCACCCAACATTAGAGTTTATGGGATACTTAGGGGAGTTTCTCTTGTGAAATCTCCACCCAGGTATGAGCATGTAATTTTTTTTTTTAGTATATCAAAAACATCTCTGAGGTATTATTTTGAAAACATTTGAGGTGTCCCTAGAATCCTGTGGCTTGCAGGATTGCTTGGTTAATGGTCTTGTGCGTGGACGCTGGTCCTTGGATGGATACACACTCCTTAGGCCTGAATCTCAGCTTTGCTATTTACCAGACATATGTCTGCACCATGCTGCGTTTATAACTCACAGAATGAGGACAATACAGGACACATTGTATAGGGCTGGGACAAGGTTTTGATGAGATGTATCACTAGAGGTTTGTTGTTGTTGTTTGTTTATTAAATGTTCAAAAATGTTAGCTGTAATCACTTGATTTGGGGCCATTCATGGCCAAATGTGGTACCTCTGACTCTAAGCTGGGGTATCTTTCACGAATGTGTCAGACAATAGGTGAATCAGTGTAAACCCTTTAGGGGAGCTCATAAGAAAAGGAGAGTGATGTTCTGAGATGTCCTTGTGTACAAAGGGGCAGGGATTGCTAAATTTCCTGATCATTGGTAAGTCAAAGCGTAGCCGGAAACATTTACTATTTGGTACGTCTGGTTGGAAAGAGGCAGGAATATACTGCATACTCACAAACACAAGTCTATTACTTTATAGGTCTTAGGGTACAAAAATGAGAAAGATATGACTCCCCTCCTTTCCTCCAGGAGCAATTAGAAGGAACCCTTTCATGGTGTTTCCTACAAGGTTCAGCAGAGCCAGAGAACATGTGTTTTCTTCTCTGATGGTTACAATTCGCGGTCCAGGCACCTGCTGTGTCTTGGGGCTCTCGTGAGAAGTGCTGGCAGAGGGTGTGAGTGACACAGATGTGAATCTGTGGCCCCGGTAGGTATGTATGGATGGACGCAGAGCAAGCCGGAGACATCTCTGAGCATTGGGTGAAACCCTTTTTCCTTAGGTCTGAAGCGCACAGAGCAATTACTGTGATACTGTTTCAGCTTCCAATTAAGAGGATCAATGACTTTAAATATGAGAGTAGAAGTTTGTAATGCTGCGGGGGTCAGTCACACTTGCAGCCTATTTTATGTGATAATTATTCAAGTTGACAACAGAAGGAGGCTAGAAAAAAATCCTTTTACGAAGCACAGAACATAGTGGCTCTTTGGTTTTTCACGTGATTGTCGCCCTTAAGAAATGGTTATGATTTTTTTTATCACCTCGCCACCCAAGTCGATATATGTTTAACAGCATTTCTCAACTAATTTAAGGCTCACATATATACAGTAATGATATAATTGGCTAGTTGATCATTTTTCCCTTTCTTTTGAGTTGAAACGAATGGTTTAAGGTTCAGATGAAAACAATGGAAAGTATACATCTGTGTTGAGCAGCCCGTGAGTTTTATAAATCTCTCCCATTTTGAGTTAGTTGAAAGCCTTCCTTTTCTCTTTATTAGAAATAAAAAAGGAGATTGTTGTGAAAAGAACTGGCTGTGCCTTGAAAATAATAGTAAAAGAAGGCCAGTTTTGTACATACATTGCACACTGACAATGGGCCCAGCACCCTATGAGGTCGCAGGATGAATGCTGCTGCCTTCCCTGGGTTGGGTCACAGCTTGATTTGGGCTATTGAATCTGAATCCCACATGTGCCTCTTAAAAAATGAGAGGCAGAAAAAAACAGAAAACATTAGGCTTTATTGTGTTACATGTCTTCATTTTTTGCAATTTTAATTTGTTTTTTATTTTAGGAACTAAGTCTTGGTCCCTCACTCAGGCTACAGTGCAGTGGTATGGTCATAGCTCACTGCGGCCTTGAACTCTTGGGGTCAAGTGATCCTCCCCTCTCAGCCTCCCAAGTAGCTCGGACTCTAGGCAGGACCCAGTGCAGCCGACATGCCGTTTCTGAAGTTCCTTTGATAACCAACTTAGCATAGGGGACATGTGATCCAATCCTCACTTCTGTTTGGAGCAGATAATGGGACATTTTGGACTTTAAAGTTTCAGAATATGGAATCCAGAGAGAGCCTTTTGAACATCTTGTTCTTTGATCAGGTTAAGAAAGCAGAGGCCTAGGTCAGCTGGGCGCCTTCCGTAGGACCTCACAGCAGGTAGGTAGCAGATTCAGTCCAAATTCTCTGAGTTTTTGTGTGCAGGACACTTCCCATTTTGCAAGGGATTTCAGATGCTGAGCTTCCTTTGGGGACAGAGATGCCCTTATATTCTTCTTTGTCATGGACAGAATGATTTAAACCTTCCTCTTCTGGTCTTGCTTTTGATGGTTTTTCACCAGCCCATTTGGGGAGGGAGGTAGTAGTTGAGAGTCCCTGTCTCAGGCTGTTGGGGAGAATTACATGAACCAACGGATGTGATGTTCTCAGCACCACACCTGCCCCAGAGCAAGGGCTGGCCCGTCAGCCCTGACTGTCAGGAGCTGCCTGCCCTGGTTCCTGGCTTGCTGGTTTTCTTGCTGGATACCGTGTAGAGAGGGAACCTCTATCTGCTAAATGATTACTGGTATATTTTTGTTATTGCTTGAGGACTTTTAGCTGTTGATGAGTGGCCTATGTTATGGAATAGCCATGTGTGCCTGGGTGCGTGGCCAACTTTCTGATACTAGACATTTTATACCAGCTTAGTTAAATTTTGTATTGTCTGTTAGGAAGCCCAGCACCAGGAGCGCGGGAGGGGTCAGGCTCTGGTTACAAAATGAGCACAAACTGAGCAAGTGGGTTTCGTTCTTTTAAAAACTCTGTGCAGTGAAGGGAGCCCTGTAGGGGTCAGAGATCCCCTGCAGCCCCCTAGCTGGGCTCTTCCACTGGCTCTAGAAACACACCGACACCAGGCAAGTGAACAAGAGAAAAGCAGACAGGTGTTACTCATTTCACAGGTACCTGGGGCTAGACGGGGCCACAGCAGGATGATTTTAGACTTTTTAGACAAACAGCAATACATTTGAGAAGAAATGACAGGATCGGGTAGCACCTGTGGCTCAGTGAGTAGGGTGCCGGCCCCATATACCGGAGGTGGGGGGTTCAAACCCGGCCCCGGCCAAAAACTGCACAAAAAAAAAAAAAAGAAATGACAGGATCAAGAAAATCTGACTGGGGGCAGTTAATTTTCTAGGGGAGTCACTAGGAGATAGATCTATGAGGGGTACAACTAGTAAGGGTCCCCCAGTTCAAGTGTGTTTAGCCAGGTCCATTGCAGCACTTGGGTCCCAGTCTCTGGAGCTCTGGCAGTTTCTTTGCCCTGTGTGGAGAGGACGCCCCTCCCTGAGGAATCTTTTTTTTTTTTGAGACAGAGCCTCAAGCTGTCGCCCTGGGTAGAGTGCTGTAGCGTCACAGTTCACAGCAACCTCCAATTCCTGGGCTCAAGCGATTCTCCTGCCTCTGCCTCCCAAGTAGCTGGGACTACAGGCGCCCGCCACAGTGCCCGGGTATTTTTTGGTTGCAGCCATCAGTGTTGTTTGGCGGGCGCAGGCTGGATTCGAACCCACCAGCTCAGGCGTATGTGGCTGGCGCCTTAGCTGCTTGAGCCACAGGGGCCGAGCCTCCCTGAGGAATCTTCGTGGCTGTCTTTCTGTGTTCAGGACACGGTCAGCTCGTCCTCTTGGAACCTTTCATTTCTCAGTGTTTTCCATTGAGATACTCAGTACACCAACCCGGCGTATTTAGGGATGGCAATCCTTCACCCCTTCACTCTGTTCTATTTTTCCCACATGACCAGTTACAGAACAAGGGTCCCTCTTTCTTTTCCTGCTTGCCAATGTGGCGCTAACCTCTTGGAGACAGGAACGTTCATGAGGTGCATATTAATTTTCACAGCCATGAAAATATATTGTTTTTCAATCTGTTTTCACATTTTCATAAGGAGACAGTGCAGACTGCTCAGAATTGATCGCACAGTCTGAGTTCTCGGAAGCTTGTGGCCTGGCGTGCTGTGTTCAGCTGGGAAGCCTGGTCTGTATTCATTGTCTCGTTAATTGGAAGATTCCAGATGTGCCAATTAGCCTGCACCAGGAGCATGTGAAATTGGAAATGATGAGTTGGGCAGTGCGGTTGCCCAATTACTTTTCAGGTGACTTGGGGATATAAAGTAAGAGTAATAAGATTTTGTAAAAGGAAAAACTGTTCTTCTCTGCACTTATGACACTTCTGACAACGAGTGTGTGGGTTTTTCCACACCAGCCGTTTCTCTAGCTCTCCAGACAGCAACTGCGTGTCCTACAGTTCGTTTCTGACACTGCTGATTAGCTGTGGTTTGCACTGATCCCACAGGTTGAAGGCTCAGTCCTGCAAGACTGTCCCCACTTCAGATATCAGTCACAAGCCTCAGGCTGTGCCCTGTCTGCTTCTTATAAACTGGCTATAGATCGGAGGTTCTCATTGCCCACTCTTCAGGTTTGATAATTCGCTAGGATGGCTCATAGAACTCAGGGGAACACATTTACCAGTTTCTTATAAGTGGTGTGATAGAGGCTACAGGTGAACAGCCAGAGGAAGAGGTCTGTAGGGCGATGTCTAGAAGAGTCCTGAGTGCAGGGGCTTCTGTCCTGGGGAGTTGGGGTGCACTACCCTGCTGGCACATGGGTGTGTTCAGCAACCCTGATGCTCTCGGAGCCCGTCACGTAGCATATTTAGTGAAGATGCCATTACATTGGCATCACTGATCAAGTCCTTGGGCATCGGCGAATGACTCCATCAGTAGCCTCTCTCCCCTGCCTGGAGGTTTGGGGATTGGGCCAAGAGCTCCAACCCTTTAATCCAGTGGTTGATTCCTCCGGCAGCAAGCCCCCATCCTGACGCTATCCAGGGGCCACCAGTTGTCCTTCCAAGGATCTCAGAGGCTCTCGCATCAAGAACCAAGGACTAAGATCAAATATTGTAACAAAAGATGCTCCTCTCACTCCTGTCACTCAGGAAGTTACGAGGATATAGAAGTTCCATGCCAGGAACTCAGGACAAAGACCAAGTATGGGTTTATTACACCATGCTTCTTTCACTGCATTTCCTATACAGTAAGTCCTCACTAACTGTCCACAGGTTCTTGAAAACTGCGACTTTAAGCAAAATGATGTAATTGAATAACCTAATTTTGTTCAACATCATTTCATTATAACATTGATGGAAAGAATTGGTTTGTGATAGTTGCAGTTTCCAAGAACCTATGGATGTTGTTAAGTGAGGACTTTAGGGTACCATTTTATTTTTACTTTTATTTTTTTTTTTGCAGTTTTTGGCCGGGGCCGGGTTTGAATCCGGTTTGAACTCCTTTGAGCCACAGGCGCTGCCCTATGGTACCACTTTTTAAGGAAAACAGGCAGAGTACGGTTGCAGGAACTAATATTTAGAATTTAGCAACCAAAAAACCAAACCAGGCTTCAGGATGGGTTCCAAGTCTGTCAGCGTGTAATCAGCCGTGCCTCCTCTTTCTCTCTGCCCATTATGCAGGGAAGGCGCAGGTCAAATCCTTAGGGTAGCATCCCATTTATTCATACTAGATTATAAGCTATTAATACTTGTAAATAAGCCTGACACACCTTTTCGTAGCTTACATAAGGTCTTGCATGTGAAATGCTTGGAAATGAAGGTACAGTGGTCTATCATCATTCTTAGGCACCAAAATATTAATATTGTTCAGAAAGCCTTGTAGCCACAAAAGTTTGAAAACCAGAAATTAGAATGGACTATCCCACTTCCTGAGTAGTGCAGTTAAAAATAATATTATGCTACAAGTAATCATAACACCTACTTTGTGAATAACACATCATTTCATCTTCATGACATTCCTGCAAGGTAGTAGTATATTTTGTTTGTGTTTTATAGTTGACTCAAAGAGGATAAGCATCTTGTCTAAGGATACTCAGTGAGTAATGGGGAGCTCTGGGATTCGAAGTCCACACGTCTCCCCTGTAACTCTGAATACTTATCTCAGCTGACCAAGATATTGTGCTAATGGAATTTGTTTAGAGGATCAAAATGCATGATCCAGGTTTCAGGGTATAATTTTTGATCTAAAATGTTTGGTTGGACTAAATAATCAAATTAGATAACTGTGAGGTCTCTCTTTGTTTTAGGATTTACAGATTTAAATACAGTTAGAATAGATCCTTACAGTAAAGAGTCTTTTGTGGTAGAACTACTTTTGGTGAATAGCAGAATGAGAACTCAGGGGAGATCGGACCAGGAAAATTGATATAAAATTTCAGAACATGCTCAGGATAAAATCTTCCTTTCAGTCCTGAATTGAGTGGCTGGAAACCCAGGGAAATGTCAAGTTGACATTAATGCCCATTGCTGGGACTGTATATTAGCAGGTGTTTATTTCACCAGACGCAGACATTGGTTTTATTAAATATGTGCATTTCAACTCTTCTTGAACTTCAGAAATACTCAAGCATGCCATCCCTTTCCTATCTAGTACAAATACAAAGAACGTTAATATTCTGAAGTTGGGGTGGTGCCTGTGGCTCAGAGAGTAGGGTGCCGGCCCCATATATCGAGGGTGGCAAGTTCAAACCCAGCCCTGGCCAAACTGCAACAACAACAAAAATACAAAAATAAATAAACTTAAAAAAACAACAACAAAAACTAACTTAAAAAAATATTCTGAAGTTGGGCATTGGGAAACAGGCATGTTTAAGGTTCCCTTATGAATGGATATAACAGTGAAATAGTCTTTTAAAAAGCCTTTAAAACAGATAGTTTTAAGAATTTTTTTCACAGAGCTCCAGTCTCGCTTCATGCTGAAAGAATGAGTTGTTTTATCCCAAGATGAATAACACGACGAGGATGTCTGTTCTCAGCACTTCCATTCAGCTCTGGAGTGGAGATTTTAGCCAGGGTAGTTAGGAAATGAGCTAAGAGGCATTCACATTGTAAAGGAAGAAGTCAGGCTGTCTCTGTTTGCAGATGACATGATCCTGTGGGGAGAAAATCCTAAGAAATCAACTAAATAACTATAAGATAATGAGTTTATCCATGCTGCAAGATACAAAATCAATATACAGAAATCAATTAAATATCTATATGGTAGTAAGGAATAATTAAAAAATGAGATTAAGGGAACAACTCCATTTATAATAGCATCAGCAAGAATAAAATATTCAGGAGTAAATTCAAGCAAGTATAAGACTTGTACACTGCAAACTATAAAACATCATTGAAAGACATTAAATGAAGACCTAAATAAATGGAAAGACATCCTGTGTCCATGGGATGGAAGACTTAACATTGTTAACATAGCAAAACTCTCCAAATGTACCCACAGATTCAACATAATGCCTATCAGACTCTCAGCTGGTATTTTTGCAGAAGTTGACAAGCTGATCCTAAAGTTCATATGGAGGAAATTCAAGGGACCCAAAATAGCCAAAAAAATCTGAAAAAGAACAAAGTTGGAGGACTCCTTGATTTCAAAACTTACTACAAAGCTACATTAATCGAGACCGTGTGGTCCTGGCATAAAGACAGACATATAAATATATAGATCAATGGTCTAGAATTAAGTCCAGAACCAAACTCACATTTAGGGTCAATTGATTTATGACAAAGATGCTAAGATAATTCAGCGGGGAAAGGATAGTATTTTAGTCTTTTTAATAAACGGTACTGGGACAATTGGATATCCACATGTTAAAAAAAAAAAAGAAATTTAGATTATTTCCTTCCACCACATATACAAATTAACTCAAAATGGATCAGTGACCTAAATATAAGAGCTAAAAACTATAAAACTCTTAGAAAATATAGGCTTAAATTTTCATAACTTGAAAGCACAAGCAAAGAAATAGGTTAAGTATATTTTATCAGAATTAACAATCTTTGTGCATCAGAGGATACCATCAAGTTAATGTAAAGAAAATCCACAGAATGAGAGTTTTTTTTTTTTTTTTTGGGAAAATATGATAAAGGGCATGAATCTAAAATATATTAAAAATCATAACTTTATAATTAAAAAAACTAAAAGTGGGCAAAGGATTTGAATGGGCATTTCTCCAAAGAAGAGATACACATGGCCAACAAACACATGAAAAGATTGCTCAGAATCATTAACTGTCAGGGAAACGCAAATCAAGACCACACTGAGACTTCATAGCCACTAGGATGCCGCTAATAAAAAGATGGACAATAACAAGTGTTGGTAAAGATGTATGGGATGCTGGTGGGAATGTGGGCATGTAAAGTGGAAAACACTCCGGCAGCTCCTGAAAGGTTCAACATAGAGTTACCATCTGACCCAGCAGCTCCACCCTAGGTCTACGTCCAAGAGAAACAAAATTGTGTGTCCCCACAAAAACTTGCCCGTGAACGTTCCTAGCAGCATCACTCACGGTAGATGAAGAGTAGAGACAACCTAAATTTGCCCATCAGCGTATCCATGCACTGACACACTATTTGGCCATAAAAAAGAATAAAGTGCTGATGTAGGCTATAACTGAAAGGTGAACCTTGAAAACATTTTGTGAAGTGAAAGAAACCAGTCACAAAAAACTACACACTGTATGATTCCACGTCCCTAAAATATCCAGACTTGACAGATCGATAGAAATGGAAAATAGATGAGTGGTTTTGTTGAAGAGAATCAGATAATAACTGGTAATAGGTACGTGGCTTTTTTTTGTGGCTGTGATGAAGGATGATGGAAATGTTCCAAAATTGATTGTGATAATCACTGGACAATTCTGTGACTATACTAAAAACCATGGAATTGTATACTTTTAAATCGGTGAGTTGTAGATTATATTTCAATTAAAAAAAGAAATCTACCTACCTACCTGTGTATGAACTAGTATTTCCTGTGGCTATTGAAGGTTGAAACAACTCATTGAATGATGTAAAATTTATAAAATAAACTTTGGCACATCAGTATACTAGGGTACTCTGCAAACTTTAAATTGTTACGCAGAACATTAAGGATGTGGGTAAGTGATATATGTATTATTTCATGTAAAAAATAAGTTATCAAATAATACAATCCCAATTTTGTTGAAGAATGTTTGTAATCACATGCGTGGAAGGAGGGCTTGGAAGTATGTACATCCGTGATATTAACAGAAGTCATCTCAAGGTGTTGAAATGACAAGTGACTTTAATTTTCTCCTTTGTGCTTTGTTGCATTCCCTAACTTTTACATGTGAGTCATGTATTACCAGAAAAGAACATATTAAGTAAAATTTATATACAACAGAATGTTTTAATAGAACTAAGAAGGTAACTGTGTCCTCACATATTTTATTTTATAATTACAATTTCAGAGTAGCGACATCTTCCACACATTCTCTTACACACACACACACACACACACAACAAATGCATACACATATAACTTTTATCATGAGCTTAAAAAATACATATAGACATTGCAAACTCTTTATGAAAATTATAATATATGTATTTCACTATGCCATAATAATTGCTCAGTTGGTGTTAGCTGTCCTCTCTTGGAGTGTAAGTTCTGAAATATTTTAATTGGTTTTTAAAAATGAATTAGGAGGCTCGGCACCTATCCCTCAGCGGGTAGGGCGCCAACCACATACACCAAAGCTGGTGGGTTTGAATCCAGCCTGGGCCTGCCAAATAACAGTGACTGACAACTACAACCAAAAAATAGCCGGGCGTTGCGGCGGGCGCCTGAAGTCCCAGCTACTTGGGAGGCTGAGGCAAGAGAATCACTTATGCCCAAGTCCTTGTTACTGTACAATTTTATCTGAGTCCGCCTTGAAACTTACATGTCTCCTCACTTTCACCCCCAGACTTCAGTTTCTAGATCCTCTGTCTGCAAGTAATGGTGTCCAGTGAAACTGGTTAAGAGCAGAGGAGAAAAAAGCCTTGGGTACACTGCTGTATCCTCTACCCTGGGATGCCATTTGGCAGGCTGAGTGTTTGTCATCTCTGTCGGGGGCTGTTAAGAGGCACAGGAAGGTAACCTGTCTGCTAACTGCAGAGGTTAAAAGCAAAAGCGAAACACACCTTTTAAATTAATGAATTGTCAAAAATACTTAGTCTTGGCGGTGCTGGCAGACGCTCTGTGATGACCCGGGGCTAGAGGCTCCAGCAATTTTTCAGAGAAACTGTGAGGCAACTTGAAGTCTGTCTGCTATGAAAAGAAAAACATCACAGCGTGCTAAGGGAGTCACGAGATGTGGCAGGCACGTGATTTTGTTACCACACCCCCTACCCAGGTGCAGCGTGCTGTTCTGAAGATCCTGTTGTTGGAGGAAGATGCTTGATGAGCCTTGGGTACAGGCCAGGCTTGCAATTCCACTTGTGAAGCACGTTCTTATGAAGTCTGCATGATGGACATCCTGCACATGCTGGAGATGCTGCCACACTCCTGCATGGCAGGAGACAGAATTTTCTTCCTGTCCTGTGGTCCTGTGGGTTTTATCCTGCAAGGCCTGGAAAAGGAGGCAAATGAGAGTCCTTTGGTTTCTCCTCAGGTCAAGGCTAAGTATTCGGGTTTCTGGAGATTCTTTGCCAGCTCCAGTTTTAAGTATTTTGCACCCGAGAGTGGCAGTGGAATGAGTGGTCAGTTAGGGCCTCAACTGCCTGGAAGTTGCTGAAGGGCCTGGGTGGCAGGTGGTTGTTGGTTGGTGGCGTGTGGGTTCCACACTGAGCCAGCCCTGGGTCTGTGCCTAGACCAAGGCTTACGTTCTTCCCACTGCTCTTGAGATGGGCTCTTTGGGCTATGACACTGTCCCACTTAGAGGCGTGAGGCCAGAGGCATCTGCTTCAGGGTTCAAGGAGACATGCAGAGCCTGCCCAGTGTCAGGGGGATGCAGGCTTGGAGCAGCCTAGGGCCTTGTCCAGTGAGAACGTGACCTAGTTATTGTGCCTCTCAGCATGTTGGCAGAATAAACAGACCTTGCTTCCTCCCCTACCAATAGCAAGAAGAATTCCGCTGGGCCTCTTGGAGGCCGGAGGGCCAGTTTTAGTAACATGCCCTTTCCTGGCTGGCAGCCATCCAGTTATTTTGGGTGAGTGTTAATGGCCATGATCTTGGAAGTTTTATTTATAAGGAAACTCCTTCTTTTGACACTGTGTCCTTGTCAACTACCATCTGTCTGAAGA